>NC_141995.1:25639829-26291579 GCF_049901715.1 Pseudonaja textilis | reverse complement strand
ACTCAAGTGCCACAGGGTCAGCTTGAACCACTGGGGCTCTGGGTGGAGCAGGGCCCCCTGGTGAAGGGAGATTAGATGGGCAGGGATCCTCCAAGGAGAAGCCACCAATAGGTTGACCAGGTCCACAAACCAGGGCTTCCTTGGCCAATAGGGTGCCAGGAGGAGGAGCTCCGCACGTTCCTCCAACATCTTCCGAATTACTGCCGGAATGATGGCAAGTGATGGAAAGGCGTAGAGGAGACCCTTGGGCCATCTGCACCGAAGAGTATTAGTCCCCTCCGCTCCCTGGCAAGGAAACTTGGGCGTTTTGAGGAGTGGAGAAAAGATCCACCTCCGATGTTCCGAATCTGAGGGAAAGATCCCTGAATAGAGACTGAGGAATGGACCATTCTGCCTGGTTGACTAGGCTCCTGCTGAGCCAGTCGGCCTGGGAGTTGTTGACCCCGGAGATGTGGTCCGCCAAGATTGATAACAGGTGTTTCTCTGCCCATAACCCCAACCGTAGAGCCTCTCTCATGATGGCTTTGGACCTCGTCCCCTCTTGCCAGTTGACATGAGCCTTTGCGGCCATATTTTCCATAAGGACTAGAACATGAGAGCTGGTCACTGAGTGCCTGAAATGCTTGAGAGACAGGAAAATGGCTCTGAGCTCTAGCCAATTTATGGGAAGGGTCTGTTCCCATCTGGACCAAACGCTCTGAGCTATCTGGCCCTGCATATGGGAACCCCAACCCAGGAGGCTGGCATCGGTGGTTATCACTAGCCTGTCTGGGTCCCTGAACAGGAGTCCCCTCCAGATAGATGGGGAATGCCACCAATTGAGAGATCTCCGGATTTGTGGCGGGAGTGGGACCTTGATGGATGAGTGGCTGGTTCCTGCTCGTTGGTAGGGAAGCAGGAACCATTGGAGGGCTCGGGAGTGGAGTGGAGCCGAGCCCATGGGATGATGCCAATACAGGAAACCATCTTCCCCAGAAGTTTGGACAGCAGCGACAGGGGGACAATTTGATGTTGCTGGATCTGGCTGATGATCTCTGCAAGGTTCTTTCCACGAGCTGGGGACACGAAAACCTGGCATGACATGGCATCGATGACTGCTCCCAAGTGTTGCAATTTGGTTGCAGGAGAGGACTGGCTCTTTTTGGTGTTGATGGAAAATCTGTGGCTCTGGAGACATGACAGGGTAATTTGCAGATCCTGATGGGCCGCAAGGATGGAAGAGGAAAGAATCAAAATGTCGTCCAAGTAGCATAGGATCCTCACTGGAATAGAACGCAGAGATGCCACCAATGCTGCCAGAACCTTTGTGAAGACCCTTGGAGCCGATGAGAGGCCGAAGGGAAGTGCTCGATACTGGTAATGGGTATTCTGATAATAGAAACGGAGAAACTAGCAATGATGAGGCCAAATTGGGATGTGGAGGAAAGCCTCAGTGAGATCAATGGAAGAGAGGAAGTCGTCCTCCCGAATGCTCTCTAAAATAGAATGCAGAGTCTGCATTTTAAATCGCCTGTATTTTACAAATTAGTTGAGAAATTTTAGATCAAGGATGGCTCGCCACCCCCCTGAGGCTTTGGGAATGAGGAAAAGGCGAGAGTAAAGCCCACGTTCCTGTTGAGACAGGGGAACAGGATGAATAGCCCTGATTTCAAGAAGGTGCTGAATGGCCTGATTCATGAGGGCTTGCCTGGAAATGTCCCGAGACACAGGACAGATCAAAAATTTTGGGTGGGGTGGGGTTAGGAAGTCCAATTGTAACCCTGACCTAATAATGCTGAGCACCCAGGCGTCCATCGTTGACTCCTCCCATTTGGAGGCAAAGAAGGCTAGGCGACCTCCGATGGGTGGGGAGAATGAGGGATTACTTAGAGCGACGGAAGGAATGACCCCCTCCCCCACAAAAGGGCCATTTACCAGCAGAAGGTTGTTGCCTGCCAAATGTTTCCACCTATCTTGGCATTGGGAGTATGGCCTGTGAGAGCGGGTGAAGCGAGATGAGGTCTCCACTCGGAAGGAAGGAGGGCGATAAGGAGCAGGGCGATTGTCAGCTTTCTTCCCAGAGGAACAGAGAATTTTACGTTTATCTCTGGTTTCGATGAGATAAGGTTCCAGAGCATCGTCAAAAAGCTTATCGCCTGCGAAATGAACTGAAGCCAGCTTCCATTTTCAGCATGACTCCACCTGCCAATTTCGGTGCCATAAAAGTCTTCTTGCTGCTACAGAAGATGCCATGGCCTTGGTGCAAATTTGGCGGAATTGAGAGTGGCATCCACAGTGAATTCCGCCATTGCAGTAATCTTATTAAGGTCTTGGTGAGACCGAAGGTCAGAAGCAGGCAATCTATTCTGGAGTTGGCGCAGCCACCGTATGGATGCCCTGGTGAAGAAGGATGCTGCTCTTGAAGCCCGAACAGCCCAAGCAGCAGCCTGGTGATTGAGCTTGAGGGTTCGTTCGGAACGTTTATCATCCGGTTTCAGGATATTTTCTGGCTCCATGGGAGTGCCAGAAGATGAGAACGAGGCCAGAACCGGAATGTCAACAGAAGGCACGGCCAGGGCATTGTCCAGAGCTGCGCTGACATTGTAGAAACACTTATCTAGAGAAGATGGGCGAGGACCTGCTGAAGGAGAAGCGCACTGTTCCTTGACCATGTCCAGGAACAAAATGGGAGAAGGCAAAACCTCTGCATGCACTACAGGCTTGGAGAAGAGAGAATCCCCTTGGCTAGAGGGATTTCCTTGTGGCTCGGGAGCCACTTCCTCTGGCAACAGCTTGGCAGTGACCAAGGCCTTGCTGAGTAATGGTCTGAAGAGAGAAGGTTTGAAGACCAATGCAGAGGATGTCTGCTCTGGGCAAGAATCCTCTTCCTCTGAAAGATTTTGGTCAAAAATCTCACCCTCTTCACACTCTGAACGAGAGGAGTAACTGTGTTCAGATGGTGAAGCCCTTCCTTCCTCATCAACCTCCTCCCATTCTGGTAGAGAAGAATGGACCCTGAGGTCCTGGGGCCTGTGTAAATGAGAGTGATGAGGCAAGGAACTTATAGATTGAGAAGGGAGAAAGGCCTGAACCCTTTCCAGAGGTCGAAGAATTTGCTTGAAGCCTTCAGCCAATCCCTGTCTAATAGCCAATGAGACAACATCTTGGATATCCCCTGGTCTATGCTCAAAGGTAGAGGCAGAGGGCAGAAGGCCCGCTGCTGTGGGAGTGAAGGTGGCTTCAGGCCTAGATTGAGGAGAGGTTCGAGGCCTGGAGGGAGGGGGAGGAGCATAGGGCACAGAAGCCTGTTGGAAATAAGGCTCAGATCTGCTTAAATCCTGAGGATCTGACTGTACAGCAAGAGCCTCAGGAGACCAGGATGGAGGATGGAAAGGCTCATGGATAACTTCTCCTCCCCTGGGAGGGCTTGGTTGGGGCCCACAAGTATCACCTGAAACATGCTGTAGTTGCACTCCCTTCTGTTGAATAGTTCTGTTGAACTGCCTCTCTAGAGCTGCATGTCTGCACTTCTCTGCCCTCAATTCAGCCTGAGTTGCCTTCTTAGGGGCTAGAGCCTTAGCTTTGATTTTAGTAGCCACCTCCCTCTGGACTGATTGGGTGCGTTGCCTACGTCTTTTTCTCCTATTGGGCTTAAGAGACTGTTCCACTGGGGGGGAAGCTCTGCCAGAGCCGTATCTTGCTCCATTTGTAAAATAGAGGCTCTTGTGTTGGAAAGAAGCTGTTTAGAAATTTTTCTGTTAAGCCCGTTAGGGTATAAATGGCCCCTGGGCTTACAAAATGGTCATTCACCTCATGGTGAAAGGCTTGAATCCAAGATGGCCACTGACTACAGAAAAAGAGGTTCCAAGATTGAAGAATTGCTCCTTAGGCTATACAGAGCCCCGAGCAAAGTCAGCAAGGGAAAAACACAGCAACCAGCTACACGATCAGCTGGCTTGAGCTCTTATCAGTTTGCCGATCGTGTTTACGATCCCTCCAAACTGCAGGCGTGGGGGAGGTCAAGCTTGCCTGCACAGAGCTCTGTAAAGCTGCTCCCAACTTGCAGGAGAGAGAGAGAGCCCTGCTCTCTGGAAGAGCAGCTGCCCAGATCCCTGGGAGCTGCTTGAAGTGAGGAAAAAAGTACTGAAGATCGCTGGTGATTGCTATCTAACAGAACGCTTTCAGAGACACAGCTACTGACTGAAAGGAGCCAAGTCAAAAGCTGGGGTCTCTTCCGGGGGCTGGCTTTTATATCTTAGTACAGACTCAGCTATGACATCATAGGAAGGAATCAACCTGTCCCGGGCTCTCGGTGCAGCGTGGAGGAGAATATGTTTGGAATCTGAATTCAAATGTGGTGTACCCAACCAGTTTTATGCTTCTTCTCAGGCTTCTCCTAGCATTCATGCTCACAACTAACAGTCTTGACTTTTTCCTGACTTAACTACCCTTAAGCATTTCTGGGCTTGTAGATTTTCAGGCCTATTGCCCTCATCAATAAGACATTGAAACTATCTTAATGGAAGAAGACAAAAAGTTAGATATGGGAGAAAGAGAGTAAAATAGGTTAATTTTACTATATATATTATTACTGCTTATTCATTGACAAAGAACAACTAGGACACAAGTATATTCTGAAGAAATAGACCATTTGAAATTCAGCTTTTCCTAACATTCCTGAAATAGCTGTGCTTCAGCAGAATATTTCATTTGTTGTTCTCAATCCAGTCTGTACTTCTTATGTACTTGCTGATACAAAATAAATCCTGCAGACTGTATAAATTAAAGCTCTGACTATAGTTCAAGAAAACAAAATGACAGCTAGTACAAACATTAGCACCAGGGAGCAGCAGTATTTTTAGGGAGGCGTGTATATTTAAGGATTATACCATTTAGTGAAATTTGGGAAATGCCAAATGATGTTTTTTAGACTATTCAGCAGCTTAACAAAAATCTCATCTGGCAATGTTGATAGATGCTTTGTGCCTGCCACAGATTTCAGATATAGAGTGCACTTTGCCGCAATAATTGGTCTGGCTGTCCATTCCACCCAACAGATGATAGAAAACTATCAATCAGGCTAAGTCTCTTTAGCCAATTAACTGGTAATGAGAATATTAGCCACATATCTTCTCCAGAGGGCACCTTAGCAATTCTAGGAGAGCCCACAAGGATGACAGTTCTATCTTTATGAGTAATAGTGATCATATGATACCATAAGAATTCTATGCAGTTATATAAAAATCTAAGCCAAATGATCCATTTCATATTTTAAAAGCTATGGATGATCTTATATTTGCCTCAGCTTATTTCTCTATCTACAGATTAGCACTCTTGCACCATTCTTGCACAAAGCACTTCAACATTTTCCCAGATGCAAAGTGCTGTAAAATATCAAATAATTTCTTCTTCTGAGGTCAATACTATCGTTTTTCCTTTTTCCCCGCTACAAAAAAAATCACAATAAATTTCATCTGGAAGTGGAAATTTTAATTCTGTTACTAGTTAAATGCAATTAGTGGAAATTCCTTCTTATGCTAAGCCCCTTCCAGAAATACATTTAGGTTGGATAAAACATGGATGTGTAAGCAATGAAATGGTAATATGAAAGAAATCACCAAAACCATGAAAAAAGTAATTCAAACAAAATCCAATTGCTACTTCAGCCTGGTGCTATATTTAAATTCTATTTCTCAATTTATCTGTTGGAGTTCAAAAGGAAACAAATGTCTTTTCCGCTCGTGAAAATCGGCGAAGTGACAAACTGAATACCCTCTTCGATCTATTGTTAGATTTCACCAGCTTACAGGACCAATCATTTGAAATAAAATTTAAATTAATCATCTGATAGGAAATAACAGTATTAGTTTCCTATAGTTTTGGTTTATTTCAGAAAAACTAGATTCTTGAACTTTAGATAGGAGATGAGTTGTAATAATAGAGACCAATTTGAACAATTTTAGGAATGAACAAACTGGAACAAGAACACAGGTGAGAATGTATAAGATATAGAGATATCCTTCCTGAAGTTAATTTTTGTTGCTATTAGATTACAACAAAATCAATGAGCAGGTGGCCTTTTTTCCATTTATGGATATTTGAATGATCTACCACCTCAACAAGGATAAAAAATAAATTATATTTACTATCATTTATTTTCTTAATTATTAATAAAGTATATGTATTATTGTATATGTCAACTTATACAATAATATCTCATACTGATGTGCTAATAATTTTGGAACTTTCTTGGTGCCTCATTCAATGGTTTGGGGGCTACAAGCAGATCTTGTTCTCAGACTGTGTACCCCTGGCCTACAGCTAAAGATTCTCTTCACACAGACACTCTGCATGTTTTAAGGCTCAACCCCAACACTGGCTAAACGCACAGATTCTGCAATTAAACCTAATGAAGTTTTGATTGAAGATTAAGCAGACTGGCTTGTGAATGATTTTTTCCCCCATTGAGATCAAAGTGTCTCTTCTCTGAGATAGACATAGTAAATGTCCTGGATATGTGTTTTCATATCTGAAAAGCAACTAATTTATGAATGAGGTCAGACCTTTTGTCAACTTGTGACTGGACAGAGCTGTTTCTTTTTCCAAAATTACAATGATAGATGTATACATTTATTTGGTTGCTAGCATGGCTAACAAAATCCAGCTCTAATGTTATAGTGAGAGGTTTCATGCAGAGCTAATGTTTTCCAATAAAATTTAAATATTTGTAAATGGTCAAATCAGACTCTAGTGCAAAAATGATTCTTATATATGTTGGTCCCAGGAGATCTTATAAATCAGGCAGTTTGGAAAGAACTCCACTTACAGGAAGATGGATATGCATTCACACATCTCATATTCTCAACAAATGATCATGGTAAGCAGGCAGCTCTGATTATACAAAATCCTGAAAACAAATATTAAGTTCCATGAATGTTCATTATTTAATATAATCAATCCATCAGTTGCAGCTGAAGCACAAATAGTTTATACAATAATCCTTACTTGCAAGTGCAGAACAGAATAGTTGACGATACTTCAGTGATTTAGCATGGCCAAAAATATATCTAGATCTAAACCTCACAGAAAGAGTGTGTAAATATCTGAAACAAACTGTTACAAAAACTACCCAATTGTTACCTACATTAATATTTAAAGCAATTTACCCTGCAGAAATGGACCAACATTTCCAAATAGTGAGAAAAGAAACAGTTTCTTACATTTCAATGGGAAGTTTCAAGTTCTGGATCAGTGGGATGCCTGGCCCTAGCAAATTTACAGTGAAGATTGCAGAGTGAGATTGTGATCACACAAAAATAATTGGCTAATGAACCTAACTTAAGTGAACAGAGCAGATATATAGCTATCGTATACGGAATGATACTAATTCAGGGACAGAAATAATCATCGCAAAGAACAGCTAAGGGCTCAGCTTCCTTCTACCATACTTCCTCTTCAATGTATGACCAGGCTCCCACTATGCTAAAGGGCAATAGGGCAATAAACAAGCAAACAGGGGGTGTCATCTCCAATATTAATTTGAGTTTTGCTTTGTTTGAATTATTCTACATCCAAGCTATGCTGGAAAAATGACAAGGCTATCACAGAGCAAAAGGAGATTGTTTGGAAGCCCTCTTTTGAACCATGTGATTTCACTGTATTATAATTTTGCAATCTTAACTGAATTATATCAAGTCCTTAAAAAAAAATAGGCTGAGAAAGATTGAATGAAGCAGAAGGGATTAACAAGTGGGCTGATAATGAAAAGTGGCAGGGAATCCATAAGTCCAGTTCCAAGGGTGAAGTGATCTGATAAAAAGCACCTTAATGTGAATACTAACCATTCGTAGGTATGAACTCAATAAAATAGGAATGAAAGAATGCACTAATCAGATGATAAAAATCTATTTTTCTAACTGTTGTTTAAAAATATTATTCCATTTCTCCATTTCCCCTCTCATTCAGCCATTATATTTGAAACATGCAATGAATTTCAGATGGAACGTCTTCAAAAGTGCTTAGATACCATGGTGACAGGCGCATTATAAATTCCATGAAATAGAGAAAAGGAGATGAGATAGAGTTTAGCACACAGTGGATTCCATATAAAGATATTAAAATAAAGCTAAAAACAATTATATGAGTGCTTTGCAATATAGCAAAGCTTTAAGCAAAACAAAAACAAAAACAAACTTTAGTTCCAGAAGAACAATGCATCCAGTCGCAAGTAATCTCATTTTAACAACTCGGGGATGGCTTCATCAGTCACTCTGTGCAACATTTCTACAGAGAAACGTTTGTAGCCCTACAAAAAAGAAGCATTATAGACCAAAAATTCGAATGCAAAGATTTTTCACTTTGGGGGAAATTCACATAACTTATTCAAGTTATTGAATTCAAGGCAAATTGCTAGGTTTGCCTTTCTGGAAGTTTACTCCTTTCAATCTCTTAAATGATGATACTAATTGGAGGAGGGCAGTCTTGTTACTACTGTTGTAATACTAATGCATAACATAAGGTCCATGTAGTTTCAATCTAAATGTAGAAAAATGTAGGATACAAGGAAAGGATGAATCCATCAAAAAAGAAGTTGGGATCCATTTGTAGCTTTCAATGTCAGGTCTAGAAGAGTAAGTGACTTCCAATTATGTAATATGAACAACTTTTTTAAAAACACATTTTCCTCTATACCACTTGGGGAAATGTAGATTTTTCTGTGAAAATTTTTTGAATCTGCTATTATTATTATTTTTTGACTGAAGAAACATTCAGAAACAGCTTATCCTGTAATTTTGGCCGTTAGTTTGAACCACATTTTAGGACTGCTTTTGTTTGATAAACTTATATCTTTAATAAAAATCAAAGATTTTGCAAAGCACCAAAAGTTTTCAACATTTAACCAGTGGTTCCCAAATTAGGTGGTATCGCACCCTAGGAGGCGGTGGGATGCCTTAGAGGGGCGCTAAGAGACAAGGGGGCCAGCAGGGGGCTGCTAAGAGGTGGCAGGGGGTGCTGGAGGTGGGCCCCTCGCAGGGTGCAATTCAGGGGTGGGATTCAACAGATTCAACTCCGGTAGTTCGGAGAACCGGTAAAATGGGTCCCTGGCTGGCCCTGCTCCTCTCTGCCCACTCCTCCATTCCCTGCCCAGTCAGTCCTTATTGCGCATGAGTGACATCGTGCACATGCGCAACAATCACTGATGGCCACAGTGACGCATTGGAGAAGTGGAGCAAGCAAACCCAGAGGTCAGTAATTTTTGCTGCAAAAAGCCTCGACACCATGTGTTTTTTTCAGTGTGGCTGGACTCCAACCGCACCAAAAAAAAACCACACAGCATCTGGAAGCTTTTTGCAGCAAAAATTACCGACCTCTGGATTTGCTCTGCTTCTCCAATGCACCACCACCACCACGTTCTAGGCACCGGCCATGCAGGCTCATCCCATTGACTGCTGCACCACTCCGCTCGAACTTGC
Organism: Pseudonaja textilis; assembly: GCF_049901715.1. Taxonomy (NCBI): domain Eukaryota; kingdom Metazoa; phylum Chordata; class Lepidosauria; order Squamata; family Elapidae; genus Pseudonaja; species Pseudonaja textilis. The sequence continues at coordinate 26,282,127 of NC_141995.1, read as the reverse complement.
TTGCACAAGTGCCTCCAGTGCAGCAGGCTCAATGGGGTGGACCTGCAGGGCCGGCGCCTGGAATGCAGCCACAGCAGCATGTTGGAGAAGCAGAGCAAAGTCGGAGGTCGGTAATTTTCATTGCAAAAAACCTCCAGCCACCATGTGTTTTTTCAGCATGGCTGCAGTCCATCCACACTGAAAAAAACATGTGGCAGCTGCAGGCATTCATGACAAGGGCAACGTGGTCAGGTGGGGAGCCCAGCGACAATAATGGCTCAGCCCTGGCTTGCCATCCCTGGCAGCCAGCCAGCCGCAAGAGTAAGGTAGTCAGGGCCGTGGGATGATGAAAGAGGCGGTCGTGGAGAAGGAAATGAGATTAAGGGCTTGGGCCTCTGAAAGGGGAAACAGGGTGATGCAGGATTAGCCCAGGCCTTTGACAGATTAGGCCATGCCTGCCTAGGCAGAAAATATGTAGATATGTTAAGGAAGGGATAGAGAGAGGGAAAGAGAGAGAGAGAAAAGAGAGGGAGGAGAGAGAGAAAGAGAGGGAAAGAGAAAGAGAGAAGGAAAGAAAGAGAAAAGGGAAAGAATAAGGGAGAGAGAAAGGAAGAAAAAGAATAGAAAAAGAAAGAGGGGAGATGGAAGGAAGAAAAAGAAAGAAAGAAAGAAAGAAAGAAAGAAAGAAAGAAAGAAAGAAAGAAAGAAAGAAAGAAAGAAAGAAAGAAAAGGGAGGGAGGGAGGGGAAAGTGAATGAGATATCTAGTCCAACCACCTGCTCCAGCAGGGTTAGAAGGGAGTGTATGTGTGTGTGTGCGCACGCGTGTGTTCATGGCTGTAAAAACTCCAAAAACAGGTCAAGTAGCTCTGGGGAGGTCAGTCATAAATTAGAACATTTACTAAGCAATCGGCCATTAAGCGAGGACCACTTATATTTGGTTTGCCAGTCACATGGCCACTAAACCACGCCCAGTCACATGACCACCCAGAAATTAGGCCATGTCCACAGAACCAGTTGTTAAGAAATTTGAATCCCAACCCTGGGTGGGGGGCACTGAGGATGAGTTTGTAGCACCAAGGGGGTGGTGGACTGAAAAAGTTTGGGAACCACTGATTTAAATGACTCAAATGTTTTAATCCTAGCCTGAAAGAAATGGAAATGATTGAGGCCAGCCATTCACAAAATGGCAGCGAGTATGATCAAAACGAGAATATAATTCCTACAGAAACATTGAAACATTAATCACTGAATAAATTAATTTTATAAACTTTTAAAATGTTAACATGTTAAAAAAACCTGAATCCTTCACCTGACTCTTTAGCAGCAAAATCCTGTAGCTATTCATTCTACTAAATCCAATGGATCTTACTCTTAGATATGCGAGTGCAGCAATAAAGCCTAAAAATACTAAATGGCATCTTTTAAAGCAAAATAAAAGTTATTTAATAACTGCAGGAGGCTGGACAACCTCTCCAGACAAAAATTATATCTGGTATTTCCTGACTCATGTACAGCTGTGGACTTGGTTGTGACAGTCTTTAGGATTTATTTTTTTTTTTTTTAATGGGAAGAGCTATGCAAGTCTTTTAAATAAAATAAGTCTGAATATCAGGCTGCTAATGAGTTAATGGAAAGAGGCTTGATAGACTTTAGATCTGGGATGGATAGATCTGTTTTTGGGGAGAGAGGGATTGATTGAATCTCCAAATTATGTTTCCCAACCTTGTTTTTCTCTCTACCAAAGAAAAAAAATAAAAAGGTCCTCAACTTACAACCACAATTGACCAGTGTTGTTAAGATGTTTTAAGTGAGTTTCCTCCATTTTATGACCTTTCTTGCCACAGTTGTAAAGTGAATCACTCTAGTTATTAAGTGACTCCGGCTTCCCCAGTAACTTTGCTTGTGAGAAAGTTGCAAAGGGGACACAGCAACAGTCATAAGTATGAACCAGTTCTCAAGCAACTGAGTTTTGATCATGATCGTGGGGAGGCTTCAAAGGTCATATGAAAAATTGTCATAAACCACTTTTTTCAATGCCATTGTAACTTTGAACGGTCACTAAATGAAGTGTTGTAAGACGAGGACTATTTGGTCAAAGGAACTATATCTTGCTAGCATTAAAAAAATAACTGAATCAAATGGACAAAAAAGTGAAAGTCTTTCATTATCATCAGGTCATTGTCATGCCCCTGCAGTCCTTGATTGCTAAAAACAAATCAAAGCAGTGCACACCACCATTTGGCAAAAATGTTGTTTGCCATGCCTTGAAAGAATATTTTGTTATTTTGAGAATCCATTTCCTGACCTGCAAATCTTCAGTAGTGGAAGGGTATTGGTGGGAAAAATGGACTAGTAGCTCCTCAGCTATTTGGGGACACCGGCTGGTCATTTAATATAAGATGTAATATTAGAATCCAATGCACAAATATTAATATAAGGTGTAATATTAGAATCTAATGCACAAAACAATAATAGTAGCCTGGGACATTAACAGTAGACATTCTCTGCAGCTATCTATTCAGCAAGTTCAGTCAACAATGAAAGGGCAAGGACTGCTGGTGGACATGTCAGGAATGAAGGTGAATAAAACATGGAAAGAATAACCTATCTGCCATTTTGATGGAACAATTTTATAGCGGATAAAATTGTGCAATATGATAACTAGCAGATCAGGAAGCAATATTTACTCTTAATTCCAGTCAGGTTATCGACTATTGAAGCATTTTCTTATCCTATAATTATACAAAAAGGAACAGTTAGATATGGTGAAATATTGAATGAAAAGGGTGAACTTAAATCCATACAAAAACTAGAGGAACAAGGTATAAAGATGAATTGGTTTTCATGTGCGCAAATACATTCAAGGTATGATAAAGATTCTAAAACAGAAGGTTTCTATGATAAATTGACTGACTTAGATAAGATTTTGAAAGGTACTGATGAAAAGGTGATTAAAAAATTGTATGGATATTTATTAGAAATTAAACTAGAAGAAGAACAAGTTAAAGAAACTATGATTGCTTGGGGGAAGAATTTTGGATATGGGATTGATCTAGAGAAATGGCAAAAATTGTGGTCTCAAAATTATAAAATGACAATGTCAACAGCATATAAAGAAAATTTGTATAAGATGTTTCACAGGTGGTACTTTCCCGCGACAAGAATAGCCAGAATGTTCAAGAATAAATCCAAAAAATGTTGGAAATGTCATCAGATACCTGGCTCATATTACCATATGTGGTGGACTTGTGCGGATGCTAAAAAATACTGGACTAAAATCCACACGTGGTTGGAAAAAATGACAATAAAGCATATAGATTTGAAACCATAAATATTTTTATTGGGAATTTTACCTGAAATATATAGTAAAGACTTGAAATACCTGATTGTAAATGTATTAACAGCGGCTAGGATTGTATTTGCTAAAAACTGGAAAAATGAGAAAATACCATCACAGGAGGAAATCATTAAGAAAATATTGGAATGTGCTGATTGACATTTGAAATTAGAGAACAAGATGATAAACAATTTTATAAAATTTGGGATCTATTCTATCAATGGTTAGACAATAAAATATAGTAAAGAAATATGTAGACTTTTAGAAAATAATAAATATATAAAGATGTATTCTTTTCTTATTATATCTACAAAATGATTCTAGGATGGATCTGGGATGATAATCTGAATTTTCATAAAACAAATTAAGTAAAATATGATCATTTTGGAAAACATGAATGAATAAAAGTATAGTCAAATGATTGATTAATAATGATACCAATGTATTTAATATTGGATTGAAAATGCGAGATTATATACAATGTAATTATAATTGAAGACTATGAAATGGAAGCACAAAACAATTTGTAAACCAACCGGCACACTATATGTACATATATGGAAGATGATTTGATGTTTTATGTTTTGTTTGTTTATGTTTGTTTTAAAAACCAATAAAAAATTATAAAAAAATAATAATAATAATTTAAAAAAAAATAAAAAAGAAGCAATATTTATTCTTCAAGCAGAAGCTAGATGATTATCTGTCAGAGATGCTTAAATTGTATTCCTGACTGAGCAGGCACAGTTGGACTTAATCATCTATGTAGGTCTCTCCAACTCTATGACTCTACACAGAAATAAAACAACCTTCTTCATCCTCTGAGAAAATACATGCTGACCCTCCTCTAATTTCTGCTTATTCCAGATCACAATCTTATGGATTCTTAAGAGATGGAGACCACAGTATAAAAAATACAATAGAGATTTTTTCTTGCCAGTCTATCCTATTTATCTGCTGAAATAGATTGTACATGATATACTTATACCTTAAGTTTTTATAGAGACAAAGCAAATGTTTTTGTTTCTAAAATGTAGGGTCACAAAAACTTTTCATAAGTAATTAACATTAATTGTGGGTTTTTTTGGGAAATATATAAAATGAAAAAGCACAAATTGAAAGTTTTCAAAAAGTAGAAAATGTGTACAATGAAATTTGACACATATACCTGTCATTAATTAAATAGGTTACTGTGGTAAAAAAGCAAAAACCTTTATGTAATCTTTTCAGCTTTGCCCTCTAGTCCTCCAAAATATCAACAAAGCTGTAGAGTTAATAGTTTCTTCTTTAACAATCAGGCAATTAATCTCTTTTTTTTAAAAACACCAAGACTTTATTTTTTTTTCCTATTGTACAGAAAATCGCAAAGAATTTCCACTAATTGGATAGCAAAGAGTATAGAATTGGGTTTTGGTTTTGAAAGTATACGTTTTTACATTCCTTTTCTTCAGCCTCCATTATGTGTTCAATGTATTTAACGGTAAGAATAGTTCTAGAATCATAAACTGAAACATTAAGATATGAGATAGTTAAATGAATTTATACAGTGAACATACAGACAGAAGGGATTTCACAATTCACTGCTGATATATCACAGAGAAGGTGGAATGACTGTCAGAAATGAATGGAACTGTCCACTTTATATTGCCAGCGTGGAAACAGTCAAGGGAGGAAAAGAATAATAAGGTGTTAGATTGGAAGATAAAAAGACTTGACTTAAAGGCTTTCACTGGCTTATGTTTGCTCCATATTTCTACTCACAGTTTACAGAAATATGAAGATCTCTTGGCATACTGTATATAAAGTTTGTGTCACCCTCCATAGATCTGATAAAGCACACAGGAGCAGATTTTTTTCTGAATATCACAAGCACACATAATAATATCATATTTTTTCCACATTAGTTATTGGAATGAAAAGGTTACCACTAAAACCTGTTTCTAATTGTGACCAGCTTGCTTCAAAGCATCTGGCAGTAAGTTATCTCTTTCCTACATATTGAATAACGAATGTTTTGTACTAATTCTTGTTCCATCTGTAAATTTGTGCTCTCACTGTCCTACACAAAGGATAGCTCTAGTCAAAGGCACTGTAAATCCATAGAATTTACTTGACCTACATCTATCGGATACGACTTGGGAGGTGGAGGAAGAAGTCTGTATATAGCCTCTGCCAATTACTCTGCCTCAGAATGTCTGGAATACATGAAAACCATGTCCCTAAGCCAAGTCCGTAACAACAACAACAACAACAAAAACAACAACTGCTGCAAAAGCAAAGCCAGAAAAATAAAATTCTTACATCATTTCACTAATTAGAACTTGGAATACCGAAAATGAGGGGGAAATAATATATTGTCTTTTCTGTGTATGTAAATAGGTACTCCAATACCCTCTTCATACAGAAAAAAGGCATTTATTCCCCAAGAACCCATGGCTATTAGGAATTACAGCTCACATTTTTCCCTTCTGCCTAACCAATTCCCTTTGGAAATGATGGGAGGGGAGAGCGAATGAAATAGACAGCTCCTCTTTCTTCAGCTTTTAACAGCTTTGGGAGGTCAGGATGCGATTGGTTCAGCTTTGTGTGCGGTACGGAGCTGTTCACTTAGCAACAGCAAGCAGAAGAAGCAGACAGCCACACCACCTGGCTCAGTGAGTGCTTAAAAGATTTGCTCTCTTACTGCACAGAAACAGCTCTCTCTAAGAAATGCTTAACCCATCTCCTGGGGCATCCGTGAAGAATGTGGTGATCACCAGCTTCCATTACCACTGCCAGAGAAAGTTACTTCAATTCCACATTATTAATAGTAATACTTAATCAAGCCCTAATGACAAAAGAAAGTAAATTGGCACGGCACATTTTTAACACAAGTTGCAAAACATCAGATTTTACCATAAAAAAAAGAGAGGGGGTAGGGAAGGCATATCAGATAGATTATGGTGAAAGATAAGATTTCTGTTCCTTCACAGATTATTTCCACGTGCCTTTTCCAAAGCACTTTTTCTCCAAGCAAAAATATGGGAATTCCACAGATTTTAATCCTTTTAATTATGATTATCATCATCTTCTTGCAATTTGCAGCATCTGTCATTACATATGTACAGATTAAACTCTTGGGTTGTATCAGAAAAAGGTAACGTCCAAAATACAAGAGGCACAGACTCAATGAATGGGTTTCAAATTTCTAAACAACACTGTCATCCCTATCTCAGCCATTACACTAACTAGACAAGCTTCTAACTAATTACCTGACTGTGAGATTTTAAAAAAGGGAATCTCTGGCTTTAATTTATAAGTTCTTTCTATGTACTTGTAATACCAGAGCAAATTAAAGTAAGATTATTACCAGCTACTTTAGTTAAAGTATACTACTTTTTCCAGATTATTATAGGAACACCACATATTTAAAATCATTTTTAAAGAAAATGTATTTGTAAAGAGTAATTATCAAGAAAAGAAACTATTAATAGACATGATGTCAGGGATTTGTGATCAATGCATCTTGAGGAATGCTAGGTTATGGAAGTTGGTTTATATATATGGTCAGGAAATGAAGAGCAATGAAATAATCACAAAGAACAATGAAATAATCACAACTAAATACAAAGAAGTGTAGTGAACATGCTAATAAAGACTTGTCCACACCATGTTTATATTAATTCCCAATAGGTGACCGAGTTATGATTTCCTTCTTCATTTCAGATATGGCTACAGCATGAGTAAGTAACCAATGGTCCTTCAAATACTGAACTACACTTCCCAACATCCCTTACCATTGGTCAAGCTTCCTAATGTTATCGTAAGTGTCCTTACACCTCCTACAATCTCTTGTCATTGGTCCTATGTATATGAAAGGCATTTTAGTTAGAGGGGTAAAGCTTTAGGTTGTCCCACAGAAAGAATAGGGTTTCTTGAGAATATTTTTCATACTTAAATTTAGTTGTTTCTTATTAACCAAATTATTAAGCTGTGGGAAAAGAAATGAAATAAAAAATAGTAGAGGATAATCAACTGGTATTTAAAATAAATGCATTTTAAAAACTGATTTCACTTGTTACTTTTAAAAAGTAATCTTAATAACAATAAACTAATTGAAGCATGTTGCATTCTAGCATTGCAGCAGCTTTACCACATATATATTTTTAATACACGATTTTTCTGAAATGAAGTAATAATGCAGCAACACTTACTACATATCTTACTTACTGCAGGTATTACTGGATAGTTTACCTACAAGTTAGGCAATATTTTCAAGTAAGCAACTGTACTTGCTATATTCACATGTGAATATAGAAAAGCAAGTAGAAATACATTTCTCAATTCCCCAAACCTCACTCCAAGTGTACATAATTATGTGTAGTAAAATACAAAAGAGCTGTATTAGTGATTTGGGATTATGCTTGTTAGTTATTATGGAAGTTTTAGATATAGCATATGCTTTGCAAAGTAAACTCTTCCAATTGTTATAGCAACTAAATATAACACCCTTTTATTCAGAAATCCTGGATTATTTTCAAAATGGAAATGTGAGGTAAGACCGTATTCCTCTGTATATATTCTAGAATGATAAATTCCAATGCACTTAAAACAAGTTACTTCTGCGAAACTCTGTATTTCATTGATTACAATTGTTGTCTTCTGGAATTGAGCCATTTGATTTAGGCCAATTATCTTGTCAAAAGAACTATATTTTTTCTATCTTATTTTCCTATAGGTGTCTTGTGTTGACAGAAATCAATATAGTAAAAGTATATCAATAGTATCAATAAAATATAGCAACCTATCAACAAAGAAGTATAAAAAATTCCAAGTATGGAGTATAACCAGGTCATCCATTAAAAAGTTTGGTGAATAATAAATACTTTTTAATCTAAAAAAGGGGTCCCCAAACTTGGCAACTTTAAGACTTGTGGATTTCAACTCTCAAAATTCCAGAGCTGGCTAGGAATTCTGGGAGTTAAAGTCCACAAATCTTAAAGATGCCAAGTTTGGAGACTCCTGATCTAAAAGACTGATATTATTCTTTGGATGGGTGGGGGAGAAAAGGTATCCATACACAAAGATACCCCTCCTTGAAAACCTCTTCATTTCTACTTGCCTAAATTTTGAGAGCAGGGACTCCAAAGGAGGTTCCTACAAAGCATACAATGGTACTGAAAAAAGTTATTTATGACCAATCCTCACCCTTATGACTATTGCTGCTTCCCCGCAGTCCCGTTATCACATTTCAGGCGCTTGACAACTGGTATGTATGCATAAGGATTTCAGCATCTCAGGGTTATGTGATTGCTTTTTACCAAATTCTCAGCCAGCTTCTGACAAGCAGTCCATGAGGGAAGCTGAATTCACAATGACATGATTCACTTAACAACGGTAATTCATGTAATGATGGTGGCAAAAAAGGTCATAAAATCAGGCACAATCCATTTAATGACTGCATCACTTAGCAACAGAAATTTTGGTTCCAATTTTGGTCATAAGTTGAAGACTACCTCTAGGGTCCTCAGATTTGAGCTGAACAAATTTGAATGGTCACTCAATGACAATAAACAAATACAGGAAACTAAGCTTCCCTTTGTTGCCTTCTAGCGGTTGCTGGATTTTTGCAGAATTAGCATATTGCCTCCAAGAATCTGGCTCCTCATTTCATCGACCTCAGAAGAATGGAAGTCTGAGTCAACCTTGAGCCTGGTGAGACTCAAACTTTGCTGGCAGCCTGCAGTTAGTAGAATTAGCTGCAGTACTGCATTCTAACCACTGCACCAGCACAACTCTTATCCCAAGGAATTTGGCAGGACTAGTTTCCGAGTAGAACTATATACAGTAAGTTTGGGCAGATGCATGCTCATCTGCTACTGTAACATGCATGCAGTTAGGTGTGATATGTATTTTAAAAGGTAGGTGTGATAGGTATTTTAAAAGGTAGAACATTTAAAAAGGCAACTGCCAACTTATATTGAGGGGTCCTTGGTGCTTTCTGAGCTGGGTTGTTTTCTTGTAGACATTTCATCAACCAAACTAGGTAACATCATCAGTTACTATCAGAGCATAAGCCTCGTATCTATATATTTTAACTGTTGCTGTAGAAGCTGGCTATCACTGATAATGTTACCTAGTTTAGGTAATGAAACATCTGCAAAAAAGCAACCAAGCTCAGAGAGTGCCAAGGATCCCTTCATCATAACAACCCTGAGCTACAAATATTCTTCTTTATCAGTACCAACTTATATTCATGTAGGAGTCTCTGTAGTTTAGCATTCTCCAATTTCTGTGGGTGGTGAGTAAATTTGAAATGTTGATATCATGAGGCATGCTTACAAATTAGTGCCTTGTGGGATGAGTATGTTCCCTGGAACCTCCTGCTTCCTCAGGATGCTCCTTATCAAACTTCCAATTTATTTTTGTCCTTTTTTCTGGATTGGAGATGGTGAGGAGAATAAATATGATCTACTACTAAACAAAACACCATTATCAATAAATGTCCTGCTGGGTGATTCACAAAAAAAAAGCTGTTAGAAAAAACTGAGAAAGGCTCCACCTTCAGATATGGGCAAATAATTTGGTTTCAAACCGAAATAGTTCTTTTATTCTTGTAATCTATATCTTTCAGCCTAATATGTCTATGATAATCTTGCTTGGAAGAATTGATTGATGTTGAGCCATCTGCCAAGAGCTTGAGAGCCTAACTTCCAAGTCTAGGTATACACACCCCACCACCTGCAGAGTATCTAATAACAGCTGGAATTTCACTTAAGATCACTTTGTGTCAGCCCTTCAAGGTAGATCAGACTATGAATCGATATTTTTCATTCCCTGCTTATTAGAAAGGCACACCTCTGAACCCTGCATAGAAGGACAACTCCCACCCACCCCCACCCCCATATTGGTAGAATGGAAAGAATACAAAGTGAAGGTTACACTAAATTTGATGCATGGTGAATTGACAGTTCGGGAGTTAAAGAGAGCAATGCATAGGGCTAGAAGCTATAAGTTGCTTGAAATGAAGACATGCCAATGGAGGAAGGTACTGAATTATTGTAGGCAAATTCTGCAAGAGGTATAATTTCAGTTCAGCTGTCGTGTTGATAGGAAAGGGAGCATCTTAAATACTGCTGCAATAATTGGTTATTTGTACATCCACTTACTGTTGGTATTGCAACGCCGTGCAGTGGGATATTTGGCAGGTGGTGGTGTGTCCTGAGAACACTCAATAGCCAGAGAGAGACCTTGTGCCTCTCTAGAGAGTAGGAGATTCACAACATTGATATCAGACCTTCAAGGTGGATCAGACTAAGAATCCAATGTTATGTAGATTGGTACTGCTTTATTGTAAGGCTACAGGAACAGAATCTTGCAAATCTGAATGTACTTCTGAATACCCTTTATCTTCATAAATAAATATAATAAGTAGTCTTTATCTTCATGAGAACTAGCTTGGATCTTGTTTGAGACAATTAGTCAGATTACATTATTGTCCAGGACTCAGCTCTCTTTTATCTGACCTATTGTCTTAATAGCAGCTCTTCCTCCTTTCCATCAAGGCCATTCCCTCTGTCTTCTACAATGTGTTTCCTCGTGTGATGTTGGACTTTCAATTATTGGACTTATCAGAGTTGAATCCATTTCTCTTTAAGACTACTCTTCCATCCTTTCCCAACCAGATCTCATTAACGCACATCAGGTGTGCTTACCCCCCCCCCAAAAAAAATATTGTATAGAACCAAAGTCTCATTACAACCAGACCTGACATTTGATTACAGCAGCCTAGGGTCAAGGTGCCCAGACATAAGACATCCACAACCAAAGAATGAGACAATTTGGTGAAAAGAGGAAAGCAATATCAATTGCCAATCTTTTTTTTCCTACAGTGGCCAGCCCATTGCCTACCATCATCTACTACCACCACAACCATCTGCCTTAGATGCTTATAATCCCCCAATACTATCCCATCACCTCTTGGGAGCTATCTACTTTTCACACCACTAACCATCAGATAAAAGTTTATTTATCCATCCAGCACATGTATATTTGGCCAGCCAATGAAAAGTCTTCTAATTCCCAAATGTATTTAGTACTTACACCAACATAAAGCCACAAAACCTCCAGTACTGATTAATACCCTCTTGAAGGCCCTACTTTTTATGGCCGCATTAAGTAACAACACTTCTATTCCATTTACTTTATTTAAACAATTTATAAGGCTGCCTATTTCAACCTAGTGGCTAACAATGCATAAAAAATGTAAAATAAAGCAAATAAAATAATCATAGTACAACCCATTTTCTTTCATTCTGTTTTATTAATTTACCACTCTCACTTTAGATGGTGAGAAAGATCTTCCCCCAATAGTCTCAGTCTTACAACTTGGCCATCATCTTCAAAGCAACTTCAGGGCTAAGAACATGGAAAGAACATGGCCATTGGTCCACAATGTTTTGAGCAATTGTAGCAGTGGCAGTTGCTGAACATGGCACAATGCCTGGAATTGCTAGCCCACCTAAATGGAGAAAACCAGTTCTTCATTTTCAGTGAAGCCACCCTGTTCTTAATAACGGCAATGATGGAAGAACCAACTACTTATCCCATTGCCAACTATCCAATCACTACCGTTGGAGAACATGTCTACTAAACTTTTTTCTCCAAATGACCTGTAAAATATTTAAGCATTTAGGCACCTGTTACCTTTCTCCTTGTCCTTTCCCTTCTGTCTTCTCCATATTCTACATCCCTCCTTTCCCTCAATATCTCTCTTCTACTGTCTCCTTTTCCTGGGCTCAAAGTGTCCAACTATCCCTGTGTCACTAGGTCCCCAGCAGGCTGTTCTGGAGGTATTTTTCATTATTCTTTGTTTTTCTCACCCTGCAGCTTTAAAACTGAGCAGAATCATACAGCTAGTGAAATGTTTCTAGATTTTCAGAGAGCTCTAAGACTATCGCCATTAATCAATTCCTTATATAACAGCATTCCTCTATGATAAATCACTAACAGTTTCTTTTTCAGAAGCTGAGCAAGAAAAGTTGTGGCAAAGAGAAAGGAAGGCTGTGTATTAAGAGGAGGAGACTTGAAGGCTCAAGACAGTGATCCTTATTGCAAAATTTAAAGTAGAATAAATATAAAGCGATGCTCCAATTTTCATATAGAAAATACTAAGAATGTCTTATGGAAAGAGGGACCCCTTGTCCTTCAAACATGGTGGGGTGTGCTTTAAAGTTTAAGCTTACAACTACCATGGTATCATTGCATCATTTTATCTGGTTCAGCTTACATACAGACTGTGCATTCATACAGTTTTATTTGCTCATAATCAAAATGACATCATCAATATATTTCATTATATTGGTACTAGTTAATCTGAGAAAGGAATTTGCTTTGCTACTTTGTTATGAGCAACATGGAAATCTTTCCACCTTCACCAGCCTGTAAAAGTCTTGCCAGCAGCTTGCTATTTTATCCTTGTAACGTTCTCCAAAAAAGTATTTTCTTCACATTCAAAAATACAATAGCAATGCTATGAAAAAGCGGAAGCATTACTTCCTGAGACAAATCATATATAATAATACATTCAGGGGGGAAAGCAGACCCTGTAATTGTCTAAAGACATGGAGATGAGATGTTGGCTGCAGCAGCTCTTTTCTTTGGATTCCGTTTCTAATGCCGTTCCAATGAGATGAAAAGGATGATGGCTGTCTCCTTACAGGCTAGCCCTATAAGAGGCAGCATCGCAGCAGAGGCACAGTCGTACGGTTGATGCTTTGGGGCAGCTCATTAAATAACAAGGTTTGAAAAAACTGGAAGGGAAAGACAATACTGCAAATAAAAAAAATTGCTTGCAAAAGATCCTCACGTTAAGGTCCTCCATTTAGTTTGCACACTGAGAATCTTTTCCCAGGGCATCTTCCCTGCAGAAACAACAACTATGACAAGATAGGGGCATGAATGAACACACTGGCTTTGTAACTCTAATAACAGAGGGCAATGTACCTTGATCATAATGTCACCTGTTAAGTACATAGACAGGTGTAGTTTTTGTCACCACTGGGTCTTTTGGATTCAAATCTTCATTTTAAAACACACTTAAACCGATCTTCCTGTCCCGAGAGCAAGCTGATGAAGTGATGTAATCAGAAAAATCAGAAAATTCCTGATCTGCAACTTCAGTATAAATCAAAAGCCTTCATTACATGACATTTATTTCTGGTGACCATGGCCCTTTTCCAAAAAAAAAAAAAAAGGTTTTCTCGTTCTTTCTTCTAAACCAAATGGGCTCTTAGAGAATCACCTGATTAAAGCAGCAGGTAGCTGTTTATCTATTTGCCAGTTCACAAGGGGTAGATGTTCTGATTTCTGACAAACAAGATGCCTGACACCTCAAATTACGACCACAAACAAGCCCAAAATTTCTGTTGCTAAGTGAGACAGTTAAGTGAATTTCACCCCACTTTATGGTGTTTCCTGCCACAGTTGTTAAGTGAATCACTGCAGTTGTTAAGTTAGTAACATCTGGCTTCCCGACTGACTCTGCTTATAAGAAGGTTGCAAAAGGAGATCACAGGACCCTAGGACATTGGAACTGTCATAAATATGAATCAGTTTTCAAGTAGCTGGATTTTGATCATGTGACCATGAGGGTGATGCATTGGTCGTATGAAAAACAGTCAGGTCATTTTTTCAGTGCCATTTTAAGTTTGAACGGTTACTAAATGAACTGCTGTAAATCAAGAACTACCTGTATGTTCTAATCCACAAGACTCATATCCACTGGGTTTGCATGTAGTTGGAGAAAGCTATAGGAATCTCTTCCAAACTGCAGAGAAATGCCCAGTAAAGGGTTTCTCTCAAACGTTCCGAGAATAAAGAAAGCTCAAGCCAGGCTGGGAATTGATGGCAACCAGAAATCAGAGCTATGCTAATTTAAGTCCTTGTACATGGTATTGCTGAGAATGAATGTACTGAACACTGTAATAGATGTAAAGCAGTATTATAATATGGAATGCCCATTAAGATTGGTGATCCTCTCCCAATATTTTTGAAGATAGCATCAAGAAAGTAAATTCATGTAATAATAAATAAAATCTCTACTTTGTGAACTTCTAGGGTTGCCAATTAGCTTTTGAGTAGGATTCAGGTGTTGGTGCTACCTATAAAGATCTATATGGTATACAGTCTGTTATCTGAAGGACTGCCTGCCACCCAAAATATCTGCCCAACTGATCCAGTCAGGCAGGGTTGGCATTTTCCAGGTTCCTTCAATTAAACGTTGTCATCAACAGGACTCCCAAAACACACCTTCTCAACAGCAACACCTGCACTCTGGTGTGAGATTCCCGCTAAAATTAAAATTACTTCCAACCTCCTGGTATTTCATGTCCTTTGTCCAAGCCCTTAACAAGCATGATTGACAGCCCGCTGCTTTTTTTCCCTTTGTTCCTATCTGGATTTATTATCTCTGCCATCACTGTTTTTGTTTTGTGTTGTCCTCTTTAAAACTTTTTAAAATAATCTATAATTCACTCAGAGTTTCTAGATGTTAGACGGTATATAAATGTAATAAATGCATACATACTACTATTGTAATGTCTAAATCCAAATAATTAACTTAGAAATATTCTTAAGTGGGATTGATAGGAAACAATTAGGTGAATTCTTTTTCCAATCTTGCTAGCTTTACTTCTTACTGGTTGGGGTAAAAAAAATGAAAAGGGATAGTTTCCCAAGGTTTTTAGGCCACAATATGCATGCCTGCTCCCAAGTCATAATAAATAGGGGCAATCAAATCAGGAGATGACATAACAATTTTGGAATATATTATTTTGGATCTTCCCACCAATAGCAGTTTCTTGGACACAAAAAATGGTGATCATTTCTCATCTTATGATAATTAGAAACAATTTGCATTCATCAGAAATGATCCTCTGCTTCAAAAAATGTTATTTTCATGGGAGGATACAGATTAAGCTGCACTGGGTTTTACATAGGAGCAGGTAAAATGCTGCCAGCTTTTTAAAAAAAAATGAAAGCAAGAAAACGACATTGCCATTTCACTTGGGTTCTCTCCCATCCCTCAAGCTATGTATCTTTAGTTTGCTCAACAACAACTGGGCAACTTGTCTAGCAACAGGATGCTACACTAAAAATAAGTCTCCCATTTTGCACCCTTCTTTACAAATGACAGCTCAGTACATGCCTCTGCAATCTTTGTAATATGACACTCTCAAAAGCAGGAGCACAACAAGCTAAGCAGGCCCAGGAGACATCTTCTTTGACACCCTTGCTCATATAATCCAAATAAGAGTCAAATAGATCCTGCCTAAGCAAATCCCCACAGCTTCCTAAATATATTTCATTGACTTTAGTCAAATGTTTTGCTTGCTTTATTTGAATTTTTGTGAGAATGGAATTTTCTGATACAAAATTTAACAAAAACAGACCATGTGATTTATCAACTTAAAATTAAAAAAGAAAAAGCTATCCTCATTTGGAAAGAAGAATAAACTAAGTTCTCCAAGACTAAAAACTATAAAGCTGTGGGTTGTGCCCCTCCCCCCAAATTTAGGCCTATTTTAAAACATGCAAAATGGGGGGAAGGGCATGGCGACTTGCTGTTAGGAGCGCCCCGCGGACAGCAATTCCTCGCCACCAGCTGCTCCTAATGGGCGATCATGGCAGAGCACGGAGAGCTCCCCACTCCTGCCAAGCACCTTTGCAGCAGACCCAAGACCTTCAGCACCTGCCACTGTTGATTTCCCTTCTGCCCATGCCACCACCGCGTTTGGAGCTGCCACTTCCACGTTTGGAGCACTATTGCTGTTTGGAGCACCGCTGTCATTTGGAGCTGCCGCTTCCGCATTTGGAGCTGCCGCTTCCGCATTTGGAGCTGCCGCTTCCGCGTTTGGAACCCCACAGCTGTTTGGAGCATTGCCGCTGTTTGGAGTTTCCGCATTTGGAGCTGCCGCCGTGTTTGGAGCTGCCGCTTCCGCGTTTAGAGCACTGCTGCTGTTTGGAGCACCACCACCATTTGGCGTGCCACTGCCACTCCAAACACAGCAGCAGCTCCAAATGCGGAAGTGGCAGCTCCAAACATGACAGCGGTGCTCCAAATGGCAGCGGCACTCCAAACACGGAAGCAGCAGCTCCAAATGTGGCGGCGGGATGGGCAGAAGGGAAAGCAACAGCGGTGGGTGCCAAAGGTCTTGGGTCAGTAGCAAAGGTGTTTGGTGGGAGTAGGGAGCTCTCTACGGTTCGCCATGATCACCCATTAGGAGCAGCTGGTGGTGAGGCTGCCCATGGGGCGCTCTAGATGAGGATGCAAGGGGGGGAATTAAGTCACCCCCGAAAAGACGGCCTAGCCGTTTTTTCGGGGCTCAAAAAAATATAAGACCTGGCCTTATTTTATGAGAAACATGGTATTACAAACTGAGTCATGGCTGGAAGATTGCAAAGCAACCATACTATGCATAACTTACCTGAAAGTAAACCCTTCTAGTTGTAATGAAGCTTACTGCAAAGTAAACATGTGTAGGCTTGTACCATCAGCATCACTATTGCAATCTATTAAAAGCTGTTAGGAAGCATTTGGTATAATAGCTGTTTCATGTCACACCAGTGGTAACAGAACAGAAGCTGAGAAAACATGACTGCTAATGTCAAACAAGGAGGAAAAATCATAGAGAATCCAAATGCCTCAGTTTCTTTTTTAATAGTTCAACAGCATGATCATCTGGAAATTACATTTTGCAAGACAATAGAAGAATGGGAATTTCTCCAAATTAAGAGTGAAAACTAACAAAAAACTACTGAAGGGATCAGATCAGGTAAACTCAATCACACAAAACTTTCAAAGTCAACATAAAACATTTGCATTAACATTTTAAGCATTTTTTTCAGAATGCAGCCATGTGGCTATAAACCATGATTCATAGGTGACCTTGTGGGGAAGCCATTTGTGGTATATTTGACAAATCATGATGAAGCCAAATTTGGCTGAAGCATGATGCATCCTGTGTGTGTGTGTGTGTGTGTGTGTGCGCATGCGTATGAGATGAAGTGTCAGGGCTCTCTATCTCTCTATAGATAGGGGGAGGGAGGGAAACAGAGGGAAGAAGAGAAAGAGAGAGAGAACACAAGAACACCCTGGTACTTCATCTTTTTCAGGCTCCTTTTCAATTAATTTATCTATAGCTGGAGTACTAAAAATAAAAATAACAAAGCATTAAGATAATCTCCAGTGTTTGAACAGAGGGAACTAAATTGTTTTGTTTACTAATTACAGAAAAAGTGACATAAGCCAATCAAACAGCTATCTTTTCACAGGTTTAGAACTAGGATTTTGCTTGCCTCTACAGAATATCTTACCTTTATAGGATGTGGAAGATAAAGACACATATGGCTCAGCTTTCTCAAATTTACTTTTACCTGCATGGCCCTGAAACTAGAAGTACGGCCATATGTTTTCCTTTGTTAAGATGCATCTTAGAAATTTAAAACAGCTTTTTCACACAAATCATGATGACAGAAATTGTGAACAACTTTAATTAGCACATGTTATTTTCTTCCTCTACACCTGAAAAATTAGTACATAGTTCATAATCCGTGCATATGTATTCATGAATATGTGTATAATTATCTACTGTACATACATACATACATATGCACACAGTCAATGTAATATGGTGGCTCAAACATTGGGTTTGGTTGCTGAGAGAATAACTATAGTTACTCATCTAAGTCAGGAACTCATAACTTAGACCACAAAACTTACATGAGAAAATAATTTTATGTTCACTAACTTGCAATGGAAATTTAACTTTAATCATTGGATTAATGATTAGAAAGAAGCCATACGCTACTATATTATACATTTGTTATTTTGTAATTTATGGATAATTGCACATGAGCATAGCTGGTTTCCTTTCTGAGAAGAGCTTTACAGATTTCGTCACACTCTAAAAGGTCCAGTGAACAAAAAGGGGAAGAACCCTGAACTAAATCATTATTTCCAGTTTAATTTACTGAAGATGTAAAACTATGGAACTTTTTGTAAAAATATGGAATAAAATATAACAAACAATAGCCAAGTGTGTGTATATGTATACTTAGCACACAAAAATGGGTTATAAATGAGACAAAACACATTTTTCACCAGCCCAGAATTCACAACCCTCTTTATAAATCTATTGATACAGAGAAGCAAAAATGCTGCCAATATTACCAAAAACAGGGCACAGGAAGCAGAGCTTCAGTTTAGGAATAGCCTAAATTCACTGAACAATTACAAGAGCTATTGCTTTTTCTCATGCCGTCCAGCATACATTCAGTTACCAAACTATTCTCCACTTCCACTTAAAATTGTCACATTACTCTCATTCTGACCTGGCTTAATTTATTATCATTTCTGTAACATCAGTCTCTTTTGCTAGTTGTTTATGACTGCAACATGGTGTGATTAAAAAATAACACTGACAGAGCAATGAGCAACTGGAAAAGATGAATACACTGGAACATTTGAAGTCTCCAAAATCTCCAATTCACTGGACAACATTTCATCAACAAATAAATAATCTGAAATGGTGTTGTTTTTTTCTTTCTGAAATCGAGATACTGAGTTTAGGACAAAAAGTTGGATTGCTAGCTGCTAAGTCTTAATTAGAATAAATCACAAACTAGGCAGGTTCATAAAACATACTAATTCATAAGCCATAGTTTGAAAACCACAATAACAACAGATTAGTGGCTTGGGCTCCACATTAAGTCCAAATCCGCCCTCCAAAATATGTCAATAGTGCAATGTGTGAACACAGCCACTAAATATTGTATTTTAGATATCTGATATTCTCCTTACATGAGAATATGTAAGAACATAATTAACTTTTTTCAGATTTCATTGTATACTTAGATATGTAGGCATGTTTTTCCTTGGTAAAAGATTTTTGATAACTGAAGAGAACAGCAAATATTCAACTACCGATAGTACAGATTTCCCAGCATGTAGATTCGGTGATAGGGAAAGGCATCATCTGTTGAATTTTTGTCTGCCATGTGTTTGTTAAAGGCATAATGCTTTTAAGTACACTTATAACCCTGCAGCTATCCTACTGAGATTGCTTCAATCCCTTCAGTGTTGTGGTTATGTTTTGCAATGAAAGTCAAGCATCATGTAGCATTTGTTAACAGGAAGAGAACATCTGAACTGGTATTCCAATTGATAAGGCCAAGGACTGGATGACTATCATAAGTGGCTAAAGAACTGAAACGCTTAGGCACTCAGAAACATTATGGAGCCGGCAGCTGAATAAAGTATGGATCTTAAATAACTAACTGCTAAAGTTGCAGCCATTAAACAGTTCCCACTCTCAGGGAAGGGGAAAATATCCTTTTCAGCCATAACTGCCAGTTAATTTTTGCAGCATGCTATTTATCTAATGATGATAAATAGGAAACGCCATGTTAATGATAATGCAAGATTTAGGCAGTCTGAATCCACCTGAGAAAATGTTTGGCTGCCAAACCTTTGCTGACATAAGGACTTGGTCTTTATAATTACCCACACAGAAGAAAGTCAGTAAGAAAGGCAGGCAGCAGAGTTTGGAAAACAATTGCAAAATAATGAGCAAAAACAAGGCCTGCTAAAGTTTAAACAGTGATGTATTAGTAGCCCCCTAAGAGACCTTTCGATAGCACACAAATTAGCAGTGATACCTATCTCATCGCACCAATCACAGAAGGCCCAGAAATCGAGACAGCTCAACTACTAACCTGGGATGATCAGACAAAATAGAGACAGTGAGAAAAAAAAAAGGAATTCAAAAGAAATTTTGAACAAAGAGTAACAGGGCAATAAATGACCAAAACTAAAAGAAGACAAGAAATGTCACAAGAAATAGTAATGTGTTCTGGAGAATTATGGCAAACTGTGTGCCAAATGGAACTATTTGAGGAACATAGAGAAATAAGTGAAGTGTATTGTCATGCCAAGAAGGCTGAAATTTATGGGCAGCCTGACATCAGGGAAAGCATGTGCTGGTTATTATAAATCATTGCCTCTATGCCAACAAAGAATTATAAATTTCACAGTAAACACAGACATGCTTAGGGTTGCACTCTGAACAAGAAGTCATCAGTGGAGTCCGCTGATGAAGTTTTGCTTTATAACCAAGCTGTGATATCTTGCATTACATAGAAAACATAAATGTCTCTATATCCTTCAAGGAAGTCACAAGCATGTAATAATGTGTATTGAAACAGAACAAGGGTAATCCAAATGAATAAATTAAACCTAGTAAAATACAAACATGAAGGATTTAACAAGCATAATGACTTACTGGCATGTTTATACACATAATGTCTGCATTTTAATATTTATAATACAAGGCTATATTCCAGGCTAACCTGGATGTTGATTATTAGTGATTTGATCAATAAAAATTCACATCTGTTTTCCTGGAAACTTAGCCAGTTGCAGCCCCCAAACTGCAACGTAGTTTAGAGGTACTAAGTTATGGGAGGTTAGTCTGGATATTTCTACAGTTTTTTTTTCTAGTATTGTTTCAGAGCTAGTGTTCAACTTTCTGAAAGTCCAGCTGGATATATTGTGTAATGGTTTGAAAAGAGCTATTACTCTCAGAACCTTGGAAGCAGGGCAGACTAAAAATTACCCAAAGGTATTGCTGATGGTATGCAGATCCTAAAGAAAATGAGAGAGAGAATCTAAAAAGCTTCCGCTGCTAAATCAGCCTAGTTTAAAAGTTTCTGAATAACACTAATCCCCTTTCCATTCAATTTACCTTTCCAGAAGAGTTGATCCAATTAAGAAAAAGAGATACAACCATTGTAAATTGCATTTATAAATAAACATGTTTTATAATAATGTTCTCTTTGCTATAAGGCAATGCTCATCATTGATCACTTCCATAAGCACAGATATTTTTTTAAATTATATTTTTCTTGAATCCTATGTTCATTTATCAATAAGAAACATGTCATGTCAAATGGATTCTCCACACTAACTCTGCGAGAACTATAGACAATTACATGCACACAATCGGTTACTAGTTTCATTAAAGTAACTGATACCATTACACACTCATTAGTTCAAAATATTTCATATAACTGTGGGACTTTATAGACAGAATAGGCCCTTTTTGAAATCTAGGGCTAGATCAGAAGGTTTTCCAGACCAAGTTAGGCCTATGAATTGAAGGATTTCCATGCCAGCAACACCATATTCCCAGAGAAAAAAGAAGTGGGGGAAAGTCAGAACACTGGATCCAAAGACAATTTAATCAAAATCTCATCAGTGGAAGGAAAAAACAAATGCAGAATTGGGGAAAAGGACAGAAAACACTAAGTATAATAAATACAGTGGTGCATATCAGTTTTCCTTTAATTTGTGGATCAGGACTAGGTGTTAAATCAAGGACTTCAAGAAAAAATGGACAGTAGTTAAAAGAAAAAAATAAAGTAAGAAACGACATTCCACTCACGAGAAAGAGGAAGAATGGGATGATTCATTAAAGGGATTATTATTATTAATGCTGAGAATAGAACAAAACCTAGCCTTTGTGGTAATATACATGGAAAAATGGCACAAAGAGAGGATTATAATAATATCTAAAAGATGAGTTGAGTCTAAAGACCTTACATTCAAATTACAAATGGATAAAATTTGTCCATAAAAATGTCTATTCATAAATACAAAACAAACATAATGATTTTTTACACTGCATTAACATTTGGTTTGAAGTAACTTCACAAAGTTGCCATTAGAAACATAAAACTGGAAGAAATACCCAGCCAGGAGCCAAACCTTGGATATGTGTCTCCCTAGACAGATTTATAGTTAAGCATTTATAAGTGCCTTGCCAGCTGACAATTATATACAAACCTGCCTCCATACTGTATGCATGCGTTTATAAAGAAGATTTATCTGTTTATACGACCACTGCTCTGGGGATGCAATGAGAGAAGTCTCCATCAAGCCAGACATAAAGAACACACAGAAACTGTGAATTCCTCTTGCTGGGAAGTCTATGAACTTCAAGTTTCTGGCATGCCAGATGCTTTTTGTTTCAATTACCAGCATGGCCTGGTCTTATCTATACCACTTTGCAATCTCAATTATAGTTTGTGTTTTGTCAGATCCATATAAATTTCAGGGAATCAGGTTTTTCTTCAATTTATTTTCTATATTATGTGATACTGTATATGGTTAAGTAACTTTATGCTCTCAAATTCTTTTGAAATATAATTGCCACAGTTTTTGCCACTGGCCATGGATCATGGAAGAGTGGATAAGAAATATAAACATTGCTTGCCATGGCAATGGTGATGCATAAACAAAAGGTCCAACAGAATTTATTTATTTATTCATTTATTCATTCATTCATTCATTATATTTATTTATTTATTCACTCATTCATTATATTTATTTATTTATCCATGCCTTTCTTCAGAAGCACAGTATAGCCTAAATATTTATATGTGACATACTACAGTAATAAGTGAACGGTAACAAGAGAAAAATATGGGCAACCATAAATATTTTATAATCTCAGGAAATTAAACCCTTCCTCTACCTGACCACTGAAAGGAAACACAGCAATGTTCAGGAACTGATGACATAAGGTGTTTAAACAAAAGTCATGGATTAAAATAACCAGCAAAAGTCATGTGCAATAGATATTTTTTTATATAACAGTTAATAATAGGATTTTAATAAAGAATTTGAGAGTTATGCCTGGTGGGTGGGTGTGCATATACGCATATGCAAAAGCATGCCTTCTGGTCATTGTCGATTCCTGGTCCCTGTAGTTTCCTTGGCAAGATTTTGGAAGTTGTGTGCCAATTCCTGCTTCATATGGCTGAGGGACGTGACTAGCCCAAAGTCACTCAGATGGCTTTATCTGCATGGCAGGATTAGAACCCACACACTCCCAGTTTCTAACCCAGTGCTCTAGCCATTCACATGGTTCTAGCTGCATATTTAACAACATAATATTTACAATTCCTAGTAAGTAGGTTCACTCATTAAAATGGTCAGTGATTCTTAAAACAGCCTACATAATAGTCAGGGCACTTGAGAAAAGATTGGAAAGAGTTACAATCTCTATTTTCCCTCTCTTCCACTTGAGCAAAAAATGTGTCTTTTGAGACAGGCTGGGAATGTGAAATAAAGTCAAAACAGTGTCAGCCCTGAAAGGCTGGCATAGAGCCATATTGTTCCTGCAGCAAAAATACTGCTACTTAAATACTAGGATAATGTGGAATATGATCTTGAGGAATGTTAGCTGGAGTCTACTAACAACCAAATTTATAAAAATGCTGTTTGTATCAGTAGTAGTAGTAGTAATAAAAGTAGTAAAATATTCATAGAGAACTAACAACTTGTGACCTTCAAATATCACCAAGCTAATATCTCCAACATCTGTCATTATTGGCCAAACTAGCCAATAACTGGTGAGAGTTATTGTTCATCAATACATTGAGATAGTTTCCATTTCTGCTGCATTAGTAACCCAACATACTTTAGAAAATAATTTGCATAGCATTTTTGGCAGGAGCCAAGGAGTATCCTGCCCCTAATAGTTCAGTGTAAACCCATCCATTATCACCCATTTTTGTTGTTGTTGAAGGTTGTGCGGTGGTTATGAAACAAAGTGTTATTTGGCTGGGCATTTGAATGGCTGGGGAAGATAGTTATCCTCTGCTTCCACAACAAGAAAGCACTGTTCTACAACTAAATATATGAACCTTGATACAGTAAAGTAAACAGCTAGAGAGAATTCCCTGAAGATGGGCTCCAGCACGATTCCGAAAGCTCAGAAGACAAAACTTCTGGTCCGGTGACCAACCCAAATTGGATCCTGCAAAGTAAACAAACTTAGATTCCTTTTTGTGCCTGTGACATCAGCAATATGGGATTTCCAATAGCTCAGAGAAACATGCTCATAAAATACCGTGTTTACTAATTTCCCATTAGAGGGAATATCTTACAGTGAATAACAGACTAGGCCTAGACCAAAAAATCAAATTTTAAACGACATGACAGTTAGCAAACACACCTTCTTGTGAGTCACTCTCCATTCTAGCCATTTTCCTAAGTACCCAGAAACTAGAGCTTCTAGTTCTCAAAAATTTCTGCTATCAAAAAAACCCCAACCCCATAGAACTATTCAACACCAAGTTCAAATGATACAACATAGAATGCTGTATCTAGGATGTTTAGATGCAAGAGTAATCAATTCATTAATTGCAATTATATTTTGAAAATGTGCTCTTCTGGGTTTTCTTTTTTTTTGTATTTCCTAGCTGGAAAAATGCCATCTTTGGATTTCAGTTACAAGCATGTTTCTGTTTCCTTTAAAATAAGGAAATGGCATTTAAAGAGGAGAATACAATATATCTCAATTCCTCAAATAGCTAGAAAGCCAATAACTGCACCTGCATTGCACAATAAAAATATTAAACTGTGATAATTGTGCTATTTTAAAACGTATTTTTAAATTTAGTTTCAAAAAAAATCTACGAACAGAGAGGCCAACCAAGAACTTTTTTCCACAGCTCTTTCAACACAATCAAAAATCCCAAGCCTACAAAGAATACTTCACAATTAACTAATCAAAGGTGCACTCCAACTTGCTAAAGGCACTGCTGCTACTTTGTTTCTATAGGAGTCATGTCTGTGGTGTCTCAAAATCATACAGGTGGTCCTCAGTTAATGACCACATGGTCAGAAACTGTCAACTTACAGCAGTGCTGAACAAGTGATACTTTCAGCCTCAAAGTCCTAGCTGTCAAAGTGTCTCCGTAGTCTTGTGACTCTGGATGCTCAACATCCTGCCGTCACATGAACACAATTTGTGAACTTCTGTATCAGCTTCCCATAAGAAAAATCAATTAAAAATCAGCAGGGAGTCATGGTCACGTGATGTCCTTGCTTTATGACTCATAGTGATTTCCTTAACAACAGTAACTAGGGAGTGCCATAATGGCCATTGCTAAATAACATCACACCTTAGCAATGGAAATTTCAGAAAGGACTCCCCATATTGAAATCAGTCAGTATGGTTATAATCCTCGGGGCTTATCTTTAAACCTAAGTTAAATATGAATTTTAGTTAATATAAATAGAAAATACAAAAAGAAAATTTGCTTGTACAATTAATTTTTTTTGTCAGTATCTAACTGTTGCATGGACTAATGCTTTGCTAACCATAGTTTACGTGACTGAAGGTGTATGGGGCAAAAACGTTAAATTACTAACGCTCATTCCCATCTACACTGCACACCTAAAGTTCACAAATCTACTTCTTCAAAATGCTTTCACTCCTTTATCACAGACAATTCTTGCAGTGTAGAGATACACAGTATATCACAGAAGTACACCGCCTCACACTTTGTAAATAATTAAGTGTATCTTTTGGACATTTGTACATTATCACTTAGGTGTGTACTCACTTTTGTTGCCAGTGGTTTAGACATTAATGGTGTGTTGCATTCATTTTGAGGGGACAGCACAGTTACACTGTTACACAAGCTGTATACCCACTACTTTACATTGTAGCCTAGTGTCATTCTTCAGTGTTGTCACATGAAAAAAATACTTAAATATTTACAAAATGTGAGGGGGTATACTCACTTCTGTGATATACAGCATATTTCCTCTATGATGATTACATGGTTAAGCAAAAAAGAAAGTCTGTTTCCATCATGACCTATAATACAGTATGCCATTATCCCAAGAGACATGTCCTAAAAGCTAAATTGTGCTACTAAAGTGTAGAACCAAGCAACAGTTTAGTACAGGGGTTGCCAACCTTTTGGACCTCAGCTGCTCCTCCACTGGGTACACCGGCCTGTCGTGGACTGGAGGAGCTGCTCTAGGATGACCAGTCCTATGATTACTGTAGCTCTGGAATATGGGATCGACTTTCCCACCAACGTCAGCAAGCTACTCTGGGGCGGATTTCCCTCCCCCACCGTTGGTCTTACCATCCAGTTCCAGCTTACGTGACTCTACTCAAGGTAAGGTTTGCGCTCGGCCAAACGGTAGGGGACAGTACATGGATGGGCCATGTGGGTGGCACAGCGTTGTGTTCCTGTGCAGCCTGGATTAATTGCTTTGAGGGGAGTGCTTTGAGGGAGACATTTCTCTGCGGACCAACTGAAATTTACTTGTGGACCACCAGTGGTCCATGGTCCACTGGTGGACAAACACTGGTTTAGCGGACTCTAGAAATTTTTGGCTACAATTACCATGCTGAACATGTTGATGGAAACTTATGGGACATGTATAGAATTACAGTACCAAGATATTTAATATAACTTGCAGGTAATTCTCAGTTAATGACCACTCAGTCAGAGGCCATTTGAAGTCATGTCAGCACTAACCAAATGGTACTTTAGTCATCCCAGCATTCCTGGGGGCATAAGATTGTGATCGGGCTGCACATGGATCACACCTATCATGGTTGTAGCATTCCACGGTCATGTGATCACTATTTGCAACCTTCCTTGCTTGCTTCCTACAAACAAAGTCAATAGGGAAACTAGTAGGGGAGATTCTAAATTACTTTGATAAGTCTCTTGCATGCAAGCAGCAACCACCCCAAGCCTTGCTGTACTCAGTCTGCCCTGGCCCCTCAAATATGGCCTGCTTGCTAACAACCTGAAAGTTGCAACTTCCTGCTGACTTTCCCACTGATGTTGATTGTTGGAAGCTGGCAAGAAGTTGCAAGGAAGTCCTTGCTTACTGACCCATAAATCTCCTTTATCACTGTTAACTGAGACAACCTTTATAATTAATCATAGCAACAAGTGCATCTCCTACCTGAAAAGTTTTAGCAAGTGAAAGTTAAAGCAAGGAAAACTACACATAAGAGCAAACTTTTTAGTACTCTAACCATTCATTGCACGCTTTGTCCCAAAACTTAGAATAACCTATGTTTGCATTGTTGTCTTATTCTTTCTCCGATTCACAACATGTTTATATATTTTGGAACAACACCGAGTCCTGCTTTGAACTAAAGTAATGTAAACTGTCTCATGTTATTCCATAATGTCTGGGCTTGGATTTTTCTTTTGTTTTTTTTTTCAGAATCAGAGGATAACTATAGGCATTTGAAGTGAAGCTGATAAGAAATTTCAGGAGCATTTATTTCAATAAACAGTTAAAACTTACAAGTTGCTCCTATCCTGTGACAGAAAACTTGGAAAGTTATAGAAAAGGGCTAAGCAGGAAATTAATTTCAAGAAGCAAACTGTGATCTTATTATTCCAGAATTAGAGAAGTTAAACAGGAGAATTCATGATCCAAGAATCACTAAGGTGATTTTCTACAAGAGTATTTTATTTTGCAGAATAGAGTAGTGCGCTGCTTCTTCAAGGCACAGATATAATTCACTCATAGATATTATATTTAAATAGAATACTGTTAAAATAAAGCAAGCATCCTTAAATGCTAAGAAGAAAACCAATTTTTAGGTATGCCGAGAAAACCATGTGAATAAAGATCTTCCTGGCCTGCGGGGTAACTTTGAGAATGTGGGAGAACTCATCATGGTTTCTCAATCTTCAGGAGCTTTTAATCAGAAATAGAGTAGCAGGAAAAAGACTGATAAAAATGGGCATTGGTAGAAGTTACCGTGAATGCCCTTTCTATCTATGCTGCATCGAGAGCCCAGGATGGGTTGACTCCTTCCTATGACGTCATTTAGCTGAGTCTGCACCAAGATATAAAAGCCAGCCCCCGGGAGAGACCCCAGCTTTGGCGAAGATACTTGACAGACTGAAAGGTGTCTCTGAAAGCCCAAAATAAATACAGAAATATGTCTTACCCTCTCCAGACGAATCAAGAGAGGGGCTGGGCTCTCTCGCAGCATAGACAGAAAGGGCGTTCAGGGTAACTTCTACCAACGCCCATTCTCCTCCATGCTGCATCGAGAGCCCAGGATGGGACATACCAAAGCTTGCATGTCCACGGGTGGGTCCTCGTCCAGCTCATCACACTGACTGTTGAACCACTCGTTGAAGCACCCATCTGCCGGAGGCTGAAGTTGCCGAGGCAAAAGCATCCAGATGGTAGTATCTGATGAAAGGAGATGGAGATGTCCAGGTGGCCATAAGACAGATCTCATCCAAGGGTGCTTGGGTCATCCAGGCAGCCGAAGTGGCCGCGTTTCTGGTAGAGGGCACCATCAGACCTCAAGGAACCGGAAGGGCCGCAACTTTGTAGGCCTGCTCAATGCAAGATCTGACCCACCTGCAAATAGTAGAAGAGGCCTTGTGCCCCAAGTGAGAAGGGAAAAGGAAACAAACATGACTTCCAACTTCCTGAAGGAGGAAGTGTGCTTCATGTATATTCTAAGAGCCCTTCCTATGTCTAGCGTGTGCCACTGCTGCTCTAAGTCATGGTGCGGGAGAGGGCAGAAGCCAGGCAACATAATGTCCTGGGACCTGTGGAACAGGTGTCAACCTTTGGAAGAAATGAGTGGTCCAGACTGAGGACAACCCTATCATCGTGAAAGGAACAAAGGTCTTGTCTGATGGAAAGAGCAGCAAGCTCGGATACCCGCCTGGCTGAAGTGATGGAAATGGGGAACACTACCTTCAGAGTCAGGAAACCGAGAAACAATGTTCTAAGGGGTTCAAAGGGGGGCTTCGTAAGGGCATTAAGGACCTCATGAAGATCCCAGGAAGGATATCTGTAAACCACCAGGGGTGCAGGTTGGAAGTCCCCTTTCAAAAAAACTTCCTGACTGAAGGGTGATGGGATAAGGAAGGAAGCGAACCCCATGAAAGAACTGAGGAGAGGGCCCCAACCTGCCAGCGTAAGGAGTTGGGGGCCAAACTTTTCCACAGATCATGCTGAAGGAATCTAAGAACTTCTGCCAACTGGGCTGAAGCAGGAGCGAGACCCTCCCTAAGGAACCCTCGGGAAGGGCCTTCTAGGCAGCATCATAGATGCGCCTTGTAGAAGGTTTGCGAGATGCCAGGATAGTGAGGATGACCCTTTCAGGAAGATTAGCCACCCCTATCCGCTGCTGCCCAAGTGCCACATGGTCAGCTTGAGCCACAGGGGCTCTGGGTGGATCAGAATCCCATGATGAAGGGAGGTTAGATGGGCTGGGATCCTCCAAGGAGAAACCACCAGGCCCGCAAACCAGGGCATCCTTGGCCAATAGGGTGTCAGGAGGAGGAGCTCCACTCATTCCTCCAACATCTTCCGAATTACTGCCGGAATGATGGGAAGCGGGGGAAAGGCATAGAGGAAACTTTTGGGCCATGTGCACCAAAGAGCATTGGTCCCCTTAGCTCCCTGGCAAGGAAACCTGGTGAAGAATCTGGTGACCTGGGCAATTTGAGGAGTGGAGAAGAGATCCACCTCCGGTGTTCAGAATCTGAGGGAAAGGTCCCTGAATAGAGACAGAGGAATGGACCATTCTGCCTGGTCGACTAAGCTCCTGCTGAGCCAGTCAGCCTGTGAGTTGTCAAACCCAGAGATGTGGTCCACCAAGATTGACAACAGGTGTTTCTCTGCCTATAACACCAACCGTAGCGCCTCTCCCATGAGAGCTCTGGACCTCGTCCCCCCTTACCAGTTGACATGAGCTATGGTGGCCATGTTGTCCATAAGGACTAGAACATGAGAGCCGGTCACTGAGTGCCTGAAATGCTTGAGAGCTAGAAAAATGGCTCTGAGCTTTAGCCAATTTATGAGAAGGGCCAGCTCTGACCTGGACCAAGGTCCTGAGCTATTTGGCCCTGCATATGGGACCCCCAACCCAGGAGGCTGGCATCGTGGTTATCACTAGCCTGTCTGGGACCCTGAAAGGGAGTCCCTTCTAGATTAACGGGGAACACCACCAATTGAGAGATCTCCAGATTTGTGATGGGAGCGGGACCTTGATGGATGAGAGGCTGGTTCCTGTTCGTTGGTAGGGAAGCAGGAACCATTGGAGTGGACGGGAGTGGAAAAATCCGTGGCACCATTGTAGAATAAAAGGCTCTTGCGATAGAAAGAAACTGTTTGTAAATTTTTCTATTAAGCCCCTTAGGGTATAAATGGCCCCCAAGCTTACAATATGGCCGCTCACCTCGTGGTGGAAGGCTTCAATCCAAGATGGCCACTGACTATGGGAAACAGGATCCGAGATCAAAGAATCACTACTTAGGCTATAAAGAGTCCCGAGCAAAGTGAGCAAAGGAAAGGGCAGCCTCTGGCCACACGATCAGCTGGCTGTTATTGGTTTGCTGATCGCTTTTTAGACCGCTCAAACCGCAGGCGTAGGGGAGGTCTACAGACACTGCCCAACTTGCCTGAACAGCGCTCTGGCAATGCTGCTCCCAACATTGCAGGAGAGAGAGAGAGAGCCCTGCTTTCCTGGAAGAGCAGTTGTCCAGATCCTGGAAGCTGCTGAAATGAGGAAAAAGGGTACTGAAGATCGCTCTCGATGCAGCATGGAGGAGAATGGGATACATTTTATTTTACAATAGTTAAATTCTAATTATAGGGTTCTGTTTTGCCAATTTTACTAACCAACTACTTCCAGGAGCCGTTAACTTATCCTTGTGCACTGGAAATTCAGAAATGTGGCTGACCTGATTTGTTTTGTAAGAGCTATTTTTAAGTCCGTCTGTTGCTGAAAAAAATTGCTAGTGATTGTCACAGTAAATAGAAAAAGACAATATGCTGAGGCCTAATTAGGATCAGTACCCCAATATTTAAGGTGGGAACAGAGTTGCTTGAGAGGCTCCAACAGATTTTTGGGAGTGATTCTTCATTCAAGAAAGAGGAAATAATTAGGAACCATATATATCACTGTAAGCCAGTAGCACTTTCCAGCACATAGCTTCTGATTCTGTACTCTAGGATACTGACCGCAATACCGAACTTCAGACATCCAGACACAAATGTGTCTCCATACAAAGACCCAAAGAACAGAGAAGGGGAAGAGTGCTAGATAATCACACACAACAGTTACATAGGAATAATGATTTATTCAAAACAGATTATCATTTACCCTTTCTGGAACCTAACATGATCTGTATGGTCTGGATTTGGGTTAAAGACACAAGCTTCCTTTTTTTGAACCTTTGCCTCAGAACATTCAAATGTTGGATAATGTCTATGCCAATTTGCTTAAACTTTGGGAAACATGATCTGGGTTTGGACTTGATACTGCCTTCCTTTTTTAACAGTCAGAATAAAATGTTCTGAACTCTGAATGGTAAATAGGGGGGAATGTGCAATTTTTTTTTAAAGAAAATAAAAATCCAATGAAATCTATGGGCAATCATGGAAGCTTCCAAGTGATGGAGAGTACATAACTCAAAAACAACTGAAAGAGCAGCTTTCACCAAAAGTGTATCCATCCATTGATGGCCGAGCAGCAGTAGTAATATCCCCAGCATCACAATTCTGTTATAAAATATGCAATCATGCTATATACTTACATCATTACAACACAATTACTTTATTCTTCTCCAAATATTAATATAAATTTAATATACTCTGTCAACTTCTCATAAATGTTTCATATACCATAAGCATCTTTTAATATTCACACTGTGAGAAAACTATTTTGGTCTAGTCAACGGTTCTGTTTGGGAATTAATACTTGCGTATATGCATGCATATGTATGGACTGTATTACATTGTTATTTGCTTATTTTATTTATTAATTTTATGATCTTTCTCATCCATCAATTAGCAGGCTTAAGTCCAGGAAGCCCTCTCTGGCACTCGCTCAACAGCTGTCTAACAACTTTGACATCAACACAGTGGAAAGCCAATTGGGCTACTGAACTGCCCAGATACAGGCAGTTACATAGATGACCTTACACAAAAGGTGCCACATTTTGACCTTCCTCTCCAGCATTGGTCAACTCTGAACAACATGGTGTCTGCCAGGACTCATTGTTTAAGTGGAATCTTGTCTCTACCACTCAGTGTAACTGGGCTGCTCTTTGACAAAATATCCATCACATTGAGTCCAAATGTCCATCAAGAGCTTACACCAGCCCAATGTCTGATTTTTTTTCAACATAGAACCCCTGTCCTTCAATGGCTGGGTGGACTGGACATTAACATTTGAGCCACTATTAGTCCATGTATTTGCCATACGCTAAATAAATGCTAATTTTATGCAATTCAGAAAACAGAGTACCATTACCAACTTTTCAAATGTTCTTTAATTACAGCACAGTAAGCAAAGAGCTAGTTCTTGAGCCAGTTCTTTGTATTTGTAAACTTCTGACATTCACAAGTGGTCTGTCATCAGAACACTTAGCACTAGCCTTTGTCCATCTACACCTACCATTTACCGTACTATGATGAGACTACATGTTCAAGCTGCTGCTTGCTGTAACTAGGTGCTTATTAACATAGGAAAATACTACAGAACTGAGCAAATTCGTTGCTCAAAATGATAGTTTTTTAAAAAATGAACCATTTTAATTTGTTAATCTCCCCAAATAAATTTGTGAAGAATGAAGCAACTATGACCGTGCAGCTTTCTTCTCTACAATCAAAAAACATTTCTGTCCTGCATGAACCTAGCGTGGAACAAGTTGTACTCTGTATACTACTGTATGTATACATCATAGAGTGGCAACAAGAACGGAAAGATTGCAATTTTGAAAGATAAAGTGATTTTGCTCAGTGTAGAACAAGTCAAACTGAAAGATGGGCAAAAGTAAACACATGATGAAGGACTTTTCATCAGGGCTTTTGCTAAGAACTTGAGCACTGTTATGTATATCAACTTGACAAAATCATTCTTAATTCTTCTGATTTAAAGAGTTGGGTTTTTTTTAAAAACTCATTGCTTGTATGGCACTTTTTAGAGTGTTAATTGCTTATAATGTCCTCACTTCATTCATCCCACAATCAACACAACAACAATGCCTCACAGCCACTGCAGCTTTTCCTAATCTGTCAAGAGTTGGCACAGAGATGCCTGGCAGCCCTCCAGGAGCCCTTAGCCTTTTTTTATGCAAGACATGGTGCAAGGGGGATTTCCTTGCTTGGCTTCTATGCTGAACATAGAGCTAAGTGAAGGAATGCTAGCACACCCATGAGTCTACGTACAACTTCTTGACACTTCTCTTACCAACAAATACATACATTCAACACTGTAAGCTGATCTATGACGTGGAGTTTAAACTTTCATTTTTCATTTATCAGAAGCTGACAGAATATATTAGATTTATATTAATATTTGGAGAAGAATGAAGTTATGTTACTTATTTATATTACATAACGAGATTCGTGGAAACTAAAAAAAAAAAAATTCTGCAGGTTTTATCATGTCACAAGTCCCATTTGAGCTCCTATCTGGGAATAGATTGCAATAGATACTTCCAGACAAAGCTTTTTTTATTTTGTAATCACATTGCTATAAAACATAGGCTGTAATGGGGAAAGTGAGGTGTCAAGAAATAACCTTTGCTTATTTCACTACATCTTCCAACATTTTCTCCTATAAAATTAATCTCCTAGGAATAGAAAATTAGGCAGGCCTTTTCAAGTGGTAGCAATAAATTCTGATCATCTGGAAGCTCCTTTTATTTACCAGCTGAATACCCACCGCAATGCAAACTTGCCATCAGATTACAGCCAATGACAGCTGGATCACACAGGGTTCGATCAAGTATTCAACCTTATTGCCATCACCCAGCCAAGGGCAGCATTTATCATGCCCATAACATACAGAGAGTAGATGGAAATGGAAAAGGTATATTTGTGATCTGTATTTTTGAAACTTACAAACTACTCCTTTTTTATAACTACTTTTATTATTTTTTTATTACTGGATGTAAATGCCATGATAAAAACTGAGAATTAAAATATTACAAAAATAGAAGCGTGATGGAAATCTAACAAATGAACTCATTTTTAAACAGTTGTTTTGGAATTGCTGCTGTTTATTGGAACCTTATCACAAAAAGTGTCATGTAAATCTTTAAGGCAAATCGTTACAAATATTTAATAGTAGCATAGCTACAGTATAATCTGACAGAAAATATTTCATAGATATACTAATAATAAACAAACAGCAGCTTTCCCAAGATAGATAACATTTCATTCTAATTATTTAAAGCTATCTACAGTTTTAAGAAGCTATGTACTTAGAACTGTTTGTTATGAGGAAATATCCATTCCTACATTTCCATATCTAATTATACAATCATCCTCTTACCTTGCAGCATCCAATTTCAAAGTCAGCATTCCACAATTTGATGCCCATCAGAAGTGACATATTCTAACTCCCTTAGGCCTTAACAAAAGTTGCTGAACAATACACAAAAATCATTACCAGTTTGGTGAAATAATTCTAAACCACAAAAAAACTCTACATCCATGAGGTTCAAATAACCAGGAGCATTCATTCAGTTCAAATCACAGAAGAGTTTATTATTGTTACCTCTATACAAGAATCTTGTCAGCTAGTGGTCCAAGCTAAATTGGCACTAGATAAGGGTCAATAGAATGGCAACACAAAGATTCCAAACCAATGACACATTTAACCCTGCTTTCCAGCTCAGCTTGCTGTTCCCCTACAACATCCAAACAATTGCTTTTTCTTACACCATGTAAAAGTAGGGTGCTTCCCATCTTTTCCATTCATTTCAGGAGAGAAGCTGCACAACTCAGGTATTCAAAGCTGCTTTTCCAATAAAATGTTGGGGATTCTCAACACTGAACTTCATATCAGACCTGAGTCCAGGTAGAACTCTCTTCGTTGAACAAATAGTTGAAATATAAAATACAAACCGAAATAGCCAAAGAGCCCCTTTCAGCAAAGAATGACCTTTGCTTCTGTTGTCATACTTACATGAAATCTTTTTGGGATTCTTAGACTTTATCTTTAGCTAAGTGATAAGATGCAGACAACTGAAGATTTCATTTATTGATGCCACAAACTGTATGCTACTCTCCATTTTATGCAGTCTTTTAATTAAATTTGGTGAAAGTTAAAAGCAAAAAGTGTGGAAGTCTTCATTTCCTTCTCCTCAAATGAGTAGCCTGGGTTCCAGAACAAGGGGCACACGCAGGTTCTGATCAGGCCACCCACACCTGCACGTGGGAAGGGGACTGAAATGATAAGCTGATAAGGGCATGAAATGATAAGGGTATGAAAAGCTAGGTCACATTCTACATCCCTTGTGTGTGGCTCTGTGATAATACAGCATATTAGTCTGGTCTTTGATTCAAATGAGCTTTTAAGAGGAGCTATACCTGTATAATAAAGGTAAAGAAGACTGCATTCTGCATTTCTTTTCTGACTCCCCAGCATTAACCTACGTTGCATTACACCTTGTACTTCCCTTCACCTTTAATCAAGATAGTATTTGTTTGTACTCCAATATATCCAGAGGGCAACAGGCCACAGAAAGCTGCCTACAGTATATCATAGGTACTGGTCAAATTTTCTTTGTTGTTGTTGTTGTTGATGATGATTTGGTCCATTACAGAGGTTTCTGAAAGCTAAAAACTAATTAAAATAAAATATTCCACCCTACCATTGGGGAAAAAAAAGTTGGGCATTTTTTTTCCTAAAAAGCCCCATTGAAGTCTCATTCTGAGTGAAATATGAAATTCTTATCTTTGAATTAATCTGTTCACCATTGAGCAACCTATCTTTGCCATTTTAGTGCAATTAGATTTTAAGAGTACCTTGTTGGAAAATATTAAACACATCTGCCCTCCATCCTGACTGAAGTAACATAAGCAATGATAAGAAGTTTGGCTTTATTTTATCGCAAGCAACTTAATGTGTATAATGAACTCTGGACTACACTGTTATGTGTTTCCCAATATGCTATAGCAGAAAAACTGAAATCAGGATTATGAACACAGCATCTGTAACTCAAACCTGAAACTGCATCTTTCTCTTTAAGCAGGTACAAAATGCCTCTGGATTCATGCTCAATGTGTTGTAGCCACTACCAAAACTGTTGCATGTTGTGTTCATGCATATAGTCTTTGATTTATAATTATTCATTTAGCAACCATTCAAAGTTACAAAGGCACTGAAAACATTGACTTAAAACTAGTCCTTGCACTTATGACCATCACAGCATCCTCAGGGTTACGTGATCAAAATTAGAGCAGTTGGCAACCAGCCTGTATTTATATTGCAGCATGCTAGAGTCACATGATCACCATTTGGGACCTTCCTAGCCAACTTCTGACAAGCAAAGTCAACAGGTGAGGCTGAATTCCCTTAACAATTGTGCGATTCACTTAACAACTGCAGTGATTCATTTGACAACTGTGGCAAAGGGATTGTCAAATTGGGTGTGACTCAACAGTCATGCTGCTTAGCAACAGAAATTATGCTCTTAATTGTAGTTTAGATTTGGGGATTATCTGCAAAGATGTCGCTACAGCTGCCACATGCCAACAAACCTAACCTAGCTTTTAGATACAGTTATTGTTTTGAAGTTATTGCAGAAAAAGACAAAACAAGCCTAGTTAAAGAGGATCAGGTTTTCTCAACCATGGAGTCAAATTCCAGTATGCACAACCCTGTAAACAATCACATGTATTTTAAGATTGAGGTCACATATCCAGTTAGCACAAGAAGAACAAGTCTGCCCCAGGCAATTCTGTGTTTAGTGCAGGAATTTGTTACCTTGAAAGAATGTTGTAAAATTGAACAGTTTTGTCTACATTAAATGGTAGGTCTTAAATCAGATTTCTTGGGGATAATCACAAGGGCAAAAACATTTGACATGGGCAAAGCAGACATTGAATGAAAATTATATAATCTTTTCCTGCTAAGAGCTGTAAGCGAAGCTGAAATCTGTAACTATCTGATTTCTCTTCCACTTTTAGCTGAAAAACCGAAAGAAAACGTCTCTCATAAGGTAAGTGCTGAATTAGGAAACTGGCTAGAACAAGTTTTGGTCAGTGTTGCAGCTTGTGAATGTTGCAGGCATGAATTCAAGCAGACAGTCATTTGT
This sequence comes from Pseudonaja textilis, assembly GCF_049901715.1. Classification (NCBI taxonomy): domain Eukaryota; kingdom Metazoa; phylum Chordata; class Lepidosauria; order Squamata; family Elapidae; genus Pseudonaja; species Pseudonaja textilis. The sequence continues at coordinate 26,244,841 of NC_141995.1, read as the reverse complement.
TTTTATCTTGTGAAGTGTGGAGTAGCTGACTATGGGGAGGAGGGAAGACGGAACAGAGGAAACCACAACAGCAACCAATATTTATAGTTTCTTAGCAGATGCATCAAAGGGTTCTGCATTCCTGTTTACACAGAGCAGTATCACTTGCCAAACATTTGGATGTCCCAAAGAAGCTAATGCAGAGGGTAAAACTAACATTCAACGGGGTTAGATATTACAACTGTAGCTGGTAGAATTTTTTCATGAAAACCGTAAGCAAAGACATAATTATTCCATCCTGTGGAAGTAATTCAAAAGGTGTAAAAAAATTCCAAAATGATTTTGGAAAATAATTGAAATCCATACACACCTAGCACAGACCCAAAATCAAACTGCACAGAAGCAGCAAAAGACACACATACACACACACACACACACACACACACACACAGAGAGAGAGAGAGAGAGAGAGAGAGAAAGATCATAGACCATGTTCCAATCCACTGTTACAAGAGTTTATGCAAAGCAATCAAATCAATCACTTAAATAAATATATTTTAAATTCCTCCACATAATCCTGTCTTCTCAGCCACTGTCCCAAATGAACAAAAACAATGGGGAGGGAATCTATTAACGTAAGACGCAATGTGAAAAAAGTGGACATTGCAAAGAAACATTCTGCCTTTGGATCTCTGACAAACTCACATTCTCTCACCCGATGAAGCAGAAATGGAAATGTTATTCAACACTAAGGAGCATGTTTTCTGGTTTCTTTCCACTGATTTATCTATCCTACTTCCCACACCACCCCCGTTTAGACTCTCCCAAGTATAAAATAAGGTAAAAATAAAAAACATATATGAAAAGACATAAAGGAAGAAACAACTCCAGAAAAAAAGAGAGGCAGATCCTATTGAGACTGTGCAGAGGTGAGATCCTGGACAGCAGAAAAACTGAAAATGATAAGCAGCTGGGAAATCAGGAGGAACAAGAAAGGAAGTGACTGATATGGACAAATAAGAGGAAATTGGCAAACGAGCAACAAAAAGCCAGTTCAGCATCCTTCATTCTTTTGTGCACATTCCAAAAGGAAAAGGGGAGCGGCTGTTTCTCAAAGTAAAAATCCCCACCAGTGTCATTTTGCACAAATATACCACCTCTTTTTCTCCTCTCCCTCCCATAACAGTGGATGTATTAAACTGGATTTCTCAATCTCTTTGCATTGTTTTTAACAACCTGGTGCTGCACCTTTTATTTTTTTTTGCTGTCATTTCAGGTAGAAGAGGTTTTACTCCAGCTCCTAATGTAGCCCAAATGAATAAGTATTGCAAAGGACTGTCACAGCATTTACCTGGGGCAGGAAAAGACTACCAGAAATTAAACACTCCAGCATTTCAGAGGTGGATTGTTGTTTTTAAAGGAGTAGTTTACTCATTAAAGTGCAAGGGCTTGCCTCAAACAAAATAGGCATACAAACAGCAACACCTGAGTGACCAAATAGGAGCACTAAATGCAGAGCAAAAAAACATAGGCAGGCAAACATAGGCCATTTGCTCCCGTAGAGGAGTGAAATTGCCCCTTCCTGTGTGATAGACATAATATCCCCACTTACAACAAGGCAGATATGTCTTAAACTAGGAATAGCTCTTATTTCTTTTTCTGTCCATCCTTTAGAGACTAGATGGATATTCTCCTCCCTTGAAGGAGAAAAAGAACACCTGTAGAAGCTTTAAATGCAACCTTATCTTTTTTGACAATAAGTCCAGGACCTCTTTTGATCTTTGAATGGAATAACCATTCCATTTCCAAAAGTTGTTAGAAACAGGCTGAACATTAGTTTTATTTTAAGAAAAATTAAAGTAAACAATATGATTATTAAAGCTACAGAGAGTAATGTTCCTCTGTTACATTAAAAATTAAACATTATCACTGCCTCCTGGAGAGATGAAATCTAAAGTTTTACTGCGCATTGTAGGTTGGCAGCCCTGGAACACAGCGACACAACATAGAATTGAACAGTTCGGGATATTCCAGAACAGACTGTGAACAATACAGAACGCTCCACTAATTTTTTAAAAAAAGAAATTCAATACTATTTAAAACATTGTTGGGCAGTTAAAGTCTGTGATACATATAAGTTTTTTTAATCCAAATGAAGTTGCTCTTTTTCCTTCCACCCACTTGTATATGCCAGGGCCTTTGGCAGCAGCTCAACATGCAGAAATCCAACAGGTGAAGCCTTTTCTTTCCTTTTTTTCCAGGGCATCAATAACGAAATGTCTATTAAAATCTCTGCTATGAATGCAGTTGTTAAAAGTACAATAAATTGTAGAAAACACACCAGAAACCCCTACTTCTCCAGTGCAAATCTCTTCTTCCAGACTAGAAAAGAATTCCTAGTTTTCAGAAGTCTTGTACATATGAACTGTACACACATCTTATATATTCATAAGGCAATTGAATATTATAACATTATTCACATACTGTACTCTGAATACCAAAAAATCAAGTGTCTAAGAAAGTTACTACTCAAATATATTATAATATATATATCAAAGATATTATTTAGCTACAACTCCATATAGTGTTTGTACCCTATTAATGATCTTTAAGGGTTAAATGAACCAGTCTTGTAGTACATACTTTTCTCGTGACAATGTCCTTTTAAAAAAGTTTTATTTTTGAATATCTGCTATTTTTATAAATGAATTGTAATTATCTGTTAGACATAAGATCTAAGCACTCTTTTTAGCACATTAGATGTTTCCAGTTAAAAACATCCACATTTCATATGTCCATCTGAACCAAGGTGATCGTTACTGGTTTTGCTAACATGACATTCATTTATTGATGTCTTCCAACTCAGGCAGCAGGAGGCAACACGATTGCAAGTAAACTCCAATGAAGCCTGAAAAGTAATTGTTTTCAATTACGTTGACATAATTCTAAACTAACACCTGGAAATGCAGAGAGATCAATTTACATTTGTACTGTCAAAAAAGAGACATGAAAAATAGATATCTTAGACAAGGTATCAGCAGGTGGCAGCATCTAACCAACCTTGTCTGGGCATAGAAACTGAGCAGGGCTGGAAAAGGTTAGTCTTTGAATTGGAGACCACGAGGAAATGCTAGGGTTATAGGCTAATCCAATGTTTCTCAACCTTGACAATTTGAGGATGTATGAACTTCTTGCTGGCAGAGGAATGGTAGAAATTGAAGTCCACACACCTTCAGGTTGGCAAGGTTGAGAAACATTGGGCTAGACCAGTGGTGGGTAACCTTTTTGGGCTCCTGTGCCAAAAATTGTACGCACATGCCAGCACCCAGAAAGCAGTGCTCGTGCCCCTACAGCCCCTGCACATGCACACGCAATCTCTCCACGCTGCCCCCTTACCTGCACTGCACCTCCCAGCTGATTTTTTAGCCCGTTTCAGGCCTTTTTCAGCCTCCCAGAGGCTTAACGAAAGCTTCTGCAGCCTTCGCAGGCCGAAAAATAGGCCCGTTTCATCACTTCCAGTATTTCTGGAAATACAGGAAATGATGAAACGGGCCTATTTTTCAGACTGCAAAGGCTGCAGCTTTCCTCAAGCCACTGGGAGGCCAAACAAGGCCTCAAACAGGCTGAAATTCAGCTGGAAGGCACGTGCATGTGCAGTGAGGTAAGTTTGCCTGCAGCTTGCGTGCTGGCACAAATGGGTCTGCGTGCCATAGGTTCGCCATCATCAGGCTACACTAAGACTGAGAAAATATCCTTAAAAAAAGCAATGGCCAGCCTATTCCATATTACTGCCAAAACATTACATGCGCATCAGAGGTGGTATTCAGCAGGTTCTGACCAGTTCTGGAGAACCAGTAGCAGAAATTTTGAGTAGTTAGGAGAACCAGTAAATACCACCTCTGACTGGAGATTTTACAGTATCCTTTCCCCTGCTACACCCACCAAGCTACGCCCACAGAACTGGTAGTAAAAACATTTTGAATCCCACCAACACATATATCTGAAGCCACCAGAAGTTGAATTTGATTTGTAGAAAACTTTACCTTTATATCAGGTAAAAAATCTTATCAGAAAATCCACTTCTTTTTTTAAAGACTGCATTTCAGAATATAAGAGAAACCTTGTGCTAAGTTTTAATATGGTGACTCCCTTTCTTTTTCTAAGATGCTAATTTGCTAGCCCTGAGCCGTTCAGTTGTTGAATATACAGTTATTCCCCTTGTTGTATCTTGTGGGAAGCCCTCTCCCATCCGGGAGAATGAAATATGTTGGGGAATAATAAAAAGGTAGGATAGAATATTTCCCCTAAAGGAGAAATGGGGAAAAAAAACCTTAAGGATGGCAGAAACCAGCCCCAGTTTTCCTGCCCCAAGCAAAAACTGAGGAGGCGAGCTTATAGAAATGCAGATTTGGTGATCCATTCATTTGGTAATCAAGTCAGGCAGAAACTTCAGATAAGCAACACAATAAGCAACACAATCAAATCAAAGGTTGACAAAATTAGTCCACACAAACACCTAGGATTTTTGCATTTTCCCTTTTGTCTACAGAGCCAGCCATGACCCCTACATGACCAGAACCAGAACTTGTAAAATCCACCCTGTCTAAACTCCGTTTTGTCAACTGTCCCAGAATCACATGTTGTTGGTGGTTCCTATCAGCCTCCATTTTATTCCCAGCTTAGAGCTGGATTTTTTTTTTCCAACAATCTCCAACTCAAAAAATAATAATCTGTTTTGATTTTGTTTTCTTAGCTCAGATGTCCGTCAGTGTTGATTTACCATTTTGCCTAATGCTATAAGTCTTAACATTGGTTCAACCATGAGGTGGGCAGCATATACAATGAATAAATAAAGAATATGTTGCGGAAAAATATTAGTCCAATTGATTCCCTCCTCTCTTTTGGAAATAGCCTTAGCTATACAGTTGTAATTAATCTCTGTCTGAAATATTAATAGTTTTCACGAATACATGAAAATAAGTGTGCCTCTGTATACTATAAACAGGAATTCTAAGAAATAGCAAGACTCAGATTCTTCAGGGTGGAAAAACAACTGAGCATACATAATAAAATAAACTCACGGAGCAAAACATTGACCTCACAATATTGTGATTCAGAGAAGTAGTTCATTTTCAGGAGGCCTTGAAAATACAAGACACAAGACAATGTTTTCTTGCTACCCCCATCTGTGAAGAATTCTCTGATGCATTTTTAAAAGCAGCTTGATAAACACCCAGGAAGAAGAGAGAGATGAGGAATGCAGAATCAGTCAATAATTATTTTGTCTGGTAACAGGAAAAGTAAACAGCTAACTGGCTTATCTCAGTTCTTTCTGACTTCTTTTTTCAAACAGCAAGTCAAGCCATTGCCTCATAAGGGCAGAACACTACAGTACAGAAGGAATGACATCTAATGAGGACACAGAGGAGAAATCTCAGAACTGTCGCCCTTCAACTTAGCAGCTGGGTTGCATCCTTGGTGAATGTTCTTTTGTAATTAGAGCCAAAAGAGTTACTTCCATTGCCAACTCCAAGCCACAGCTCCACTTGCAAAGCAAATAGGCTGTCTGAATGTCTGCTGAAATCAAGAATACTGTTGCACATTTAAGAGTGGGATCAGTGGAAAGCATGCAAAGATAGCTACTGTGGCTGTGTTTACAAAGATACAAGTGAGGCTTTTTACTCAATAAGGAAAACAAAAGGAATGCAAAGAATATAAGGAATTTTAACAGATTAATTTAAACAACACTGTGTTTCCACCCAGATTGCTATCTTTTGAATGTCTGAAAGCTCCATCTGAGAATCTCTGAGCATCTGACATGTAATACAAACTGAGTAAGTTTCCATTACAGCATATTAAAATCACTTCCATCTTGGACATCTCCAAGTTAAGAAGTTTATGCCCAAAATCGCAGACAGCTGCTGCTATTCAGCCTCTACAATCCTGGAATTAAATCATATCTCTGCCTTACACCAAATTCATATTTTTAATCATAGTATAATAACCGTCATTCCAAATAAGTTAAACCCTTAGGCAGCACAAACAATTAGATGCCCTTCAGCCAAACCATACACAAGCACATAAACACAAACACCCTTTCCTTATATACCTTATATGCATTGAATCCTCTGAATGCAAGTCCTTCTCACGTTCATAAATAACCATTTATGAATCCCATTTGCTTTTGTTTGTATACGCATGCATGCACACGCGCAGCTTGCTATTGCCTTTTTCCTAGGGTTGGGAGAGAACGACTGGTCCAAGATCACTCGGTCTAAACCAGTATTCTTCAACTTGGTGCTTTCTAAATCAATTCAGAGCTGTAATTTCCAAATTTCCCAGCCCAATCAAAGATGTTTCAAAAAAGGTATTTACTTTTTTAAAAGAACGATTTGAAAGAAGAAAGTAGCACAAATACTGTTGCAGAGTAACAATTAGCACTTACACTTATATACCGCTTAATAGTGCTTTACAACCCTCTTAGGAAGTTTACAGAGTCAGCATATCGTCCCCAACATTTTACTGACCTCAGAAATCTGGAAAGCTGAGTCAACCCTGAGCTCATTAGAATTGAACTCCTGGCAGTGAGCAGTGAGTTAGCCTGCAATACTGTATTCTAACCACTGCGCCACCACGGCTCTTTAGAGTTAAAAGAGAATTCTGTATATAGGAAGAAGCAAAAGACAGTTGGGAAAATCATATTATAAATCAAAGATAGATAACAGGGCAAGGGCAGGAATATAATAAGAATCAAGAGGGCAACATTTTTTTTGGCCATGTATTCCTGTTTTATAATCCGTCCATCCAATAGTTAGATCTGGTTTTGCCCTCATCTTTGCTGAAATGATGTACTCAATAAAGTTTTGCATTAAAAGATTGGATCATCTCGGCTTGCTTTGATTGAGTTCATCATGTTGACATTAGCATTCACTAACCAATGTATTCAAAATGTGTACAAGTAAATGATTGCAATTTCTGTAAGCTCTAACTACCATAACCTTAGGGAGACTGAGATGCTCAGGAATCATAATAATCATCAAAACTAACTGGAAAATACTATTGCCCATTTTTTTCTTTTTTACAGTTTTATTGAACAAAAAGAAAATATTTAAAAACAGTGAATGAGGTGAAATCATCCTGACACACCTAATTGTCTTACATAGCTATTTCGGATGATAAATAAATACATATTTACTTAATATATACATCAATATCAACACTTCTTTATACTCCTAGTCTAATCATGATAATCATCAAAACTAACTGGAAAATACTATTGCCCATTCTTGTTCTCATGATTAAACTGCACATATAGCGCGTAGGCAACCTATGAACATATTTAAATGAAATATCACATTATTGGTAAACAGAAGAAGTAATTTTTTTATTAAGTGGAATTCTGAACATAGATTGGACATGATAAATTAGAGAAAACCAAGGCAGAAGATGAACCAAATATTTATACAACAATCACAAAAATGGATGGATTGTTTCAGTGTCATACTCAAGCAAATGGCATTTCCTAGTAGCTTTGAAATATATTTAATAAATTTAATGCCAGTCATAGCTTCACTTTTGGATACAGGGTGTCTATTGCAGATAAAATTTCTATATAAAAATACATAAATCATTCTGGAAATATCTGCTTTCCTGGTTGAAATTAAATATGTTTAAAGATGTTTCTCAAAAATGCTAGTATACTTTTCTGCTTACCAAGGATCAGTGAACATGAACTCAACCATAAGAAAAATCCTTATAGTTGACTGATTTAAATCTTGATTTAAATAAAAACATTTTTTAAATCACACTACTTGTAATCAATACTTTTTGAATACAGAAAGGCCAGTGTTTTTTAAGTCAACATTTATGACAATTACTTATTTGCTAAATTTCATTTTGTTTGGATCACAATATGAGCAATTCTTTTTCCCATGAGTATTCATATTCTAGGATAACACTTCATCCAGTCCAATTTAATGGATTCAATTCAATTCCACCATAATTGCCCCATAATAAATACGCTAATAGAAGTTTCATAGATCTTTGTTATTTAAAAATTTCAGAATACAATTGCTAAGAACACTATTGATCCAATTTGCCTTCAAATATCAGTCTTTTGATTTTACTTTTAAGAGCATTTTCTCCAAATTGAAAATATCAGCATGTATATATGTACAGATTATAACCTCCAAAGCAAGATTTTTTTTTCAAACCTTATTGAATATACAACTAAAATAACGAACAAACACATACACAACATCATTTCACATGAATATTGTGCCAAATTTGGCAAAAGCAAACGATTCTCCTGTTATTGTTTCAACATGGGTAAGTACATGGAGTAAGGACTTACTAGAAGAAACATTTACTTATCAAATAAGCAAATAAGCATTATGTTTTCATATCTCCATCCCTCATAATCTTACAGATACATTAGCATTTGAACAAATAAGAAATAAATCTGGGGAATGACAATAAGAATTTGGAATTTTTTAAAAAAGCCAAACAGTTTCCAACCCCCTTGTCCTCCCAATTTTAAGATAAAACACCACAAAAGTGTTCTAATTAATATGGTACAATTCATTTAAATTTTAGATAAATGATAGTGGTTGTAAGTAAAGTTGCAGCTTATGATCCTACAGCACAATGATTTGTCACTTAGCCACTTAATTCCCTGCTGCATATCTCCCAGTCACTCTCTAAGGTCTCAAACAATTACTGTCATCATTTGCATTTCAATGTGTACCATCAGGCAGGAAAGCAGAGAAACAACCTAACAGGAAATGAAAACATGGCAACTGATGATCTGGATTTGAATCAAACAAGATTTTATGTTGGAGGACAGAAACTTATTCATTGGAAAGGAACTAAGATTAGCTTGGCTTCTAGCTTTTTTTTTTTAGCAGAGATATATGTGACTTACTAAACCAATCTTGCTGATTGTTAAATGAAACCACATTCAAATCAGTGGAAGGTCATCTTAGGCTGCCAATTCTACATGCATTTATTCGGGAATCACATGCAGATAAATTGTGTGTTGGAATACTGGCACACAGACAAAATAGGAACTATTTTCAAATAAAATGAATTCACTTAACTCCTTATTGATGAATAAATTTATTTTAAAAAATAAGGGTGTAATTAAAATATAATATACATCAATAAATCACACCCTTATTCTAATCAGGTTGCAGTATGTTAAATTACCTTTCATTTATTTACTGTTTAATGTTGTTTTAAGTAGGGTAGAAGAGATATCTAGCTTAGGTCCCCACTTAGCAATGAGGTTCACCAGGTGATCAGAGGCAAGTTACTTTCTCTCTATCCAGCTTCATTTGCAATAACTTAGGCATGAATGCCAGCTGGATGACTATTTATGATTTGCACCCAACAATCCAAAGTCATCCAGCTGGTATTCATGCCTAAGTTATTGCAAATGAGGCTGGATAGAGAGAAAGTAACTTGCCTCTGATTACCTGGTGAACCTCATTGCTAAGTGGGGACCTAACCTGGATATCTCTTCTACCCTACTTAAAAACATAAACCTTGTCACAAAGTCTCGTGCCATGTGTTACTGTGGGTTGATGGGAATTGGAATCCAAAACATCTCTAAAAGGAATCTGGTTTTCTATTCTTACATTAGTTCACAAGCAATCCACTCCAGCTGTAGTCAAATATACTCCAGGTATGTTAAACTACAGTCCCAAGTAAATTATCAAGGAAGGCTATATTTAACCCAAACACTTGGCTAAATAATTTATAATAAAGTATCACTGTAAAATCTATATTCAACTTCCAACTTCTCAATATAGGCATGGTGTCAATAAGATGTGCTTTTTAAAAATATATATAGAGTGGTCTTCCGTTTATATCAACGATTTAAGTATGATATTTTGTTCTTTTAGGTCCTCAGGCTGAGGTTTATGCCAGTCTCATGAAAACATATCTTCAAAAAGACGTATAGTTAAAATGTATTGCCAAAATCCAGGCACTTTTATAAGCAACCTGAATGATTCACAATATTTAGTATTTAATAACCTGGATTTTCTTTCCCACAGTTGATGGAAGGAATATTAATCTCAGCCTTTATCTATTACCAAACTCAGAATGACATTCCACCACAAAGTAGCCCAAAGCAGCAGATAGAGAACAGATACAAGTAAACCACATGAAGACAAAAATAGATCAAATTTCTGCAACATGAAATGGTACATGTTATGCTCAACCACTCATTTGTTTGAGAAGGATAGTGTAGATTCACCTGAAGAAGCTCCTTGGATGAGAAGTGAAATGTCTTCAAGGAAAAACAATGGAAGTCCAGTTGCCTTTTGAAAAAAGCATCTTTGGAACAACCGTGATTTGAATGACTGAGAATCTCCATAGACAAAGTTAAATAGTTTTTTTCATTATTCTTTTCAATACTTCTCAATTCGGCGATAGAGTGGAACCTGAATTCTGTTAATATAACTATTGTACTTCTTGAGGCCTTGATGGATGCTTCTCATTTGATGCCAATGTCACAAGTGTTACACAAGACACATATTTAGCAATATTTTTTCTTAACATTATTCTACAATTTATAAAGTACATCTGAAGAAGTTATGTTTCCCTGAGCTTGGTTGTTTTCTTGCAGACATTTCATTACCCAAACTAACATGAAAGCTAGCAAGGAGTACAGTTTGCTCTCAGTTTAGATCAGGGGGGTGTCAAACTTGCGGCCCGTGGGCCAGATGTGTCATGTGTAGACCACATCCACTCCAGCTCCATGAATGTAAAAAATATCACGAAATATCACAAGATGGCCACAAGTTTGACAGACATGGTTTAGATTCTAGTGACTTGCCCTGTCATGTGTTGGTGCAGGTGGTCTTAGAGGTTCTTTGGCTGGGTTGTTTACGGTTGGCTTGCCTGAAGTTCCTTGATTGGGGTATTGTTTACTTGGTGACTGGAGTTAATCTATGCCATTTGGGTGCTGATTGCTGATGGAGAGGGGTTTTGCAATCTGTCACTGAATGTCCATAAAACCAAAGAACTGATTGGCTTCAGGAAACATGGACAGGACCACGCCCCACTCATCATCAAGGGAGAACGAGTGGAAACTGTCCCTACAATGAGATTCCTTGGCATCCATATTTCAGCTGATATCTCCTAGTCCCCTAATACCAAGGCCATAGTGAAGAAGGCTCAGCAGCGGCTGTACTTCCTGCGGGTTCTCAGGAAGAACAATCTGGATAAGAAGCTGTTGCTGGCTTTCTATAAAGCCTCTGTGGAGAGCACTCTGACGTGTTGTCTGGGTGTGTGGTATGCAGGCTCCACAGTTGAGGACAGGAAAATTGTAGAGGGTGAAAAACACAGCTCAAAAGATCATTGGTTGCCCTCTGCCCTCCCTGGAAGACTTAGCAGGTCCCGCTGCCAAAGCAGAATCAAGGCCATTACAAAAGACCCTTCACACCCCGGCAATTATCTTTTTGACCTGCTGCCGCCTGGACAGCATTTTAGGTCAATAAAATCCCACATCACTAGACTAACAAATAGTTTCTTTCCCTGGGCCATCCGAACCGCAAATAAACACAAAGTCACTACCTTAAGATGTGAAATCTCAATACCCCATTCAGATGTATAACAACATATTACAGTACAATCCATCTCTTGTGTATTATACTCGGCTAACGGTTACAGTCAGAGTTGGATGTATATTTTGTGTATATTCGTAGATATTGTACTCTCAAATTGCAAATGGAGACGTGGGTACTCTATTTTTCTTATCTTCATTTTTAAGTGCTTTGGTTTTATTGTATTGCAAACAGTTGCTGGGTTGCATCCACAGTTTCGTTGTACTTGTACAATGAATGATAAAGAATGATAAAGTTCTTCAAAATTCAAATTTTGTTCCCCTTTTGGCTTGTTGATTGTCTCTTTTGCACAGTATGTAAATATTGTTTATGTCTATGTGTCTATTGATGGCTAAATTGTCAGAGGGAGGTTTCTAGAAATTCCCTAGCATTTTTGGACTTGGCTTGGTCTAAGATTACCAGAGTTTCCCAATTGAATTGAAACTATGGTTAAGTCTGTCCACATGTTGTGAAATTAAAATGTTTTTATCATGTCTTCTGACTTTCTGACTGCTAGCTGGTGTTCATGGATGCATCCTCCCAGTGTTTTGCTTCTCTGTCCTAAGATGTGTCCTATGTAGCAGTTGTTGCCATCATTATACTGTATGTTGAAGAAGCTGTTTCTTCTGGGGCTGCTAGGTCTTTTGGTTTCTTTGGTATGTTTTGAAGGGCTTTAGCTGGCTTGTGTACTATGCTGATTCCATGTGGTTGTAGCAGTCTGTTGGTGAATGTTCCTGATGTATGGCACTGTGTTACTTGTGCTGTATTGGGTTGAGTGGTCAGGCGTTTTTTGATAAAGTTACATGGATATCCATTTTGTTAAAATATGTTGTATAGATGCTGTGTTTCATTTTTCTCTTCAAGATTGCTGCAGTGAGTTTACACTCATCTGAATAAAGTTCTGATCCATATTTCAGGATTGTATTTGTGGAAGTGCTATGGCTTCTAGATGTTGCATTATGATCTCTGCTACAAGTCATGACAATTCTGATCCCATAGGTATGACTTGAATTTATTGGTAAGTTTGTCCATGAAACTTACCAATCAAACTCTGTCCATCAGGCAGAGGTTTATGAGATCCATAATCCTGGGTGTTTCAGGAAAAGCCAATATATATGAGTAGGAATTCATTAAAAAATATGTGTTGTTTTTTTAATAAAAACTAATTAAAGCTATTTCAAGTCAAGCTGAATTGCTGGCTAACTAATGGATATGTCCATGAAGTTTTCTTTGCATGGTTTGGTATTCTCTTCCTCTGGCATATTTCTTTGGGATGTTTATAGCCTGCAGCCTTGGAATCTCTGTACTCTCACATGCAGGCCTAACCAAGTCTGACACTGCTTAGCTTCTTGAGATTAGCTAAGGTCAGCTAGATGCTGCAATAAAAAGCACAATTACAGAGTATTTGAGTGCGGGTGGAGGAGGGAACAGCAGAAGCAGCCATTGTGGCTACACAAAATGCTTGAGGAAAGACCTAAAAGCAAAGATTACAGACAAAGAATGCACACAGGTAGTGCTGCAAGTGATCCTACAAAGAAAGCTAAAGCTCCACATGAGATGAGTTTTGACTGTTACACTTAAAGATGTTTAAGAAAAATGAAGGGAATAGCAACTAAAATGATTAGAAAGATAAAATAATTCTGTATAGAAATGTTTGTAACAGGAGTTATATAAATCATTGCCTTCAACAATGGCAACATTTTAATATACTTGAAAAGTGTTTAAAATTCGGGGAAATTTTCAGAAAAGTATCTGCTTTGAAAGTAGCCCATGTTGAACTGCATAGCACAGTTGGACATTGGGGAATGATTGACCAGAGAAAGGCCTTATGGCATTTTGTATTATGACAGAAAATGCTTTAAGATAATTTTAATGTCTTAAAATAAATTTTTCCAATTCCACAGGAGTATTGGTACCAGATTTTGGGTGCATTTTGTAAGTTATCCCTTTTGAAGTATCTTGCTTGAGAAAGTTTCACTGTATGATGCACCATTTTGTTCAATTAGAGGTTACAGACAAGAGAGTTTAGTAATATAGAGATGTATTTTGAAAACAGTTTGGACCCATTCCTGTTCTAGGTTCATATATTGCACTAAACAGCTGTTTATTGAATAAACCACAAATAGCTACATTCACATAGCACCACCTTATGATTTAATGTGAAGACTGAAGCCACTATGTATATAAAAACAGATTTTGCTCCCATATACTTCATTTTATACTCACTTATATCAAATTATAGGTGCTATTTATTTTGCCCTTTGATTCATTTTGGAAAAATCCTTTTGGAGTATTGAAACCTCCATTTCTGTTTTTCACATATTGTGCAGTTCTTCACTTGGCAGATTTGACTCTCCCAGTTCCACATATTTTGAATGCAGCTAGCTTCAAACTACACCAGGAAATGTATCTTTGCTGCTGATATTTTACCTGACACACAGGCTACAATGTCTGTCCATGGCAGCTGATACAATTTCCAAGAATTGGCCTTTTGTAGCCTACTGTCAACTTTTAATAAGATTTCTAAAGGAAAAATGTGAATTTTCATGCGTATATATATATATATATGCATATGTGTATATGTGTGTGCTTTTCAGATGTATGCAACCAGCACAAAACAACTCAGGGCAGCATAAGATTAAACAAAACACTAAAAGTAAATCATTAGAAAATATAATAAAACATGAACAGTTCTATAAATTTCACCCAGGCAATTCACGAAGAAATATAATCACATCAGAAAAGAACACAGATCTTCCTGATTAAATGGCTGGGGGAAAAGCTGAGTCTTTAAGGATTCCTTATAAAAAGAAAGGAAAGTCAGATCCATGCAGATCTCTGGGAAATAGTATTCTATAGGGCAGGCCCACCAACAGAGAAGATACATTCTTTGATTGTGGTAAGATGACACTGCTTAAAGACAGGTCCTGGAACCTGCTGAATCTATCTTATGGGACAGACAATGATGACTGGAGACAGAAGGTCCTGCAAATAATGAAGCCTCAGAAATGAAAGGCTTTAAAAGTAATATCTAACACCTTGAATTGTACCCCTAAACATACTAGTAGTCAGTGTAACGAAGTAAATGTGTTACATAGGTGTATTAAGCTGTGGCCATAAGTACTCTACATTTTGGATCAGTTGTTAACTTCTTATTTGTCTTCAAGGCCAATCCCATCCACAGTGCATGGCAGAAACCCAGATGAGGTAACCAAGGCATAAATAACTGTAAGCTGACCTTCTGATCCAGGAAAGGGCACCACTGACACACAAGAAAAATCTGTAGAGTCTCTCTGAGCCATGGTTGCCAATGGCTCTTCATATTAGGAGATCCTCACATCATGCACTAGGCATGTCTAGAGAGTGGAATCCCATTCAAAATTAGATAAAAAATCTATAGATCCAAATTCACAACCATTCAGTCTTACTAGGGTTACCAGAGTCTATTCCTTCCATCTGGGGCCACTCAACCTCTTCCCACTGAGTCACAATTTTAATAACATCACTTAGACAAACGGGGATTAACATTTGTAACTGAGTATCAATATACTTCATGCTGATGGATGACCATACCTAGAGGACTCATGTAGTTGTTTACTCAACACTGAACACCAAAGATCATTTCAACACCATGCTTCCCACTTCCAGCCCCTAAGCTGGTCCAGAAGGATATCAATTAAAATCTGCCAAGAACCAGAATGAGTGTGCCACCACCATTCCAATCCCACCACAGGCATATTTTTTGCACAAACCATTATTATTGTGCAAAGAAATGCATGGGACTCTTGGACAGTACCCTAGAATCCCACTCAAATCAATTTAAAAAATCCTAACAGGAGCATCTCTATTACACAGAATACACTTGGGAGATTGCAAATAAAAGAGAACACATGCAGCTAAGGGTTGAAATGTTTAGTTATTTCCAAGCTACCTTGTTTTCTGGCAGATGTTTCATTATACAGGTTAGGTAATACCATCAGTGAGGGATTTGCTGACTGTTTACGTGTACTACTACTATTGGTGATGATGTGACTTCCTGTTTGATGGTTCCTTGATTAGGTTATTTCTTTCCCTTGATTGTTTTATGTAGCGCTGTTTCCTGCTTACCTGTGTGTTGGCTGCTGGGGAACATACATTCTAAGTTGTTTGCTTCCTTCCTAGATTTCTGATTGAATCTTTTAAAAGATACATAAATAAGATTTAACTCAATGTTTCTATTCATGGCTCATTTGTCTGAATGCCAACCTTCCAGGAAGTATTTTTTAATTCAGACTATCTTCACATATCATGCTAAGGCAAGTATAGTTTTGTTTTAAACCACTGGGTTGTAAACTATGATTTACAATTAGCACAATGTAGAAATACAGGCAAAAATGGAGTTGATACAGAAAATAAGACTGCACAGAGGGAAGAAGTTCTTACCTACACAGTTCCTAAATTCTGTAAGGCTTTGATAGAGATAATCATATTGTCAAACTGGACTCAGAAAAAGGTCAGCAATCTGTACAGTTTGTTCAAAAGACAAGTGACATTCTTTTAAAAATGGCTTAGTCAGAAATTTCAGAACATTTAAAGTAACCTTCTCTATCATCTAAAAATCTTAATAGAACCATAGGTAAGAATTCTAGGATGTGGAATCTATATATCTGAAGGACATCCAAATAAGTAAGAATTAAGTACAGTTTCTGCCCACTTTTCAAATGCTAAATATACTGCAATTACTTGGTCTTGATGCAACTTAAGATCATACCAACGAACATAATTCTCTACAACAACCGTAATTGGCGTAGAATTCTAGATTGAAAACATTCCCAGCTACTTGTTCCTGTTACTGCTTCAGATCCACCTTTACCAACGTCCAGATTCAGGAAGCTGCTGTTTCATATATCTGGAATTTAACACCACATACTTGGTTATTATTGGTCCTGAACATCAAATGCAAATTATCACAACTATACATAAAACAGAAAGGAAGAAAAGGATTTGTGCTTCGGTTATAGTACACTATAAATGGGGCGTTGGTTCTTACCTGATACGCTTCTTTTCGTAGAGCTGTTGAGAGTGTCCAGGTTGGGAGGAGCTCCAGTCTCGGCTCTCACAGGCTGAGCTTGAGATTGAGGCACGCCTCTCACCATCACGTGGTCCTCCGGGCGCGCCCCAGTTTTGCGAAGACGAGAAGGAAGGTCCTGTTCTCATCTTACTCAGGAAAAAAATATTAGTTTGCTTGGTCGAACAGCAGGGTTTCCCACCAGACGGCCTACGGGTGGGGCTGGACACTCTCAACAGCTCTACGAAAAGAAGCGTATCAGGTAAGAACCAACGCCCCTTTTCCATAGAGCTGTCTCGAGTGTCCAGGTTGGGACATACCAAAGCTTGGCTAGTCCTGCGGGCGGGCTCCCATCTGGAATGGGACCTCTCCTGGAACCCTGATGACCCGCTGGAGGGCACGCCCAATAGGAAAACCCCTCGGAAGTTGGAATGCCTCAACGAGAGGGCCTGATGAAGGAGACGGGGCTGTCTAAAGGTAGCCCTGCCGGGGATGCCACGGATGCTTACTGAGACCGTGGGGCAAGGAGACTAGGTAGAGCGGCCAAAACCTTGTTAGGGACCCGGTACGAGGAGTCCGGGCAGAAGCGAGGATGGAAGTTCCCCTGAGAAGACCTAGCCAGAGTGAGGGGAGGCGCCCTCAATAACCGGAGGGTCACCGTTGCGAGGGTGGCGATGGGACGCCCTAGGGTGTTATGGGATAGACCCTGTTGGGAACCTCCCTGAGAGAACTCCAGGTCAGAGTGATGGAGGGGAGACGTGAGGAGTTCCCAAACTATGACCTGTGCTAGTGGGGACCAAGTTTGGTTCCGCCCAGAGCGAGGCGGTCGGCCCTGCTCAAGAGCCAACTGACCGAGGACCGCCCCAGAGGGAACTAAGGGTAGTAGTGAGGACCAGGGCAAGGGGTCCGTGTATCTGGATTATGAGGCTGTGGGCCGGGGCCCAGAGAAGGAACCCCAGCTAACATGGGGTGGGGATAAATGTGTTGCCGGCCAGATGCCCTGGGGCAAGGTGAGGAGGACAAGGGTGCTCCAGACTATGAGCCTGCGTCCGGGAGCCGTATGGTCTACCGGGAGTCTTGGTATGGAGAGGTAAGGCAGATATGAGGATTAGGTTTCCCCAACGGTTTGGGCAAGGCTGAAGAGAAAGAGATTTTGCAGGAGTTAAGTGTCAGAGTGGAGCCAGACTAGGCGAGAAGCCTGAAGAGGATTGGCTTTCTCGCTCTCCTTCTCCTCGTTTTTATACTTGTTTCTTTCTTTCTTTCTTTCTTTCTTTCTTTTTTTTTTTTTGGGGGCAGCCACCTGGGGGCAACTGCATTATCGGGAACGACGGAACGAACCTCTCCTGGATCCCGGGAGGGCTTCCTGGACGAGGTGCCTCCGGACCTGTCTGGTTCCGATCGGTCGGGAGGCCTGTAGGGAGATGATTGGTAGTACCTGGGGAAGGAGTAAGAGCGGGAAGAACCTTGGCGAGAAGAGGGAGAGGAACCTCTGAAATCAGACCTCCTAGCAAGAGAAGGGAGATATTTGCGCTTGTTGCGGGTCTCGCCAGGAATGGGTCGAGAACCGGTCCAAATAGCTTCCCCCAGAGATGGGGGCTGATGCTAGCTTAGCCTTGTTTTTACGTCCGCCTGCCAGTGGCGGAGCCAGAGAAGGCGACGGGCAGTGACCTGGGACGAGATGGCCCTGGTGGAGAATTTTGCAGCCTGGAAGGTGGCGTCTGCAGAGAACTCGGCCGCGGCCAGGATCTTGGCAATATCCTGGTGCGCTCTGAGATTAGCTGCGGGGACGTGCTGCTTGAGCTGCTGGAGCCACTTGATGGAGGTTCTGGTGAAAAAAGATGGGAGATGGGAGGAGCTTGCGCCGTGGCGATACGGTCTGCAATCGAGCTCCTCGATTGCAGCCGATATCTCCGCCACCGGCCGGTCCAACGGACCTACGCTGTCCCGTAGGGACAGCCATCGTGAAGAGCATACCCTGAGGATTCCGGGGATACCGCAAAATCCCTGGAGAGCCCGGGTGAAGCTCTTCTTGCCAGCGGCGGAGAGGCAGCCCCCATGCTGCTGAGGCCGGGGCGGCTCCAGACGGAAAGAGTTTGAGAAAGAGTTTGTCGGTTGGGTGAGAACTTCTTTTTTTTTATTTAATTTTTTGAACTTTGAAAGTTTACTCTAATTATCTGAAGAAACCTGTGTGATTTTTGTTTTGTTTTTTGACAAAATTGACTTAGCGGCGTTTTTTTAGGGAAACGTCAAAGAGAGAATCCATTTTTTTTTCTTTTCTTTGCTTCCGGACTCTATTGTTATTTATTGGATAACTGGACTGTTTTCTTTTTTCTATATATTCATATGTTTTATTCTTCTTCTGGACTTTTTATTTTTTTTTTCTGGGCTAGAGGCTTCTCTTGACTTTGTTTGATTTTTCGGTTTCTGTTTTGTGTATTGCAAGCCGGCTTTCCCTTAAGAGAGGAGGGGGGAAAGTGAGAACTATGATACTTTGTAACACTGCCACCTAGAGGCTCGGAAATATTTAAAAAAAAAATAAAAAACAGATTCTTCTTCTCAAGGACATCCCCTGATAAGATAGAGGAAAGCACTTTGTGGAATATTATTACAGGTGTCTTTCTGGATATACATGGCTCAGCTTTGAAGCTTGTGGGAAAGAGAAGGGAGTTATAATTAGAGCCTTGGATAATTAAATAGAGTGCAGTGTTGTTGTTGTTGTTTTTTTCTTGAGTTCTGCCAACCCCTTCACTAACATCAAGGTCCTTACTTTTAAGCTTGATTTATTTGCAAAGGGAAGCCTCTGAATTTCTTTTTTCTACTTATATTTTATTTTGATTTAACTGATTTTTTTTTTTTTTTGCCTATTTGGATCCTGTTTTTCTTTTTTCCTTTTTTTTTTAATGTACATCAGCGGACTATTTCTTTTTCCTTTTTTCAATTGAGGTTTTTTTTTCTTTTTTTTTTTTTCTGGCTGGACTAAGGTGTGGAATCTGAAGAAACTTATTTTTCTTGGTTTTTGTTTTGTTTTTTGTTTTTCTCTTTTTCTTCTTCCCTTCTTCTTTTTTGGCTTTGTCTTGTTTATTATTATTATTGGGTTTTTATTTTTACTGTTACTTTTTTTATGGTTTTTTTCTCTTTTTATTGGACTAAGGTCAGGAAGAATTTGAGAAATTTTTTTTCTTTTTTTTTTTTTCTCTCACTTTTGGCTTTTTTATTGTTGGCCTTTTTACCTTGGATTATAATTTCATATTTTTTTTCTTTTTTTTTGTGGATTAAAATTTGAAAAAACTTGAAGAGTTGGAACCACTTAAAATGAGTAAGAAATTTATATCTTCGGGTGCCTCTATGTCTGCTTCTGCCTCCACACCATCTGGACAGCGCTCAATTCAGACATTGTTAAAGCAAGATAAAGAGAAAGAAAAAGAACAAGAAAGAGTATCCTTCCAGATGATTATGCAAGGAATTCAAGATCTTAAGGTAAAAATGGATACTATTGAACAAAGAACAGGTAGGATGGAACAGATGATGGAAAAATATGAAGAGAGACTCCAAAATGTTGAAGAGGGAGGCAAACAAAGAGAGGAGAAAATTGGAAATATCGACAATAGATTAACAGCGATTGAACAAGAAAAAAGTGAGATGTTGAAGTGGGAGTTGGATAGATCAGAATTTTATCTTAGATTCCAAAATATAGAAGAAGAAA
Source organism: Pseudonaja textilis (assembly GCF_049901715.1). Taxonomy (NCBI): domain Eukaryota; kingdom Metazoa; phylum Chordata; class Lepidosauria; order Squamata; family Elapidae; genus Pseudonaja; species Pseudonaja textilis. Next base: position 26,224,500 of record NC_141995.1, on the reverse strand, counting down.
AAGGACAAGATTTGGTTGCGATAATGGTAGGAATTCTGGCGGAGGCGCTCGAGATAACAGAAGAGAAGATGATGGATGGAATTGATGAGATATATCGAGTTTTTACAAGATATGCGATGAGAAATAACCTACCCAGAGAAGTTCATATTAGATTTATTAAAAAATCTTTGAAGACACAAATATTGCAAGCAGCAAGAGAGAAGCCACTGAAATACAAAGGTAAAGAAATTTTGGTTTTAAAACAAATACCCAGAAGAGTGAGAGAGATGAGAAGAGAATACCGATTCCTGACTAAAAGGTTATTGGAAAAAGAGGTGTCTTACAGGTGGTTGATTCCAGAAGGATTGATGTTTACGTGGCAGGAACAGAGACATAGAATTGATTCAATCGAGAAAGCAGAACTGTTTTGTGCAGAGGTTTTGGAGGCAGAGAAGGAGGAGCAGGAAAGGAGGTCCCATCAATTGAATCCCAAGAGGAACAAATGGAGGTTGGAAAAGAAGAAGGTGCAGTAGGTGGACAAGTGGATATTAAAGATCAACGTGAGGCAAGACCCACGAGAGTGGTTAAATCTAAATATAAAACATAATTATGGAAGAGAAAAATTGATTACAATGAATATAAATGGACTGAATTCAGCTGCTAAGAGAAGGAAGACTTTCCATAAATTAATGAAATTAAGGTTCGACATAATTTGTTTACAAGAAGTTCATATTAAAAAGCAACATGAACAATTGTTATTACAACCAAAATTAGGAAATTGTTTACCTCTTTGACACAATCCAAGAAAAGAGGGGTGGTTTTATATATTAAAGAGGCCATTCCAGCAAAAATGATTTATACAGATGATGATGGGAGAATATTAATGGTAGAAATAATGGACAATAATAGAAAGATACTTTTGATTGCAATTTATGCACCGAATGATAAACAGGAAGAATTCTATAGAAAATTACATACTAAGACTGCCGAACTTGACTATGCTAATGTAATTATGATGGGAGACTTTAATGGAATTGTGGATAATAGACTTGACTATATTGCAACAGCAGTAAAGCATAACAGGAAAACTCTTCCTAAATCCTTTTTTAAAATGATAGATGAATTAACTTTAAAAGACATATGGAGAGAAAGAAATGATAAATCTAAGCAATTTACGTTCTATTCAAATAGGCATCTATCATGGTCCAGACTGGATATGATTTGGATCTCAACAGATTTAATGTCTAGTATTCAAGAAGTAAATATTGAAACAAGTACTTGGGCTGACCATAACCCATTGACAATTGAATGGAAGGGACAAAGGAAAAGATCGAGATGGTCATTAAATAATTCTATTTTAAAGGATAAGGAATTTATACAATGGATGGAGAAAGAATTGGCCTTCTTCTTTAAAGAGAATAGAAAAGAAGACACCTCAATACAGAATGTTTGGGACACAATGAAGGCCTATGTTAGAGGCTTGATAATAGACTATACAAGAAAAAAGAATAACAGGAAAAGGCGAACTCTTAAAGCCTTGGATGATGAATATAAGGGACTTGAAAAAGAATTACAGAAAATGCCACACAGAAAAGATGTTAAAATGAAACTGGATATAACTAAACATAAAATGGACTTAATAGAGAAAGAAGAACTGGCACAGAAAATTAGGAATGCTAAACAGAATTATTTTGAGGATGCAAATAAGCCAGGTAGATGGCTAGCATACAAATTGAGAAAGGAGAAAGAGTCGAGGAAAATACCGCAGTTAATAGACGACCAAGGTAAAATTTGTTATGGCAGCAAAGAAAAAAAGAGATTATTTATGATTTTTATAAGCATTTGTATAAGAAAGAAGACATTGATGAGGAGAAAGTTAAACAATACCTGCAGAATGCAAATCTACCTAAGATACCTAAAGAGATTGAAGAAATGCTAGAAAGTAACATAACAATGATGGAGTTAAGACAAGCACTTAAGAAACAAAATAATGGAAAGGCACCAGGTCCAGACGGGTTTCCTGTAGAATTTTATAAAATCTTTCAAGAATCACTGTGTATTCCACTGTTAGAAGTTATGAATGAAGTTATGTTAAAAAAGATGATACCTAAAACATGGTCAGAGGCTTATATTTCACTTATTCCAAAAGAGGAGGCGGACCTACTGCAAATCAAGAATTATAGACCGATTTCTTTACTAAATGCAGATTATAAAATTTTTGCTTCAATATTAGCAGAAAGACTTAAAAAGTACTTGAATAACTTTATCCACCCAGACCAAAATGGGTTTTTGCCAAAGCGACAAATCAGAGACAATATGAGAGTAATTCTGGACACCCTGGAATATTATGAGGCGCATCCTGAAAAGCAAATGGCTTTGATATTTTTAGATGCTCAAAAGGCATTTGATAATGTGAATTGGAGATTTATGTTACTTTTAATGGAACAGATGGGCTTTGCTAGAAGATTTATTCAGGCAATAGAAGCAATTTATAATGAACAAACAGCTAAGGTAATGATGGAGGGAGAATTTACAGATCCTATTAATATAAGAAAAGGCACAAGACAAGGTTGTCCTCTTTCTCCCTTGATATTTGTATTGACTTTGGAAGTGTTGAATAGAAATATCAGAGAAGATAAAACTATAAAAGGAATGAAAATTAAAAAGGAAGAATTTAAACTACAAGCCTTTGCAGATGACCTAGTCTTTATCTTGGAAGACCCTATAGAAACAGCCTCGAAACTGTTGGAAAAGATAGAGGTCTATGGGGAGGTGGCTGGTTTGGTTCCGCCCAGAGCGAGGCGGTCGGCCCTGCTCAAGAGCCAACTGACCGAGGACCGCCCCAGAGGGAACTAAGGGTAGTAGTGAGGACCAGGGCAAGGGGTCCGTGTATCTGGATTATGAGGCTGTGGGCCGGGGGCCCAGAGAAGGAACCCCAGCTAACATGGGGTGGGGATAAATGTGTTGCCGGCCAGATGCCCTGGGGCAAGGTGAGGAGGACAAGGGTGCTCCAGACTATGAGCCTGCGTCCGGGAGCCGTATGGTCTACCGGGAGTCTTGGTATGGAGAGGTAAGGCAGATATGAGGATTAGGCTTCCCCAACGGTTTGGGCAAGGCTGAAGAGAAAGAGATTTTGCAGGTGTCAGAGTGGAGCCAGACTAGGCGAGAAGCCTGAAGAGGATTGGCTTTCTCGCTCTCCTTCTCCTCGTTTTTATACTTGTTTCTTTCTTTCTTTCTTTCTTTCTTTCTTTCTTTTTTTTTTTGGGGGGCAGCCACCTGGGGGCAACTGCATTATCGGGAACGACGGAACGAACCTCTCCTGGATCCCCGGGAGGGCTTCCTGGACGAGGTGCCTCCGGACCTGTCTGGTTCCGATCGGTCGGGAGGCCTGTAGGGAGATGATTGGTAGTACCTGGGGAAGGAGGAAGAGCGGGAAGAACCTTGGCGAGAAGAGGGAGAGGAACCTCTGAAATCAGACCTCCTAGCAAGAGAAGGGAGATATTTGCGCTTGTTGCGGGTCTCGGCCAGGAATGGGTCGAGAACCGGTCCAAATAGCTTCCCCCAGAGATGGGGGTTGATGCTAGCTTAGCCTTGTTTTTACGTCCGCCTGCCAGTGGCGGAGCCAGAGAAGGCGACGGGCAGTGACCTGGGACGAGATGGCCCTGGTGGAGAATTTTGCAGCCTGGAAGGTGGCGTCTGCAGAGAACTCGGCCGCGGCCAGGATCTTGGCAATATCCTGGTGCGCTCTGAGATTAGCTGCGGGGACGTGCTGCTTGAGCTGCTGGAGCCACTTGATGGAGGTTCTGGTGAAAAAAGACATGGACGTGGAGGCCCTGACCGCCCAGGCATCAGAGAGATGAGCGCGGCGCAGGGCCAGTTCAGCTCGTTTGTCCTCGGGCTGGAGAGCTTCGAGGACTCGCTGGGAGTTGAGCGGGAGGCCAGACCTACTACGGGCTCGTCCACAGGGGGATCGAGCAAGGTAGAGAACTGCGGTTCAAGATTGAAAAACCGCTTGTCCTGGGCGTTGGGAGGGAGGAGGCCCCGAGGAGGCTAGCTGCCTTGAGACCATGTCAGAGAATATGGGTGGGACAGGAATCACTTCGGTTTCCACCACAGGCTGGGAGAAAATGGAGTCGGGAGGAACCCCGATGCCGCTGGGTTGGGTGGGGGGAGGGTTCAGGCCCGAGGTATTCCTGGCCTTGAACAGGAGGGACCTAAATAGATGTGGTTTAAACAGCCCCAGAAACGTGGGCTGGCCTGGAGAGAGGCCCTCGTCCTCCGACATGTCCCCTTCTGGGGGCCTGCTCCCGAGAGGAGTTCACTGTCTACGACAGACCCCAATTCGAGATCCTCCTCATCCGCCAAAGAGGGTAGGGTCCCCGAGTTCCTGGGCCTCCATCTCCTCCATCTCCAAGGGCAGGGTCAAGTCCCGTGGAGAGCTACCTGACCATGCCAAGTTGCTGATCCTCGAGCCTCGGGGGCCTCAGGCCTAGGGGCCAGACCGGTCAGCTGCTGAAACTGTTGTGCTATCCCGTGCCGGATGGCCAGCTCCATCGCTTGTTTGAGATTTTCGGGGATTTCCACCGTGGGGGGAGTGAGGCTCCTCCGGGCGCAGACCTGCAGCAGTGGGGGGGAGGTGGCCTCAGGGGCCTGTCCAGGCTGCGATGAAGAGGCAGAAGCAGGGGAGGAGGGAGGATGGGTGGAGGTAGAGTGAGTGGGATTGGAAGGGTCCAGAGGCACAGAGCTTGACTCCTTAGAGCGTCTGTCAATCTCCTTTTCAAGGGCCCTGTGTCGCCTAAGGGCATCCCTTTGAGAGGCTTTGGATGTTTCCTGTGCTTGTTTGCGCAGGTGGTGAGACTTAGCCTTGGCCTTCAGGGAAGTGCCACGAGATGCATTGTCGTCTGCCATCTGGAGAGGAGAAAGGAGGAAAAGTTCTTGATTAACGTGAGGTGATTAACAAGTCTGGACACAGCCTAAGCAGGGGCCGGGAAACCCAGTACTCGTTTCGCACTCCCCTAGGTCAAGGGCAACAGAGGTGCTTTGCACGTTGTTGAGAATTGGGGCCTAGCCCAGAAGCCAATTGCCAAAGATGGACGCCAAAAAACCGTCCCTGCCGGGCGGACCGGGGAAGGGGGATGGCGGAGCTGCTACCTCCCTTGCTGGGGAGAGACTGTGTAGCCAGTAGACTCCTATATCTAGAGGAGTACCAAGGCAGGATTGCAAGGTACCAGCAGGGATTTGGACATTCCAAGGATCTGCTCAGGAATCAAACACAATGCGGCCTGCAGGTAGGCCTCGAGCAGTGGCAGGCGTCCCTGGGGCTACCAACCAAAAATTTTAAAGTAAAGTGCCATCATGGGTCCTTGGACAGTTGCACGTTTGGATGCGGCCTACGTAGAGGCCGGGGATCCTAGCGCACGTTTCGCACCCCCCTTTTGATCAAAAAAATTTTTTTGTATTTAAAATAGGAGGCTGTTGCACAGCAGGGCCTAGCCCAGAAGCCAATTAGCCAAAAGTTGAACGCCAGGCAGCTACCCCTGCCGGACGGACCGGGGAAGGGGGATGGCAGAGCTGCTAACTCGCCTGCTGGGGAAGGGCTACAGAGCCAACTAACCCTGGTTAGCCTGATAGAAACTAAGCGCAAACAGGCAAGGATATAGGCAGTCCGGAGTCTGCCTATAAAACATTAAGAAAAACCCTGTTATAGGCCTCTGAAAAATGGCGCCCGGCCATGCGGCCACACACAAGATGGCGGCGACTCCTGCCACTCCCAAGATGGCTGATGCCACAGGGAGCCCAAAATGGAGGGCGCAATGACGAGGCAATCCCCAGCGGCGGCTATCACCCAGGAGAAGTTAAAAAGGCCCGGAGGCCACAAAGAAGTACCTGGGAGAGGCAGGGAAGCATCTCCCTGGGTTAGATGGCGTTCGCGGGGGAAACGGCGAAAGAACAAAACCAGGCAGGAAAGAAAGCGATGCAGCTTCGCACGGAGCGAAAAGGCGGCAATCGGAGGGGGCAGCGCTCGAAGCGCTGGATTCTCCCTTAAAAGGATAGTGAAACAATTCCCCTTAGAAGAAAAAGGCTCCCTAGGGAGCTCAAACCTCAGTTTCCTGCGCTGTCTGAGAGTCCAAGTTGATCAAAAAAAAAGAAAACACGAGGTGCTAGAACGACCAGGAGCAAAAGGAAAACCAGCCTGACTGCCACGAGGCTGAGCAAAAAACTGGGGCGCGCCCGGAGGACCACGTGATGGTGAGAGGCGTGCCTCAATCTCAAGCTCAGCCTGTGAGAGCCGAGACTGGAGCTCCTCCCAACCTGGACACTCGAGACAGCTCTATGGAAAAGTCTGCTTTTCCTTCCATTTAGAAAATATTATTATAGTGAGATACAAATCAGTAGATCATCTGGTTTAAATATATACAACTACCAAGAATTCATAGTTTGTAAGCCAAATATTATTAGAGCATTTTAAAATGGCTCTCAAAGCTTCAGTTCCCTCAACTAATCTTTCCTATGTTACTCTGATAATTCAACTTTCAGGTTTCATCTTATTTCAAGACTAAGGAACATAAGAATAGCCATTGTTTTGTATCTTCAAAACTGCAAATTAATAATACAGATAGAGCACAACATTTATGCATCAGATCTGCTAATTCCTTAAACTACACACACATGTACCCTAAAAATCTAAACATTGAACCCCTTATCCACACTAAAATACAGAGCTACTTTAGGTAGAAGTTTTTAAATTTCTAAGTACATGAAAAACTCTGAAATAAATAAATGCAAAAACCTTAAGCCAGTTGAATGAGAGTATCAAAAGTAAGGAGGAAAAAAATGCAGAATTCATACTAGGTGGATTTGCTGACTTTCAGAGGTTATGACAGTAACAAAGTACCATAAAAGGCAATAGCCTAAAATAGAGCAGGCAGCCTTGAGAATATTCCAAGTATTCAAGCTTTTTTTGTAAGTATGCAGCAGCCTGAGTTGGTCACACTGCTACTATTTTCCCCCAGGTGGTATTAAGTAATTTAGAGACTGCACAGAGGTACCAAGGTACTTTCAGTTTAAAGATATGCTTGGTATCATAAACATAGCAGAATTCACACTACCACATCTTCTGTCATTCAAAAGCTATATATAGCCAACAGCCATTTTTAAGTTTACTTTTATCAGGCAACCCCCAGTAAACAAGATAGCATTTCCCCCAGATAACATAACAGTTAATATAACATTGCAATTAGATCCCAGTGACATCCACTTCCTTAAAATAGGTGATTCACTTCCTTAAAACAAGGAATGCATTGTTTTGACTGTACAAGAACACACAACCAGTGATTCCAGAGCAATATCCAGCCTCACATTACCATTTTTCTGCAGCCTTCAAATCTCCCTCTTACTATGATCCTGAATACTGTTAACAAGCGTGGTTGCCATTTTGAGATTTATTCATTGCAACTTTCAGCTGCCTCAATTTTCAAATATTGGCAGTTTGCATTGTTGTCCAATATAATCAGAACCAAAAAAAATTATCAATCAAAATCAATCAAAATCTCAGAATTAACTTACTCTCAAAACACCAGCATCTTCATCTTAATTATCAGGAAAACAGCACAACTCAACACCAAAATATTTATTTCCAAAGGTGTTGTGGAAATGCACCATTTTAACAACCTTCCAAAAACAGAACAGAGCATGATTGTTTCCCAGTTTCATTTGTTCTGTCAAAATATCCCAACTCTGCTGAATCTTATTGGGTGGTCAGATTCTACCTGGTAGAGACAGTCGTGAAGGTTCCCATCCCAAAGCTATATAAAGTTTATAATAAGCACTCCTGGAAACAACAGCAGCCAGTACAGCTCCTATAACAATGGCATAATATGGCAATACAAGTAGTATGCAACTTATGACCACAATTGGAATTGGAAAGTCTGGGGCTAAATGATACAGCGAATCACATATTGTCAGGTGAATCCAGCTCCCATTGACTTTGTTTGTCAGAAGTCTCCAATTGCAAATGGCAATCGCATGCCTCTGGGACTCTACAATTGTCATATATACATGCCAGTTGCCAAATATCTGAAATTTTAGCACATGAGCCTGGGGATGCTACAGTGGTCATGAATGCAAGGACCAATTGCAAGTCATTTTTTTTTTGCAGCACTATCATAACTTCAAGCAGTTGTTAAACAAACGGTCATATGTCAAGGGCTACCTGTAGTGGTTTTCAAGTGACATTTAAGAGAAGAGCCACTTAGAGTAAATCTTAATAATTTAAAGGTGAGTTGATCATTATTAATACTATATAATCTACTAATGGGGCAACCCGTGAATATTGGAGGTATAAATTCTACAACCAGTATATCACAGTTTTTAAAAAATGAAGAATACCCTGTATTCAATACGATCCAAAATCACCCAAAAAACATCTATAGTTCAGGGTAGACTAGAGCTTAGAAGTTAAAAATAATTTAACCACTATACCACACTGACTCTCTCTCTCTGTGTGTTTTTATACCCATTAATTATATGCACATTGTAGAAGCTGAAAAGAGAGAAATAAGGAGAAATTAAAAGAAGACCCAAATTTTGCATCTGAACCTGCCTTTTCAGTGGGGCACAAACAGTTACATGCAAAATAAACAACTATTTCATGTCAAAAATACAGATTGATGCAAGCTAGCTATATTGTAAGAACATGAAAATATTTCCTTTCCATTATGAAAAGTAGACGATTGGAACACAACTGGATTTCTAGGATCTTGTTCCAGACACTCTCAACTAGCTGTCACTAGGAAGACCATCTCTTCACAAAATAAATATCAAGATGGATGATCAGTTACAGATCCCCAATAAGGCAAGTGGTAAGAATGCATTCAATCCCTTCTAACCAAACAAAATGCTCACTACTAGCCCCAACAGACTTTTGTACTTTTCTGGGCTGCAGGGCATATTGCCAAACAAAACAATGGACGACAATAAGGAACCAGTTCCTATTGTCAAAAAAACAAATGAACAATGACAGGTGAGCCCCAGGTATTCTCAGAAATCTGAGCGTTACTGCAGATTGGTGTGTGTTTGTTTGTTTATCTAAATCTCAGGAAAATAAGTTAGGCAGATAATGTAGCAGGTAGAAAGGAAATGATCCACACACACGCAGGTATGAATGCCCACTATGCTATGTCTGCCTATAGTACTAAACCTTCTGAGAACCAGATATTGCCATAACTTTTGTTCTCCTGCAAGGAGACTGTCAATTACCAAAAGATATTCTATGCCCATGATGAAATGAAAAAATGGGAGGCTATATCATCTCTAATGATGAAATGAAAAAATGGAAGGCTATATCATCACTAATAATCATACAAATATTTTCATTTAAATACTTGAAAAGATCCAGTGTCTTACATGACATAACAAAAGCATGTTAATATTTGTAAGTGCTAAAAAAAACAGCTTTAAAACAAGATTATTTTAATACTGGCTTTTTTGTAATATTTTCTTCTTAAAAGCTTGTAACAATTGGACCACGCTTGTAGTTACTATAATAGCCTTTTAACAATGTCAGTATTTAACTGAATCCTTACTAATTAATTAGTACTTCCAAGCTAATGTTTTCCTTTTGTAAAAATCAGTATAGTGCAAATTTACCTTTTTTTCTCTTTCATTCTCCATCAATGTTTTATTTTTGTGAATAAAATGTTTATGAACTAATCACCTTAAACTTTTTAGCAACATACAATGGCAAATAGCTACTACTTGACAAAGCAGCAAGAAAATTATGAAATTCTGTTCTGCACGTTTGATCTGCAGAGGGTAGTTCAATAGTTTGAGCCATTCCTTCTAAGAAAACCCTCCTCCCACAATATTAGGTAGGTCTGTGGTTATTCTGTGAACCACAAACTCAGCTGGGAAGTTATGTCACTCGGAAAGATGTTATTAAGTAGTGTCCATATCCTCCTCTTCCCCTTCTCTGCAAGAGCACAGATGGTCAAACTAACCCTGTGGCATGGATAATGAAGTAATAACTCTGCTCAGGCTCAGCCCTTCTGTTTCCTGGGACCATTGATCTGCCAGATATCAGAAACAAAATTTGCCTCTATCAATTAGAGAATCGAATTGGAAAGCAAATTGCATTAAGAGGTAGACAATTGTGCTACTTTTAATCAATAAAGATAGTGTGTCTAAGTTGGTGTATGTCAAATCATTGAACTCTTCTAATTTTCATGTATCAATGTACGTATACCTAGATACACAGGCCCAGGAAATAAGTCACTGTTTATTTATTTATACATCTATTTATAGATTGCTAGCTTCCAGAAAGACTCTAGGCAGTTGACTAATTCCCACTAAATTCATATTACAAAGGGATCTTTAAACAACAAAAAATATGCTTCTAAACAAGAAAATAATTACATTAAAAAAACCTGGTAAACAGACAAAAATCAGAGGGGTGACAATATAAAAAGCATGCTTGAGAAAAGCAGATTCTGGAAGGAAGGCTAAAATCTGAATAGGTTAAGCCCCTATTGCTCCCTGGGAAATGATCAGACATACCAAGGAAGAAAACTGAAATAGAGACATTTGGGTATGCTCTTTCTACATTAGCAATACTATTATTACTGGCAGAAGCTTGAAAGGACACTCACCACTATTAGCTAGAAAGAGTGAGAAAAAGATATGGGGCTCAATATTATAGCACATGCACTTTATTCATTTTTATTGGCTTTCTTAAAGCAATTATTTGATTATCATTCTTTTTTAATCAGTAGGCTCAAGAAGATACATTTTTTGCAAGTCCCTTACCATACTTTGCATGTTATAATAGATTATCTTGTCAAACCTTTTCTCAGGTAATAACTTCTGATTAGTATATTTCATTGTGAGAATTTGGGAGAGGCATTTATTCAAAACAGGATAATAAAATTGAAAAAGCATTGCACGGTAGAGTTAAATAATATTGCTCACATCCTTGGCCTAGCCCTAGACAAATATGCCCAACCTTTTCAGGATCTCTGCATCAATAAGCTTTTGATTGCACAAGTGAAAAGGGTTCAGGGCTTGAATCGCATGGTCACAACTGCAATCATGACTTTTTTTTTTTACTCTCCTCAGGATGGGTCTGCCAGGGACCACACAGCAAAAAGTAATAGGGCTCAGAACAAACACTAAAATTTGTTATTTGCATTAAATATAACTTAAAATTAAACATGGCTTATTATTTTTAAATAATGTATTTAATAATTTCCTCCTTCTCTTACACTAACAGCTTTTTTAAAGGTCCCCATAGGGAAAGTACAGTTTGGGATGGAAGTGTTAATAGAAAAGTAAGTAATAGTCATTATTAATCAATAATGTGATAGTCAAGGGAAACATCAGATTTCTGCCATTTGTCTACATGCATAAAACAACTCAATATTTGAAATTTTAAGATTCTCACTTTTATTATCATTGCATTTCTTGATTTAAAAAAATCAACCATGAACATTGACTGGTACCAGTCAGCTGATTCTTTACAACTGGCATAACAGCTGAGGATCTCCATCAACATGGTGCAGGGAATAGTTACAACAAAACTGAATCTTGAAGTAATTGTGCAATAACAAAACTTGCCTTCTTCATTGGTGGGATTCAAATTTTTTTACTACTAGTTCTGTGGGCGTGGCATGGCTTGGTGGGCATGGCAGGGGAAGGATACTGCAAAATCCCCATTCCCTCCATACCCCACTAACCTGCTCCCTAGCTCCGTTCTCCTGTGCAGGGCAACAAAAGAAGGCCCAGCCAATCAGCTGGGACTTGGGAGGCAGAGAAAAGATGGGGGCGGGGCCAGTCAGAGGTGGTATTTGCCGGTTTTCCAAACTACTCAAAATTTCCATTACCAGTTCTCCAGAACTGGTCAGAACCTGCTGAATAACCACCTCTGGTCTTCTTTGCTTAGTCTTCCTAACCTTGACCTTCCCGACCGAGAAGAAACTCATACCTTTAAGCAGAAAATGCTGGAAAAGGTTGGAGACAGTTCATATATTGGAAATAAAAGGGCAGTTTATGTTAGGCTTTTGTCTCAGTCAGATTAAGCATGAAGAATAAAATGAGAATCATCACCTTTAGGTTGCAAGGTAGAATGTGTAATTATTACAAAGCACTTTATGGTTGAAAAGGATTAACACTAAAGAATAGCCATTGTTGCTTTAACCTAGGTTTTCTTTTTAAATTTTAACTAGGGTAAGTTCTACATAGATCTTTCAGAATTTTTTTTCTCTTTATCTCTCTTAGTCCTTTTCCTCCATCATTTTAATGGAATGTTTGTGAATTTTACCATCAATCAGATAATGTTGGTCACAATTATAGAAAAGAGCTGTTATAAACCTTTGAGGTTCTGTGAGTTGATAGAGTTTGGCATCTGGAACATATTTTTCCTCTGCTATTCTCTATGTAACAATGTCATTTGAACTTCTCTGAAGTCTTGAATAATAACACAAATTCACAATGTACTTCTTAGCAGATTCCCTCTCCAGTTTCAAGAAAATATATGAAAATACATGGCCTAAAAAGCCATTTATAAATTGTTCTTTTGTTTTCAAACCAATTCTGCTTAAAAGAGACTAGTTTTTTTCCCACCTGATCCTACAAATACTGTTGGCAATTTTTCCCCCCAATGCCTCTAACATATTTTCACTTAGCACCAGTTTGATGTATAAGATCTGACAGCGAGGCAGTTATAGGCCACCTGCATCACTGTTGCCATGACAACACTGAAAGACAATCCATGATCCCATGCCCTGGTCACACGTTTCAATACAGCTTATCTGTCCAAAGCCACTGAGTCTAATGGAAGAGAGTAATTACAATCTTCCATTCATTGTCAAAATTCTTGCTGTATAATTCTGTTCAAAATTATTTTATTCCTCTCACATGGCTGCTTTACACACACCCCAAAAAGGGGGGGAAGCCTGAAGGAAATTTCGGGAGTGGAAGGATACAAGCAGCCACTAAAAAGGATAAATCATGCCTTTGCCTTCTCACCCATCCACATTCATACATCATATCAGGCTGTTTTTTTCAACTTCAGAAGGACTTCTTCTCCATGACACAATGAGAATACGGGGTCAAAATCCTGTATCCTCATTAGCAAGGAATCTAAATATCTGAATTCTGATTCTGCTGCAAACAATAATACCTCATTTAATAACTCAATTTTGTATATTATTTGAATGTAAAGTTTCAGGTTCAATTCTCCAGTTAGCCATAAATACTTGGTGATTGGTTTATACACTTAAATTTATACAACTTAACCACAAAAATCTAGTGTTTTTTCCCCATACACTATGTTACAATTGATTGGTTTTCACTACTGTTTATTCACTTCTGGCTTAGTGTCTTGACTGAATCAATTCTTTTACTTTGCTCATGATTATATTCATACTATTCTAGAAAAATGTTCCGCCAACCCCCTTTCAGCAACTTTGAAACAGTCACTGGAGGTAACTGTGTGAACAGTCCTGAAAGGAATTCCTTCATCACACTTTCTACCTTTTCTTTTCTTTCAAAATTTAAGATAGGAAGATTGGCTACTTTGAATCTACAAGCATAATTTATGGTTGTCATAAAAATCAAGATAAAAGACACAGAAAGAGAAAGGCAGGGTGGAGTTATGATTATGAAGCTTACAGGGAAAATAGAAGTGAGCAAGGAAAATGAAAAATTCTATAATGGGTGTTAACATGTCACCAAACAATATTCTGGCATGGTTTCCACATCAGCTATTGTCTCTCAGCGTAAGGAACCATACAGGTCTGCTAGAAAGAAAAGATTAGAAAAAGATGAATAATTATAACTTGGCTAGCATTTGAAGCTATTTATAGTGTAGATAGAATCAGATCTACACACAGGACCAGATCTTGACTCCTGCCTTCTAAATATGCCCTAGCATTGAAACCGTACTAGTATAATAGCATATTTTTAACTGTAAATAATGGTTTTATCTAATATTATTGAATTTATAGTATTAATATAGTATTAGTATAGTATAGTTGAATTTATAGTATTGATGAACAGTTGTGTCTGAATTTAATTTCTATTAATTGAAAAATAGTAAATACTCTGCAGTATCAGATATCAGAATGGAGAAGAACCTCTCAAACCTTAGGACTAATAGAATCTTAACTATAATGCTGGTCTTCTCCACAATGTCACAAATGAGTTGGAGACAATCTATGAACCCAGGTTAAGGCAAACAAAAGCTCCATGGATACTAGAGGTTGGTGCATTTATGTGCCATGGCCGACAGCTTTTTACAAAGCTCAATTCATACTATGCAATATTAAAAAAAAAGAGAACAGGACAAGTGGGACATGGGGTCAGTTTCCTGATATTTCATGAGGTAAGAAATATCTTGAATCAGTTTCCAGATATAATAATTAAGACATTTTTATAATTATACTGTAATCAGCCATGTCTTAATGAACTTAACTATGTATTTAAGCATATATTTCAGCAGAATCCAAATACAATAATGTCTCTCCTTAATCTAACTAATCGGCCAGTGAAAATATGGTACAGATGTCCAACTCAGGCCAAGTCCTAAAATGCTGAAGAAACAAAAGTCCAGCTGGGTTTTCAGCAAGCATAAGTGAGAAGCAATTGCTCCGTTTTAAATAGGATTACTTTCTCTTCCCTCATCCAAATAGCACAACATCAATATCTGTCAAAATTCCCAAGCCCAAATTCCTTCAACCATAGTCAGATATGTGACTAGAATCCAAAATCTGCTCCTGTGCAAAGAACGCAGAAGCAATATAGAAATAAAACAAACTTAGTGAAAAAATGCACTGAAAAAGAAAATCTCAGGATGTCAGTTTTTAGCCTAAAAATTATTTTTAATTACCATCAGAGGTGCGCGCCAATACAAAACAGATCTAATGTTTCTTGAAACTTTTAAAAACAATAAAGGCACAGGAAGCACTATAACATGATTAGTGTATATGCACGCATACACACAATTATTCAGAATTGTTGAATTTCTTTACTGTAGTGTGATATTTATAATGGACAGATAACTGAACTTTTATTATTATGGTTCATTGCACAGCCAGCCAGATATTTAGACAGGATTTGGCATGTTAGCCACTTACAGATTCCTTCCCAAGAGCCTGGGATAGACAGATATTGTTTGATGCTATTAAAGGTATCATTGCAGGTTGTAAGCTCTTCCAAGTAAAGCTGTCATTTGCAACTGACTGATGGCAATTTTGTCAATGCCAATGGTGTTCAAGTGGTGCTATAGATTGCACCCAGGACACCTATTAATTATTATTTACTGTCATCTTGTTAAAGTCACCTTCCTGCTAAAGATTACAAAATAATCATCATAGTACTAGAAGTGTGACACTGGGAAATATTTGTGACATAATAGCAGAAATCTTCACTGGAGTTTTGTCCTATTGAATCATTGCAACTCTTAAGTATTCACAAAAGAATAAGAGACAATACAGCTAATTAAAGGTGGAAGAAGAGAGGGTGACAATGAACTTAATTTGGAATCTTATAAATAAGCCTTGAAGAAGAGTAATATGGCATACAATGAATTTGTATTTTTAAAATTAATAGACCTCAATAGACTCATCCCCTGAATTTAACCAATCTTCATTTAAAGCATCCATGTTAGTGGTTATCACCAAATCTTGTGTACTGTTTGAAGGTGGGTTTTTTTTCTCTCTCCTAAATCGCCTTCTAGCCAGCTTCAGTTTCATTGGATGATTCCTTGTCCTAATATTTTGAAAACAGGAGAAAATGTCTCTCTACTTTCTCCATGCCACCTGTGATTTTATACATCATGTTACCCATTGTCTTTTTTCCAAAATAAAATAATTCCAAACATTTCTTTATAAAGAAAAAAATTCAAGCTCCAATCATTTTAATTGACTTTCATCTATTTGTTTATAGTTCTACTACAACCTTTTTCAAATGTGACAAATAGAAGTGTATTCAGTAATCCAGATGTAAACCTCCCATCAGTTTAAGTGGGAATGCTAGAATGTTGACAGTTCTATTTTCAATCCATTTTCTAGTAATTTCTTGCTGTAAGGACTGAAAGTGACAAGGCAGGAACCATTATTGCTCTGAGCAGACAGACCTGTTTTGTGATCATGGAAGAGATGTCTCCAACTTTCAAGGGTGGAGGTAGAGCAGCCAAAATTCACTTGCTGCAAAAACAGAAGATCAAAGCCTCAGAGTCTGGGGCTATATATATATATATATAGTAGATCTCTCTCTTTCTGCTATAACCCAGAATGTAGGATTAGAGAAACAGAGACTAAGTAAAGTCTCACAGCACTATAGGATTTGTCTTTTTCACATATGCTGTATGCTATAGACATTTAATTAAGTTAAGTTATCCCCTATGACCCAATATCTTTTTCTTGATTAGTTGCCAACAGTTCAGATCTGAACAGTATATATATGAAGTAGTTTGTGTATACATATGTCAACCTTACACCCACAAAGTGAACTACATTTGCCATCTAATTAACCATGCAGCCAATTAAAGATGATTCTTCTAGAATTCTTCTCAGTCATTACATTGAATGTGGTTTTTCCATAAACTTTCTAGCACACTGCTTATTCCAAATCCAGATCACTTATGAATATTTTTATCTCTTCATATGCAGCTGACTAAATAAATCTGTATTTTCCATTTTAAAAAATTGGTGTTATGATGGCTATCTCACAGTCTTCTTAGTATTAATCTGGATTTAAGAGGGAAGCGTCTGCAGATAACCTCAGGAAAGAGGCATACAACCCTAGCTGTGTGCCACATATAATCTAGCCCTCTGCCATGCAAGGGTTTAAACGTGATAATTGGCACCTGGAATTTTACCAGAAAGCAACTGGAAGCTAGAACAGCTGATACAATAGTATAACTTGGAGAAACTACAGGGTGGCAGAACTGCACATGCTGCTACATTTGAACCAATTGCAGATTCTGGTTGGTTTTCAAGAGGAGAACCACAGAACGCACACTGCATATTATGCGCACTTTTCCCTGTAAGTTAG
Organism: Pseudonaja textilis; assembly: GCF_049901715.1. Lineage (NCBI taxonomy): Eukaryota > Metazoa > Chordata > Lepidosauria > Squamata > Elapidae > Pseudonaja > Pseudonaja textilis. The sequence goes on along the minus strand of NC_141995.1, from coordinate 26,207,472 downwards.
GTTTCATAATACTAACATTTTATACCCATTCATGGTCACTGTAGAGTGAAATTCAAGTTAGCCTACCCGTGTATATTTCATGATTATCTATTTTAAGTCACAGTCTTTTAAAATGCCCATGTATTGGGGGGGATTTGTGCATGAATTATTCTGGTAATGGTAACCCAGTCTATTCCCTGACCCTATTCTTATAAAATTTCCTTGCAAACCTGCCAGATATTTTTAGTCACCTCAAAACTACCTCACATTTTTTATCAAGTGGGCAATATCATATTCCTAGTTTTAATGTATTGTTGTGAATAAATATTGCCATCCAGAGTTATTCTGGGGAGGAATCTGGTCTTCCATTGACAACCAGATTCTGGTCATCCAATATGGCTCATTTGATTAAGATATTAATTCAAAATCCCTGAGAGGTTTTTTTTTTACAGAAAAAAAAGCCCGACCATGTGAGAATAATCACATTAGTTCTAAGAGGCATGCAGTTCAACCCACTCTTGTGTACCCAATGCCTAGTAAATCAGTTGCTCTTATGTTTGATGAACTTTAAAACAAAACTGATGACTAAACCACTGCAACAATTTTTTTAAAAAAAATCATTTTCTGTGATGTTTGATGAGCTGAAAAAAGGTATGAAGAAAGGTGTAAAGAAAAATATGGTGACTAAATCATGGCAACAAACCATTTAAAAAGGAAATCAATAAAGGAGATTTGGGGCATTTCCCCATGAAAATGGAGTAAATATGTTGCTCATCTAATTGGAACCCGCAGAAAACTGTTAATACCTGTCCTGCCAGTATAACTTCTATTTTGGGTGTGTAGAGCATCTTAAGTGAATCTACTGGTTAAACAATTTGGTTTTGCTGACCTCCTTTTTAAATTTTACTAAATTTTACCTCAGAAGAATTTCTCCAGTACGATATTAATAAAGTAATACAAATCATACATGGAAAAACATGCTTTAGGGCAGGAATGTCAAATTCGTGGCCTGCGGGCCAGATGCATCACACATTGGCCATGCCCACCCCGGTTTAGTGAAGGGAGAAAAAGTTGATATGTCATATGATGACGTGTTGCCACAAGTTTGACAACGCTGCATTAGGGCATTTCTTCAGAGCTGTATTCCTCCTGTCCTCAAATCCACAGAATAGTATATTGATATAATTTACACTGTTCACAAAGCTAAGCTTCACTCTGCTTCAAAAATGAGGCTGAGGAAAGATGCTGATCTTAGAAATATCATGCAAGGCAGTTTTAGAATAACAACTGGTGGGTTACCTCCCTGGCTCCTTTCCCACCAAGTGATCAAACATGGAGGAAAAACACCACCAATTGTTCCTCATAATGTGGAGAAGAGCATAGCTGGAAGACTTAGGCACATTACACTTCATGTTATATTCCTTCATTGCCCTTGGACAGTCATCTGCATTTTTTCATAGTTTATTTTCATAGGATTATATAGAACTATTGATGCTCTAAAATATTAATAACCTATGTCAAAAAGAAACAAACATTTGAAATACCCACCTGGTGCAAGCTAGATGTCAAGCTTCTCTGGCATCTTAAGTCATTGGAGGCAAGGCTCAATAAAAAGATGGTTCTTCCGGGACATCTTATAGATCTTCAAAGCAATTGGATGGAGCTTGCAGGTAGGTTGATAGATTTCCTTTCTACTTCACCTGTCCCTCCTAAACTGAGTCTATGTATCAGCCAAGATTTTGTTTGTTTTGACAGAGTGTATTGGTCTACTGGAAAGTCAGCATTTATTTGGAAAGCAACTGTCTTCCAGGGAATCAATATTTCCATGTCAAAAACAAAAAACAAATGACCACACAAATCAAGTGCCAATCTTTCTCACATCACCAAGTCAAAATAGCTATAGAGCAGTGGCTAATAATTCAATGAGGAAAGTTGGTGAATAGCCTGTTAAATGATTATAGTTCTAGGAAATGAATTGAGCTCTCAAACATTATGTTTTTATGGTTAAGAGTTTTGTTTTATATATTCTTAATATTTTCTGTTTTTGTGGTTATCTTTGTATTGCTTTTTTTTAATTCTGTAAGCCACCCAGAGTTATAGAACTGAGATGGGAAGATATATAAATTTAATGAATAAATTTTAACAATCCATAGCATATTAATGAAGCCAACAGGAGCTGAGCAGATCCCCTCAACTGCCTCATCATTAGCCATGTTGATCATTCATGTCAAAACTTGTGTTAAAAAGGAGAAACACAATTTTAACAACTGGGGCTAGAATGAGACTTACATGACCTCATTAGAACATGCCCCTTAACAAGTTAGGAAGACATCTTCCCACCATGGTGAGGCATGAGAACAATTCCTTATCATTCTTATGTTCATGATGCATACCTTAATGCATTACTTTACTTTCGTATCACCAAGAAGGATGCTCTATATCAGGGATGTCAAACTCAATTTAATTGAGGGCCACATCAGCCGTATGTTTGACCACAGGGGTGCGGGCGTAGCTGGGAAGGGCATGGCCAGCTCGCCGTCACTCATTAAGGTTTTGTTTTCAGCCACGATGGCCTCTGCCAGCAAAAACTGAGCTTGGGAAAGCTGCACATGGCCCATCCAGGCTCCGTTTTCAGCCACGATGGCCTCCTGCAGCTCTCTGCCAGCAAAAACGGAGATCCCAAGCTCCATTTTCACTGGCAGAGGCACTGCGGGCTGTCCTTCATTGTTTCCAGGGCGGCCCCACAGGCCAGATCTAAGCACCCCATAGTACAGATTTGGCCTGCAGGTCTTGAGTTTGACACCCCTGCTCTATATGATCAATTCAGAAACTAGATCCATGTTTTTTTCAAGGCAACTTTTCCCAACCTGACACCCACTAAATATGTTCGATTAAAATAATTCTCCACCATCTTTTCAGCATACTGTCTGGTGTAATTCTACAAATTTGCAGGAGCACTGATTATGATATATATATATATGAGTAAACAGATCAAGACACCACACGTTGCAAATTCAATGCTACAATACATCCACACAAGACCATCCTTACATGTAAATAATTTTGGCGCTATAAAGTGATTAATTAAAACTTTATTCTCCTAATATTTAATAAGTATTCTTCTGCAGGCTAAGAAAATTGTGAGCATTCCTGCATTAAAAAGTGAAATGTCTTACACTTAATTCTTCCTTTCTTTTGTTCTACAGCTACTCATTTAAAACAGTTAATAAAACTTTTCTCTGCAAGTATTGTACAATTATGGCAAACAAGCCACCAATCAGCGGATTCCTATTTAAGATTCAGTATTATATTATTCAGTATTACTGTGTACTGTCTGAAGGTCAAATGGAAATGAGCAACTGAGAAGGAAATATTGCCAGCAGTAATGCCAACTTCTGACATAGGAACTCAAGAGTTTTGACATGGGATACATGAAAAGAGTAAATAAAAAAACAATGTTCATTTCATTACATTTCTTACTATATAAAGGGTGCAACAGTTGCTAAACCCATTTTATTAATTTTTATATGAAAAACCCACACACTGTAAACAGCCGCGCAAACTTGGTGAAAAATGGTATCTAAAATGTTACAAAGATTTAAAAAAAGTTTAGCATACTGTAACAAAGTGCTTCTTAAACCACATCCCCAAGGAACTTATTTTACAAATTTGTCCTCAGTTCCAAGAAAAGGCTTTTTGTGGCTTTTGGATTAGTTTAGCCAAGTGAGTACCGCTTGCATGAAGAAAATATGTTGGCAGATCAGTTTCTCAGAGGTCACATTGTTGAATTTCGGGGGTGGGGGGGACACACCACAAAAACTTGGTTAAAAAATAGAAGAGAATGGGAATTTTTAAGTGACAAGACACTGACTATTCCTTCAATTTTTTTGTAAAAGTATCTTTTAAGCTTTTATTACAACCCATACCAAATATTGAAATAAGCTAAATACTATACTAGCTCTTTGAGCTTTTACCTACTGCTGGGTTGGAGTGCTATCCACTCATTCTTGAATCGGCAGAAAATAGCATGAACATGAGAATTTTCTGTCTGACTGCTACTCCCTATTCCATCTCTATTCTCCATTTTAAATCTGCACTCATCTGACTTTCCACCAAAATTGTAATAAAACTAACGGATTCTGTACACCTTAAAGCTGCCCTCAGACTATGTTGGAGTAAGGAAACACTACACAAACAGTGTTCATCTGTCTAAGGATAATTTAAGCCTGGATCACTTTCTAGCTAGAAAAAACATGAAGGGAATATTACAGGGAAACAGAAGAAAAAAGATGTTACCAGGCCAACTTGTGCCATAGTTTAGATGCAAATGGCTTAAGATTTGAATATATCTTATTCCAAATATTGATGAAATATAGCTTTAAATGTCCGCAACTACATAAAAGTATGATTTATAACTGTATAGGGGAGGGGGGAAAAGTATTATTAAACATGCTTTCTTTTTCCTCCCTCTCCTTTAAACAGTCAAGAACTCTCATATTTATTTCATTCGTTATATTGCTTAGTATTATATTGCTTTGTGAAATAAACTGATCAAGAAAACAGCAAACATGTTTTACCATATATTGAATTAACTCAACAACAATTTTTGAAAATGTAGCAAGCAATTTGTATTTCCTGCATGCTTAGAGAAAGTTCACAGGGAAAACTGAAAATAGTTTAAATAAAAATAGTTCCAAAATTGTTTTTTTAATTTCTAGTTACATTGTAAAGCAATACACTATTTCCAGTTTATTTTATCTGAATTGTGTATTTTCTTTCTCCTGTTCAATCATGTCCAAATCCCTGCAGTTTTCTGAAGATTTTTCTGAAATGGTTTGCCATTGGCTCCTTCCTAGAGCTGAGAGCAGCGACTAGCCCAAGATCACCAAGCTGATTTCGTGCTTAAGGGGAGACTAGAACTCACTGTCTCCTGGCTTCTAGCCTGATCCCTTAACCACTACACCAAACTGGCTATTTCTTTCTTTCCAATTTTAAATAGCTTTGAGGGGGGGAAAATGACAGCATGAAAAAAATTGTCTTAACTGCTTTACTGAAATGATATTTTAAATCTGTTAATCTGGAATATGATGATTTAGCAGCAGTTGCTTAAAAATAATTGTAGAGAACCTGATTTCAGGAAATTTATTTTTCAGAAACTTTCAGAAAAAGAGATCAAACGATGGGCATTGTGATTTTCTTTTTCTTTTCAATTAAGTAAAGTTTTGGATAATTACAAAGAGCAGTCTGTGTTCTTCAGCTGCTATTATCTAAGGTACCAGAATTCCTCATTTAAAATCAGGTGCCGAAACTAGCAGCAAATGGCTGTGAAAGCCTGACGCACAGACGAACCCAATACACCAGCCTGATCATGGCAGATGAGATTCTGCTGAAACGTTGCTACAACTTTAAAAGCACAACTATAATGATGTGGGAAAATACCAGAACAAAGCTGAATACCACATATACATACATACATACATACATACATACATACATACATACATACATACATAAAAAGGCAAACCAATTCATTGTTTCTTAAGTGCTACATGGGGATCTCCTATCAGCGGGTATCAATTTGCTTCTAAATGGCTCAAAAAAAAGGAGAGAAATATTAAGTGAACTCATACTGCCACCAGCATTACGATTAGGCCTCTTTTCTTTAGATCCTTGAACATTTTTACTTACTTGATTGCCCCGTATTTAAAGCATTTCTTTCTCAGTGTACAGTAAGTCACATTCTTTAGAATAAAAAAATTATTTAAAACTCTTACCTTAAAAACACATACACACACATGCCACATGACCTATGTAGGCAAGCTAAAATATACACAATGGGGGCTTTTCATACTACTTGTAGATATGAATTCCCCAAATATTAATAAAACATGTACAGTCTTACTCATCAAAATCAGGGCTGAGAAGACATCACCCAATTAAAATTCTTCCTTTGCAGTTTCTAGAAATTAAGAGCCCATCTGCCCATTCCGGGTGAATCCGGTCAAGACTTTTATCATTCAACTGTTTGATATCCAAAAATGTATGATGGAGCATGACATAAATGAAAAATAATAGCCTCTTTTAAAGTTGATGCTTTAAAAAAAAACTGTAATAGGGATACTATTATGGAATGGTTTGGGAACAAGAATTCATTGTTACCATTTCAACCTACAGTTCAGTTTATCTCCATTGGTAAAACAAAATATTCTCCAATATAGTGTTGTTGAGCTGGAGGAATTGGAAAAGGGCTCACTATAGATGTTATTTCATGATTACAGAATCTTTTCTTGTCATCATAATTTGCATCTTCCATTTACAAAATTGTATTTCTCAATGTTGTACTGTTACAATAGCCGAAGTTCAGATGTGCTAAGAGTTCATCACATGCATTCATTTTTGCAAACATTCAGTCTCCAAACCAATATATTTGGAACACATACAACCAGGCTGTTTAATTAATGAATAAGTCTGCCACAATCTAAAAGCACATTTAGTACATGCTATGCTATGCTATGCTATGCTATGCTATGCTATACTAATGGGATGTCTAATAGTAAGTTTTACATAGCATCCCTTACTTCAAAGAACAATGTGTGAGTTTACCTATGTTCAATCAGCTGGGGTAATTTGTCTAGAAGCTACATGGAGGCAATGCTTTTTTACACTGCACATTTTATATCCAAATTTATTCCACCTAAAGTATCTTATGAAACTATTTTAACAGAAATATTTCATCTATACATTAGACATAAAGATTATAGTTCAAAATCTATATAAATGTTATGAGAAGGGACTCAAATATGCAAGGCTTTAATTTCATGTTGGAAAACATTGCTTGCAAAATTCATGTAGTCATTTAAGTTTCATAGACCTATGTGAAAGTGAACAAAATACACAATTTGATATAAAATTCATGTTACGAAAACAAGGAACAGATGGAAACTGGATCTCCTGCACAAAAGAGAATTGTTTATAATCCTTTCCATAAGCAGGAAGAAAAACGCAATAAATTTAAATACTGATATGATAAAACTTACGTTTTATATATAGAAGATATCATTGGAATTATTTCATGTATTTATGATCTTTCCTATAATTATCTCCTTAGAAGTTCCTCGGTTTTTGTATACCTGTCAATTAATTCCTATCTGGCCTGTCAAGAAGCCCAACATTTATTTTCATAGTAATCTGTCACAAATTATTTACCCAAAGACATAGCAAACAAATTTCAGAAAAAGGCCAGCTTCAGGTTATCAAATGAAGAGATTCACATTATTTACACCAAAGACAGGGATCTTACTGCCATTCAAATGCTATTAAATTATCACTTTAAGCAGTCCTATGACCTTACCTTATCTGCACTTTAATAATGGTACGGACATGACTTGGCAACTTCGTTTTCCCACCACCTCCCTATAACATTGTCTTCATTTGAGAGCCGGTGTGGTCCAGTGGTTAGGGCACCAGGCTAGAAGCCAAAAGACTAAATTCTAATTCTGCCTTAAGCCCGCTAAGTAAACTTGGGCCAGACATTTTTTCAGCCCAACTCATCTCACAGGTTGCTGAGTGGAGAAAATATGAGTGGGGAGGACTATCTGTGTGTCTACTGCCTTGGGTTATGGATATAAATAAAATAAAATAAACTATTTAATATTTTCTCCATCTCATCCCTAAAACAAAGTCGTTCTTAACTAGTCTATTTTTTTTCCCAATGAATCAAAGCAGTTTTACTATCTTTGCAATCTGACACTCTATCAACCATTGTGTGGATTATCAGTTTACTCATAAAAGATGGGTTCAGACCAGCACCTACTGGACTTTACAGGCACACACTCCCTCCCCCAGTATCTGGGTACTGTTCTCGGGAACAGCTCTTGCTTTGGATAGGAGAAGAATTCAGCCTTTCCTTCTATATCTGCCAAGTATGGGAGCTAATCCTTAGATGAGAAGCCTGGATGAATCCAAACAGCAGCTAACCAGCAATGAAAAGCATGTTATGCAGTAAAGCAAAGGGAGGCCAATTTGCGTGCACACACTCGTGCCTATCAGTTGTTTGGATGCTTTTGAACACAGGCATACTGTTCTTCTGAAAAAGCAGTCAACCCTTTTTCAGCAGTTCACAGCCTAGAGGGGCTGTACTATGAAGAAAGAAACCCAGTTTATGTAATTCCCCCACTTTGCCAATTGTTCATTGGGCTTCAAGTTTGATAAAGAGCCTTTGTCTTCACTTTTGCATTGGACTCCCACAAGTGATTCCAAGACTGACTCAATAATTTGATGAAGGTACTGTGCTCAGATCCCCTGCCTTAAATATGAATAAAATAGTATATACATTTCCTGTAAATCTTTCATGTCCTGTACATGTCCTTACCTTTTCAATGTTTTTTTCCTCAAAGTGTTTCTCAACACATTTCACTTCAGATAGAAAATCTCAAAGTTGCTTCAGTTATAAATGTGCTCCTTTGTTTCCTATTTTTCTCCACATTATTTTATGGTCTATTGCGCATTTAGGAATCATTTTTTTCATGCAAAGAAAACATGCTTGAACCAACATTAAAATTTAGAGTAGTTGAATATTAACAAGACCCTCTGCAAAGACCCTCCCATTCTAATAAACTTTATGGAGTATTTCAAACAAAGAACAGAAGAAAAATGTTAGTCATGCCTGAGACTAACATACCTTATTTAAATCATCAGCACAAAGCAAACTTTTATTTATTCATAAAATTTATTGACTGCCCATCTTACAGAGCAACTCTATTATATATATTATCTAAAATGACCAGATTATTTCTCATCCTAGTACTTCAAAGTTGTCATTATCACCTTGATTTGAAATCTATTCACTAGTTTGCACTTTGCTGGAAATAATTATTCCTCATTCAAAACAAATAAGCTCATGTAGTGTTGCTACAGATCTCAACAGAAATCCAAATTGTTACCAACTACAGGACAGGCTGTGTTTGGTTTTTTTCCCATTGTTCACTTTCACTGGTATTTTCACTCAAAAGCTGATCAATTTGGTGCTCAGAATAGTATGTTATGTTCAGTTCAAAGGAGTCCCAATGATTCTAATCTCAGCTTCTGAATTAGTTGCTTTATCTATATTTGCAACACCGCCATATAATGAAATAAAGAGTAATCCAGTATAAAAACCTTGAATACTGTGTTCACCATATAATTCTTAGACAGAGACAATCCATTCTTAGAAGCTACTTGTGGAATTGTTTTTGTTAGCGAAGCAACAGTTGGAATATATTAATACCATGTTAGATAAGACACTAGGCCCCCTGTTCCAAATTCTTTTTCCACAGTGGTCAACCATCAATGGGAAATCCACAAGTAGAACAGAGCACAGTAATACCCAGCAATGCCTGCAGAGGAGATGGCAAATGCCAATGTAAAATATACAATAGGGGGAGGACTTATATAACAATGGGACTTCCACCCACTTGCCTGTTTTGACAATCTCATGGAAGCTGCTAATAACTCTCATTCAGTCTCCAAAAATGAGTTTCAAGAGGAAAAGGCTATTATTGTTCTTTTGTATTTGAACCACTGTAAATAAAGACTGATCGACAAACCTAATTACTTCAGATTCCATTGTTTATACAGTTTCACTGTATGAAGTAACTATTACTTCCTAGTCCCTACATTTTTAACCAGTTATTACTCATAAAACATTGTCATATTTAATCTAGAAAGAAATTCCAAATAAATAGCTTTGTGTATGCTTGTGTGGGTGTGGGTGTTGCAAATAAGACAATACTTATCTACATAATGTATTTAAACCATGTTTATTATCCTTTCTTCAGCAAAATTTATCCTGTTTACTTTATAATGTAACCCTTATTAATATTACTTTAACTGGCTCGACATTTTTTGAATATGTAAAGTTTTATTTTATTTTGCCTTACCCTCGATACAGCAACTAATTTTAAGAATGCTGCACATTTTTCTCGAGTGAGCAATCTCGTATTTGTATTCCATTGGAACTTTTGAATATGTATCATTCAGACCAACAAAATCTACAAATTTGGTTCTTTGCTTCAGCTCATGTTTTTTCCTAAAGTATTTTCTCCACATTTTCAGGAGATGCAGAGAACCCATTCAGCTTCTCTACACTCTCCTTTTAATCAGCTTGCTTTCCAATTTTTCAACACATATGATTTATCGCTGATATAGTTAAATTTTATTTCAGTAATGCTAATATCAATCATTTGGTCCTCACAAATTTTTTCTTACGCAATTGCCTAATTTGCATTTATTTTATGCAAGGTTATTTTTGTATTATGTCAAGAACTTTAATTTTATGAAGGATTTTTTCTAATATCATCCTTGATATTATCCATTAACATGCAAAGGACAGAATTTCAATTACCTCTACTTATATGCAGTATACATTTTAGTTGAATGTCTATGATCAGAGTTTGGTAATGTTTAATATTCCTTCAACAGTTTTCTAATCAGTACAATAAGACTCACATTTATCAGAATTCTTGATATTTCTTAGGAAAAAGTTCAGATTGTCCCTCCTGTGGCTGGTCTCACTATCAATTGTTCCTATCAATAAAAGGAGCATACAACTTTTTTTAATGCCCACTGCTATTCTTTTCAGTGTCAATCTCAGGATCAGTATCCTAGCCAAAATCCTAAAGTAACAGGGCAGGCAATATCATGAGTAACCTGGAATAAGAAGTTATAAAGGGGTAGAAGAGGAGCAAAGAAGAGGAGCAACTTGCTTTCTAAATCCTAAAATATAGGTAGAATTACATTAAATTAATTATTGTTAGAAAGTTTGTTAATTTTAATTTTTTCACTCATTTTAGTGAAACTCAAAATAGGCCATTTCAAGGACATAATCTTAAGAATTATGCATTTTTTTTAAAAAGAATCACATAAGAAAATATACTGACTGCCGCAACACTACCAGCAAAAGCTCTATTTCTAAGTCCTAACTACAGATGTTAAGAACTAAAATTGGTCTCTTTCACCTTTAAAGTTTTTGATATGTAGAAGAGTTATTATAGCTCTTCATAACTTTAAATTTTCAACAAAAAAACCCGAGATTAGTGCTACCAGGTTCCTATTACTGAGATTAAAATGTAAGTAATTTTCTTGAGAACAAAAACATCTGGCACAGCTAGGGAATAAAGACTTAATATACAAATGTAGCCCATTGAACATATGATACAAAATTATACACTTGGCTTTTCCCACTACTGGGTTAAAACGTTATTCACTCATCCTTAAATTTGTATGACTTCCTATATTGCACTTATTGTATCTGTACTCACAGAATAGCGTTATTCTGATTTGTGAATATACACTGTAAGAATATAAGTAAAACTATTATTCCTCAACTCTTAATGCTGTCTCCTTTCAGCACATCACTGTCATGACTTTACAGCAGAAAAGGGGAGGATTTGATTCCAAAACTCTTCGTGAGCTTCTCTCTTATCACCCTATTCAAGCATCTCCTTAGTTAAAATAATGTGGAAAAATATGTGGAAAAACATCAAGGCAGAAATGAAAGGCTATCTTGTCCTGACAGCACAACTATTAAAGTCTTAGAGAACTGGCATTAACAAGCTGACGGGCAATCATCTCTCTTACTTCAGGAGGAAGCAGGGAGGAAGTAACATATTGACAAACAGAAAAACTGGGAAATAGACAACAAAGATAAATTCACATCTTTTATAGTTTTCTGGACACTGCCATAAAAAAGGGAGGCTTCCTGCATCTAAGTGAAAATAAGAATTTCATAAAACTGCCAAATACAGTAGTGCAAATATCACTATCTTTTCCTTCCCCACCTGGAATGAGCAGTCAACTCAAAATATTAATGACCCTTAATGACCATAACTAAATAAATCACATAAATACAAAACCACTTCCAGGAATGCAGCTGTCCTGAAAAAGATGGTGTCACATGAATATAATCAGGGCAGGCCATGCCACAACTAGGGCAAAGCTCTAAGTGGGGAATGGCCAAAAGCCCACTGTGGTCCACCTGAACAAACAATAACCCACCTACAGTACTTCAAGAATGTCTCCTCAGGAAATTTCAAGGCATTTGGGATAATCTCATTGCAGCCCCACCAGAAGCAACTAGACGGTTAGCTTCCCTAGATACTGAACTACATAATCTATTCTATTGTGTTTCTGTGGCACCATATTATGGCGATTTTATCATGTTTTACCCTAATTTATTATCTTATCTCATCTATTATATTGTCCACACACTTTACATACAAGTATTTGCTGGCACTTTATTTAAACATATTTATGTTTGTTCATATAATGTGGTTTATTCGTGTTGTAAATCAGTGATTGCTCGACCTCTAAAGATGGCACATGCAGATGCCATATGCTGATATTTTGACTGTGGAAAGATATTGATATCATCCTCTTTTTTTGTTACAAAAATAAGGAAACCGAGCTTCGCTCTCCTCTGATTTGTTTTAAGCTAGGAAAGAAGCTGGTGAAGGAGGAGGGGAAGAGATGAGTGTCCTACTGACAAAAATAAATGGATGATTAGGGCTTAACTAATAATCAAAGGGAAAGGGATGTTCCTCCATTTTCCAGTTTTCCAGAAGTTTGTGGGATCTGAACACAAACTCAAAACTACAAAAGAATGACCAAATATTACAGACTTTATACAACTTGATTTTGTGATGAAATATTGACAATTTAAGAAGAAAATGTTATTTGGAAGCAACACACTTAAAGATGACTTAAGTCTGTTTCATTTACTATGAGCCCAAGGAAGAAAAAATGGTCTCAGACCATGACCGTAAGTACTATACTAAAGCACTAGTGAGTTCAAAGACAGTATCTCAACCAAAACCCATTCACCCAGATTACTTGCATATTTCTATTCTTAGATCACTCCACATTCACTTTTTACACACACACGGAATCACGAGATTGCTTCCTCCATCATGTAGCCATAAGCACTCCCAATCCCTGTCATAATTTTCCACAGCTTGTCCAGCGTAGCCCCTATTTCCTCTTCCTCATCCCAATTCTCAGCTCTCACCATCTCTTCCTGAAGTTCACTTGGATGAGGCTTCCATTCTTTTCAATGCACTGGGCTGCCCTGAATTCATTTTAATCATGTCAGTTCTCATACTCTGCTCTGATATAGTTCTATCACATCAGGCAGTGATCATAAAGTCTGTTCCTTTCTCTTACAAATTGGGGAAGTCATGTTTCAAGCCAAAGCACTGGCCTCTAGCCCTCCAAATATTTTTCCTAAGAAGAAAGTCACCTTTAAAAGTCACGGGGAACACAAACAGGACTCTTCACAGGAAATGAAAAGGTGCTTGCAGGTACGGGGCACTTTTAGGCAACCTATGGTTATTCTCAGATTATGGAATAAGACATTTTCTATGTGAATAGGAATAACACTACTAGCCCGTCATGTTTATTTATACCTTTCTGCTTGATCCAAGATAGTTCAGAAGATACAAACAGCGGTCATAACAAAGTGGATTGAAGATACTATAACTAGTCTAGCAAAAACAAACCATATTTTAGTATCAATATGCCTTTCAATGGGGATAACTGTAAACCATATTGGAGACAGTGAGACTCTTCATAAACGTATCGCAATCAGGGTACAAAATTGCAATGCTTTCATATTTTCTGCTTAGAAAGCTATTCTAAATCTATGAAATGTAAGACTTAAGATACTTCTGCATATTTCAATTCATAATCACTATGGTCATATAAAAACTAAAGGTTAGTTAGGGCTAACATTAAAAAGGGAAATGATAAGAGCTATCACATATCTGCCTACAACAGACTCTTTTTTTCAGATACTATTTTCTCCCAGTTGGATTTGTTCAGAAGCTAATTTTTGGCTAAAAGAAAATTGGTTTGGGGGAAGGAGTTAAGCCACACAGGCCAGGGGGAGAGGATTCTCATTCATCTTTTCTGCTCTTAAACCTGGAATTTCAATACATCTCATATTTCTACGTGACTCCACCAGGTATGGGTTTAAATAAATGATCCAACACTAGGTCTTGCTTACTGGAAGTTACTTCCAAGAAAGCATGTGTGCAAGAAGATTGTCAGTACAAGAGATGAGAGATGGCTAAAAAAATTCTATCACCAACAAATTATAATTCCAAAATTGAAAACCAAAAGCGTGATAGATTATAACACTAACAAAAGAAGTCTCAATAGCTTGTGTTACTGAAGCATGGTTGCCTAAAACAGAAAATCAATAAAAAAAGAGCAAAAATGGAGTACATTAAGGAAGAGTTATATCTCTACAAAGTGGGAAACAAGAAAGCATATTAGCTTGCTAAGAATGGAATATTATTCTTTTGATCCCACTTTTATTATTTATATAACTCCAGGCAGCAAACATTCATAATAGCCCTTCCTATTTTCCCCAAAAAAACCCTGTGAAGTGAGGTGGTTGAGAGAGAGTAACCTGCCCCAAATCACCAGCTGGCTTTCATAGTTAAAGTAGAACTAGAACTCAGTTGTTGTCTGGTTTCTGACCTGGTATAATGGTGATATTTTCCCTGAAAATAAGATCCGGTCTTACATTTTTGGGAGCTCCAAAATAAGCACTGGGCTTATTTTGGAGGAAACACAATTTCAGGGTGATCAGCCTGGCCAGGCGCCCCCTGGCGCGCAACACACAAGGTGGCAAGCACGCAGGGGCCGATGTTGTCCAGCAGCAGCTGCTGCAGCCCTCTGACCCCTTGGTTGGCACACTCTGGGGCTGCACAGCCTGCGCAGCATGAGTTGATTACCTGTTCAAGCAGCAGAGGCACACAATACGGATGCACCATGCAGGCCGAGAGACACAGTGGGCAGGCAGCCACAAGAGGCTTGTCTTCACATCTCTGAGCTTGCCACGTCCCAATTGCCTGAATCCACCTGTTGCTTGGATAGGTAATCAACTCAACTGTGCTATGCAGGCTGCAGCTGCTGCCGGACACCATCAGACCCCACATCCTCACTGCTTCCAGTGTCGGCCATGCCTACCAGCCCTGGTCTGATGACGCTCTTCATTAGGGCTTATTTTTGGGGTAGGGCTTATATTAGGTGCATGTTTAAAAATCAGGCTAAGGCTTATTTGGGGGGAAACACTGCACTTTAATAGTTTCCAAATGTTTTCCCACTATTTTTAAAAAGTAACTAGCACTGAGAAATATCCAACTCTGTAAGAGTAATAGGAAACTGGATTATATTAAAGACTAGGCCACTAAAGAAAAAGCTCAAATAATTCCTTAATAACCCTGTGCACAATTTACTGTTCTCATATTTTTTTCCCACTATTATCTTCTTCATCATCATTTTAGACAATGTCTACGCACTGTAGGATGAAGGCCTCTTTCCTCATGTTTCCAACCTATACAAGAATGTTATTTTCAAGAAAACAATCCAAATTTATGAATATTAAAATATGCACTTCACATGTGCAGTATCTTACACAAGGATGAGGAGTTTTAATTTTTAAGTAGACAGCTAGATTCTCAAGAGCCTCTACATTAAAGTTAAGTCGCTAAAGTTAAAATCAAACATTGGGAGAACCAGAACTAGCAATGAAGTACATCTCCTCTTCTGTTACCTCCTTTACTATTTCTGCTCCAGAAAATCCTATTCTTCTACCATGAGAGCGAGCATTTTGATTAGATAAAATTAACACCTAAATGGATTGGAACTATTTGTTTCCAAGGGTGAACTAGGCTGTACTCTAGATCAAAACTGCCACATATGAGAAATCTTATCCTTATAGCAACCTGTTACCCCACTCAGAATTGCAAAGTATTTCTGAAGTTCTTCGTATTTACTTTTTTCCCCCGTGAGTTTCCAATGTTTCTCTATCAGTAACACAAAAAGGAAAAAAAAACATGCCACTGTCCTCACTGATGGTACACTGGTTTATTTCTTGTACTATGACTGTGGATGTATACTTGTCCACCCTCAGCCACAGAAACTCACTGTCTCAGGTCCACCTACTTTTCTGTTGCGTTGACAGTCTGGCATGTCATGGATGCTGCATTGAATCACCCAAGAAAAGACAGGATATAAATCTAATAATGACTATGAGCGCAAGTCTCTCTGAAGTCTTTCAAAGTAAATATGCAATTTCTGCTATTAAGGAATGGCAATAAGATATGTGTGTGTGTGTGTGTGTGTGTGTTTATTTTATTCTTTATATTTTCACAAAGTATGTATTCTATTAATTCTGCTAATTCAAAAAGTTAATCCAAACCAATGTATCAAGTAGGAAGATGTATCTGGACTATTTATCTGTCACTGATAAGCAAAAGGAGGCCAAACAACATTTCTTTTTTCTGAAAATCCCATGCAAACTGGATTTAAAAGTAGTGCAGAAGACGTCATACAATCTCTGGCATCTTCCTATTATTTTTTAAAAAAACAAATTTTCTATCTGCTGCAAAAAAAAAAAATCTCAAAAAGAAATATAAATCTTGACTAGATTATCAATAAGAACTATAGCACTCCTCTCCTGACTACCGGAAGCTCTCTTTTACCACTACTGAAAACAGCATTCATAATAATGAATTATAATGAAGGGAAATATCTTAATACAAATATGCCCAAGTATGCACCATAAGCAGCAAAGCAGACTGGATTGGATTCACATTACTAACCTAAGTCAATGGTCCCTTATATGAATGCCTTGGAAAGAGTCCTCAGAACCACTTCAATGCTGCCATCAGATTATAATTTTAATTTCATAAAGGGGAAATCTTAAATATGTAATAACATTATTTTTTAGAAATCATATTCCAGCATGGTTTGAGACCCAGTTTGATCTAGTGATTAATGCACAAGGCTAGAAAGCAGGAGACCTTGAGTTCAAGTCCTGCCTTAATATAAAAGCCCAGCTGTGTGACTTTGGGTCAGTATGTCAGCCCAGCCCACCTTGTTATGGGGAAAATAGGAGGATATGTTGGGTATGCTGACCTTGACTTCTTTATAAAATAATAAAGGTGGGATACAAATAGATACATGAAATAAATATGGCTACTGAAAAACAATGGCCTCGACATAAAGAGTCCTCTTCTAAGCCTTGAATTCTAACTCAACACAGGTGAAGCAACCATAACTGCAAAATTGCATCTTTAACAAGAATATCATTGTTTTGTGTGGAAAAAGTTATCGAAATTTTGTTGCTCCTATTTGGGAAAAAAGCAAATGCGATCAATAGTGAATGAATTTCTAGTGGAAAATATCGAAACTAAAGTAATATCCATATTTTAATCAAAACGGATATTACACCAGCAGCTTTAAGATTTGTTGGAGAAAGCTACTCCAGAGGGCACATTCAAGCAACTGATCTCTTTATGATGGTAATGAGATTCAGCAGAGCTGTACCGTCCCACTTCCCCTGATGGGAAACACCCAGCCGTTAAACTGGTGGGGCAGCGATTTTAAAAGGGAAAGGAAATGGGGGAATGTGAAGATCGTTTGCATGGGACCACTACTTAAGTGCTGCAAATGCAAACCCCATTGGGGAGCAAGGTGGGGGAAAACAGCTCGAGGACTCAACGCCAACCTGATTACCGAACAAAAGGCTGCTCAAACACCTCTGCTTCTGACCGGCCTAAGCCAACGGCATGCATGCCAAGCCTCCAGTTTCCTGTCAGCGAAACAAGGGCCTCCCTTTCGACTTCGCCTTTCTCCGACCCCCCCCCATCGCTTCGCTCCTGCGTAGTCTTTTCCCCTTCCCCCCATCTGCGCGCCTTTTCCTTCCCTTCCCGCCTTTCTTCGCAAGGCTATTCGCTCGCCTGATCGAGGGCAACAGCGGAGCGTGCGCAACACGCGCGTGGGGCTAAGGGCGCATCCCCTGCCTGTCTCGCCCTTTCTTTGCAGGGCTGGAAAACTCCCCGGCGCTGCCTCCGTCAAGGGTGGCCTCCCCCTCTCTCCTATTTCACGCGCCCGCCCACAGAGTTTAGTGGAGTTTATTGTCTCGACACAGGCCTGGAGAGAGAGAGAGGGTGGGAGGAGCGCTATTTCCGGAGCGTTAAATTCTTTCTCCAAGCCGAGGTTTCCCAAATTCGTTAGGACTCTCCTTATTTAAGACATGGCCGAAGGGAATAAAGGTTGCAACCCAGTTAAAGGAGCCCCCGGCGAAGGCTTAGAGAAGGCTTAAGGATCAGCGCCGGGAAGACAAAGCGGCGGGTGGCGTAGAGAGGACGGCGACCCCCGCCTGGAGCCGACCTTTCTCACGGCGGCGGGAGGGAAAGAGGCGGGCCCCAAGCACAAGAAAGGCGCGCGCGCGCAGCGCGAACCAACAAGACCGTTCAAGTCAACAAATTGTTCCTTTCCCGTCGTGGGAGGAGCCGCTGCCGCCGCTGCCTCGAGCAAGGCGAGGACCTCAGTTCCTTTCTCTCGCCACCCGCCCACATTCTCTCGTCGCCGCAACACCCATCAAGTTTTCGGGCTGCCGCTCTGCGGCTAAGCCCCTCGCCAATCCGCGCCTTCGGGGTCTTCCACCCCCGCCTTAAAAGGAAGGAGGGGGAGGGGAGGCGTGGCGGCTTTGTCAGGCAGACGCCAGCTGGTGGGGTGGCCTTCGGAGGGGAGGACTGCACAAGGGCGGGGGATGCTTCAACTGTCTCCCGGCAGCTCCCGATTCTCGTAGCAGCCGTAGGAAGAAGAAGAAGAAAGCCAATGAACCGTGAACCTGCTGCTGCTCTTCTCTTTTACAAATGAGCACGTGCTTTATGTGGCCTTGCGCAAGAGGAGGTCCGAACCTCCGATCAATTCGGCCGAGCGTTTGCAACCCTATAGCGACATGATCCGAGGAGTAGGCAAGTCCCGTTAGTTACTCTCGAGTGATTGTGTTTCTGCTTGCATGCTTGAAGATGAGGGTCGGATACAGGTTTTAATAATTTTGGTAAGACGCAGAAGTCTTTCACGCCGCAATCCCTCCTCGTCCAGTTATGCACATTTAAAGGACTTGAGTAAATAAGCCTGAAAGTGCGGCTGCCAACTAAAGAAACAACGCCTCCCTCCACCAAACTGGTGCTTGCGGCCCGGTAATACGCCTCCAGCGTACACAATCTCTGTGCATTGCAAGCGCAAGATTTCAAAATCTTTTCTTCCCAACTGTGCTATCCTTATTCGACTCTACAACTGGAAAATAGCATTAACAAGAACAGATCCATTAACACAAACTAGCCTCAAATTCGCCCTCCGCCCGGCCTCTACAACCTAAGATTTTACTCTTGTACATGTTTCTTGGGAGTACATCTCAGTGAACATCGTAGGGCTTAACTCCGAGTGCAGCGGACTTGCGCAGGGGTAACGGTATTAACCTTCCTGCCCGATATGGCCTCGTAGTAGGTTAATACCGCTAACCCTGCACAAGTACTCTGACAGATTTATTCCCAAGAAACATGTACACGAGCAAACTCCTAGATTTGAAGGGCGGGTGGGGAAAGGAGGCTAACCGATTTAGCCAGAGCAGCTAGCACGAAACGATTCTTCTTGAAAGGTAATTCAATAAAAGCTTAACCAGGGTGCACTTCTGTTTTCCCACAAGCTCATTAGCTCCTGACGTTACCCGCAGCCCGCCCTCTATAATGAGCGCGTTTTAGCGGCGAGTCTTGGGAAGCGCCACTGGCGGGTCGGAGTCATTACGCCACCAACAGACGAACTGCCGCCCCTTTGCTCTTCCCTTCCGAGGCTTTTAAAACAGCGCTCTCCAACCTTGGCAACTTTAAGCCTGGCGGACTTCAACTCCCAGAATTCCCCAGAAGTTTTACTGGCTGGGGAACTCTGGGGGTTGAAGTCCTTCAGGCTTAAAGTTGCGAAGGTTGGAGAGCGCTGTTTTAAAAAACCAAGAAAACTTTCGCCTTTTGTTTTTGTTTTGTAATCCAGCCGAGGTGGCTGCTGGCTGCTTCCCCACCCACACTCTCACGCGCTGCCGGTCGAGGAAGAGCCTGCCCAACTTTTCTTCCGAGAGCTGACACTCCCTCTCGGCAGAGCCAGCCCACAAGATCGCCCTCCGCGGGATTTAAAGAGGCAACGAGTCTTTCCCCTCCTCACTTCCTCCGCCCCCGCCTTCATTCTTCTAAACGCGTCCCCACGGGCGCCTGTGTCCCTTGCCTTGCCTTTCTCCGGCTTCCCTCAACCGCTTTAGACCGTCCGAAGACGCCCCGAACCCTCCCAAGCTCGGACCCTGGAGGCGGCTCTTCCCAAATGCGAATCACCAAGCAAGTGCCCCTCTCTATATTGTCCGGTAGCCTTAAGGAACGAGGAGTTGGGCGGGCAGGCGACTCGGGGTGTGCGAGAGCCCATGCCTTCCACGCAGTGTTTCAGAAACCGGTCAGGAGTGGGCAGAAAGGGAGCGCGGTTGGCTGAGCCGGCCGCCTCCGCCATGCGGAGCTTTCAACTCTTCTTCAAACGGTCCGTGTTGCTTCCTGGATTCCCTTATTAGTTATAGGACCAAAGTTTCCTCTCCCCGCCCATTCCCCGGTTTCAGCCAAGCATCCCTCGCTTGCTCCCCTCCCAAACTCCTACATCCGTTCAGGCGAGAAGCGAGCGCTAAGTGAGCGAGCGCCTGCCCACAAGGGCTCCGCAGCCGCCCCCAGCCCCCCTCGCCCGCCCCCTTACCATGATCAGTGTGTGATTCCTCTGCTCGGCTGTAGCAGGCTCGGCATCTTGTGGCTGTTTGCTCGAATGTGCTTGCTTGCTGCCACCGCCGGCGCTCGATTTCTTGGCCCTTTGCTCCAGGGTCCTCTGGTAAAGGCTCACCGTGTCCCTTCGCTCCAGCTCCAGCTGCTCGGCCTGGGCTTGCTGGTACCTGTTCTCGCAGCTGACATGATGTCTCCGGCAGCCTTCGATGCGCTGCCTGAGCCTTTCCACCACGGTGCTGTGTTTGGGAATGCCGCCGCCGCTATGAGTAGCATTGTGACCGGGAGGAGGCCCGTGGGGAGCGCTGTTCACGCCGATCCCGGCCCCGCCGAGGCTGCTGCTCAGGTTATTGTTGAGGCAAATGCTGCTGCCGTTGGTGGCGGCAGCGGGGGTTGGAAAATCCCCCATCCCCTTCCCTGCGCACACTATTTTGGAAGAACTTTTCCCTCCTCTCCTTTTACACGCGGCCGCCACACAGCAGGCAGAAAGGCCGAAGGAGGGGGAATCCTCCTTTTGGGATACTCTTTAGTGGGCCATGCAAACGCTAACAGACCCGAGCAAAAATGTTGGGGGCTTGTAAACAACGAAGCAAAAGCTGTTTCTTGCCGATCCCCTCGGATGGGAGGGAAGGAGGAGTAAAAAAAAAAAACACGCCAAAAGCAGAAAGCCCAAACCCGGAGGTGGTGCTGTAAGGTTATCGCCAGCCACAATCAACAAACAAGGCAGCCGCCGCCGCTCGCTTACAAACTCCAAGGAGGAGAGCTCAGAGCTGCTTCCCTTTGGAAGAATCCATCCTTCCGAAAGAAATTCCGGACCGAAAACCTTCTAGGTCTCCCCCATGTATTAAAACATAAAAGCGGGAGGGGGGGGAAGATGTCCCCCAAAGCCTTGTGTAGAGAGTCTTTCCGCACTCGCACTCCACACGTTCACAAAATGCCTAGGACGGGCACCCACTGGTCAAGGAACACACATGTACGACCCACAACGCATTCACACCTCACATCAGCCGAAGACAGGCAACGCCGCTTGCTTAATTGTGTTTTCTTTCCGGGGGGAGGGGGGAAGAAAAGGGAGGGAAAAAAAGTTTGGGTGTTTATGCCGCACCGTGTTCTCAAAGTACTTTGGCTGCTCAGTTGTATTTTTCAACAGGAACCTAAAAAAGCAAATCCTCCGGCTGGGGGAAATCAACACGTGAACAATCCGGGGCGATCTGTAAAGGTAGCCGGCTGAAGGGCTGGCAGAGCGTCCGCGGCGCTGCTACACGCAGAGGGACCCGCTCGGGCTCCGCTCTGCCCGCTGCTTCTCCTCTGCCATCACCACCACAGGGATCAAGTGCGTTACTCTTCCACCTCGTCCGCCTCCTCCTCGTCCATGCCAGCGGAGTGATACCAGGACAAGAGCGCTCAATAAACACAGCCGCAGCAGCTCCAGCTCGTCCAGGCCGTGAGGCAGTCCCGGGGACAAGGTGCAAAATCCGGCCCGGACCTTTAGCCAGCAGGAACGGACACGACGATCCCCACCTAATTCCCCCTCCGGCGCCTACTCACGCTGTTTGTTACCTTGGGCGGAAAATCAGCTCTGCCAGGACGCAACAAAAAAGGATCCGGAGGGAAGCTGGCGAGGCAGTCAACTTTTGACCTGGTCGCGTGTTATGTGTGTGTGTGTGTGTAATATGCGTGCTTGTTTGTGTCCGGTTTCCTTATTGAGCTTCAGTGCAAGCCGAGGCTATGTATCACGTTAGCCTAAAATTCTTGCGTATTACATTGTCAGAATCTGTGCATAGCTCCGCCAAAAGGGAGCAGCCTCTTCGCCTGCCTTGTCTGATAACCTTTTCCACATGGAAAAGTAAAGACGGAGAGGAGGAAAAAAAAAAGAGGCTGGCTTTAACATAAACCCTGATAAGCCTCCCTTCTCCCCCACCCCATTTGAAAATATTCGTTGTGAAGTGATTTGTGCTTGTAGTCTTACTCCCTCACTTGAGAGTAAATACAAACATGTTTTCAGACAAACTTATTTTCAAGTTGGTTTAAAGATAATCCCTGTAGCTTAACTCCAATATTATGTGCATTGTATGGATTTTCTGTTGACATTCTCTTATGTTGTCAATTCAATGGGCTCAACTTAATTTTTTTAAAAAGATTAGCGTGCCAAAGGCACGCTAATAGAAACTTTTTTTTCTATAGAACTCTGAAGAGGTTCAACAGAAAAAAATTAAAATAACAATTTCTGTGTTGTTTACTGCCTTGTAATATATGTAACAAGAAAAGGCAGATTAATGATCAAAGGAACTTACAAAGAAATCAGGGTAAAAATAAAATTATACTACTTGCCCTTCCCCATATATATAATTAAAAACAAGAGTAAACATTTACTATGAATTAAGGTATAGTAGTGTATTACAATTTAAAAAGTCACATTTACCCTTTGTAGCCGTATTTATTGTTTACTCAAATTACTACAAAATAAGAATTCAAATGAGAACCTGTGAGTAACAACCAGAAGTATTTCTGAACTTTCTATTTTTAAAAAGAAAGGTAAATGTTTATTGGATGAAAATTGCATTTCTCCAATATAGGATTGCTAACAAGTGAGAATTGTGTAATCTTTATCTTATTTTGTATATAGGCATAGTTAATACTAACATTGCCTTTAAATAAAAGTTTCAGCCTAAATAGATTTCAACAGGCTGTAATTCTATACTGTACTTGAAAGTATTTCTTTTCCATTTTTATGGGACTTACATTTCAGTTATATGTTCATTTAAGTCATTGTTTCTCAAACTTTTTGCAGTTGAGAATATTTAGAAAATGCTGGGACCACTCAAATACATGCTGTACACTTGTTTTCATGCTAAAGAACATGGGAATTCATATTCTTTTATGAATGAGGTAAGGATTATGGTATCATTTGTGGATTATCTCCACCCTGAAAGACTTTAAAATTAAGTTTAATATAAAAATTAATTCAGAATTAAATATTTGCCACTTGAATGTATCTGTCTCATAACTTGCTAATCAAGAATGTCTTTGACAGAAATCTAATGGCAACTGGGAGCAAGTTGGGATTTTCAGCGGAACAAAATCATGCTTTTATACTGTATATTCTTTAATGTATTTCTTATTTGTATATTGGGGAATGTCTTGCTTGTGGAAGATCACAGTTCGACTTAGTACAACACATGCAGACTCATAGTAACTGCTTTTGAGAGGTGCTTTGGTTAGTGTTCTGAACGTTAATATTTATTACATTTATATATGCTGTTACAATGCCACAGGAGTCTTGCCAGCTCTGCAGGAATATAAAGAATATTAAGACATCCATGGTCCAGTTAAAATCATACAAACATGCAAATCATAACATCCCCAAAACAAAGTCTCAAATGCATTGTGGAAGAGCTCCATCTTATTTCCATAAGACAGCCAAAGTCTGGGCTAAATTCGCTTCTAGTGGAAGGCCTTCCAGAGGCTAGCACTGGTACAGAAAAGCAGTGCTTCTGTTTTTCAATTCCCCACATCTTCCTAAATGGACAACCACCTCTTCTGTTTGTCCCAGCAAGAAAGTAACTTGATTCCAGGCCGTAAAGGGCTTTGCAGGTTAACACCAGCACTGTAAATTGTAGCTGAGAGCCAGTGGGAAGTCAATGTAAACCCTGTAGAAAAGGGGTGTCAAACTGGATTTCTTTGAGGACCGGATCAGCAGTGTAGTTCTCTCTTAAGCCGGGGGTGGGGAGGGGACGCTTCCTGCACTACCCTGCCAGCCAAAACAGGCTATGGGGGGGGGCGTTTTTGGTCTGGATGACCTGGTCAAAATGGGGCATGGGGTCACGTGCGCCCCCACACACCATTTTGGCTGGCAGGATGCTGCAGGCGGCCATCCAGGTTGAAATTGGGTCATGAGGGTGCCACCCATGTCCTGTTTTTGCTAGAGGCACCATGGGTTGGTCCTTTGCTATTTCCAGGTTAACCCCATGGGCCAGATTTAAGCACCCGGCTGGCAGGATCTGGCCCACGGGCCTTGAGTTTGACACCCCTGCTGTAGAACAAGAGTAATGTGTTACCATAGGTGAGTGCCAGATAATAATTAGGCTGCTGTGCTTTGGAACAATAGAAACTTCTGGGTTCCATGTAGAGTAGGTTGCAGTAATTTAGATGCGTAGCAGCATAACTATTGTAATTAACCACATTATTAGTTGTCAGTCTCAAACTTTTGCCCCGCTATTCTAGGAGAGTTGGTTGCCCAACAGCCATACATTTCCTTCCTCTTTCTCCCCTGATGTTTCCTTGCTTCAGATTATATTGGCAAATTAAAATCTAGTTGGAGTGGCTCAGTTCATTTAGCAGTACATAAAATGCTTGAGATGAGAAGGCCTTTTTACAATATGTTTTATTTAACATTAGTTTGAACTTGTGAGATATTGACATGGGATGTGGAAACCCAAGTGGAATCTTGAAATTATATAATAATATCAGCCTACTCATTTAATGCTAATGTGCCCTGACTTGGTGGATGTTTTCCTCTGGGCTGGAGACATTTGGAAGGCTGCAACAGTGTCAAAAGCGAAAAAAGTCAAGTTGGCTAGAGCATCCAGCACCCATAAATCAAAACAATACAATTTGACAGGGATACAATCAAATCTGGGATTGGCATTGTAGGTAACCAATTTTAATATACAACTAGCAATTTTATTATATCATTTTTGTGCTGAGACAAGGAAGGATTGATGGCACATTTACTCAACGGTAGAGAAATTGCTGATATTTCTGTCCTGTATGTAAAAGTTAAAACCTTCATGAAGCTTAGTGATATCATGGACACATCCATGTAATTTTCATGGCAGCAATGCAGAAGTCATTTGACTTCCAGAATGTGTTTTCAGCTTCTCATTCAAGTGTACAGTCCTAGCATGTTTCAGTAGTCTCCCAAATACTTGGAATTACTATATGAGATGGGCAGCTCAACAAATATGATAAATAAAACAAATGTACATTAAGTATTAATGAGGTCTTATACCCTCCCTTTTAGTCTTTTAAGATCAGTTAAGGGCATTTTGTGTATAGTTAATTCTATGTTGGCATTATAAAGATTGATTTTGGGCAAATATGAATTATTATTAGTTTATAATAGTCTTCCGCTATATGCCATATTCCAGATTACTTAAAACTGCAAATGCAGAATTCCCAGCAGACTTGAGAAAATTCTGTATATATGGTTCTAAAATTAAGGATGCAGCAATATATCACACTACTAACTAGAGCATACAAAACATTTGCTAGACCAATACTTGAATACAGCTCACCAGTCTGGAACCCGCATTGCATATCTGATATTAATACAGTTGAGAAAGTCCAGAAATATTTCACAAGACGATTTCTCCACTCCTCTACTTGTTGCAGAATACCTTATGCCACCAGACTTGAAATTCTAGACCTAGAAAACCTAGAACTACACTGTCTTCAGTCCGATCTAAGTATAGTACATAAAATTATATATTGCAATGTCCTACCTGTCAATGAATACTTCAGTTTCAACCATAACAATGCAAGAGCACACAGTAGATACAAACTCAAGGTAAACTGCACCAAACTTGATTGCAGGAAATACGACTTCAGCAACAGAGTGGTCAACGTCTTGAATACTCTATCTGACTCTATGGTTTCTTCCCCAAACCCCAAAAACTTCAACCTTAGACTGTCTACTATTGACCTCACCCCTTTCCTAAGAGGTCTGTAGGGGGCATGCATAAGCGCACCAATGTGCCTACCATCCCTATCCTATTGTTTCTTTTTATTTTTCTTATATGTATCCATTTCATGTATTCATAATTATGTTTATACTTATACCTGTTATAATCGCTTGACAAAATAAATAAATAAAAATAAAATAAATTAGCTACATTTATTTTTCTTTTTTACAATCAATTTTCCTAAATGACTATTAGAAGGCATAAAAGAATATTTAAAATACATCATAGCTTTAGATTTCTTCTACAAGACTAGTAGTGAATATGTGAATATGCTAGCAGGGAGAATTGATGCAGTAGTGGGCTGCAACTGGTTTAACAACTGGTTCTGTGAGTGCATGCTCGTTCAAAATACAGCAATTTGAAGCTGAAATGCTTACCTTCTAGGGCAGCCCCGGTAAGTAGATATGGTGAGGTGCAGAAATCAGCTATGTTGCGCAAATCAACTGAGCCAGAAAGAAGGAAATAAAGGACAGGATAGGGCGGGGCTAGCTGATGGTCGGAACTACCGGTTCGTTAGAACTGGTCCAAACCAGCAGCATCTCTCCACTGAATTGATGGTGTATAACAACAAAACGAAAGTAATTGACCAGTACAAATTGTAAAATCAGATACACTCGAATATGGTCTCTATGCAATGATTGATAAGTTTGGAATCATATTCCATTCAATAATTTAGTCCTTTGTGGTTTCCTGCTCATACAGTCTTTTAAAAGTCAGCCATAGAAGTAATCCAAGTTCCTAGCATTTTGTTTTGTTTCCCTGAGAAAACCTACTATATGTAGTTACTCCTCTATATCCCCCTCTGTAATTCAAAAATATTCAGAAATTACATCAAAGTCTAGCATGAAGATTTTTATTGCACCTTTAATTGAATGACTTTAATATTTTTGAAAAAAATTACAGCTACGGTAAGTAGGCCAGAGAGCTGGTGCAAATGAGTTTCACTTAGCCTTTCAGTAATATTGTGTGCACTTAATGTTTGATTTCACTTACAATGTCTGATCAAAATATGATTCATTAGCTCTATATTTTCATATTCCGTTTAAAGGGAAATAGAGAAACAGGTATCACTAAACTGTTTAAAATCAAACGGCTGTTTTTCTGACATGGGTGGAGGATTCCTGCATTAAAAAATTATTCAAGAGAGCCTAATGAGCATTAAAACACATGTACAGAACTGCCTTATACTATAGATTAGGAGACAGTTTATTTGATCGCACTTGCTGCATTAAATTCTCTATTGCCCAGTTGCCAAAGTTCACAGAAAGAGAAATCACAATCACAATGCACACAAATGTGAAAGCTGAACATAAATTAAAATCTAAGACTTGGGGAAAAGCTTTCAGTGGCCAAAGGTCACAAGGACACAGCAATCAGGCAAAATGGGCAGGGCTCTGTCATGGATTCAGCTAGTTGTTTCTAGGAGCTGAGGTTAAATACATAGAAGACTTCATTTTTCTAATTCTCTAGTTACTCTGACAAATTTTATACTTTTCATGAAAATCCACTTCCAAATGGGAAAGGATTGAGTACTGATTTTCAGCAACTGTATTCAAAATGATTCTGAAATATTTGACTCTGAAATTTCATGTTGACTGTCTCAATTAAAAAGTGGAATACACAGAATAAAACTAAACAGCAACAAACAACAACAGTTGGTATTGCACTAGCACCGCAGGTTGATTCACTACAATATCAAGGACAACAACAAAAAACTTTACCAAAGCATCACAGAGTAGGCATCAATGATCCTTGCAGTGCAGGTTGCATTTGGAGGCTTCAGAGCCCCAAATATAAATGAGCTGCAGGCAAGCACGGGTGAGCCACCCTGCTTTAGGTGGATATGAGGAAAGCTAAACTTTGGACCTTTTATATCTAAAAGCATTCCCCCTATTACTCAACATCTTTCCAAACCCCTCAAATTGAAATCTTGGGGGGGGGGGGAGACAAACAGAAAAATCTGTTGTGTTTCTGGGCTGAATACCAACATCATCGAGCAGTATCATCTGTCTTCAAATTTATGTCACTGGGCTGCTTTGCAATTAGGGGAAAGTCCAAATCAGCAGCAATTATAGTTTATTTGGATAAACAGATGACATTCCCAGTAGCAATGGAGGAAGGAGGTTAATAGGGAATGGAGCTAATTCATTGAACAACCAGTTTCATCCATCAGGCACTAATAACAAAACTGGGCCTTGACTATCCAGCTAGGTCTGTCAGTGGAGACTGGAACCAATCAACAGAACTATCCGTGACAACATGAGCTTCAGAACTCAGGGATGGAAGAGTTTTGTGCAAAGAGCATCAAACTTTTCTCAGATCGAAGAGCACATCTCAAACCCATTAAGACAATGATAATCAGGTATTTGAAGCAAAGCAAAAATATATTCAATTATATATAACACAGTTAATGAGTGTATAGTTAATGAGTATTGTTCTACCATAGTCAAAGTTATATTTTAGTGACAAACCTTAGAGGGAATTTCATCCATGGTATTGGGACTATTTGTGGCTGACCTAATCAGCTGCTACTCAGGAGGAAAGCTCTCATCCCCCATGGAGGAGCAACACAAAACTTCAGATCTTCCATTCATGGAACATGGTCTTTGTTAGAACCTGCCAGGTGATGCTTTCACTGTCTTTCCTTTAAAAAATGACTTGTGTGAAAGCCTGATCAAAATTAATACAACTGCAGATGAAATGATTTTGGTCCTTTCCCCATCTTGTGTGTCTTTGTGGATAAAAAGTAAAATTAACAGAGAAATGAAGATCCTTTGAACAGACCAATTTGTCTTGAGGCCAGCATGAGGTAGAGAGGATTAATTCTCTATTAACACCTTATCTGCATGGCACAGCTAACTACAAGGAGTCTCTTTACTCCCAAACAATCTCATGTGTAGGAAGTGGCAGGGACAGAACTGTAGTTGAAAGTATTCAGAGGGCAACATGTTCCCTTCCAATCCTCACAACTTAATCCACAAAATAAATTATAAAGGTCAGCCAATATTAGATCTACCACATCAAATTTTGTTTAGCATTTTAAAAAAAACAATGCTTAGGCAATATTTTTGTTTTAATGTAATAAATCCTTCATGTTGATGTGGATTTTCTTCAACGATTATATGGAAATGGCTTGCTGTTGCTTCCTACAATATATACCACATTATTTTAATGTTAGTCTAGATTTTTGCCCTGCTAATTTCTGTTGATTACCTGTCCATGTCCAGATCAGGTATGACCATATTTAGCTTTTCAAAATTAGCCCAAATCAACTAGCTCCTACCAACTAAAGTCCTCATATTGTGAAAATTATGCACTTGGCAAAATAATCCACAAAAGTGGCTGATGCTTAGCCTTTAGAAAATAAATTTAAGTTCTGCATGATGTTCTTATGATTTCAGGATACAATGAGGCTTCTTTCTTAGACTGCTGCAATGAAAGAAAGAAGGATTGATGCCATTTCCATTTAATATGAACTCTGAAAATTCATCCCAGTTCTGGAATATCAGAAAAATACAATGATTTCTCAACAAGTGCAGTAAGATCATATAGGCAGAGAATCAAGGTACTACTTTGGGAATTCTAGAATCTGAGGGGTTTAAGTGTAAGAAAATATTTATTTTATTCAAATTTATTAGCCACCCAAATACAATGGACTCTAGATTACAAAAAAAACCCCAAAAATCCATAGAAATGATAAAACATTAAACCACACAGGCAGCAGAGATTAAAATGATCTCATAAACAAAACAAATCAAACAAAATGGGGCCCTCAGAATATTTTAATACCATAATTTGATACAACCACAAAAAACCAAAAAGATAGCTGTGTTGGTTCTTGAGAACAAAAAATCCCAAAAATGCATAATTGTGTTTTTTAGCACTGATCGGAAGTGCATACCGGTAGTATTTTCCAGAATTGTTTCATGAGACAAGCTTATTTTGTGCCAATTTGTTTGGCTCTCATGAAGTTGCTGAACTGAAAGATTATTAAATGGTCTGCAGCTGGGCACTGAAAGGGCTGATAAGAGCTGAACAAGTTACTAGGCAAAATGACCATTGCCCAGTGGGGAATCCTACCCAACATCCAGGCCATCCTGCTATTCAAGAAGATTGAGACGCGCAAAGTGAAAAAATCAGGCCAGTGACTATGGATGTCTGCCAGATGCCTTGGATTGCAGGTGACTGCAGAATGTTCTGGGCTGACCTGTTAAGATGCTGTGACTAGGTTCTTTGTCTGGGTGGAAGCTGACTTTAAGGAAAGTTTTGGCTGGATAGTTGTTACTGCAACCAGACATCTCTAACTGGGGTTGGAAGCATGAGGGTTTAGGAGGGAGCAACAGTAAAGTGGCAGGCTACTGTGGAGTCATTTCACCCACAGATGTAATTTTTGCCTGTCCTCCAGATAGCCCCGAGAGAAGAAAAAAATAAGAAGGAAAGAAAAGAACAAAGTGACTCCACCTGTATTGAATGCCCTGCCAAATGGTCTTGATTCTTCTCTCTAGGTGAGAAACAGGGCAGGAATTGGTGGGGGATGAATGAGGATAATCTCATCAGGGGAGGGATTCTGTGTGTGTTTGGAGTTTTGAATGTGTGTGTGTGTGTGTGTGTGTGTGTTGGTATGTGGGAAGGTAAAGTTCAAGTCCTGCGGGGGTGTCAGGGACAATTCACGAGACCCACATGTGTAGAGTTCAAGCTAGCCACTTTATTGTTCTATGTCTATTCCACAGGAATCTCCCAAGACTGGCAGCTTTCTTTTGGGAAAAACCAGATAAGGCTCAAAGGCATTCAGTGATTGGGGCTGGGAGGATCAGACCTTGCCCTCTTGTGTTTATGTAACAAACCTAGACTAATTCCCTGTTTGAGCTCATTTCCTGATTGGGACCATTGGTCTTCAGTATCAGGCTCGATTGGGAAATCAGGCTGTTATTGGGGGCTGGAGGCAGATCATAGCATTATGGTGATCTTTGGCATGTGGAGATATGGTAGGGGACAGGGAGCATACCACCCTTGGGGACTGCAGAACCAGTGTCTTATAATAAATCTGTGTCCTGACCTGATGCTCTCTCAGTAGCCCTGATCTCTGGCTGCTGCTACTAAATGCCAATAAGGCCTCTCTTATTGGTAATTTGATCACTAATGAGAGGACGGACCTGGCATGTATTACAAACATCTAGCTGGGTTTTGAAGGGGCATGTGACAGATTTGCCCTTTCCCAAATTTGCTCAGCTTGGTTTTTACTTAGTGGCATCAACCAGGATTCCGATCAGAGTGAGGCAATTGTCACTAGGGAATCTTCTACAGCTTTCAATGGTGCTGCTCCACAGGACACTGGACACGAGACCTTATTCCTTAAGTTGGGTTCTAAGTGATCCCCCAGCAGTCACTGGATCCAACAAGGAGGATGAGCCAGAACCAGGGCCATCAGATGGGATACCATGGGTTTCCAGGAGCACTCAGAAAGACTGTAGCTGATGGGGATGAAGTCCCAGGACCATTGAGCATCAGGGGGAGTGATCAACTGGATGAGCCGCTGGCTGTACAGGCAGAAAAGGGGAATGCACGGCTGCTGGAGATCACCTTTGATGAGCAGGTTGCCTCCAATGAGGAACAGCTGCTGTCCCCACCTGCTCTGTGGATGCAAAGAGTGGAACAAAGGGAAGCACTGAGGGGATCGGCGAGGTTACTCATAAGGAAGCAGCTTTACCCCTCCTAATGAGAAACACCAGGCTTAGATTTATTTAACCAGGCACTGGAGATCAGTTGGTTGTCAGAAGCAACCGTTCGCTTTCCCAGAGCTTTCGGCTCTGTGATTTACTTTTTTTCATGGTCTTGTGCTATGCATTGTGAATTTCCTTGTCCTAACTGCTGCTTTTTGGGACTCATGTCTGGACTTGCATTTCCTTAGTGAAATTTACTTACAAGTTGTGTGGTTTTGGAACTCTTGCCTGATTTTCGGTAAAACTTGCTCTTTTTAATAAAAAATTCAATATTTATATAAATATTTATAATATTTCCATACAAGCCATGCCCAGCCAGTCACATGACCACCAAGCCACACCCACAAATTAGGCCATTCATCCAAGCCTTGCTCCTAAGTGTCAAACTGGTTGTTTCACTGTTGCTTGTTGAATTCCTAATTCCTGTGTGAACAGGCACAGATGCTTCTACGATGGTAGGGAACTGGACTCGGGTTTGAGGAGTGCTTTACTGGGGTATAGTTGTGCAATAAAACATACTGTACTCTCACCAGATGCCATTTGCATGACGAAGGTCAGAACAGCAACCTACCTGCCTTAGCTTCTTGACTCCATAGAGCTGTGGTGGTGCTGTGGTTAGAATGCAGCATTGCGGGCCAACTCTGCTCACATTGCCAGGAATTAGATTCCTTTGATCTTGACTGGCTCAAGGTTGACTCAGCCTTCCATCTTTCTGAGGTTGGGAAAATGAGAACCCAGGTTGTTGAGGGCAATATGCTGACTTTGTAAACCACTTAGAGAGTGCTGTAAAGCATTGTTAAGTGGTATATAAGTCTACGTGCTATTGCTATTTCTGCATTAGCAGGGGAGTTTCCCAACATATGATTCTAGGGGACTGTAGTTAGTCTTGAAACTGGGATCTGACATAATTTGGGAGTTCATGACTTGCACTGCTCCAGTAGCCCCAGTGCACAATCTGGGGATTCCTCCTGGATGCATGATTCCTACTTGAATAGCAAATGGCAGTCATGGCTAGGAGGACCTTAGCACAGCTTCATCTTGCAGCCAGGTTGTTAGATACATCACAACCTATCACCTCCATATTGGACTACTATAATGAATTCCATATGGGGCTGCCCCTGACACATCCAGAATCTTCCAAATGCAACAGCATGGCCAATTATGTGTGCTTGTAGAACAGTACATCTCACATGTCTGCTTGGTGGGGTATATTGATTGCCAGTTTGCTTCCAAGTTCAATTGAAGGTACTAATTCTAACTTAAAATTCTTCATGGTATGGGAGGGACTAGGTTATCTGAGGGACCACCTCTCTCCAGTTACATTAGCCAGGAATATAAATTTGAGGGATTCCAGGAGATGGCCTTTGTCTGCCATGATGACTGCTTTATGGAACATTCCTTCCCTTGAAACTAGATTAGCTCTATCTCTTTTGATATTCTGGAAGTCCTCCAGGTTAAATCTCTCCTTGTTCTGTTTCCATCCATTATTCCTTGTCTGGCCTTCGGGTGCTTTAGAAAATAGTTTGACCCCTTCCTCTCTGTGACAGCCCCTCAAATATTGGAAGACCACTATCATGTTTCCCCTGGTCCTTCTCTTCACTAGACTAGCCAAGCCCAGTTCCTGTAACCGTTCTTCATATGCCTTAGTCTCCAGTCCCCTAATTAACCTGGTTGCTCTTCTCTGTACTTTTTCTAGAGTCTCAACATCTTTTTTATAATGTGGTGATCAAAACTGGATGCAGTACTCCAGGTGTGGTCTTACTAAGGCTTTATAG
This sequence comes from Pseudonaja textilis, assembly GCF_049901715.1. Classification (NCBI taxonomy): domain Eukaryota; kingdom Metazoa; phylum Chordata; class Lepidosauria; order Squamata; family Elapidae; genus Pseudonaja; species Pseudonaja textilis. Next base: position 26,173,618 of record NC_141995.1, on the reverse strand, counting down.
AGTGGTATTTATTGCATCCCAGACAAATGACTGTCCAATCTTGAAGACCTCCAGTGATGGAGCAACCACAACTCCAGGAGGTAAGCTGTTCTTACTGTCAGGACATTTCTCTTCCAGAAATTCCAGATTGGATCTCTCTTTAACAAGCGTCTACTCATTGCTTCTTGTCCTGCATGCAAGTGCTTTGGAGAAAAATTTGACCCCCTCCTCCCTGTGATTGCTCTTCTAGTCCTGGAAGACAATTATCATGTCACCCTAATGCTTCTCTTTGTCAGGCTAGACATGCCTAGTTCCTTCAACAATTCCTCATATGATTTAACCTTGAGATGCCTTATCATCTTTGTTGCTCTCCTCTGCACTCTTTTCTAGGGTCTCAGCATCTTCTTTGTATCATGGTGACCAGAATTGGATGCAGTGTACCAAATGTGGCCTCACTAGTGCAGTATAGAACTGTACTCTATGCTTCTTGTGATCTTGATGCTATCCCTCTCTTGATGCAGCCCAGAACTGCATTGGATTATTTTTTTTTGCAGCTGCAGCACACTGCATATGTAAGTGATGGTCCACAGGGGCATCAAGATCCTTCTCACAGTTACTACTATTGAGCCTGGCACTGACTATTCCATAGCTGTGCATTTGGGTTTTTCTGCTTATGTTTCCCTGCTTTTCTCTTCATTGAACTGCTTCTTACTAGCTAGGGCCCAATGCTCCAGTCTGCAAAGAGGCTTCTGAATCATCAATCTATCTTTTAAAGTGTTGGTTATTCCACCCTCCCTCCCCACAGCTTTGTGTCATCTGCAACTCTGATGAGTTCCCCTTCTATCTCCTGATCTAAATCATTTATGAAGATGTTGAAGAACACTGGATCTAAAACAGAATCTTGAGGTATCCCACTGTAGGATTTCCTCCATTTAGAAGTAGTTCCATTGAGAACTACAAACTAAGTGCTGTTGGTCAGCCAACTGCGAATCCATTAGGTCAGGGGTCGCCAAACTTTTGGACCTCAGGGACCACCAAACTCATAATTTTAGATCCCAGGGACCACTAACCGGTTCTGTGGGCATGGCCTAATTTGTGGGTGTGGCTTGGTGGTCATGTGACTGGCTGGGCATGGCTTGTATGGAAATATTATAAATATTTATATAAATATTGAATTTTTTATTAAAAAGAACAAGTTTTACTGAAAATCAGGCAAAGCAGGCAGGCAGATTGAGTTGCTCACAGAATCACAGATTCATTCAGAGATCTATCTATCTGCCATTGGCTAGCTCAGTCTGTCACATAAAATTTGCTTGCAAGCAAACTCACAAAATTAACTCACAACACACCATGCATGTAAATATTGATTTTTTTTATAAAAAAAGCAAATTTTACCCAAAATCAGGCAAAGCAGGCAGATTGAGTTACTCACAGATTCATTCAGAGATCTATCTATCTCCCATCGGCTAACTCAGTCTCTCAAATTTGCTTGACGTTGAGTCTGCACTGAATTTGCTTGCAAGCAAACCTTCAGTCCTAAGAGAGGTTTGGCTGTGCTGAGCCGAAGATCTAAAGACTAGCTAGAAAGCAAGAAGTCCAACCATTTCCTGCTTCCTAGCTAATCTAAATCTCCTGGTACAGCAGAACAGATGATCGTCGGAAAAAGGAAAAATATCAATTTAGCAGACAAGTTTGCCAGGAAAGGAGTGAGTGGGTGGGGAGGGTTTCTACAGGCCATGTGGGCGGCACAGCCTTTTGTTTCTGTGCAGCCTGGATTAATTGCTTTGTGGGGGTGCTCTGGGGTTGAGTTTTCTCTGCGGCCCACCAAAATTTCTCGCGGCCCACTGGCGACTGTTGCATTAGGTGATGGTACTGTCTATCCCACATTGTTCTACAAGAAGCAGGGTATGAGCTTCTTTGTCAGATGCCTTATTGAAGTCCAAGAGAACTACACTGCTCAAAAAAATAAAGGGAACATTTAAACAACACAATGTAACTCCAAGTCAATCACACTTCTGTGAAATCAAACTGTCCACTTAGGTAGCAATACTGATTGACAATCAATTTCACATGCTGTTGTGCAAATGGAATAGACCACAGGTGGAAAGCCTAGGCAGTTAGCAAGACATCCCCAATAAAGGAGTGGTTCTGCAGGTGGTGACCACAGACCACTTCTCAGTTCCTATGCTTTCTAGCTGATGGTTTGGTCACTTTTGAATACTGGCGGTGCTTTCACTTTAGTGGTAGCATGAGACGGAGTCTACAACCCACACAAGTGGCTCAGGTAGTGCAGCTCATCCAGGATGGCATATCAATGCGAGCTGTTGCAAGAAGGTATGCTGTGTCTGTCAGCGTAGTGTCCAGAGCATGGAGGCGCTACCAGGAGACAGGCCAGTACATCAGGAGACGTGGAGGAGGCCGTAGGAGGGCAACAATCCAGCATCAGGACCGCTACCTCATCCTTTGTGCAAGGAGGGACAGGAGGAGCACTGCCAGAGCCCTGCAAAATGACCTCCAGCGGGCCACAAATGTGCATGTGGCTGCTCAAATGGTCAGAAACAGACTCCATGAGGGTGGTATGAGTGCCCGAAGTCCACAGGTGGGGGTTGTGCTTAAAGCCCAACACCGTGCAGGATGTTTGGCATTTGCCAGAGAACACCAAGATTGGCAAATTTGTCACTAGCGCCCTGTGCTCTTCACAGATGAAAGCAGGTTCACACTGAGCACATGTGACAGACATGACAGAGTCTGGAGATGCCGTGGAGAACGTTCTGCTGCCTGCAACATCCTCCAGCATGACCATTTTGGCAGTGGGTCAGTAATGGTGTGGGGTGGCATTTCTTTAGGGAGCTGCACAGCCCTCCATGTGCTCACCAGAGATCGCCTGACTGCCATTAGGTACCGAGATGAGATCCTCAGACCCCTTGTGAGACCATATGCTGGTACAGTTGGCCCTGGGTTCCTCCTAATGCAAGACAATGCTAGACCTCATGTGGCTGCAGTGTGTCAGCAGTTCCTGCAAGATGAAGGCATTGATGCTATAGACTGGCCTGCCTGTTCCCCAGACCTGAATCCAATTGAGCACATCTGGGACATCATGTCTCACTCCATCCACCAACGCCACGTTGCACCACAGACTGTCCAGGAGTTGGGGGATGCTTTAGTCCAGGTGTGGGAGCAGATCCCTCAGGAGACCATCCGCCACCTCATCAGGAGAATGCCCAGGCATTGTAGGGAGGTCATACAGGCACGTGGAGGCCACACACACTACTGAGCCTCATTTTGACTTGTTTTAAGGACATTACATCAAAGTTGGATCAGCCTGTAGTGTTTTTTTCCACTTTAATTTTGAGTGTAACTCCAAATCCAGACCTCCATGGGTTGCTAAATTTGATTTCCATTGATAATTTTGTGTGATTTTGTTGTCAGCCCATTCAACTATGTAATGAACAAAGTATTTAATGAGAATATTTCATTCATTCAGATCTAGGATGTCTTATTTTGTGTGTTCCCTTAATTTTTTTGAGCAGTGTATATCCACAGCATTTCTCTGATCCACTAGTTTAGTCACTTTATCAAAAAAGACAATAATGTCTGTCTGGCATGATTTGTTTTAACAAATTTGTTAAAAAACATTTGGTTTAATTCTAGTGATCACTTTGTTCATCAGAGAACACTATGTCTACATAGGAGAAATATATATGATGTAAAAATAGCCACACACATTCTCAGTGTGATTGTCATGACAGAAGTCTGCCTGATTAAGAAGATATTTAATGCTGAAATATGCAGGAAAGCCAGTGAAAAAAAGTTATTCAGAATAAGACCTCCAAAAAACATCAATATGCTGACAGCACATGCAGCTTAAATGTCTTTCAATGACAGTTTCTGAAGGGTGGAGTAAAAAACCCTAATCAGCATTTAATCGCTTTTATGCAAGTTAATTTTTTAGCTTTTCACTGTCAAAAAAGGTAGAATGATCCAAATCTAAAATAAATCAATGTACAGCTAGTGCTGAATAGCATTAGCTGCCATTCATTAACCAATACAAAATCCTTTTCAGAATATTATACTGCATTCAAAACCTGGAAGCACAACAATGAGCCCTTAATTAAGGAGAATTTTCTTTCAGGAGGTTCATAGTGGCCACTGCTGAACTATAAGGTGCTACATACAGCATTTGATTTGGTTTCATATGTCAAGCAGGATACACCCATCAATTCACACGTTCTGTTTCATACAGAGAAAACAATTTCTCTGGCATAGATTGCTACGAAAGAGGCTGTTGAGTGGAAAGAGGCTATAAGCTGCCTTTTCCTAGGGAGCAACAGAAGTGGAGTAAAGATTGTTGAGGGAGGCAATTACTTCAGGGGGATTGCAAGGGAGGTGGTAGAGTGGTTAATCTTGTGCAATCCCCTGTACAAGGAGGAGATTACCAGGATCGATTCTATTGATGTGTCCGCAGTGGTGCTCTCAGCAGTCCCTCCAAATGTTTTTTTAAAATTTAGTCAACATTCTTCTTCTGTGGAAGATTTGGTCAGCATTCTTCTTCTGTGGAAGAAGGTGTTCTCTTCCCCACCAAATACCTGGCAAGGCAATATGGGGAGGAGAATTCAAGAAACAGCAGCATTAACAAGGGCATCCGGAGGCTGCTAAGGATCTCAGGCAGACTGGGAAAATAAATGTACTTGTCTTAGTGGAAAGCTGGTGTAACCCGGAAGCAAAGAATCAGTACTGATGAACTTTTACCTCAAACGTAACTCTTATCAGAGAGTTAACAGCTGCTTCATTTAATAAATGTTCACAGTTATGACAGTGATAAAAAAGTAACTTTACAACCAATACCTTTGCAGGTCTGTAAACAAAGGAAACTGAAGTAAGATCATAAGCCTACTTACAGTTTCACTTAGTGACTGGTTCATTTAATAACTTGAGTTATTCCCAATTGCAGTCTCAATCGAACTATTACCATTGAACATTGTGGGGTTTCTTCTGAAAAATATAAAAAGATTACAGGGCAAATAGTTCTGAGAAAGGCAACATTCTCTCAGTCTCAATCTTGATCTATAAAATAGCATAACAGCCACCCTAGCCAAATTACAGTATGTACAGTATTTGCAAACTGAAAAAACTGGTAAGTAATATGTCACTTGTTAGTGAGATGGGCAGCATATAAATTTAATAAATAAATAAGATATGTACATGCTAAGTCATATTGTCCTAATCCAGCTATGTTTAGCTATGAGTTAATCTTGTGAGAGATGACAAACCTCTCAAGCTATATCAATTCAGAGAAGGCTTATATGAGAAAGTGCTGTTCTCTTTATAAAATATACATATGAACACCATAGACCAGAATAAGTTGTTACTTAAATAACAACTTACTCCTCTATAATCCCCATCCAAAGTACTTTGGAGTAACATTGGACTGGACTTTCTCCTATAAGATGCATTTGGAGAACATGGTGGCAAAAATCAATATTATGAACAACATACTCCAGAAATTATGTAGAACTAAATGGGTAACTTCAGTTGCCACTTTCAGGTCATCAACACCAGGGCTGGTCTACTACACAGCAGAATACTGTGCCCTGTATGGCTTAACAGCTGCCATATTAATAAGTTAAACCCAGACTCTACCGCACCATGAGGATTATAAGCAGATGTATTAAAAGCATTCCAACTTGCTGGCTTTCTCTTCTGAGCCATATAGCATTGCCAGCTTTATGATGGCAAGATGCACTCAGTCCTTAATATAACAAAAGGAGTTTTTGCAGTCTTCTCTCCTTCTAGAGAAACTAAGAAACTGATGCAATCAGAGATTTGTTCTAGGGTAGCACTGGGGGAGGTAGAAAGGGAAGAACTGGGGGAGGATAAATGTTACTAAGTCTGCCCCTCATGCTTTTATGGTAGTGTTACCGAATAGAATACAAAATTATGGAAATTATTCACAACTCTTACCTGAGTTATATCCTCCTTTCTTGATTGATTCCCTTCCTGTCCCAGTTTATGAGTCATCCTGGTATTTAACATAATATATAGTTAGGCTTTATACCTTTCTTTTTGTAACATAGTATAAAAATAATTCTGAGTGGTCTAGCCCAAGTGCCACTGTGAAATTGGTACAGCTAATACAAGATATTTAGTAGGAAAATCAACTGGAGAGAGGAATTGAAGGGAACTGTAGTCAAACATGTGGAAGCACCTAGTGCTCTGATGGCAAACCTATGGCACACCCATGCTGGAAGTGGCATGCAGAGCCATCTCTCTGGGCACGCCAGCCATCACCCATTGCTCTTCCAGGTTCTGGCGCATGCATGTGTGCTGGCCAGCTGGTCTTCACATGTGCCTGTGTGCCAGAAACCGGAAGACCGGGTAGCTGGCGTACATGCACGTGCCAGAAACCGGAGGCTCAGATCTTCCAGTTTCCGGCGCTCCCCCATGCATGCACGCTCCTGTTTTGGCATTTTGGTGCTGAAAAGGTTCGCCAACATTGACCTAGTGCATGCAATGAATTGAGGTCTTTGTCAGTAAGTAATATCCATATATATTTTGTCAAGTTTGTATTACTCTATTTCATATTATTCTATTTCTAGACCTTTCTCTCATGGCTACCAGACAATTTAGGTGCATATCCAGTGTGTGTCACTATGTGAATAGGCTATATTATTAATTGCGTGCTCTGGGATTCAGTGCTGCCAATAGCTGTGGACTAGCCAGTTTCAGTCCACATTGTACAAAACAGAATAGTCCTAAGTACTTGCTTTGCTGAAAAGCTGCTATCATTAACAGGTTTATGACTCTAGAATTGGGTGACATATCTGCTGGACACAACACCTGAAATTCACTGTCTAGCAGTACCAGGTGGAGACAAGGAAAAAGAAAAAGTACTCACATAGAGAAAAAAATGAGAAGGTTGTCTCCTGAGAAAATACTTTGTGGAAGTTTTTGGCCAATATAACTGAACTGATAAAGATTATTTCTGTGAGCACTGACATCTATTTTATGCATTCCTTTCAATCGGGAACTATAGGGCTAAAAACCTGACACATGGCATTTATCACTATCACCAGAAGTAATACTTATATGGGCTCTCAAAGTATTTTGAGCTCCCCACAGCTTTGCAGACTGATTTTATTATCCAGAGAAGCTGAGTACCTACCTTTCAGTCAAACTAATTAATATATTAGATTTACTTTGTGTGTACAGACCTCCTCAAACTGTTTTCTGAGAGAGAAGTACAAAATCATATCACTAATTGAAACAACCCTTAAATAGAAAAGAGAGAAAGATATAGTCTAGCATTTTTTTTTATTCCAGGGACCAGTAAGACACTAAAATAACTTTCCTCCTCAGAATAAAGCAATTTAGTTTATAATTGTCCAATACATTATCTGACAATCGCCTACTGAATAAATCAAAGTTTCAGCAGAATGTCATGAATAAAGTTTGTTGAAAAAGGGGAAGTGTTCCATTAGTTGACCTTATGATTTATTTAGCAATTCCATATATATTTATCTGCAGGCATACATAAATAATGTTACACTTTCTTCCTGTAATTTTCTTTAGTTCTCCAATTTAGCATACAATCCTGGACTTCCAGATAATCTGCCATCTATGTAATAAAACAGACATGATTTTTTTCCCAACAGCCATGATCAGCAAAGTACTGCCTAATGCTCCTAATTCTAGTGCTATGGAGTTGCAATTAAAAGATAAGAGATGAGAACCCCAACAATAATAATATTTATCTAATTTAGATAGTCATCATAAGAAATCTCTGTGGCATGGTGGCTCAACAGTTAAGATGCTGGGCTTGTCAGCTTGAAGGCTGACGGATCAGGTTCAAGACCTGGGCATTGTGTGATGGGATTAGCTCCTGTTCTTCCCCTACCTCCTGCCTATCTAGCAGTTCAAAAACATGCAAATTGTGAATAGATAAATAGGTACTACTTTGGTGGTAAAGGTAACAGCGCCCTGTGATGTCATTTTGGCCACATGACCATTGAAATGTTTTCAAACAGAGCTTGCTCAACGGCCCTTGAGCATTGCCCTTTATAGTCGACAATGGCTAGCAGAATAAAATCTGCAAGGACTTCTTTACATTTACCCTTACCATCATAAGCAATAGAAAAAGAAATGGTGTTATATGTTTGAATGCTCAAATATCCTATCTACCAGCAAGGATTATGTGTGGGAAATTATGCTGAGGTTGAACAAAAATGTAAACTCTTAATTCATAGCCTTAGATTTTAAAAGCAAGGTAGTTCATCAATCATTGCCATTTTCTCCCAAGATATCTGACCTAGTGATCCTTTATCCCCATAGAACTTTTGCCAACAACTATACTATGGGAAGGATAGGAAGGCAAGGAACACCCATTCGAGAAATCTGCCCTATCTCCTGCCTTTCACACACAGAACTACAGTATTTATTACCAACAATTAGCATACTACATCTGGGCTGCAAGTCAGGAAAATCACTAGATGGAAACAAAGCAGTACAGAGAGTGGAAAGCCTAGTTTAGTTGTTCTCTTTTGTTTTGTTTGTCATTGCACCTCATACAATGAAATTAAATATCACCCTCAGTTTATATTATGACTATGAAAATAAACACACATCCTTCACCTTCTATACATTGAATTGAAAACCCCTGATATTGCATTAATATTGCACTATACAGTTGAATTCAATAGTGACCATCCAAATAGCAATCACCATTAACCAACATATACCCTATACATTATGCACTGCACAGGGCTAGCTTTAAGCAAAGGCTAGCCAACTAATGCTGCCTCTCTTTCCAAATTACTTTAAAAATGCAAATCTTCACAAGTGCAAATGGTGACACCATCAATCGTTGCTTCCTGAGGCATTATATACACTTGAGCTGACCATGCCACTGTGGGAGAGAACTTTAAAAATTCTTGTCAACTTTAATTATTATTTTTCCTGTTTAAAATTGTATTACTGTACTACTACAAACATAACTAATGCATTATATTATTTGGATAAAATAGTATTTATATAGTATTGACTAAATTATTGCTCTAATATTTAGATAAACTTTTATAGATAATAATTGCAATGCTTTGCTTTTTAGTTAAATATCAGACTAGATTCCACTAGTTTATCCTTAAGCATTTTAACAATATATTACAAGGAGGTGAAAATAAAGTTTAGTTAATATCTGGCAAAACTATCCAATAATGAAAAATCCAACAAAAGGGGCAGTAGTAGACAACTAGAGACCAATTACCTGCTTACCAGCAACTTTCAAATTGCTAACTGGTATAGTAGTTGATTCCATCCAACAGCATCTATTTGAAAACAAGCTTTTTCCATTTGAGCAGGAAGGAAACCAACCCCAAACAGCAGAAGGATGAAAGATTAGCTAATTAGCAAGATGATTTTGGAAAACTATAAGAGAAAGAAGACCAACTTGAATATAGCTTGGACTGATTACAAAAAGCATCCCTTGCCACATGACTGAATAGTTAAGTGCCTAGAAATAACAAGAGTTTGTAGAAACATCAGCTTTGTGCAAAATGATTTTTAAAATGTCAATGTTTTAAATTTTATATCAAAACTAAATATGGCATTCATAAACAATAGTAAAATACATCAAGGTCTTTGTTATATAATAAAGGGTTCTTTCTTAAGTTTAATACTTAGCTTACATTGTGCTGTTACTTGTTTGTACAATATAGTACTGTATATAGATAGTATGTATATATAGAGTATGGAATATGGCAAACACTATTATTTATACAGTATGGCTTCTAACAGGGTCTAAATGCTTATAAACACTGCAAAAGGGTAGAAGCACAAAAAAATAAAAGATAAAAATAAAAACTTGAATATTAAACAAAAGGAAAAAATAGTAATCAAACAGCTCTTTTTATTTTTATTTTTTCTTGGTTTTGTATTGCCTTTTCCTGGAATTATACTTATATGGTACTATTTTACTTTACAACTATTTACATGGATTACAAGCCACTTTAGAAAGATTATTATCCTGAAAGATGAGGTACTATATAAATAGGTGAAAATTACAGAATGATTAGGCAAAAATAATAAATACAATACAAATTGGGTAAAGTATATGCATATTGATATGAATTGCATGTTATCAAGTATGTTGATAATCCAAAAATTCCTAACAGAACTATTTTTCATTCTTTGCTATAATGTAGTACTAGCCATTTTTCCCATTTGAAAATTGCAAGGGGGAAAAAACAAAATTTTGTACTACTGTACAACAACAGAAGTCCAACATATTTTGGGCTTTTCCAGGTTGGAGAAGATTCATCGAAATTTACACTCTGAGATTTTTTAAAAATCTCTGAAAGTCAAGATATTTGTTTAAGCTTTTTCTTCTCACTATACACTTGCCAATGTAATTGTTTTTTGTCATTAATATCACTAGCTCACTAAACTAGCAAGAATATGTGGCGGGGGGGGATCACAAATTTTGTCTGCTTTAATCCTTTTAATAAATAATATGTTGGCCTGTCTTATAATTCCAAACAATATTTTGGATGAGTCCCTCTCCCCATTAAGTGGCAACGGTCCTACAGCACCCACCTGTCTTCAATGGCCTGAAAAGTTTCCACTTAATTTCCACTTAATTGAGACAAGAAACAATTGAAGTCTCAATTCCCAATAAAGATCTGCACTGTGGCCAGAAAGCCACCTGAAGCTGGATTTAAGAAATGCATCCATGCTCTCCGTCTCTCAAACAATGGCATGTAAAGAGGAATTCTGGGAGTTGAAGTCCACAGGTCTTAAAGTAGCCAATGTTGGACACCCCTGTTATAAAGCATACAGAAATATAATCCCCCTTTACCATTTCCACGTGTCACTATTCCTGCCACAGATTCTGCTAGGGACTTGCTGAGTCTCAACCCTCCATAAATAGTTTTGCCACAGAAGCATTTGTGTGCAAAAGCATAATCTTATTAAATATTCACATGCAAGTGGTTAGTCTTGTGTTGGCATAGGTTTATAAATATATTTAAGCCTTAGATGTGTAAGACAAAGGCAGGCAATTGCTGAGAAAGATAGTATGTCATTTCTGAACAACAACAGCAACAACAAAAACTGAAGTGTCAGAATTAATTATTGTCCTTGAGGTTTCTTCTGCACCTTTCTTTTATTAAATGAACCTTTATTTTATTAAAAGAAATACCAGGTACGATACAAATCTGAAATCCTATTTAGAATCCTGGAAGTTTGGTCCTGTTATTAAAAATACATGATATTGCCAAAGGTAGATGATAGAAGATAAGTAACTGAGTTCATATATGATTCCAAAATATGATATGGGGGTTAGGCTTGGAACTCAGAAGCATCAATTATTTTATTTTATTTTATTATTCATATGCCATCCATACTGTTATCAAGTAACTTGGGGTAACTTATAGTCAGATAAAAAACAATATAAAATTTTAAAATGTAAATACGTAAGTTTTAGCATTAATAATTTTAATATCTTAGGAGAAAACAAGCATATAACTAAATTTTGGGGAGGCCTTCCAACTAATTTATATAAGATTGACATTGGTCTAGATCAGTCGTCTCCAAACTTGGTAACTTTAAGACTTGTAGACTTCAATTCCCAGAATTCTGGGAGTTGAAGTCCACAAGTCTTAAAGTTGCCAAATTTGAGGGGCCCTGGTGGAGACTATACAAATGTAGTGTTACCCTGTAGTTTTTTAAACAATGATTTATTGCATAAATCATAGTTGCCTGGGTTAACACACAAAATACTAAGCTATAAACCATGGCTTATAAACAATAATGAAGAACACAGTAAATGAGAATCAAATAAATGATATAACGATTTTGTGTGCTGTGTAAATTCAGTCATAGATTTAATATGCATCTAGGCAAAATAGCAAATATGGATTCTGTTCTTTATAAATTATCAGGCTCATATCTCAGTATGATATCAACATAGATAAGATATCAAGTTTTGTAAATTAACCCAAGCCAGACTGAACAACTGAAGTCAATTAATTTGTTAATTTTGCTAAGGGAAATCTCTGGAAGCAATTTCCAGAAGTTATCCATCAATGACCTTGTATTCTTTGTAGAAGAACCAATTAAACCAGGACCAAATTTAATTAAAGAGATAGAAAGATATGGAGAAGTGGCAGGTTTAACAATTAATAAAGATAAAGCCAAAATGATAAAAAATTTAACAGAGAAACAAAAAAAACTAGTTGAAAATGATTTGGAGGAATGCTTGGTAACGTGTGTGTGTGTGTGTGTGTGTGTGTGTGTACAACAGAATTTTGGAGTTTCACATGCTTTCACATGCTTGCAAAAATATTTCACCACTTTAACAAAATGCAATTATTTTAATGAGCTGACCCATTAAAAATATTTTTCCAGGTTCCCAGAGAAGTCTGAAAATGACACAGCTGCTTCAAAAAGTTGTTATAACTTTTGAGTATTTGAACATGCTTCTTTTGAATAATATTTAAGGCTTGTGGAGTCCTAATATCAATTTAACCTGATGTGCAAAACCAAAGGCAAAAAAAATGGATTATGCCACAATAAATATATTAATTTTAAGATTACCCAAGACTCTATTTTGGGAAATGGCATCATCTCTGAAAAATTTATAATAAGCATTATCTACACATACATAAGTGTATAAACAAACATGAATTAACTAAACTTGTTGATAAGTGAAAAAATGATTAAAATGTTTTTCATGAGACTCCAAGTCTTGAAGCAGACATCAGCTGAAAAAAGTTTGTTGTTTTGCTGAATTTTTACATATTTTTTAAAAAGGATAATTTATATTCTTTAAATATATGAGCATAGAAAAACAGCAAAGTTAATAAGACAATAAAGTGGAGGAAGATTTCAAATGATTATTTTCTCCCCCCCCACCAAAAAGCCAGTATTAAAGTACAAGAATCTTGCCATTAACATAAAAGCTAGTCTATCAGAAAAGGCAGACAAAAGAAAAAAAGGATGCTTTTGAATTGTAATACTAAAGAACATGTCTAAGAATATCTTGTACACAAGATGAACAAATCATCTCTTACTAGTTGAAATCACAAGTCACGAAGAGTCAGAAGTAACCGATAATGACAAAGCAGCATTTGCTGTTTCAGTAGCTATCTTTGATAGACATGGAGTCATTAAATTATATTATTCACATCTTCCATCATGAATCTTTCACATCTTCAATCTAGTACCTATAATAATGGATAGATAATATCAGAGCAAAATTCATTCCATCGCTCCAGCTGAGAATTCCCCTTCTCTATTCTATTATACTGTAACTTATCTAACACCTTGGACAATTTGCATTCTCTATTTTGGGAAGTGAGCAGAATTGTCTCATCAACCACAGCCAGCAGTCTTGATCTGACTTATTGAGATGATTTGCATATTCCTGAAGTATTCCAGGAAATAAGCAGAAAATAAGCCTGGAAGAGCAAGAAGTTGGACTTTATCTCGTCAGCTCAATCTTTCAGTCCCAAACTTAATAAACTTATTAACTTTTCTCCTCCTTCTTCTTTGTCTTTAGCATACAAGTCACTTTTGTTTATTTCGGTTTTGTGTGTTTGAGGTTTTTGTTTGTTTGATTGATTAGTTTGCTCTTCTAGGAAAAACAAGTGAATGTACAAAGAAAGGATCTGTTTGGAGCTGAATAATCTTCAAAAGGCACATAGACACGGCTAAAGAAGCAAGTACTGTGTTAACGTCCAGGTATGTGCCAAGTATTCTGCTGCTACATGAGAAGAACTCCAGTAACATCTGGACTGAGTGAAAATTAATTGTGTTGCTGAACAAAGGGAAGTCTGGAGACATATCTGGCCCACTGAAACTCATCAGGGAAGATTAAGAATTTCTGGACATAGAAAGATGTTTCTAAAACAGGACACTAGTAAAAAGAAACAGAAGCTCTGTATGAGAAGAACTGGCAGAATATAACTCAGAGGTGACCAAGAGATGGTTCCTGTCACTGGAGTTAGACAATCAATTTCAGGTCTTCTTGGAAGGTATCTTAAGATCCCACCCACCCCGCAATATTCCAAAAACTTGGAAATGAGGAATAGGACCCTATAATATTTCATTTGTCTGAAATAGTATAGGGTTCCCTGACTGAGTAGGGAGTTGGAGTAGAAGACTTCCAAGTTCCCTTCCAAATCTCATCTCTTCTCTTCTGTAATCTAGTTAGTCTGGTCTTCCATTCCATCCAATATCCATTGAAGAACTGTCTGTTCGGCAAAGGGAAGTCTGCTGTCTCCCAGGTGTAAAGATCCAGGATGTGATGGAAAGGTTTATACAACTGTTCAAACCTACTGACTGTTACACCTTTTGTTTCATGTTGCAACAAGTGACAATGCTAGGGAATGCCTTAAAAGTCTGTTTGTTCGTTTAATAAATTTATATAGCTGCATCTCCCCTTTGTGATTCTGAGCAGCGTAAGAATTAAAAACATAAAAACAACACAATAAAAATCATTAAAATATTAAAATAATTAAACATTTTTTAAAAAAAATCTTTAAAAATCACAATATGTATAACAACATGCTCAGGTTTCCTAACAACATAGCCATTTCGGGCTCCATACCTGTTACTAGATCCCTAGAGCAGAGGGCAAAGCTGTTTTCCAGAATATCAGCAAGATTAGGGCAATCTGACTTCAGGGGAAATGATTTTCCAAAGGGCAGGTACTGTGGCAGAAGGGGCAGAAACCCTCTTGGGTTCCATCAGGTGATGTTTCTTTATGGGTAAGATCCATAACATGCCCTTCCTGCCAAACCTGATGGGCTGATAGATGTGATTGGAAGGCGACTGTATCCAGAGACTATAGGGAGTTGACAAAAAAGGAATGAGTTCAGAGTTCAGGCGATACTTTTGTCCATACTTTCAACTGAAGGTCATTGCTGGAGAAAAATGAAGAATTCTGAAGTTGAATGGCTGGTTTAAGATATGATAATTGGACCATGGCCTACACTACCTAACATGAAGGCTTTCTGCTGAGAGATAGGTTGTACCCCAAATCTCATAATGATTGGGAAGAACAGGTTTGAAAGACCTCTGACTCAAATCATCTGGAGGTTGCACTGTACCAATGAATTCACATGGAATAAAACAAATATTTGACTCTTCATGATTAGGCTTTTACAACATACTATGTAAAATAAGTTTTGCTTGTTTAGGGTTTAGCAAATGAGATTAATACAACCAAGTATGACTTATTCAATAAACCAGGACCAACTAAACCATGAACAACATCTTCAAAGGAATAAAATTCACACAGAAAGAAGAAAACAATTCCTCTTCCTAGATATCCTCATCAGCAGAGGTAGTGATGGCAAATTAGAAACTCAAGTCTACCATAAAATTACCCATACCAATCTAATGCCCCGCAACCAAAGCAATTAGAAATTATTTAGGGCTAATGCAATCAATATAAAAAATAATCCAAGATGGAACTGTTGTTCATCAAACAAATGGAAAAGCTGGTTACAATAAGTACAGTGGTTACCATGGCCAGGGTGATACTCTCCCTGAACAAGGTAGCACTGATTTGTGGATCCTTTTGCTTAAACAAATAGAAGTACTTAATACCTCATTCGTGGCCCTACCTGCGCTAGAGAATGCCCTAGTGGAAGTAATTCATATCTTGACACAAAGTTGGGCTACTTCGCACAATGCTGTCTTTAGAGATGATCTGAAACTAAAGATGATATAAAATGCAGTTGCTAGACTGTTGGCAGGACAAGCTTGCCTGTATACTATAAAATCATACATTGGTACTGTTGCACTGGTTACCACTGGACTTCTCAGCCCAATTCAAAGTGTTGGCCATTAATTTGAAAGCAACATAAGGATAGACTGGGAAACACCTTGCCAGAATTGAATCTGCCTAACTGGTTTGATCAAGGGAGGGCCTGTCAGTAATCCCTGGTTCTTGCAAAATACGCAAGGTGTAGATAAGAAGATAGCTCTTCCCTGAACTAAATCTCAATTTATAGAATTTATGCCCCCAGAGGAATGAGTACGCTTAAGACATATACCCTTACATTTTGGAAACAAATGTAGGCAGTGCTAATCTGTTTGCCTTTGACACAAGCTGCTTGTAAACCCCAGCAGAGAATTTGATTGGAATATAATTACATTAATGTTATTGTATTTTATGTAACTCATGTATGTTAGCTCAGACTCCATCAGGATTGGGGTGGGTTAGAATTGCATTTGTTAAGTGCAATGTCACAATAATGTAATCATGGGTATGCAGAGTTAATGAATAAAGCCATGCTTTAGATAGCTTGAAACCATATATTAGCAAGGTGTGAAATGGGAATAAATTATTTGTGGTTTCTTGGCTTATTATTTTTTTCTATTCCCTGCCTGAACCTCTAGTTCACTAACATTTAACAATCAAAGGAAAATAAACATTGACCAAACTAGTTATGGTTACTCTGCTTAAAACAGTCTGGTTTGTTTCTGGCTTGCCAGGCAATGGTTTACCATATAGCTCCTATAATTCAGAATTTTATTTAGCTGCAAAAACAAGGCTCATTTTTTTCCTGCCATCAATTTTTACTATGAATGAATCTACAAAATGTTGTGTGTGTGTATATGTGTGTGTGTGTGTTTGCATGCTTGTACAAGCGAAAAATGTGCAGGCCAGTTCATAAGCTTCAGTCACATTTGATTTTAGCTTTTTATTCTTATTTATTTCACACATTCAACAGGATGATAACACAGGCCCTGACCCAGTTGTTTTTATGATCTAGTAGCTGCTTTAATCTTTTGTGTGAAAGATTAGAAGATACTTCCAGCTGTTTCACCTAGAACCTTCAAAGCAACTCTTTGTGAATTGTTGGTGCAATATAAGAGTTCTGTTACTGTTTGCTGGGCAAACCTTTAGAGATGGCTACAATGCATTTATTGAATGCTACACATATTCTAGCAGTGAGGCTTTAGGAATCACTGAAAAGAAATGTGTTGAAGGACAACAAGAATGGCAGACAAAAGCCTGCTTTCCTTGCAAACTTGTATACTCAGCCAGCATGTGTGATGTTTTCTGTTGGTCATTCACCTAGCTAAGGTTTGAGCTGTGTCAATCTTTTCCCACAGGGTCTAACCATCCAAAACAGACAAAATGTTATAATATGGGTGAGCATGAGCTTTTAAGGAGAAATAATGAGTGGGTTTTTTTTAAACTAAATATGTTATTCTTATATCCTCTGGTAATTTCTGTTTGAACACTCTGCATTTTCCAGATTACTGAATAAATTACTTAATATGTCTAACATTACAATAGAATTTATATGAATGAGCAACAATGCAATAAAACAGAAAAAGAAAAGCCAAAATCTTTATAAAAGGTAGGGTTGTTGGTTGGTTTCTCTACTCTGGGGCCCATATTATTTTGGTAAATTTAGAATTCTCTTTTCAAAAAACCGTGATGAAAACAAATAAAAGAAAAATACAATGTAAAATAAAATCAGTGAAATGAAACATTTATACTAATGAGCAATGACAGTGTTTATATGACACCAGAGTGTTAAAAGGAACAATGTACTTCAATCAGAAAATAATCCCAAACTTTAAAGGTGAAAAAATTGTCAGATTAAGAAAAGCTAAAACAGAAAGAACAATCAGTGGAACACCTTGCCTCCCAGAGTCTGGATAATCCATCGCTGGAAGTCTTCAAGAAAAGATTTGTCCAACCATTTGTCCAGGATGGTATAAGAACTCCTACCTTGGGCAGGAGGCTGGACTAAATGACCTCCACAATCCCTTCCAGCTATATGATTCTAAAAGCATCTCAATAAACATCAAACTTAAAACACCACATTTACTAATGATAAACTTTTGTGAATGAAGAATAATCTATTTTATAGTAAAAAGTCTATTTCGTTGTTCTTAAATACAAGTATTAAAAAGCATATGCATAACACATACATTAAAAAGAAATAAATGTAATAGTGGCACTCCCAATTACATTCCATATTTTTTATTTTTTAATCAATTATTAATCCTTATTTCAGTTATTAACAGTATTGACAAGTTTAATAATTCAAAAACAACTCAAAACAGTACTTGAATTATCCGAAATAAGCAACGCTCACAAG
Source organism: Pseudonaja textilis (assembly GCF_049901715.1). Lineage (NCBI taxonomy): Eukaryota > Metazoa > Chordata > Lepidosauria > Squamata > Elapidae > Pseudonaja > Pseudonaja textilis. Next base: position 26,155,517 of record NC_141995.1, on the reverse strand, counting down.
CCCTTCCTTTGGAAGTACTGATTTGAGAGACTTGGAGGCTTGGTCCATCCAAATCCAATCAAAAACATGGCCTCATTTGAGTTTCATTAAACAACACCAAATTGAAAAAAAACACACTATATGCAGTTATATTTTGAGACGTCAGATTAGCAAAATTCCAAATGAATGAGCAGGGAAATTGTGGGGAAAGAGTGGTTTGGAAGATAGGTAAACCTAAGGAACATTCTAGGCTCAGAAAAACAAGTTTGTAGGATCCCTGCTGTGAATTAAAATAGCAAATAAATAAATAAACCAGCTTTTTTTTTTACCATGAAGTAAAAATATTACAGCCAAAAGCTCCCATTCCAATATCATCCTAAATATAAAATTTATTTCTCTTAATAATTGCTGAACTATTTTTTTTCCCAGAAAGAAAGCAGCAGCAGCAGCAGCAACAACAAAAGACTGTCAAATGGAGACGGATTCTTGTGTGTGTGTGTGTGTGTGTTTTTTGTTTTCTTTTCCTTGTTAACTTTCCTTGCCTGGTGCTATGAATTCCTGGCAGCTCAACGTGGCCCTTTCTATGTATATTGAGGGTCTCTCACAAAGACGTAATGATTGGAGGAGGGAGCGGGTTCTGGTGGTAGAGGGATAATTAGACTTTTTACTCTCCCTGTTGCTCTGCCTCCCACATCTCTTGGCTGTACCCTTAAGAGCAGCTGAGCTGCAGCCAAGTTCTGCACACTCCCCACAGCCAGCAACTTCCTCTGAAACTGCAGCCCATAATTATCACCAGCTGTTCAGAGTTGTCTGAGAGCAGTCCAAGCAACATCTTCGTGCCCAGAGAGCAGCTCCATCTCTCCCCCCCTCTACTCTGAGCTTGGCTGCAGTGGAAAAACCTCTCCAAAACTTTCAGGAAACAAAAGCCAGGAGTCCCTGGGTTTGCTGTACTGCACCAAGAGAGGTGTTAGCCAGGAGCTACCTTTGCTTTAGACCAGTATCATTTACACGAATGGCATGTGCACATATGCCTTCTCTATGGCACTGGCTGCCAAGTTAGATTGACACTGCTTTACACCATAAACCTGGCACGCTGTTTTCATGGTATCTGCAAGTTTCCTTTGTAGAAGCATTACATTCCAGATGATCAGACACTGATGGTGGAGCCCAACATAACGTCCTTCCCACTTGTCAGCTTGCCTGTGCTATCTCCGCCCCATCAATTATATGAAGGAAGAATGCTGAGCTAGATGGATGGTAGGCCTGAGTCAGCATTTTGGGTGTTCTTATGACAGCCGATTTTTAAAAAAAAATGCATTCAGGTAGAAACTATGTCCTGACAAGACACTGCACCACAAACTAGTCAACCACCTTTTAGCCAATGCATTGTCTGAAGACAGTCAGTGTGATTATTTTATATTCATCTCTCTCTCTCTCTCTCTCTCTCTCTCTCTCTCTCTCTCTATCTCTATCTATTCAATTTCTATACCCCCCCCAACTCAACCAAGTGTCTCTGGAAATTAAAACATTAAAACAATAAGCACAGCCACAAAATAAATATATATAAGCAGCAGCCGTGATGATTAATCAACTAAGAGTAACAGGACCTTAACACATTCCCAACCATAGGCCCAGGAACACAGCCAGGTTTTTAAAGCTTTGTGAAAAGCCAAGAGGGTTGAGGCCATTCGAATTTCCGAGGGGAGAATATTCTATAAGGCAGGGGCTACAGCATGATTTCTCATTAATTCTAAACATTGGATTAACTGAACAAATCGTGTGAACTATGTCATGGAAACACAGCAACAATGTTGATAAGGACAGATAACACAGGTAAAATTATAAGGAGTCCAATTAAACCAGAAGGAACTTTACCACTTGTGGCATTATATGGAAGCTAGGTAATGAATCCAGAATGTCCTTTTTTTTTTTTTTCTAAAATCAGGAACTTTACATGGAAAAGCAGCAGGAATATCCTATATTTCATTATTTCTATCTTTCCACCAAACCATTCTCTTCCGGGGTGAAAGGTTTCTAGCTGCAAAACTGTAACAGCTTCATTTTATATCCAGCAGGGACTATGTAAAATTTCCTGATGCCAGGAAGGAGGAATTTGTAACCTTTCAAATTTGTTGAGCTACAACTCCCAGCACCCCTTACCTTTGGAGATTCTGGTAATTATACCTGAATAACATAGGAACAAATTTAGTTTTTAATGGTCCTTCCTTCTTCCCTCTCTCCCAGTGGGAGTCTTTGAGGAGCTGGCATTATACAGTATAAGTTGCAACAAATAAATCAAAGAAATCAGATTATAGCAAAGTATGATGTGTGAACCCAGCTCAGTTTACTTCCACATGAAGTTAAGATCATGTGGGCAATTTGTGGTTCTCCTAGACGTCATGAGAAAGTCCGACACAACCGTCTTATTGTTTCAAGCATATAAAAAGAGAAAAGTAGCTCATATATTAACACAGTAACCTCGGAAAGGGTCCTTGTATTTGGAAGCCAAAATGTTTCATGGCAGTTTTATATTTTCTTTTGTCACAGTTATTTTTTATGCGACTTTTTGATTCTGATTCTATCTTTTTAGGACCCAGTTCGATGAATGTGTGGACCTTTTTTGTTCAGTTCACATATACACCTGTAGAAAAGGATTGTCTTAGAAGTCGTTGTCATGCAGAGTACTCTCAAATGAAAGAAGAGAAGGTTTGCACTGTTGCTCATGGATTACCATCAGTTTATAAAAAGATTTGCTTTTGCTTAGCTGGTGATTGTTCTAGGTGTAACAGGCATTTAAGCCAACTCTTCACAAGCCAGAAATTACTAATAGGAGATTTGAATTCATTCACCTAGGCAGGTATTGGTATCTTTCCTGCTGTGATTTGGAGGGAGGAAGTAATAATGCCTCATGTATCAAATCAGTAACAGCTATGTGGAAGAAGTTCCAGGACTACAAGGAAAAGATTCAGCGGTTCATGAATCTTTAGTTATCGATTCTGTACTAAACTAGGGATTTTAAGAGTCCTATCTTGTTTTGTCTTATTTTATTTTGGTCTGGAACGAATTAATACTAAACCGTGATTAAAAAAATTGCAGTCCCTGGATTTAGTTTGTGTGACAATCAAACCAAATAGGTTACAGCTTAGCATGCTATGATGGGTGAACAAACCTCAGAGAATTTCAGTAATTTCGAAGAATTACTGAAATAAAGGAAGTGTTATGCTAAAGTAGGAAAATAATTTTACTCATTAGCTCTGTAAAACATGCTGAATGGTATTAATCAAAGGTGTATATACAAACATACAGATGGAAGCAGGTGGTCAAAAATAAGATCATATTGTGAGAAGTAGTATTATACAAATCAACTCAATAATTGTATTTAGGCCTTTTAATTGCCAAGAGGACCAGTATTGGCTCAAGCAACCCCTAATTCTTCATTACCCATCACCGAGTCGAAAGAAAACTATAGCAGCATGAAATATGATGTCCATGTTGCTAATCCCTATCCTGCTTCTACTGCCCAATCATTTGATCTCTCTCCAAAGCAAAGGGTGACAAAGCCTAACAAATTTTACTTATGTTGAGGTTGCCTTTGAAGTAAGAAAATACACACACATACACACCAGACCAGCCAGTTATGACTTAAGCAAATGTTACGGAGGATTGGGGTGAAATTAAAGCAACATTATGGGGACATAGAAAAAAAATGTTGCCTAGAGTTACAGCTCCCAAGAAAAAATGTGTGAAAAGGCTCTGTGGTTGCTAAATGGGGGTAAATAATGGCAATCTGCACATGCTTAAAAACATCGTTCTTAGACTGCATTATTTGGGGAATTGTGATCTTAAAATCAAATCCACGTTTAGCTCTTCTCAAATTTCTGCCTTTCTTCATTCTCTTAAGTAGAAAGGCTTCTGACTGGTGTAGGTTTTGGGATTCTGAACCTATGTCACCGCTCTCTTTTTGGGGGCCAAAGCTGTCATCAGCAGGAAACATACCGTGCTGGAAAAGCCTCAACCTGCTGCTGGTTCTTTGTGTGGAATGCTGGCTCAGCACCATTCCCCTTCCTTCTGCCCAAGCTGCTCTTTTCCCTAGTCTGTCAGGCATCCAGCTGCTCACAAGCAAAGGGGGAGTCAAGGGAGTTGGACTGGTTGGTTGTTTAGAATACTTCTGCCTTGTCCCTACAGAGTTGCTGCTACCTACAGCAGCTCTGCCATCTACTGGCCAAATGCAATTCATACAAGCCCACAAGAGAGTGAGGTTGGTACTAAGTGAATTTTAAATGGATCATGGTCTCCAGAGGACAAAAGAATTAGCCTCCTTTTTCCCCTAGGCATCTTATTGGCTTAGAAATGTCAGCCTTACAATTCTGAATAAAGATTAATTAAATGGGCGAAGTATGTCCAAATATTTTCTGTCTTAGATGCATTGGCATTTCCCAATAAACTGAAAATCGTTTCTAGCCAGTGTCCAAATTTGTTATGCAGATTTCTTTCATAACTATGACATTTGTTGTCAACATAAGGAATGTGATTGTATTGTTTTCAGAACAATACATACAACTCAGCAAAGCTACAATTACAACAATGAGCTAAGAGCACTATTTTCTTCAATAATTTCCTTTGAGAGACGAGCACACCCACGTGGCAAATCCTACTCCTTTTGTACTACCATATGTATGTTGCCTGTATGTATATTGTGAGTAAAGATGGTACTAAATCACACAAGTAACTAAGAGCATACTATTTCATTTAATTTGGGTTGTGGAGACAATTAGCTCACTTACTGAAATCTGCTTCTGGTGGGATTCTTATGCTAGCAAAGTTTCCACAGGAAGTGGAGGGAAGGCAGAAATGTGATTTAATCACTAATGGCTTAATATCCCTTATAACTGATTTTTTAGATTAATAACACATAAATTGTATTTGCTGCTGTTCAGTGGGGTGGGGACAAGGCAGTGACAACCAATAATATGTCATGATGGGGAAAGTAAATAGAAGGGATTAATAATCTCCTAGTATAACACTGTATATCGAAAGGAGATAGGGATTGTGTAGATTCTGCATTTTAAGCATGAGATCTTTGATTTATGAATAATATCTCTAGCTTGGTTCCAACAGATTTCTCAGCCCTTCTATAAAAATTTAGTCGTGATGGATTGAATATGGAAGTGTTTGAATACGGAATCTATCCAATTTCCACAGAAATCATTTGATCAAGTGCAGTTACTTTCTTTCTATACTAAGCACTATGTTTCTACATCCCATTGTACTAATTTCAACTCAGGGTAGGAGGATATTAGAGATAGGAATCTGCTATAACAACTAGGCACCATATATTATATTATATATTATTATATAAAGTTATCCTATATATAAACCATGAATAAATTTTATAGCAAAGACTTATCAGTTTCAATTTATTTGTTTCTGGGAAATCTAAATTAAGAATAATGTCTAGAATCCCACAAGCCTTCCCAAAACAAAACTCCTCCAAAGAACCAATTTAGTCTAATTAAAGCACCAGACTAGAAACTATGAGTTCTAGTCCCACCTTAGGCATGAAAGCTAAGTGGGTGATTTTGAGCCAATCACTGTCTCTCAGCCCAACTCACCTCACAGGGTTGTTGTGGATAAAATAGGAGGAGAAAGTAATATAGGTGTGTTCATATGGTCACTACCTTGAGTTATTTATGAAAATAATAAAATCAGCATAAAAAATATAAAAACAATCAAGTTCAATGCTTCATAAAGTTTAGGCTAAACAAGTGAGAATTCACCTGGATGTAAACTTTGAAAATGTAAGTTAACATAAAGCATGATCCTAAAGGAGTGCAATGGCCACAGGGTGAAAAGCAGATGATCTTAAACTTCTTCTCCAAGAAACTCATATCATATCATATATGATATAGATTATATAAGGCTTTGAATGGATTAAATATGCTATTGATTTGGCTACTAATATAAACGCAACTCTGCCGTCAAATGCTCTGCATTTTTTCCTGTAACAGAAGACTGGAAAGAATTGGATGGGCTAATCTGAGTTGAGATATGATCCTCACCCCAGTGCACATGCAGATTCCATATCTTAATATGGATTAAAACTTGATGTGTCAAAAGGAGCTTGCCTGCCGATTTATTACAATTCTGTTGCAAAATAACAAACCATCCAATACTGGGGGTTTGACATGGAATCATTGAAGCATACAACTTTGCAAAAACTATTAAGAACAAAGCCATAAAAAAAAACATTTCAGCTATATTGAATGCAGGGAAAACCATTTAAGAACAGATTCCCCAGAAGAAAAGTATAGCAAACTTCAGCTGAATATGTCTACCAAAAAAACATACTAAATTTGTCTACCAGCGGTCCAATTTAACTGAAAGATTCTGTACTTTAACTCTTCCACTGAAACCACTGAGACAAAGTAATTTTAATTTGATGACATTGTATTTCATATACAAGAGCCTGTAGAACACAGTGTAGCAGAACTGACCATATGTACAAGTGCCTGCAGCATACAGTACATACATATTAATTTATTGAATGAGATTCTAGAAACATATTAAAGTTACAGGATTAGAGAAATAATGAAAAAGCTGCTACTAAAGGCACACTTGAGGATGATAATATTCTTATGCTAGTAAACACATACTTTCTTAAATAATTCTAAATAGTACATGAATAGAATATGATTATCCCCTTATGTCAATATATTCAGTAAGTCAATTTTAATATAAAAACTTAACTGAATAGGCTAATTCTTCAAGGATTATCTTTATATTTGTGGAAACCAATGAAATAGTATTCACGTTTATCAAAAACATGATCTATGTTGCTACTTCTGTTTTCCCTGAAAAAATTGAATTAAAGATTTTGTAATATCCTTTATTTCAGAGACCTTATTCACTCATTTTGAGGCTTCTCTGATTTTTCCTTCATTACTTTAATTAAGACAGTTTTATGGTTTTTGAGATATCACTTTCTGCTTTGCTCCCAGTTAAAGAATTATATTATTAAACCATGTTGCTATCTACTTTTCAAAATTACAAAAACAAATGATTTGAATTATAAATGATTTTTTTTCAGTTCAATTCCAATCAGAAGTACAACAGTTTAGACTTATAATAATCATGTTCAAACATATTCAGATTATAATTACTTTTCCTCTAGTAATGATAGATCATATGATTGGATGATTGCCTATTTGACTTTGATAAGTCTCAGAGGTCAAAGTAGAGATAATTACAGACATCTGTTTTTCTGGAAAATAAAACACTGGAAAATAATATTTAAAGTGACATCTGCAGATAGGCTAAAGAAAATATTTTTCATGTTAAAAAAAAGGACAAAAATGTAGCAAAGAATTGAAATGACCATTTAGGTTAAAATGGAAACCAGAGGAGAACTACTTTAATGTAATAGTTTGAATGCTAGATCTGAACTAAAAATCTCTTGCTTCAAATACTGAGTCATTCATGAAACTCACAATGTAACTCTAGTTAATCCAGTCATCCTAACCTATTTTGTAGACTATTGTTAGTAGATATTTTGTAAAGCATACTGTATTAGAGAATGCATAGGATACAGATGTGATTGACAGTGTACACTGGTACACTCAGAACTAGTCAAATAGGACTTATTCTAAGGTAAGTATATATATATATATATATATATGGATCTTTGGTTGTTCGGGTTTTCTCCCGCGTAAGATTCAAAGTATATATATAAGAACTAAAACATTCTAAAAGAAAAAAAATGTACACTTGAAATATAATAATATGCACATGAACGCTCTTGAAAGGAGCTATACTAAGGTTTAGTTTCTTAGGTCATTGAAAACTAGTGTAGTTTGAAATAGTTTAAAATGATACATTGCCACCAGATCTGAAGAGGCATTGCTGTAGGACCCAACTCGGGCTTAGACTTTAGTTGTTCCTCTCAATCCTCCAGCTACATTCTACTATGAACTTCAACGTTTTTTATTCTCCAAAATAAAAATGTTTAATTTCCTCTTTACAATGGAACTCTAGAATTTGTTTTTTTGACTTTCACTGTCATAAGTCATTAAAATGCCTTGATGTGGCCCTGTCTTTTGCACAACCAAATTAAAGAAAGAAAACAGTATTGCTAGTTGAAGTGATATTACACATGCCTTTGTAAGATTAGTTTCAGGTACATTTAAGATGTTTGTTTGTTTATTTGGCCCTGCCTGACACCAGGCAGGAAGAACTAAGGAAAGAACAAGATGGCAAATCTCACCCAACAACACAAAAACATTATATAACCAACATTGAGTAAAATATTCCAGCCACGTAGGCAAGGCTCCTCAGAGGTTTTCAAGGACCCCCAGAATTCTTTCCCACCCAGATTTCAGCAAGAACATCATTGCAGAAGGCAGACACTGCGATAAAGAAGTGCTGTCTGGTTCCTGATAGAAGGCATTAATTGAAGGAACTTGGAATGTGTTCATTTTGTCAGTTTGTATCAGCCAGGAAGACATCACAGGAGATAGGTAGACTCTTAGATAACCAGGCCTTATTAAATATTTTAACACAAACATTTAGGATATACTTTGTCCTTTTTTTCCTTCCAACTTCCTCATAATAACGAACAGCAAGAAAGTTAAACTCTGCCACGACTTTCTCCTTCATGAAGAGAATAGTTATTAATTGCAAGAATGGACAAAATGTTTTTAAGTAAGGGAGAACAATAAATTTAAGTGACAGAGAACAATAAAATTTGTCAAGCGTCAACATAAAACTATTTTAATAAAAGTGTTAGAATAAGAATTGAATAGATTGTGTAGGTGGGTGTGTTAAACCAGTGCTAATATTGATAGCTGGAACAACATGATAGAATGCGCAAACTGCTTGTGCATTTCTCTACCTTCAAAAAGGTTAATTCATTTACTAGGCTGCTATTTATTTCATTCCTCTTTCCATCAAACATCACACATGATGTGTGCATACAGTGGAAGACAATCAATACACAGACAAGTCTGGTCTGTGCATACTTCCTCAAAAAAGATAAAGAAACATTCCACAAACTGGTCTGTTGCAATTAGGAGAAAGCTTCCACATGAAATAGCTGTTTCACATATGAAATCTTATATTGGAGTAAGGACACCTCTTCTATTTTATAAATAAGAACATCCGTTCAGAAGCTGAATCTACCAAAACATACTTGGGCCTTTATGTTTTTTCATCCTTTGAAGATTTTTTTGGATTTCCTTTCTAACAGCATGTAATAAGGAAAACTTTTTCAAATCATAATAACTCATTCTTTCCCACAGTTTCAATGCATGAAATATTTCTGAAGTCTATAAACTCTAATCTGCTTTTTTGACTGTGTATGTTTTACTGTACTTTCCTTTAATTGGGCAGCATGGTTGTCAAAAAAAGATGTCCTATATCTAAAATAGGCTTAAGACAATTAAAATGACCACACCCAATGCCTCATAAAAGATAAGTGATGGGAATTCCCGGGCATGTCAACGTGCATAATATAATTCTTCCCACTGTTTTTTTTTTCCATTAGTCATGAGTGAATTTCAGCTGTCCATCAAATACTTAACACACCGCACACTCAATCAAAAATGTAATTCTTCAGAATTTGTGACTGCAATCTATAGGCAAAGAAAGTGGCATTTAAAACAATCTTTCGAATCTGTTACCAGCAAAAGTTAATTTGGCCTGGAACAACCTAGGCCAAGCTTTGCCTAGCTACCATTGACAATGGCAACAGTGGCTACAATTCTATTGTTGCCATTACTAACAGTGAGAGTCAATAATTACAAAGTCATCGTCCTTTTACTTTTCATTCATTATCAGTTTTCTTTGATGGTAGTGGTTTTCTTGTGAAGCTTTTAACAAACAGGACAATCCAAAAACCGTTTAAGGATTAGGTTAAAGGTGCCACTATGAAGTTTTTAATGCCTCTGTCACCCTAATCAGTGCTGAATTTATAATATTGTATGCAATTTTGTAATTAGGAACAGAAAACTGAACACCTGGATGAAGAAGCAGGAGAAATTTAAATGAAGGAAATAGGTGCTGATATACAATGGCTGTGCTGGTGCCATAAATATAATCCTAATTATTGTATTTTATGTTCCTCTTGTTTTATTATCCTTGATAATAATTTTGAAAACCAAAATTAAAAACTCTTGCTCAGTCATGATTTTTCCTCTGCTCTGCATTTTATCAATAGCAACTGTATCTGTTAACTTTTCCAGCCATTTTGAAAAACTGTAAAGCAGCTATGAACATGAATGCCTATGGATGTCACCAGCAATCATTCTATCTCCAAATAGTTAATGTACTGGGGAGAAAAATTCTAGTTTGGCTGTTCAAACAACTTAAACACACAAGACTCAAGAAAAAGGCAAGAGCAAAAAGTGGTTAAGCATTCATTCCATATTTTAGTATAGGCCAATTAATGTCATCGTTGTTCCTTATTGTTCCATTCTGTAGGCATACAGGCACTTTCTGACCAGCATAAAGGTCACTGTAGTGCAGGAAAGCTCTCCTCCCCCAACCATATTCATTGACGGGCAGAATATCTCAGTCGGCATCCATGCATTTTAGGACTTTTCCACACTGCAGCCTTCAACCGCTTGTCTCCCAGCTGGGAATGAGGGTGGATTAAGAAATCCCTTCTTGGATTTCAACTCCTTCATCTCCACTTTGGTTCTAGTAATGGCTGGTATTCTGTCCTGACCTCAGGGACCTCAGAGCCCAACGTGTGGATTCTCCTCCTGCTTTCCCATTCCCGGCCATGTCAGGAATGTGAATTCCAATTACTTTCCTTCTGTGGGCATGTTTTATCTATGGGACTGTATGTTTTATCTGGGACTATTTAAAGCAAAAAAGATTATTTTTATATTCTTTTTTAAAAGTGGACCCTCTCGTGTAAACATGAAATGGTCTGGATTTTTAAATAATTTAGAAAGCACAGGGTGGGTTGTAATCAAAAGTGGGAATGATTTTGGGAGACCGTGGAAGTGCCGCAGACTAGATCAGAGTCAGGTAAGAAAGGCTGAGTCTGCAAAAGGAATGGGAATATGGCAAATGTCTCAGAAGGGACCCTCCCTAGTAAAGGCAAGATGGGAGACGTGCAAGATTCTGTTAAAGTAAACTCCCAATAGTTAGAGCTAGAACTTCTGGGTGTGCTGCTTCTCTGGACTACTTCGCCAGGCTGACAATATAGGTATCGGATAAATAGAATGGAGAACTAAGACAAATAGGTTTCATATCGTTTGTTTGTATTAATGGCAGAACTTGGAATGTTTACATTATATCAGTTATATATTGCCAGGGGGATTATCCAATCTAAATGTAAGTACTGTACTCCTTGGTTCTAATTTCTAAAACCCTGAACAGTTTGAGAACTTGAAGGATTATTCTTAGGCAAACCAGTCTGCCTACATCATGAGATCCACTTTTAACCCTTGGTTATAGCCGTAAGCACAAAAGACAGGCCTTCCCCCACCCTGGTGGCATTCTCTTTTAAGTGGGATTCCATTGGCTCAACCCCATTAGGAACTCGTGTTTGCTGCACTTTCAAAATATAATTTTATCATGCACTTGAACTGTAGCTGCTTTTGCAATCTACAGTAAAGAGCTGAATGCTATTTTATTGTTACCACCATCTGTTACTGTTTAATGTAAATTTAGTATAGTTAATTATGTTTTATATAGTTATGTTTTAATTTGAATATATTTCTGAGATGTTTTATAAGAATATTCTCTCTAAGGTGGAATAAAGATTTAATAGTACTAATACTATTAGCACAACTAATGACAAATCTAATGCCCTCTTATCAGAGTCCTGCAGTTCTTGGGGCTGCTTGTCACCCTAAAAGGTAGGATGCAGAGTGCTCAAAGGGACGGAGATAGGAGAGATAAGTGGGTGGGGGCACCTGAAGAGGAAGTCCCTTACCTTATTGAGACTCAGGGCTAGGAGGGACCAAACCTGGAATGGCTTGGACTAGGGTGGGTACCCAGCTAATGGAATTAGGTTAATGACAGGAATGGGGAATGTGGAGATTGCCGTTGTTAAATGATCCAGTAATGTGACATTGTACCTTACAACCACATCGCTGACCAATGGAAATTCTGGTCCCAATTGTGATGTCAAGGACTACCTGTAATTATCAATAATGGGCAGAGTCTTTTAGATTCAGAAGCTATTCACAACCAGTTTTCTTTCCTTTTTTAGGAGTCATTATGTTTCCCAAACTGGGCAGGCTTTAACCAAAGAACTGAACTAAGACTATCCCAAACATCCATTCCAAATAGTCAACGCTAGAAAACAAATTTCCATACTGGATTGGCTGTTGTCTGGGACAATAAGGGTCATAACTCATACTATAGCAACTGTGCATCAGGTGACAAGTGAGCTACAAGTTTTGGTTCCCACTGCTAGGAAAGCAGATATCCACAAATGTAACAATACACAACTGTGAATACATAAATTAAAGGTAAACTCATTTATAAAAAAAATGTTATCAAATTATCTCCCATCCTATTTAATAAACTAGACTTGTATTCATGCATTTGTTTGTGCAGAGGATTAAAGAGCAGTTAGTTGTAGGTAGGGCTTTTACTTCCCGAAATACATAGAGTAATGCTTCAATCTTCGTGTATGTGAATAAACTTTAATTATGCATGGCTGAATATTGTTAACACCTTTAATTGAACGCAAAACCCCTGCTTTTATATAATTTAGATAGTTACTTTTAGTACTATCAAAGTTAATTAACAATAAACATAAGTATAAATGAAAGTATGATATTTCATTGAGGAATATTTTGATATTCTTTCATTAAATTAGATTTTAGAAAAATAAGAATCAAAAGGAAAGGAAAAGAAATAGAAACCTGAAGTTATATGGAACACTTTTACTATGGCTCTACATTTGAAATGCAGGATATCTATGGAATTAAATGATATGGGTTCTAGAAATTCCATTTCTATACACAGAAATGTTATCAAAAATAATACATTCTATCTGTGGAGACTGCTGATTTCATATTTCTTTATTTGTGAAGTTAAAACAGCAGTATTCCTCTTATTTCTGTTTGCTAATTCTTCAGAGGGTAAACTTATTACATCTTGTTTGGTAAATAAAGCCTAATTATTAAGATATACCTGTTAAGAACTTCAAACTTCAAGCATCCTTTTTACAAACAACAGATATTACACATATGAAAAGTGAAGAATTCATATGAATCCATTTCAATGAAGAAAATAAGGAAACTAACATTTTCCTTATATTTTGGAGAACTACAAGCAGTAATGCATATATACCGTATTTCTCTCTCCATAAGACGCACTCCCCCCAAAAAAAGTGGATGAAATGACTGTGTGTCAGTGCTGGTCCTTTGGTGAATAGCAGCTGGGCTGCCATGGCGGGATCGTTTTTACAGCACTGAACCCCGCTTCTTTTGTCTTTGTTATTACCCCCCTCTTCTGTCTCTTTTCCACAGTGCACGAGTCAATAAGCAGAGCTGGCACATGAGAAGAAACCTATCTATGGTCCTCTAAGGCTCCGTCTGGGGGGGGGTTTCCCTTTGTTTTCCTCCTCTAAACCTAGGTGTGTCTTATGGACAGATGCATCCTATAGTGCGAAAAATACAATAATTGCTTAGTTTCCTAAAGAATTGAATTAAATCAACTGGAAGGAACTGAACTTGTATGTCCAAATATCTATTTTGGCTGCTAGTCTGGCTTTCAAAGCAGAACATACAGCTCAGGAGAAGATATGTAATCTTTGTTTATTCTAGCAACATTTTATTAGTTAATAAAAAACCATTTGCAATTCCAAAATCAATGCTTATGTTCTAAAAATTCACTTTCAGGAATTAAAAACATTTTAACTGTGTATAATTTTTTTTAATCTGAAACAAACTGCTTGCAACAGTTCTGTCTATATCATTTATGTGACAGAAACCATGTGCTCTTCAATGGAGCAAGATGACATCTCCTCACATGATTCTACACTGCCATGGTGAGGCCCAAATAACAAAAATGTACACCCCTTTTTTGTACAAGTGGGTATGGAGCAGGATTTTGGCATGAAGCTGAGGGAGAAGAGCTAAGACAATATGTTGCTGCCTGGCAACCAAGCACTAATTGTTCTGTGGAAGAAGGTGTTCTCTTCCCCACCAACACCTGGCAAGGCAATATGGAGAGGACAGTTCAAGAGATAGCAGCATGAGCATGGGCATTCACAAGCTGCAAAGGACCTCATGCAGATTGGGAAAATAAATGCACTTGTCTTAGTGGAAAGAAGCAAAGAATCAGAACTGATGAACTCATCAGAGTGTTACAGGGTGACTTGTTTGGAGCAGCTGCCTGATTTAATAACTGTTCACAGTCATGACAGAGATGAAAAAGTAACTTTACAACCATTAATTTTGCAACTCTGTACAAAAAGGAAAGCTGAAGTAGGATCATACTTGCAGTTTCACTTAGTGACTGGTATATTTAATGACTTGAATTGTTATTCCCAATTGTGGTACCAATTGAACTACTGCTAGTAAACATTGTGGGGTTTCTTCTGAAAAATATAAAAAGATTACAGGAAAAATCATTCTGGAAAGGCAACCTTTCCTCAGTCTCAATTTTGCTCTATAAAACAGAATAGCCAGCCTTGTCAAATTATAGTATAAGTAGTCCTCGACTTAGGACAATTGATTCCAAAATTTTGGTTGCTAAGTGAGACATTTGTTAACTGAGTTTTGCCTCATTTTACAACCTTTCTTGCCACCGTTAAGTGAATCACTGCAGTTGTTAAATTATAAACATAGTTAAGTAAATCTGGTTTCTCCATTGACTTTGCTTATCAAAAGGTTGCAAAAGGGGATCACAAGACTCAGGGACACTGCAACCGTCATAAATATGAGTCAGTTGCTAAGTGTTTGAATTTTGATCACGTGAACATGGGGATGCTGCAATGGTCATAAGTTGAAAAAACAGTCATAAGTCACTTTTTCAGTGCAGTTGTGACTTTGAACAGTTATTAAATGAACTATAGTAAGTTGAGGACTACCTGTATGTACAATATTTGCAAACTGAAAAGACTGGTAGGTAATGTCGCTTGTTAGTAAAATGGGCAGCATATACATTTAATAAAGAAATAAGATATATAATGCTAAGTCGTATTGTCCTAATTGAGCTATGTTAAGTTGTGAGTTAATTTTGGGAGAGGTCACAAACCCATCAAGCTATATCAGTTCAGACAGAGGCTCACAGGAGAAAGTGCTGTTCCCTTTATAAAATATAAATATCAACATATAGACCAGAAGGTCTACTGAAACAACAATTTACTCTACTGTATCCCCATCCAAGGTACCTTGGAGCAGACTTTCTCCTATAAGTACATCTAGAGAGAATACGGTGGCAAAAATAAATACTAGGAACAACATACTCCAGAAATTATGTGGAACTAAATGGGCAACTTCAGCTGCCACCTTCAGGTCATCAGCACCAGGGTTGGTCTACGCCACAGCAGAATACTGTGCCCTCTATGGCTTAACAGCTGCCATACTAAGTTAGACCCAGACTCAACCACACCATAAGGATTATAAGCAGATGTATTAAAAGCATTCTGACTTGCTGGCTTCCTCTTCAGAGCCATATAGCACTGCCACCTTTACGAAGGCAAGATGCACTAGTGAGAGAATACAGAAAAATTATGAACTCACTCCTACCTGTGCACACCGATTTTCCTCACTTATCAGCAGGAAGACTGACATCCAGGAAGCCCCCACTGGCACTGGCACAGCATCTGCACAACCACCTTAGCATCGAACATTAGCAATAGACAATCCTGAATCCTCATGACTCTCTATATAAATGAGGCATAGTATCCTCCCCACAGTCTGACTATGGGTCCCACATCAAATTGAAGATCACATCACAACCAGCTATAAACTGAGGGCATATACTGGTCCAGTATCTGCTTTTCCCCCCATATAAATGATGCTGAGCTTCAATGATTAGATGGCTAGACATTGGTATCTGAACATAGATCTTTTTAACATTTATATTTTATTGTGTTTTATTAATCTAGGTGAAACATTAATGTATATTGCTGGTCCATGTATGCTGTGCCATACACTAAATAACCACTTTCTTCTACAAACTCCATTACCTTTCAGGTGTCCTTGCAAACTTACACAAATCTTCCTTCCACCTCCCAACTGACATCTCTGAACTAGCCATTATTTACATTTGGGAATACTATTTCTAAAGCACGCTCAGAAATTCAAAATGCAGCCGCTTCCGCCAGTTCGGAGTAACTCAATTGTTCGGGAACTCTGACTACAGGTGTGCGGCCTAATTAGGAAGGAGAATTAAAAGAAAAGTAACGGTCCCGGAGGTTTGCCTTCTTTCACCTCTCTATCTTCCCACTGCAAAAACTGTACGCTTTAAATCCGCCCTTTTGGTCTTGTCCCCCACTCCCCTCCCCAAAACACGGAGCAACTGAGACCTGTTTTCTGGCGCGGCTTTTAAAGAGCAACAATTAGGACCACACCCCTGAAAAAAACGGGGGTCCGGATTTGAACAACCACTTGGCGCTTCCCTTTCTAATTCCCTTCGCGGAGCTGTCTCCCTCCGCAACAGCAAGCCGACAAGTGGAATGACAAGGAAGCGTCTGATGATGTCTCCCGCCGCTTATTGGTTCTACCGAGAAAAGCCAGGGCTTTTTCTTCGGCCGTGATTGGTGAGGGCGAAAATCTCCTCTCTCTTAACGCCCGCCTTTTCTCCGATTTCGCTCCTCCTCGTTGTTTTCATGGGGCAAGGCGCGTGCGCTACTGGCTGGCCGAGGAAAAGATCGCGCAGGCGTAGTGGCGGCTTTTGAACTCGGCTGGGGTCGGAGTGCCAGGGTATCCTGTGGCAGGTGGGTAAGTAGGTGAGCGCCTCTTCGGCAGGTGACGAAATCGGAAGAAAGCCGGGTCGAGCGCGCGCTTCTGCCCTGGGGAGTCTTGCGGGTGCTGGGACGCGGCGTGGTGATGGGAAGGGAATTGGCCGGAGTGTGTGGATGATGGGTTGATGGGTTGTAGGCGAAGATTTCTTCGTACCAGGATGCAAAACCGTATTTCCTTCTTTAAGGAGAGGGCGTATTTTCCTCCAAATAGAGCTTTGCGGTAGAAATGGGAAGCACCCTCTCGTAGGATCTGGTTTCAGAGCCCTTTATGTGTTGAAGAAAGCATCTCCCTCCACCTCCTTCCCTTCCTCTCTGGTAACAGGAGATCCAATCCAGTCTTTAGAACACAATTGCATTCATGACAAATTTGACAAATTTACACTGACATAACAGTTTGTGTACAGTATAATGTGAATATATTCTGTTCACATTATACGGTACGTAATATATATACTGTACAGAGTATTAACTAAAATTCCCCTAAAATATATTTAAAATGAGTTGAACCCCTAGATAATTACTCATTTTAATTTTAGGATGTGCTCCTTTTGGCTGCAATAATATTTGCTTGAAGAATTGTTTAAAGTTTTAAGAATGTGTATATTCCAAAGATGTTATAAAAAGTTGGGAAGTGGATAGTTTTAATATGTGCAGAATTCTATCACTTTTCTAGAATAAAAAGTATACCTATTATTTGTCTCTTAGAGCCAGCATTTATAGCTAGCGAATCATTTATTTGTTTTGACATTCTTAATGGCTGCTGAGTCTTGCATTTTGAAGTTTTGGTAACAAGTGTTAGTTCATCTGAAATATTAAGCCAGAAAATGGTGATTCTGTGTATGTGCATACTATTGATATTATTTTCTGCCCTTCAAACAGAACATTCTCACAAGAAGTTGAGGACCGAAAGGATCTATTTAACAATGATGAATGCGGATATGGATGGTAGAATGCATTTTACCATTATTTTACTTTTATGTGTGTTATAATATTTAACTGTTCTAAAGATTATGTATTTTTTATCAGCTGTTGAGACTGAAAATCAAATAGAATTAGAAGAAAAAACACGACTTATCAATCAGGTTTTGGAACTACAGCATACACTTGAAGGTTAGTTTCTTAATTTAGATGTATAACTTCATATCAAATTATTTTAAAGATAGAATGTTATTAATAGAGAAAGTAAACTGTGTAAATATATTTGAATATTTCTTTTAATTTAGTGGGATAGATTAATAACATAATATTAAGACTAATATTCTTATATCATGACTACAGTATAAAAGCTGTGCTTTTTAAGGAAACTAGAGCATTGTGGTATATTTAAATGTGTCTGTCAGTGTCTTTTGACTCCTGGTAAGTAACTTAGATTACTACAAAGGCAGACAGATTAAGGAGTTGGGATATTGTCGTCCTTGATGGTTTTGGGATTCCAGTACTGAACAAGGATGTTGGACTAGAAGGTCTCCAACCTTATAAATCTATGAAATAATTGCAATAATTTCTGCTCCATTTATGGGTTCAGTTCAAGATTTCTTTCCAAGATTTCTTTATTAATTAGTTGTGAACCAGAATATTGTAAAGATTACCTTTTTCTAGACAGACCTGCCCTGTTGAGAAATCATTTAGAAGTGACAGAGGTCATAGGATATTTTTTATTTTGTCATCCTGTCTTTGGTGTGCTCCACCTGATAATAGATTAGTTTTGAGATTTTTTGTAACTACGCACATACATTTATTGCGTGGATTTCATTATACAATTGCCTTTGTATTTTTAATGACTTTCAAAAACTTCAATTTTTTTAAAAAATGTTTTGCCTAAACGTTGGCTATTAAAGACCTCTACATGTCTTTACAGATCTATCTGCAAGAGTAGATGCTGTTAAAGAAGAAAATTTGAAATTGAAATCAGAAAATCAGGTTCTTGGACAATATATAGAAAACCTCATGTCTGCCTCTAGTGTTTTTCAGACTACTGACACAAAAAGCAAAAGAAAGTAAGGCACTGGTAACCAAACAATACTATTGTATTGCTGCTGCTTTTGTTTAATTTTAAATTACATAAGGCTACATAATACTCTAGTTTGTAACATCATTGAGGTTATGAAATTTTAATGTTAGTTCTAGACATTTTAATTTTTTTAACGAATTGGACAGTACAAGTCAGTAATGTCAGTTTTCAGCAACATAGCATAGAGAAGATATATTTATTACTACCACAGTCTGACTATAAGTGCTTTTGAAAATCAGTTCTGCTTTTATGGTTAATGTCATACATGGCCAAGTACTGTAATTATCATGGTTTTATAGTATTACTATTTGCTAGCAACATAATACAGTGTTGTGCGGAGTGGTATGAAAATACTTATTTGGAATGAATTATTTGCATGACTTCTGTTAGTTTTCAAAAAAGTTGTACATTCTCCATCTCTTCTGCATCCTCCAGGAAAATCTATTCTAATTCTTCCAGATGAAGATATAGTTTAGCTTGTTGAGTGGTGGAAGGTAATTCTTTTAAATGATGGTGTATAATGTATTGCTTGCAAAATTGTAAAGTGGAAAAAGAACACTCTATAGCTTGATATACCACTCTGAAATTAATAAATTATAATTTTAAAAATGTCTTAAAGTTCCTTTCACTTATTGGGCCAGTATAGTGTTGCAATTGATTTAAGTGTGTCCTGTTTACAAAACACTTAGTTGCATGGTAATATCAATTGTGATGATACAAGCTTGGGAAAAGTAATCTTGTAAACAGTTAATAGATACATGTATGATTTTCACTAGTTACAAATATACTTTTACTGCATAATTCCTACTAACTTATAATCACATTTTAGCCCCACAGCTGTTTTGCCTTTCAATACTAGAATGAAATTAGGGTTTTTCGAGCATGATACACATCTCTACGTAAATACTAGCTACTACAAAGGTACACCAAATGTCTGTCTCTCTGATACACTTCAAGCAGTTAAAAATAATAAGGCTCATATATTATACTACTTTTCCAGGATAAGCAAGCAATTTACTTAGATGCAGGTATATGCACAATGACATTTCTGTGAATATATGCAATAAGGCTGATAAGAAATTATCTAATTTTCACTAAAGGTGAGCTATAGGGAATCATTTTATTTTTGCAGACTGAACATGTTTTCGTTAGTCTGATGACACTTTGTTATCATTAAGAATGAAAATTGCAGTCTCAATGGACTTGGAAGAAGCAAGATTTTTAGAACAAGTTGTGGAATGGAATGGCTTTGGATTTGATTGGGTTCTAAATGGGTCTTTTTTGCCATTTTTTAATAGTAGTTTAAGAATGATGTAATTTCTATCCTAAGCAACAGTCTACTGTTTTGTAGATAGATGGGTATTTCTGTTTTTGGGAGGACATAAATGGTTCAGAACAGTGTTATAATCAGTGCTCATTTAGGAGGAGGCCTGAAATAGGTAGGCAGTATCTTTCAATGAACTATATCTGTGTTTAATGCTTTTTTTCTCTCAATGAAGCCCACTAGCAATAGCACTGGGTCTTATATCACAGTGCTTTACAGCCGTCTCTAAGTGGTTTTACAGAGTCAGCAATCTGGGTTCTCATTTTACTGATCTTGGAAGGATGAAAGGCTAAGTCAACCTTGATCCGGAATTAATCAAACTGCTGGCAGCTGGCAGTCAGCAGAAATAGCCTGCAGTACTGCATTCTAACCACTGCGCCATCATGGCTCTTAGGGAAAGATTCTAGAATTTTTTTCATGCTATTCTATGAGGAACACGTGTTTGAAACTAATTTCACTTTCCTCATTTCCATTAACCTTGTAGTAAGTCAAATAACCTGCTTAACTAGTGATATTCCCCTTTCCTCCATGGGTGGAATGCAAGTACAATATTTCAGATTCAAAAGCAAACATTTAGATTGTGTAGGTTCAGAACTGATCAGTGATTAAGTGCCATCTTACCTTGGTAAAATGCATGGGGATTCCTTCAAATGTTCTCCTTTTACATCACTTTTAATATATTTGAGAAAAGTAGGAATGAGAAGGCGAACTGCTTGTGAATAGTTGAGAGTTAATGTAGAACATGCCAGGAATCATCTAGTCTTAGGGTCATGATCAAGAAACCTGAACTTAGAGACCTTCAATAGATTAGCAGACACTGATTGCTTAGAATTGATCACGAGAAGTCTAGAATTCGGATTCACTGGTTTTTGCAACTTCAGTGGCAGCTAAAGTAAAGGACTATTTGACAAGTACCCATTTGCTCATAGGAATTGTTTGTATCCAGTTTCAGACTAATTCTGACAGCTAGCAATGTGAGAAAGTGCTGTCTAAAGAGGATTGTTAATGTGATACTGAGTTTAAATGTCATAGATGTGGTTGTTAGAGTGAACAAATCCACCACTGGGGCTTATGTTCTAAAAATGTGCTATCTCAGAATTTATATTAAATAAATATTTTTTGAGTTTATTTTGTTTCATTCTGCTGCATCTTTGAAAATGTTACTTGGAAAATAAACCTTAATAAATATTGCAAATATTTTCTATGAAAGGTGGTAGAGTTAACTGTGTTTTGAGCATCTTGTCAAAAATACTATATAGCAGTTATGAAAAATCTTTCATATAAATGCAACTTTGCGCAGAATTCAGCTGCAACATTTTCATTTCAAACATTTAAAGAGTGAATTAAATGTGCCTCACACAGTTACAAACTAATTTTTGTGGCGATCGAGATCCCCAAAGAATATCCCTTACTCAGATAAAGGCCATACACTGATATACAAGCATTCTGTTAGTGAAGCTTTATTAGAGATAAGACTTCCATTATTCTGCATATACGCATAATGGTGATTCTGTCATCTAAGCAGTGTTATGCAAATTGCAAATACAGATTAAGAATAAGCCAAAACTATGAAAGAAATATGAAGAATGGAAAAGGAATAGAGCTAGATCTAGCACTATTCATACCTCTCTGTGCCTTTCTATCTATGGTTCTGCCACATCCCTGCATCATACACTTCATTTACTTTCTTTTGTTCTTTAAACTTCTTTCTTTTTAAGAATCTCACTCCAAGCACAACTTTCTTAGCCTCTTTTTCTCTCAACCATGCAGGCGTATTCATTCATCTAATTCACATTTAACCCCCTCTCTTTTTACCCACCTGCACACTTTATAGGGGAACCTATCCCCACTGCGTACAATTTATTTTTGATTCTCTTCACACAACTCTTGGATCCCTGTAACGAAGTTAAATCAAAAGCAGAGAAAATGGCTAATTTCCCATTTTTTTAACATTTATGTCTTGCAATAGGCCAAATACGATCTTTCTCCTAGCATTTGAATTTGAATGCATTAAAATTTCTCCAACCATTTTCCTTTCTTTTATAAATATTTTATCTCAGAATATACATTAACCTATTTGCTCAAGCTTTATGCTGCAATAAGTAACTCCGTTTTCCTATTAACCGCAACTGCTTTAGAACTTCAATATAGGTAGTCTTGGCTTGCAACCAGTCATCTCTTGACCATATGCAGTCACGACAGCCTTGGAACTGATGCTTTATGGCCTGTAAAGCACTTCTGGCTGTCATAAAATGTGTTGATTCCTCAGTCACATGGGTGCATTTTGGTCACTTGGCAACCTGTTCACATTTATGACCTGTTGCCAAGCCCCCTGTGATCATGTGATTGCCATTTCTAATTTTCTCTCCTGGCTTCCCCAGTCAAAGGGGAAATCAGCAATGAAGATTATAAAGGGAGGGAACGTTGGATTTGAGGTCAGTTCCCCCAGCATGTTTTATTTTTATTTTATTTATTTATTTATTTTTGATTTGTCAATCGCTTACAAGATAACAGGTATAAATATACATAGTTATGAATACATGAAATGGGTACATATAAGAAAAATAAAAGAAACAATTGGACAGGGACGGTAGGCATGTTGGTGCGCTTATGCATGCCCCCTACAGACCTCTTAGGAAAGGGGTGAAATCAACAGTAGACAGTCTAAGGTTAAAGTTTTTGGGGTTTGGGGAAGAAACCACAGAGTCAGGTAGAGTATTGACCACTCTGTTGCTGAAGTCGTATTTCCTGCAATCAAGTTTGGTGCAGTTAACCTTGAGTTTGTATCTATTATGTGCTCTTGTGGTGTTATGGTTGAAGCTGAAGTATTCATTGACAGATAAGTCATTGCAATGTATTATTTTATATACCATACTTAGATCAGACTGAAGACGGTGTAATTCAAGGTTTTCTAGGTCTAGAATTTCAAGTCTGGTGGCATAAGGTATTCTACAACCAGTAGAGGAGTGGAGAACTCTTCTTGTGAAATATTTCTGGACTTTCTCAACTGTGCTAATATCAGATACGTAATGTGGGTTCCAGATTGATGAGCTGTATTCGAATATTGGTCTAGCAAATGTTTTGTATGCTCTAGTTAGTAGTGTGATATTACCAGAGAAAAAGCTATGTAGGATTAGGTTAACAACTCTTAATGCCTTTTTGGCTATGTAGTTCCAGTGGGCTCTAGCACTTAGATCATTAGAGATGAGTATTCCAAGGTCCTTTACAGAGCTTGGATCATCAACAAGGTCTTGACTATTCAGCTTGTATTTTATTTTCTGATTTTTTTTTTGCCAATATGTAAGACAGAGCATTTATTTGTTGAGATTTGAAGTTGCCATTTGTTTGACCATTCTGATACATTGTCAAGATCTTTTTGAAGGGTAGCAATATTGTCTGTGGTATTGAACAGCTTTACATCAACAGCGAAGAGAACGCAGTTGCTCTTAATATGATCACAGAGGTCATTTATGTGGAGAATTATTTATGTAGAGTATTATTTATGTAGAGTGTTATGTCGAGAGATTTCCCCTCCCCCTCATGCAGGAAGAGAAAATTTCACGGGCTCAAGGAATAGCCCTCAAATTTGGCAAAAATGCTAGCAAACACCGGCATTCCAAACCTTTTTGGAATGAATGTCAGTATTCATCAATAGTATTTAAGTGAACACTATCTCCACTTCTTGAAAAGGAAAAACACTGGCAAACACCAGCATTCTGAGCCTCCCAGAACAGTGTTTGCTAGCATTTTCACCAGATTTAACAAGTGCTTTGCTCAACAACCGTGATATTGAACTCAATTGTGGTTGTAAATGGAGGACTATACACTGTGTGTCATACTGTATTTGCTTCAAATATTTGGACTTTGAAGCAACACACAGCATACAATAATATATGTGTGTTAACATCCAAACCCAACAGTCCTTAGTAGGCTGTATATATAGATTGCTACTGAAATAAGATTTAAAATCTAAAAAATTTTTGGACAGTATGATTAAATATGCAGAATTTAATGGTACTGCAAAATATGCAGAATTCGAATGCAGTGATAAGAGATGGAACAATAGAAATTTCAATGGAAGAACATTACATTTATTCCAAACATTAAAAGTATGTTTTATTGTTGGTATACGATCTCCATTTTGGTTGCTAAAATGGTTAATTTATTTTTAAATAATTGTTGGAAAGGTAATAAGACGATGGGATTATTTTTTGTCATATTTGGTGGCAATGTTATAAAATTCAACTATTCTGAAAAATGATTCATGCTAGTTTGAAGGAAATTTTGCAAGATGAATTCCCATTTCATTCTACAATAGTTTTACAGATAGTTCTCAAGTTATGATGACAATTGGGGGTGGTATTTCTGTGGCAAAGTGATGCTTTCTTAAAAGTATGACATGTGACAACACCTAGCAATGACAATAAGGACCACGTGAGTCACTGGTCAAGGACCTCCGGTGAACATGACTTCCGACTATCTTTAGCTTCCTTGTTGACCTTGCTGTCAGTGAACGTTGGAAATTGTGATCTCATGACCATGGCTCACACCTTCATTTAAATGTCCAGATATAAAATAATCCTGTTCTACAATAAGGAGCCTTCAGATAAAATAGCTTTTTAAAATAAAAATGTGTTAGTGGGCACCCAAAGATAAGAGATCCTTATTGTACTCATTTGCTCATGGTAACCCAGAAGTGAAACTCCTGCAGAAAATGCGCAATCAATTTCTAGAAGCTCTAATGCTATTCTAGTGATTTTCCATTTTGCAGTACAGTACATACTGAATGTTGACAATTCTGAATATATAGCAAAAAATTAAATGTTAATATTATTAGAAATAGTTTCCTTTTTAAAATATTATTCCAATAATATATACATTAATAAGCTTCAAGTTAAATAATAGGTTATATTAAAGATTTTTATTTAGGAATCAATATAATTTAGGAAGTAAATTGTACATGGATTTTGCCAATCTGGCTTGAAACATAAAACTATAAAAGCATGAAAAATTTCATATACACCAGTTACATAAATACAGTTAATGTTTTTCCATTTAAATGTAAAACATGTTATAGTTTAAAATTAATAACAATGAAGTGCCTTGGAGAACAGAAAGCAGTAGCAACTGTAACAAGCATTAAATACACATTACAACAAAATGTAAGTAAATATTAGTTTTCAAAAATGTAATTAACAGCCAAACACAGTTATTGCATTCAGCTCAAAATATCAAAGTGATTTTATCATCTTTGAAATATTTAACTTCTAAATCTTAAAAATAATGTATCCTCTCTAGAGCTAGGAACAAAAATTGATGTAAGAGTTTCCAAACAATATTAAATAACTTCAAAGAATATTTATAGTAAATCAGGCCCTATCACCATTTAAAAAAAAATCTTCTGTGAAGTAAAGAACCCAATAACTCAACAAGTAGGAATGTTTCTTCAAAAAGAAAAATGAAAAACCTGACAAGATGAAGAGGGTCTGGAAAATAGGATTTAAAATCAAAACTGAGTTCAGTCTTTGTTTAAGAGTTAATAATCTCCATGCCTGTGCCAGTGTTAAAACAGTATGACTGGATTCTGTAACTAGAAACAAATAATACTAGATGGAAGTGTGTTAGTCTTTTCGAACTCTCCGTTTACGTACTGATTTTGCAGGTCCATCGACAGACCCAGTGCTTTCATCTGCTTCTCTCATCTGGGGGAGGGGAGGAAAATATGCATGAGAGTTGTCAATATAAGTTATTGTTCACTATTATCCATCTAGGTTGCAACTAAATATTGTTTACTTTTGAAAATATTTATTTTTAATATTAATGTTTTTATTTCCTAAGAGCATTAAGAAAATCAATAATTACTTTGTATTTACGAATGTGGCTTGCTTATAATTCTTTTTTAGCATTGTAACTTGTACTACTTATAGAAAGAAGGGGGAAACTGGAGTGTAGAACACTTACTGAATCTAACATAATTAAGTCAATAACTCTTTCCATGTTGACTTAAAGTATCTGCTTTCTAGTGTATTTAGTTCCTAATATACAATCTAAATTCACTGGAACTCTAGTATCTCAGGAAACAATTATGTCAGTTAGAAAGTTATGGAATGGAATGTCAAATAAAGGATTTGATCCTTTTTCCCATGCTAAATTGACTTTATGAGAAACCCAACTTTAAAAATTTGGGAAAAGATGGTGATATGGAAAAAATGGATGGAAACAGGTAAATGAACCAATTGATAGATGATAATGATTTTTTAACATACACTGTATTACAAGTAATATATATCAGATGTAACCCAATGGCAATATTTACATATTTACAGTTACTTACAGTTATAATATTTGTTAATAACATTGCTAGCATTTCCATGTGAGATATTAGAACAAGTGGTTAAATCCTTCAGCATCCCCTCCCCTCTCTCTCTCACACACACATCAATAAATCAAATTGCTATGTATATGCTAAGCAATGAGTGGAATAAAAAATTAGATTTATGCAATTATATATTGGGAGAATGTCTTAACTTCTACAGCAACAATGACAACAGTGTCTCTAATTATGACTTATACAACAAAAATATTTAGAACTTACTGGACTCCATTATGTTTGAACTAAAAAAAGACTGTCTAAGACAGTGTAAGATAATAAAATAATGCTTCTTTACTCTGTTTTTATACAATGTCCTATACTTAGCAAGTTTTTGGAGAATGAATGGACTATATGACTATATGTCAAAAGCTAAATTTTAGCTAATTTTGTAAATTTTGACAACATAAATGGATTCTCTGTGTCCGTAAATTACTATGGATGAAAAACTGATGTTGCAATATATGAAAAATAAATGTATGGTTCCATTCACTCAACGCATGGAAGAACTGACTGTGCTTACTACTTATGAGCAGATTGCCTACAGGCCTAAATTTCATATGGACAACTATAATGAAACATGAAAGTCTGGGGTGTTTTTCTAGATTTAGCATATTTCTGCTTTCATCTTATTCTATTTATACCTTAAAGAGAATTTACAGAACTAAAACTTTTTACATTTCTGTAATTCTAGAAAGCCTCACCTCATCCTCTTCTGAGTGAGATTTATCCTCCTCCTCTTGACTTCTTTCAGCAGTATCATTTTCTTCTTCATCATCTTCACCACCTTCATATTCCAAGAGACAGTGAATAATTATTAAACGTAGTACAGTAAGGAAAAAAAAGATAGCAAGGACACATAGATTGTCTCATGAATGATTCCAGAATGAGTTCTCAGGC
This sequence comes from Pseudonaja textilis, assembly GCF_049901715.1. Taxonomy (NCBI): domain Eukaryota; kingdom Metazoa; phylum Chordata; class Lepidosauria; order Squamata; family Elapidae; genus Pseudonaja; species Pseudonaja textilis. The sequence continues at coordinate 26,127,997 of NC_141995.1, read as the reverse complement.
CAGTTTGATACAGTGATTAAACCACTAGGCTAGAAACCAAGAAACGTGAGTTCTAGTTCCTCCTTAGACACAAAACCATCCAATGCCTTAGGTCAGTTACTCTTTATAAGCCCCAGAAAAGAGGCAATGGCAAACTACTTCCAAAATCTTGCCAAGAAAACTGCAAGGACTTGTACGGGCAGTTTCCACAGTCAACTCTGAGTCAAGGGCACGCATAAAAAAAAGATGAGTCTTTTAATGTATATCATAATAAAGTCTGTCAGTCAACTAGCAAATCACATTATTCGATCAGACACTCACATTAAACAAATTTTGTAACTAGTCTTAATCAACCTTTTTTCATTTTGTATTTGGGTTATAATGAAACCTGGAAGTAAACTGAAATGGGTATTTATAAGATGAATAGGGCAAACTGAGTGCATTTTCACCCCTCCTTTTATAATGCTGATGACATTATGATGGCTGTGGATAGGAGCAGTCCTTCCCTCTCTCTCTTGTTATGCTTCCTCCTGCCAAGGAACACTTAAGAGATTTGTTTTACTTTTTTCTCCTGTTTTTTTTACTTTCACCTAGTAAAAGCATAGTTTGATCCATATTTAGAGTAGCTCCACATTATTTCATATACAGGGCAGAACAACTATTCCAGATGGAATGCATGGAGTAGTTCATATACAGAACATTTGAATACCTTCAAACCACCACATTTGAAATGAAGTAGTGCCTTCCAGCTATAAAGGGATTATGGATTTTATTGGGGAACTCTGGATGTGTATAAATAACAATAGCACTTAGACTTATATACCACTTTGCAGTGCTTTACAGCCCCCTCTAAGCAATTTACAGAGCCAGCATATTGCCACCAACAATCTCTCATTTTACCAACCTCAGAAAGATGGAAGGCTGAACTTTCCAAATAAAAGGGTAATATAGAGTATATATAAGTACAGAGTATTTAACAATGGTTTGCCAGCTTGGAATACATTTCAAGTGGTCAGCAACTAATGTAAACTATGATTTTGCTGGTTTATCACAGTTTCAAATAAATATTGTCAAAATCTCTTACCTCCCTCATCAATATTTTCATTTGTTTTTTTAATTTCATCCTTTTCTGATATCTCTTGTTCTAGTTCTCCTTTTGTAATTGGCTTAGCTAAATCAGTTTTTTTGTAGTCTATATCGTCATCCATTTTCTAAAATAGAAGGATTAAAATTATGTCTGATTTTCAGACTTAATGTTTTCAAAACATTACAAAACAATTGAATGTCTCATGCTTGCCAATTTCCTTTCCTTCTTTCTCCCACTATAATGTATTTCTAAACATATTTTGAGCCAAGAACAGATGAAGCAAATTATTGATTTTTATAATACAAAATAAGATAGCATACCTTGGATGGCCAGCAGAACAATATGCCCATTCCTATTGGTAGTGCCAGTGTTAAGATATAAATAATCCAAAGCCATGGGCGTTCTTCTGCAGCAGTTACCAACTGGCTAAACATACCAGGCTGAAAAACCAAAGGGTGTGCACTTATTTTAGAGATCAAGCTTCACGGAATTTTCTTTAATATGTTATTCAAAAATGTTGATCAAGCCTTGCGCTATATCAATTATAAGTGTTAATATGAAAGAAACCTCTGAACATAAAGAAGCCACTATCTTAATTATGCTATATCTCAAATCAATAACAAAAATTGGTAGATCACATATCTTGGGTAGGGAAACTTGGCTCTTCTATCACTTATGGACTTCAACTCCCAGAATTTCTGAGTGAGCCATAAAAGGTTCCCCATCCCTGGCCTACTGGTTTTTCAGTTGTGGAGGAAATCAATTTTTGACTTGAATGGGACTGTTTAATATACAAACGTATGAAATTTCTCCCAAAGTCATCCATTGGCATGAAGTCAGTTATATATTTAAAAACACACACACACACACACACTCTCTCTCTCTCTCTCTCTCTCTCTCTCTCACATGTGGCAGCTATATCTAAAGAGCTTTTGCACAGTAATAGCTTATGCATCAATTGCAGCCATTCCTTGATTGAGAAGTCATGCTCACAATTATTCATGTTATAGTTCCCTCCAAGTCCTATATACAGTATTTGTGAATGCCATCTGAGGGGACTTAGGAAATGGGAATTTTCAATCACTGCTCAAATGCTTTGGAGCTCTATCCCTACAAAGATCTACCTCTTCACTCATGGGTCTTTAAGCATAGCATCAAAGAAATAGAGTACATAAATAAGAGATAGGAGGGCAAGGGAAACAAAGCCTTTCACCACATTGAAATCTAAGCTTTTAGTATTAGAAACCTATTCAAGAAATGTTTGTCCTGAAATTATTTAACTACGATATCAGGGTTTCTTTTTCCTTCAAAAGTATACAACACTCAATCTCTGAAGTTAGTTGATCAACTAGGTCTGTACTGATTAAATGGCATGGTGTAACTGGATTGTTCAAATGAGTCTTATTATATTCAAGTGATGATTATTGATATTGTGAGTATATGTATAAATCAAACTAGACAAAAGATATGGCCATGGGAACAAGAAGTTGCCCAAGTCTCAGTAAATTTGTTTACTAGGTTAAAGAAATCTAATGGCATTTTAAGTGCCTTAATTTTATAAAAGTAAACAAAGCATAAAAGCAAGGTTGTAAGGCTAATATAATGAAACTCAAACTCAATATTTCTAAATATTTCTCATCCATGGGCAATCAGAGTGATTAATTAGGAAACCATTATTAGTAAATGCATATAAAACATTGAGTATAATCAATATAATAAATAACATACACATATAAAGAATGGTTGCTGGAATTGGGTATGTCTAATTTGATGAAAAGAAGGACTAGAGGTGATATGATAGCAGTGTTTCAATATCCCTGGGGCTGCCACAAAGAAGAGTAAGTCAAGCTATTCTCCAAAGCATCTGAGGGCAGAACCAGAAGCAGTGAAAACTAATCAAGGAGAGAAGCAACCTAGAACTAAGGAGAAATTCCCTGACAGAACAATTAATCAGTGGAGCAACTTGACTCCAGAAGTTGTAAATGCTCCAACACTGAATTTTTTAAAGAAGGGATTCTATAACCATTTGTCTGAAATGCTACAGGGTTTCCTGCCTGAGCAGAGGATTGGACTAGAACCCTTCCACGGTCCCTTCCAACTCTTGTTATTCTATTCTGTTCTGTCCTATTCGATCATAATAAACATCATGTTACAAATTAAATATCATTGGAATTTTGAAATGTTATGCATTTCAGGGTGCTTTTTTGGCAGAATTGTATTAATTGAGACAAAAATATAATAAATTCTTACTTCGTTGGCACTTGCAATCAATTTTTTAAAGCCCCAGCCATCTGCTGCCCATCGATCAGCAACTTCCTTGTCTGAACAGATTATGAAGTTATCAAAGTAAATATTTGATGTCATAGACCAGAGTTCTAAACCCATAGCATCAACAGTAGTCATCTGAAAAGGATGAGCGTCTTCAAAATAATCAGGATTAGGAATTTTCTGAGGACTCCATATACCCTGTAAGAGAAAAATAATAGAATGCATATGAAAGAAGATAAACATTTAATAACCTAATATGACAGAAGGTTGGCAACTGTTCAGAATATGAGGCTTCCCATTATTTTAGAGCAAATACTACAGATACAGATAAAACAAAGTATTTTTACATAATCCAGCCTCTGGTTCCTATTCATGGATTCAGTCTCTAGTATTTTATGGATCGGAAAAGAGGGCTTAGTACATCAATTTAAATAATATCAACCTGTCCCCATATTAGTAATGAAGCAATTAAAGCAGTCCATCATAATCCCCAACAAATTATATAGTAATCAACACAATATATAACAATTATTGCTTTTACCTGATAGTTAGGATTTTCTATCATTGGTGGCCTCCATTTTCCTTTATAGTTTGGATTGTTCATCATGGGGCGTACCCATACCCCACAACCAGGTGCAGCTTCACATTTTGGATTAGGAATCTGTGGAGCTTCCCACACCCCATCCATTTCTTCATCCCTGTAAAAAAGATAAATATATCCATCAAAAAAAATTTTAAGGATGGAACTATAAATAAAACATGCCTTCTTCCCATTTGTTTAAATAGCTAAAGACAAAACTCAAAAGATAAAAAAGGTAAAGATGAAGGTTTCCCCTGTCTAGTTGTGTTCAACTCTAATTTGGGTGGTGCTCATCTCCATTTCTTAGCCTAGGGAGCCAGCATTATCCAAATATATTTCTGTGGTCATGTGGCCAGCATGACTGTATGTCAAGGGGCATGGAAAACTGTTACCTTCCCACCAAAGTGATGCCTATTTATCTACTTGCATTTGCATGCTTTTGAACTGCTAGATGGGCAATTCAAAATATAATGATACATAAAATATGTCAGTTTCCTTTGGGTTGACATCTTGCAATCAGACTCTTGCATCCTGCTAGTGGTTTTAATGCTTTCACTTACTCATTACAGCAATATATTGAAAGAGAGAATGCAGATGTTTTTCACATATCTCTTTAAAAATTTTACTTCAGAAAAATGTACAGTGCAATTATTAAATGTTTCAATTACATGTGATCAATGAATCAACAAATCAAATTTCTAATTACCATATACTCACATTATCAGTTTTAAGAAAGCTTGAAATCCCCATTTTTAATCCAAAATTTTCTAAGTTGATTTTAGAATCCTGCTTGATATTTTAAGTGGAATTATGGTTGACACTGAATTTTGGAGAAATATGCTAGCTTTCTATAATACTGCTTTACGCCCATAAAATTAGGTAAAGAACATTTCAAGTAAATAAACAAACTCTTAACATTATCTAATGCACAATGCTGAGAACTAATGCTGTTTATTTGATGTATTAATTTTCACAGCTTAAAAGATTCAATTTTCAGTTTCTGAACTAAACTTACTAATCATTTTTTATATAAATACAATATGAAGCAACAAAAGCCAGCCAATAAAGCAAAAGATAAACACAATTTAAAAAGCTTACAGAGTCATAAATAAAAGAGTGTCTTCAATATAATTCATTACAGGAATCAGAGTGTAGTAATAATTTCCAGAATGACAGACACACTTACCAATCTTCTGGTTTTTCTGCATTTGGATCTGGAATGTATTCAGGTTCATTATCAAGCCATCCTTCAGGTTTAACTGCATCAGGATCTTCTATTTTTGGAGGCTCATCTTCATTCCTTAAAATTACAAACCAATTTTATCCAAAATACATAGAAGAGCAGCAAGATATATTACTATTATGAATACATTTATTCTTCCAGAAAAAAGGTATGTATATGAAACATATTTTTGATATTTGCATAATATTTATATGTTTTAAGATCTTTTATTATAGAAGTGAATCAAAATAATACTGCTACACAAATATTACAACTGCAAATCTGCATGTGGACGAACACTTCAAAGATTATCAGTCTTATTGAAGAATGTTAATCTAGGCTTGCTTTCTTTTGCTAAAAAGTACTAAGTGGTTGGCTGACCAACAATTATGATAACTAGAGAATAGTATTTGTGAGTATAACTGCTGATGACTATGGTGTTTATAATATTGCGGTAGGTAGGTAGGAAGGAGGGCTAAAAATCTACTTATATGTAAATGAGAGACAGTAGAAAAGGATCAAAAAGGGGGAAGAAGGAGTTATATATTCTCTTTACCAGTCATCTGGCTTTACAGCATCAGGATCACGTATTTTAGCTCTCTCATCCCAGTCTTCAGGCTTCTTATCATTAGGATCTTCTATCTCTTTTGGTGGATTTACAGGTGGAATCATGTCTTCTAGGAGATTTCCCTTGCTGACAACTGCTTGGTCAATTAATACTTCAAAAGTATTATCAGGTTTCAGCACTAAAATGTAATAAGTTAATATATTAAATAAAGGAGAAATTATAAACATATTTTTCATAATTCGTAAATATTTACTAGAAATTGTTTCAGTTTATGGTTTTCAATGTTTGTACCATATAATCAACCTGAAAATTATGCAAGTTCTGAATATTGATTTTTTTTTAATTGAGCATATTGCCTGAATATTTATTTAGACAGATTCATTGTAATAAGAATATATTTCCAAATGAATTTGCTTAAAACAAATTTAATCTGAAATTTCTGCTTTAATTATATGTGATTATACAAAAGTATTATTAAAATATATTTCATATTTGTATTAAATAATAAATTTTCATTTCAAAACTGCCATCTTTGTTGTTTTCAAACATATTGCTTCCAATTTTATTATACTTTAAAAGCACAACACCAAACCCCATGCAGTACATTTTATCCCTATTTTTTCAGAAGTTATAACATATTATGTCAATGCACCTTATTCTATATGAAAAATTCTTAGGAATCCATTTTATTTAAAAAAAGCAAACAAATTCATATACTTAATAGATATAATCCTCAAAACTTCTCACTTCCTATTAAATTGTCATCTTGTATAATAAAATGTAAAGACCCATATATGGTCAATTATCTGAAAATAAAATGATTTATGGTTAATATCCAAATGCACTTGGGATAAGCTTCAGTTTAAAAAGTAATAATTATTCTATGCAGAAACATCAATTAATTTGAGGGGAAAAATACCAACTTGAAGCATAATTGAGAATTAAAGGAATTGTAATCCGAGAAATCTGTAGGGCATCAGATTGAATAAATCAATGGTTTAGATTTTAATCCATATAAAAGCCCTAATCTACAAAACAAATTTAAGTAGAAATTGTAGGCTTCTGGCACTCTGAACTGGAACAACCTTTTATTTGCAAAATTCCAATACCTGTGAGTTCTGTTGAGGGAACATGAGCCCCACTGCTTTCATTAGTAACTATAAGAAAACATATCTTCAAGTATAAGAATTCCTCTAATTCTCATTATAAAACTGAGGTAAGGAAGTATCTAAAAGTTCCCAATTTTCAGTTGCTTTCCTTTATACATACCTGCTTCTATATAGCATTAAGTGTAAAAAACAGGTTTTCTCTAAAGTTTTTGTCCTATTCTTCAAACATTTATAGGATAGCAATATTAAACTGTTGCCACAGAAACTGGATTTCCCAGAATGACCAAAAGAAAATTAATATTTTTTTTAAATGCAGAACATATTCATGTGTTTTAAATATAGTCTTGTAAGTATAGTAAGTTATAAATATACATTATAACACAAGTATTTAAATTATATCTTATTTTTCTAAATTTAAAAATGCAAAAAATACCAAGGGTATATAGATGGGTCTTCCTGTCAGTATAAATTTTTTTCAGATCTACATCAGGTCGCTTGGCGTGCTTTTCCTCATAATCTCCAGTCTTAGGATGTTTATGTCTGAAGATAAAGTGTAGTTTATAGTCTTCTCCACATTTATCTGGCCCAAACATAATTGTATATGATGTTTTATCATAGAAATATTCCTGTAGGATAAAAATGAACACAATATTTTGTTTGTAAGAAAAATATTCTGCAACAAAAAACACTGGCACTAATTAGAGCTTGATAGCTCCTTATTTTAAATGATATTTAAAAGAATATTTTTAGAAATTAGTAGCATTTATTTAGTTGTGATTCATAACAACAAAATAGAAAAAACTATAATTGATAATCCATGTTCAGGATGAGACCTAAAAAGATAATTATTTGACCTTCTGTGCTTGCAGTTACACAGGAATTTTCTCCTGATAACCTTCCTCTTCTATTAACAGGATTCTTGGAAGAAGAAAAAATGTGGCTGAAAAACAGCCAAATGTATATAGCAGCAAGCAGAAAATAATAATTTGATCTGGTTCTAGAGCTTTAAAACTAACCTTCCAATGAAGGCTTCCAAGGCTCATTGTGTGAGCATAACAACTCACTCAAAAATGAATAAAACAAGATCAAGGTTCTAGTGGGAGAAGACTCTGGTAAAACTAAAACTGAGTCTGAAAATGGATTGGGGCAGAGAACATAGGCTACCAAAAATTAGATTCCCCCAGTGCCTCCATTCAAAAGGGGAAGTTGACCAACATCTTGGAATGGTGGTGAATGCTTCATTCTAAGTCCCCTTCTTCCCAGTTCCATGACCCAGAGGAGAACAAATAGAACTCATTTTGTGCTTCCTAATGCAGCAGTTCCCAACCTTCCCGACTTTATAAATCGACGAGGGAGGAGAGGGGTTGGTTTCACGCAAATGGCAGGCAAGCGCACATGCTTGCCCACTGCGTGCAAGTGGAGCTACACACGTGTGCTCGCCCATCATTTTCATAGTCCAATTCTGAACGGGCCGCAACCAGGGCTTGGGGACCACTGTTCTAATGCACATATACATTCAAGGATGCAATACAAGTACTGTACCTAAACATAGAGAAGCCATGGGTTACATTACCCAGAAAAAAACACATGCCTCTCCTTTACGTCCACTTCTGATAAAATACTGGAAAGAATTTCAGAAGCCACGCTTAACATGCTTTCCTTTTCTTGTTATAATTATATAACATATCAATAATATATGGCAATTAATTTAAATATTTATATATTAATGGATTAAAATTAGAGTTCCTGTATTTTCAAATCCTAACTCAAATTCTGGAATAAATTAACTAAAAATAAGTTTTTGTTAACAGATTATTTGAACCTATCTTTGAAGATCACTAATCTTCAGCCAATGAAAATATTTCACCTTAATTATCCTTGTAGAACTATTACAATAATGAAATTGGGATAGGCAAGAACAACTACCTACACTTAACTTCTTGAGACACAGGCGGGATATGTTAGATTACTATTTTTCATTTTATTGTGATTTTTTAATATACCAGATGAAAAGGCTCTGAATCTTTTTACATACAATTTCAAACCTGCTGATTGGTATCATTTTATCTTTTCAGATTGAATTTAGTTTAATTTTCTGTATTTGTATTCCAGTTTTATTTTTCTTTACAAACTACTAAGATTTTGACTGAAGAATGAGAAAAAAAATAGCCATAAGCAACAAACTTTCCAATTAATGAAATAAATAAATAAATAAATAAATAAATAAATATATATATATATCAGGCTAGTGTATGCTGGTTTACTAAAAAAAAAAAAAAACTGAAGTATGTAAATTATCTATCATAGGAAGTGGTGCGTATTTGTATGTGAACCTCAGTAATAAAAATGGATTATAAGTACTGAAAGTTTGGAACGTCTCCTTCCAAATACTGCAACATGACTGATCAAATAATCTTTTGCAGTTATTACGTACCAGATCCAAATCGTCACTTTTGGATAGAAGTTTAACATATGCACCACCACAATCAATGCCATCCTGAAAGTTCACTTCATATCTGCATAACAGAAACACATTAATACTCTTTTGCAGATAAATATTAATTAAGTTTCTTTAGCTACCAGTTCCCAGTTACTTTAGGCACTGTGTCATGCAGTTTTTAGCATCAGTTAGTACCTGTTTTTCTCCCTGTGATTGACCTAAAACATTTTTAATTTCTTTTGAACATTTAAAGTTACATATTAATCTTGTATTCTTTTTATACCAAAAATAATTATAGTACATTTTGAAAATCAAATGCTAGAAGTAGAAGGGCATTATTATTATTTTTATTATTAATATTATTATGTTTCATTGCACATTAGATGTTTAAACTGGATTTGGCAATTTTATCCACCTATAGAATCCTTCTCACGGATCTGAGATAGGCAGATGTTGTTTGGAAGGCAGGTATTGTTGCAGGATATATTATTATTATGGTTGGTTGCATAATCAAGTCAGATAATTAGACTGGATTTGGCATATTTATCCACCTATCGAGTGTTGTGATTATTATCATTATTTCACATGTAAACATATACTTACTGAACAATTAGTGGTGTGCTATCAAAAATAAATGGCTTTGTTAACATCGTTGATATTGCATGATGTTTTGCTACTGATTTTAGTACCAATCCTCTGTCACCAGGCACCATGTTTTCTTTTAATGGTTCTATTTCCCATCTTCCTAAGTGAGATAATACACAAGAGAAAAGCAAAATAGTAAAATTTTACAAATACAACTATGAGAAGAAATCTGTCTGTCATCTATCATAAAAATAAAAAATAAACTGCAATGAATACAAATACAAAAATGTGCCATCAACCCACCAACTAGACAAAGAGCACCTTTCTTCTCTGAAAAATGGAAGAGATAAGTCATCAAAGCCTTCCAGAATCCAAAACAGTATAAGTTGATTACAGATCTGCCCATGATTAGGGCCAAAATTCCATGTCTCTTATATTCAAATTAAGTTACATTTGTTCCAAGATAAAAGCCAGATCTTGTGAGCCAAGTCTATTGTCATGGCAGCCATAAACCTAGGGCTATTTCAGACATCCAACCAAGGGGAGGAAAGATTAAGACTCCCAATACTGCCACCTTAGCAATCAGACTGAGCGGCCTTGGCAGAAATGCCACAATGCACTAGGGGCAACAGTATACAAACAGTCAACCCAACTAGTCTTTCTAGTCCCAATTTACAAATAAGGACGTGCATTCAGTAATGCCTCTTGATGCCAACATAATCTCATGTATGACAAAAAGAATATCTCAGAATTTCCTGATCTTCATTTGAAATCTGGATGGGCACATTTATGACAAAGATCCTTTGTCCTCTTCCTCCATCCAGGTTTGAAAGTATAGGCCAGATCAGCCCTCTCATCCATAATCAAATCAAGGATGAGTAAGGTTTTACTACAGACAGACCCAGTATTAAATAGCAATTCTTGGATTCTAAATTACCTAGAACCCCGTTCCCCAGTACGAAGAATGAGAACTGGAAAGGAGGAAAACATACAAAGATGTCAAACCAACTTACCCTAAATGCAGCCCATTCACTCTGTTCTAAAATATTTAACTTAGCTCATCACAACCAAGCACCATTTTCTACTTCTGGAGAAGCAATGTTAGACTTAAGGTGACTGCAGAGCAAAGCCAATAGCTGCAGTAGAAAAAGGAGTTAGAGAAAGGATTGGTTCCTCAGAATTCTTCTTCAGGGCAAGAATGGGCTGGGATTATCCACAACAAGTACAGAGGCTGTCCATGAGGAAACTGTAAGACAGCAATCTTCAATGGGTTTTACTGCTCTAGGAGTTGGGGGGGAAATCTAATCTAAGTCACAGATCAGCATCTTTAAAAAAAACCCACTGAGTTCACATACTTCCTCTCTTAACCACCTTAGGAAATTGCTTATTAATGGCTTTTTCAAAGTTAAGAAACTTTAAAAAAGGCAGGTTTCATTACAACCAGGTGAATTTCCTTCTATCCTTGATGAAAAAAGTTTCATGCTCATTTAAGGAGTTTAAAAAGAAAAAAATGAATTAACATAAAAAGAATGGATTAGAATGTTGATTTTGGAAAGTTATAAATAGATTAATGGGACAGATAGATTAAAGACTGCAACAATCCTATGGGTTGTTCGACTTTTTACAAAAATATATGAAAATTTTGAAACTAACTATAAAAAATCCACCCATGGGAAAGTGTTGATTCAAAAAAAAAAAACCACCATGATAAGAGGGAACATTGAAGATGGACTAGAGGAAATCAGACAGGGCTAAAGATTACAATTAAAAGAAAGGCAACCTATTAATACAATGCAGCAATATTATTTGACTGTGGAAGAATTCAAGGATATTTGGAGAAAATGCACTAAGAAATTACTCGTTTGCTACTACAAAAATAGATTTAAAAGAGGCTACAGAAGAGGTGCAGATTTTATTGGACAAAATGCAGACCGGGGCTGATTTCAATAGGGATTTGAAAAGAGATTTTAAAATGCCAGACTACAAGAATGATACAGAAAAAGATGTCACACCCAATTTGCAAAAGAAATTGCGCAATATCTTACAATAATTAAAGGGAACATACAGTACATAGGAATAATAATAATAAATTAGAAGAGTAACTTGGATAGCTTTCTTATTTTGGAATTACAAAAGAGGCATGCTAAACCACAGTGAAGGAATTTCTGAGTGGAGACATAATGCATTATCAGAAGGAACTGTTTTTGCTTTTAATCTTAAGCTATCTTCTTGTGAGCCCAAAAGTATACTATTATGATAAAATGATTGAGAAAACCTAGGAGAAGTACTACAAGTACAACCTGCCATAGTGCAATTTGTATGGAATTTTAATTAACAATATAAGAAAGAATATACATGAGAAGTACTAGAAGTTGAAACAAAATATCCAATTTAACTTGCACAAAGCAATAATTCATCAATAATACTAAGTTTATGTCTTACCATCATACTTTGCAATGTTTTCATCTGTGTCCTCCTTTTTGGTCTGAGATAAAATCCAACTGTTTAAAATAACAACAACACAACCATATCATACAAATTCCTGGAGGTTCAGACTGTCACTTGCCACTCATTTGAAGTTTGGTCTGACTATATATGGGAAAATTTGAAATGACCTAATTCTGAGGGGCTAGGAAAGTTTATATCAATTTAGATTATAACATTGAGGGCAGGGAGAGTAAATGTTTCTCCTTAACACAAAAGGTAACCTGTAAAAAGTAAAAACTATTAATGAGAATTAAATTGAAATTGTACTCTGATCACACAATAACTAGTTTTCAGAGATGATTAAAATTATTTCAACATATAAAACAATAAAACTGCAATATGTATTAAGGATAAAATAATAAAAAATAGAAATTATCCACAAGCAACCATTCCAACTAGCTACAGTAGAGGGAGATATAGGTTACAGGTTTCACTTTCCTAGATTGGCAAAAGACCAAGTGCTTTTTAATTCCTTCTGTTCCTGAACTACTTCTATTCAAACTGCAATTATAAAAAAAATAGAAATCTTAAGAGCTAGTCAGTGACTTATTTCTTTTCATTTTTCCAAATTTCAATTTGTTCAGCATTGGGTATCTTATACTGTAAAACATGACGTGACTGATTTTTAAATGTCCCCAAATCTAATTTTCAGATAGAATTATAAATAATCAACATAAAATCATAGGATCATTCAGAGATGTAGATCCTGGCATAGCACTAGAATAAAATATACATTCTTCTAAATCACGCGTGTCAAACTCATGTAGTCACAGCAGCGTCACGTGACATATAAGGACTTTCTTCCCCTTCACCAAACCTGGCATGGTCGTTGACAGCCCTGTTCTAAATTATATTCTTCTAGTTTTACAGATGATTTTTAAAATGGAAACTTCTGGGCTCACTCAAAAAGCTAAATTTTAGATTTCTTTGCCTGTTTTTCCTTAAATCAATATTATATTATTTATCAGTGTATATAAACTGTCTTATGGATTCTGAGAATAGTATAGCTCCCATAAATAGGAGCTTTTCTTCTTTTTGGATTCTAATGTTTTTCCTTGAGAGGAAGGAAATACAAAAATATTTCTACAGCTTTCTGACTTTTTTAAAACACAAGGACTTTCCTAATGTATTCTTCTAAATAGCGGTTTTTCATGACGGTTATTATAAATGGTAAAACTACATGTTTAAATTTGAACAAGAATAGCTTTGAAGAAAGTTATGTTTATATAGCTCCAAGTTTCATGTCATAACTCTATAAAAAGGTGTAGATTTAGAGAATGATTGGTGTTATTATTATTCCATTATTATTTGATTCTTAAATAATAGTGGAAGAAAAAATGTTTATTATAACTGAAAGTAGGTAGTTTATATGCAATCCATTTTAAAATGCTTTTTATATATCAGATATCTACAAAGTAAAAAAATGAACCTAATACAAATATTTCAGTGTATATTACCAGTCCGCATAGTTTTATCATAGTTGATAAATGTTATAAATAAAAATAATAATAAACAAACAAAAACAGTTTAAATCAAATGTGATACAATAATCCTTAGGAGCTTATGCTCCTGATACTTGTTCTATTATTGTTAATAATAAATTATTAAATAAATAAATAAATTTCAATTTTTCATAACCCAATTGTAATTTTGTCAGAATTGTTTATCAGTAACTACTTGAGTTCTTGTAAACTTATGCCTGCATCACTAGTGGCAGTATCTAGCTACAATATCTTCAGTTAGCTTCTTTTTTGATTGCCTGTGATTTTTTTTTCTAGAATCAGAGTCCAATCCAGTGAGATTATTTTAAATTGCCCCAAATAGTGAAGCTTCAGCTTATTAGTGGTTAGAGTTAAGCTTATTAGTGATTCCAATGAGCAGTGAACCAACATTGGCTGATTTGCCTTTTTTTTTTTTTTTTGGGGGTTTCCAATGTAATTGCTATTTTCTCCAGCTCCACAATTCAGAGCCCTGGATTTCTCCTTGTTCTGCCTTTCTGGTGGTCCAGCTTTTCCAGCCATATATTCAGCTGGAAAAACCAAAATCCTGATGATACATACCTTTGTCAGTGTCTTTGCACTTTTAATATTTTATCTTGTCATAGCCCCTTTTCTTCATGGCTGCAATAGCTATTCCTAAAAAGACAAAATCTGGCACTACTTTAATTTTTCCACCTATTTGTATTGGGCTGAGAATGAAATATTTATATTTTAATATCAAACAGCAGACTGGCTTTTTCACTCTCTTCTTCCACCTTTAACAAGGCATTCCTTAAGCTTTCTTCACTTTTACTTATTGAAATTGTAACATAATCTTACTGTATCTGCAGGTTGTAGAGATTACTCCTAGCAATTTTAATTCCAATTTCTTCTAACACAGCATTAAATACTATACAAAGTTGATACCATGGGCGTTTTCAGGAGCTTGCTATGTTCATTATTCTGTCCATCCTAGCAGACATTGGTGTTTATTTTTCCAAATCTGAATCATATATTTGTTCTGTATTCTGTTTTACATATTGCTTCTGATCAGTTTATAAATTCTTCAATAGGCAGATGGGTCAATCCAGTACAATATACTGCAGTCTGAAGTCAAAAACTTTGCATAACCAATAAAGCAAAAATGTGTTTTAAAAATATACTTGTAATTTCCATTATCACCAGATATTAACAATCTGATTTCAGGTGCCTTTGCATCTCCTGAATTTAGGTTTGATTGAATTTGGTATCTGATAAACTGATATTTTCTGGATCCTTGACCACTGCTGTTGTCATACATATTTCTGAAATACATGTAGTGCTTGAACTTCATTATCTTATAGGTTTCTAAACAGTTTGGTGGTAACTTCATCAATTCCTACAGCTTTGGGATTAGCAATATTTTCTAGTACCTATTTAACTTTACTTTCTAGAATGTCTGCACTAATTCAACGATCAATTCTTCATATGTATCATTAATTTGGGAATTTTTTATGAGCCTATTGGTTTTTCATATATTCTCAACATTTCTTTACATACTTTTCTCCTTTCCCTTCCTTATGCTTATCTTTGAATGGACGTTTTTCTTAATTTTTAAAATTTTAAAAAAGAAACCTTTTATCCTTCCCGTTTTATTATTATCTTGATTTTTTTTTGCAATTATTTATATTTATCTCCTGTTTCTTCTTGCACTTCTTTGGACAAGTATCCTCTCTATTTTGCTTTTCATCCTTCTGTGTTTATTCTACTAGAAAACTAATGATGTAATGAATGATGTAATTAATTTCAGCTTAGAGATTATCAAATCAAATATATTCTCTCCTTGTGTTGCATAATTAATTATAGGGAATATTGCCAAGATCATCTTTTTTAACAATTTTGTTTCCCTTAAGTGTAATCCCAATTTGAAATAATTAAATACTGTAAAATAAAGAAACATATAAGAAACACTTAGAGAGATCTGTCACAAAGAAAAGGAAGCAGTGCCTACCATGATTGCTAGTTAAGTACTTTAGGGCATTAGAAATGAAACTGACTAGTTATTGTGTTAACTAATATAAGGAAACAGTGATAAAAGTATAAATTATTATCATCATCTTTGGGATAATGCAATGATGAAAAGAGCTGTTCAATTTTATGATAAAAATTTTAGAATACAATGAATGACTACCACTCTTCTCTTTTCTTCTTCCTCAAATGAACAGAGCTCTCCTTCCTCTCTGCCTTAGCAACTCGCATTAAAAATGAAGATGATGGATATGAGAAACTTGTGGAACTAAGAAATAATGGAAAAGGGCAAACACTGGAAGGGAAATGACTGCCATGGAGGCTGGCTAGCATCAGAAAGGGAATGTGTCTGTGCCCCTCAAATCACCCCAAACGTATCTTTGATAAAACTCATTACCAAAGTAATAGATGGCTTTTTTTACAGGTCTGGAGGCTGTCCTTGGGCAATGTTAAAAAAATGACATTTTTAAATTTTAATTTAATTTTAATTTTTTAATATTTTTATATTAACATAGCTTACGACAACTTGTCAGAGATGAGGACAATGTAACGATGCCAAGGGAAAAAAACTGGTGAAAGGGGAAAGAAGCCAAGGGGAAAGATTTAATTGTGCTGTAGGGAATAGGCTTAAGAAGCATCCTACTTTCATTTATCTTCATATTTTTATTTACTAAAAAACTCACTCCAAAACACATGAGCAAGATGTAATTAGTTATAAGCAGCAAACTGTAAACTATCCATCTAAACTGCAAATATTGATGACTTTAGGGCTTTTGTTGAGAAGCACTTACCTGGACAATACTGCATCATCAAAGGTTTCAGTAAAGTACACTTCTCCTATAGGCTGTGGTGTTTTGTATACAACCTACCAAAAATTTATAAAAATTATAACAAGAATGAGAATTAGCACCTACAAATGAATACATTAAAAGTGCTAAAAGAAAATTAAATATCAGTGCATTATCAATCAAGAACTTCATTCCAAGTTGAAAACAAAGCATTTCCTCTCTGGCTTTTTTTCCATCGGGGAGAAATTCATGTAAGATGTTCAACAGTGATAGGTTGTTTTTAGAGAATAGTTTGGTTTTTTATATACGCAGAGTTGGTTGCATTTACCACTATGGACTCAAACAATTACAATCTAAGTTCTACATTTCTAATTTATTTCTAATTGACCTTTATATTCCAGAGCAAATCAAAAGTTTAATGACTAAAGTATCCTAAATTTACGGAGCAAATTAGTTCTTTGATATTTCAGAAGCTAATTTATTATGTATGAGCTTTCACAGGAACTTTAATCATTAAAACTACACAAGGCAAAAGCAGCAGATGTGAAATAGCACTATATCAAGTTTGAATTATTTTGAGATAAAAATATTCAATAGGTACCAAATACATTTACTGCACACCCTTTTTACCAGTTCAGTGAGATTTTACATTCTTCTGAAAAATACAAATACTAATTGATACTGTTTCTCGTTTCATAATAAGTATTGTTAAGTGTAAGTTAAATTTACCAAAATCTAGGAATATGTATCGATGGATGCTTTCCAAATGTGGAATGTGGAAAATATAAGCAGCCACCTACTGTTTCTTAACCAATCATGCTTAATTTAAAAAAACCCACAAGATGGATCTGGCTTTAGATTCAATTTATGAATCTAAATCAGATGTGTAGCTTATTGTAGATAAAACAATAAAATATACATCATATGATTTAGATTCATAAATTGATTCATTGATTTATATACAGCATAATTTTTCATCTCAGGACTCTGTGAAGCTAAAGCATCATTAGTAATAGGTCCACTGGGTTAAAAACAGGATATTATAGGCCTGTCACAAGAGAATGCATATAAAAACAAAAGAATCAAGAAAACCTCCTATTATAAGGCAAAGTTTATGACATTCTATAGCACCAAAATAAATTTAAAAAGAAGTAATGTGTTATGTTTGAATAAACTTCCAGGAATTTATAATATTCTTGTTATTATTTCTAAAAGTCATAATAAACTGAACACTAAAATTTTCAGTCAAGTAGCTATAATTTTAATTTTTAATTTATACATGAAAATGTTACCTCCATAGAAGATCTGCCTGTCTCAGCATTAGTGTCTTCTGAACTTTGGTCAAAATTTTCTACTTCAACTTCTGGATCTTCAGATTCTGCACTTACTGAACTTAATAGTAAGAGACTCAGACATAACAAATCCCACTGACGTTGCATTCTGACCACCTGTAAAATGGAATTATGACAAATGTATTATTTAAAAGTCAGGTGTTTAATGATTAAGATAAACCAAACAAAGCTACAAAGTTTTGGCTTTTATCTTTCTGGACAATTAAATTTACTGGATTAATCTAGATGCTGAAGCTGCAATATGAACCTAGACATAAGGAAAGAAGTATTTCATAATCCAAACTCCAATTGCTTTATTTTCTTATTAGAAAAATTGTAGTTTCTTATATAGCAATAAGATATAACATACATACCGCTTCACAGTGGCTTTACAGCCCTCTCTAGCAGTTTACAGAGTCAGCATATTGCCCCCAACAATCTGGGTCCTCATTTTACTGACCTTGGAAGGATGGAAGGCTGAGTCAACCTTGAGCTAGTCAGGATCAAACTGCCAAACTGCAGACAGCTGGCAATCAGCAGAATAAGCATGCAGTACTGCATCACGGTTCTTAAAAATATACCCATTCTTACTGTATACAACCTCCCCCACAACATTCTTATTCTCCAAATAATTTTAATTGTATCCAAGTATAACTGTCATCCATATATATCACATGCTAGAGTCCCTGCCATTGATCACAGAATATTTGTATGTGAATCTAATTCACTATTACCCTGGCAATGAGATATTTAGATTTGTCTACATATGTATGTATGTATATATGTATGTATGCATACACACACACACACGAGTATATATATTTTATTATGTGGAGGATGAAAACAGACTGGAAAAATAAGGAAACTCTTCCAAGCTCTATGAACTATGATAAATTCAGAAATGGTATAATGGAAAGGGTACTATATACTGAAATTTTGTACAATAAAGATATCAAGATCAAATATACCTCGGAAGATTCTTCCTACTTAAAATACCCTCTACTAGTAAAATATGAAATTAGGTCAACAATGTGGTCATTATCAAATCAGAAGGCTAGAGGAATTGATGTAATATGGCAAGCAATTACAGAAGAATCTGAGAAGATTCTAATCAAACTATGCCAACAAATCTAAAGAATTGCCAACAAACTAGAAGTAGTCAAAGAAATATTGGAGAAAGAGATGTTAAAAAATATGTAAATCATTAAACAATATCCTTAATTTCACATGAAAGAAAACAATATTTAGGATAATTCAATGCAGATTATAGCTGTATATGGGAGATGCCAGATGTTCAATATGACTTTAGATGAGTCCAGAGAACATGATACTTCACTGCTCATGCAACTGGATAATTTAGAAAACCCAAAAGAAGCAGTTCATGCTTCCTTGGTTATACAGGTAGGATAGCACAATTGGGATCTGAATTTCTGTTGTTAAGCAAGGCAGCTCTTAAGGGAGTCATGTCAGATTTTAAGAGCAGTCTGGTCAATCCATCCTCATTTTAATTGTAGAAAGCAAAAATATCCCAAGTGAATACAAGCTAGCTCTACAAAACTAAAAAGGATGAAAAATATAATTTTTTAAAAATAGCATTAGAACTAATTGTATTGTTCAATATATTCAGAAATAAATTCTCTGGTACCGGTACTATTATTTCCAGGTAAATGTGATAGAAAACTGGAAACGATACTAATAATAGGAGGGATGGAATGGAAATAAAATGTACGTAAAAATAAAAACAGACTTAGCCACATACCAAAAACTAACACCCCCCCTCCTTTTTTTGTAACATTTACCAAGTTAAATCAAGTTTAAGGCAATTTCAGATGGTCGGCCTTCCACTGCCCTTGCCTTCTACAATTAAAATGAGGGTGGATTGCCCAGACTGCTCTGATTTCCAAATAGGTAAATATACCAAGAATTAATGGGAGGGAGCATGCTTGTGAATCTACAGTATCTACAGCATTTGTTAGAGACCTACAATTGATGAGCACTTGCTCTTCCTTGCCAACAGCTGGTCACTGAGAACTTAACAGTGGATCTTTGTGGGCCAGCAACAGGTACGTGTCTCAATCAGTGATTGCAGACATACTATATAATGGAGGAAAACACTGTTTATTTGACAGCAATACTTAGTATTTGAAATAAGATTTTTTTCATGAATGAAGGCAAATATATGTGTCCCAGGATAATGATGCAAGACTGAATTTCAATCAAATTTGGCCATGCAGGTACAAAGATAGTCAGGGAAATGATTGAAGCCTGGCTTACGGGCCCCTTGTCAGTTAACAGGAGTGCTGAATTACCACCAGCTTATCAAAACTTAGGAGCTGAGGACTTGGCAGCACAGGAAAACAACAGCCAATTGCCAGCCATCAACACACCAATCAGCCAGTAGGAAGGCACCACGTAAACACGACTCACAAAACAGCTCAAAGCACATCTTTCAGTAGAGAGAAATTCCCTGAAGATGGGCTCCACATGAGTCCGAAAACTCGGAAGAGTAAATCTCTGGTCCTGGTGACCAACTCAAATTTAAACTTGGATGAGACTTTTTTTTTTTGGTAGAACTACTGAGATAATCAGGTTTTTTTTTTAATAATGTAAAATACCAAGTCACAGCACTGGTAGACACTTGAATCAATCTGTATACCTAGGATCTGAATGCTGATCAGAAAACTGATATCTGGAAAATCAAATATTTTTTGCCAGTATATACTGTAAATGTTCAGATTTTTTTCCACCAATTTTTAAAACAATCAGATGTGCACTCTAGAATGGGAAATGGGAAAACAAATCAGAAAGAAGCAAGACTTATAGTACCTTAAATAATTAAATGCAAATTAATTAATTAATTAGGCACATTCAAGCAAAAGTACAAGAAACTAGCAAGAAATGTAACTCAGTAGAAAAAGACAATCTCTAGCCTACCCTCAGCATTAGTTCAGTGGTAAATAAATGATTAACTAGAACAAACAATTTTTAATAACGCTCAATTTTGATGATTTGATGAAAGTAGGTGACTCAGACTAAAATAAAAAATAGAGATAAACCTTCCCTACTTATTGCTGGTTCATATTTTGAGAATCAAGGTAATCCAAGAAGGGGTAAACATTATTTTCTCATCCACTGTAAAAATAGTCCAAAAGTAGATCATTATAGTCTAGACTATAGTACAAACTTTTAGACCAAGGGTCTTCAAACCTGGCAAGTTTAAGACTTGTGGACTTCAACTTCCAGAATTCCTGAGCTAACATGACTGGAGGAGGAATTCTGGGAGTTGAAGTCCACAAGTCTTAAATCTGTCAAGTTTGAAAAGCCCTGTTTTAGAATATCCTGATGTTCCTAGTGCCTTCAATTTTTCATGGAGCCAAATCATTTTAAAATTACTATAATCATAACTAGTGATCTAATTAATTCATTAATCAAAGAAATGCTTTCTTAAGATTATCAACTCCATTCTTTTACTGAATTTTGCTCTGCTAACTGCAAATTTCTAAACCAAATTGGCCCAAAAAGAAATACTTGGATTAGAAGATCACACATCTCCAAACTTCTGTATCTTTTATACTGTAGTTCTATTCATAATCTTTATACTACTTTGCAATTCTGGAAACAGCACATACAGGTAGTCCTCACTTAATGACCCATCACTTAACGACTAGTTCAAATTATGAAAGCCTCAAAAAGAGTTTACTATCTATAAATCACTACCGTCACAAAATGTCAGGTGACCCCCCCCCCCATGAGCATGTCATCACTATCTGCATGCTTGAAAGCATTACAAATGGTTGCCAAGCACCCTGTGATCATGTGATTGCCATTTATAATGTTCCCTGCTGGCCTCCCCAGAAAGTCAATGGGGAAACTGGTCGGATGTTGCAAACTACTGCTGGGGACTGGATGAAAGAGGTTCCTGCTGTTTGTGCCTGCCTGAACCTTAGCAGTTCAAATTCAAGCATGCATGGAGCCCAAAATCCCTCTCTCCACCCTGCCAGGAGCTACACAGAGGCAGGAGCAAAGGACATCTACTTCCATGCCTGCTTGGATCTCAGCAGCTGAAATTCAAGCATGCCCAAAGCCCAAAACCTCTCTCTGCTTCCAGGAAAAGACTCCCAGCTCTGTCTTTGCCTAAACTTCAGCAGCCAAATGCAAGCAAACATGGAGCCCCAAATCCTTCTAAAGGGCCTCTGTTTGTTTAATTATCTGTGGAATCATTTAATGATAGCAACAGGAAGTATACTGAGTGAAATAGTCATGCTTAATGAGTGCTTAATGACTGCTTTGCTCAGAGACCAAGACTCTGATTCCAACGGCGGTCATTAAGCTAGGGCTACCTGTACACCTTGTCTTTGTTTTGTTCAAATCAAAAAGTACATTAATTGGCAAATACACGTTTTCTATGCATGTCTAACAACTTCCTTATTTGACAAGAGTAAAGTAATAAAGCAACTGTTAATCTGCTAGCAGATGATGTGCTTATCTTTTAGGGATACTTGCTTTATATACTAACTTGCCTTATTCTATTATTGAGGTTTTAATTGAACACAACTGCAACTGCTTCTTTGCAAAGAAACACAGACAATATCAAGAAAGTCACATATCTGGAATACTTTGAAATTCGTATTAAACAAAATTGTTTAAAATAATTTGAGCATAGAGTAACAAATTCCCAACTACCTGTACACATTGTTCTGGGTTCAGCAAATAATAAAGACAAAGGGAGACTGGATAGAAATGTTATCTAAAAAAAACCCCAGTAATCATGATCCCATTGACATGGATGGTATACAACTTCTATTTTATTTTTACTAATTCAGTAATACATACACCTCCACGCACCAAAAGAATTTTGTAAACATTGTAAAATACTAATTTCTATGGCAAGAAACTGAAAGTGGGGGGCAGGAATACAGAATAGTTATGAATGGATGTTAGGTTTTTCTGAACCAGACTTACTGCACAATTAAAGAGCAATAGATCCTTACTCTTAACAGGTTTCGGATGTATTTATTTTGCAAGGAGAGAAGCAAGGAGAGCTTGCTTCTCTCCTTTGTTTAGAATCGCAGCGATTCCATGTTTGCTCGATGATGATAAACAAACAAGAAGAAATGAGCCGATTAAGTACAATTAGCCACAACTTCTCCCGCCTAAGCTAGGTAATTATGGAGACCTCTGATCGTCGCGGTTCCAAAGCCGCAGCAGGGCCAGCAACAAACCGCTGCTACCCGGGCTCCTTCCCCTCGGATACGAGAGCTAATTGGTGTTGATCTCCGCATCTGCCCCCAGGGGGGAACGGCTCTCCGCGGAGGCCGCTCGGTCTCCAGGGAAAAGCGCCTGGCGCCGCATCCTTTCGGAGCCACGGGGCGGACTAGGAGAGAGACGGGCTTCGGGCTAACGCCCGCGCTACGTTCAACCTCTCTCCGTCACGCCGGGGAAGCGGAGGCCGAGGAGAACGGATCCAGGTCGTGCCAAGTAACGGCAGAGTAACGGCTGCGCCCGAACGCGGCAAGAGTAGGAGAGGCGGCGGGGGCGACCCCTTCCGCGCGCATAGAGGAGCTTACGGGAGGGCAGCGCCCTCTCGCCGCCTTGCCAGTTGCTGGCTCAGCCAACCTCACCCGCCGACAAAACCCCGAACCGTCCGCGGGACGCCCCTCCCGGAGTTCCTAAGAAACTGCCGCCGTTTTACCTCCCGCGAATCCAGTCGGCGTCTCCCCAGCTGGAACACGGACGCCGGCCACAGAGCATCACCTTAGCTTCTCAGTGCGCATGCGCCACGCGTCCGAACCGGCGGGCGTCAAGGAGCAGGTGCTTCGCCTGGCGGCCTCGGCCAATCACAGCGGGACGCTTAGAGATTTTTAAAGCCAATCACGGCGAAGGGATTCCATTCCCATCAGCAAACTAACCCAACCCCGAATCGGTCCGCTGTTCTTGCAGAACTTAATATGGGCGGCCTGGCCAATCAGGTTGCAATTTTTATTGCTGCTGATGGAAAACCCTAAATTATTTTCGCAGCCGATTGCACCACGGTTGCCGGTTTAGGTCCACTACAGACCGTTGAAAACTCGATTGTCCGATTTCGATTTAGAATGTTTTTAAATGCGGGCTTTTTAAAAAATTTCTCTTATCAAAGGCATACACGTCTTCCTGCAAAAGTGAATGCAATGCAGCGATTAATATGTGAGATTGGGACTTTCAGATCCGCACATTATCATGGAATCTGTTTGATTTCGCTCAGTCCAGCTGATCTCGTTGGTGAGACGTCTATTATTAATTTATGGAACTGGAATTCCAGAAGATAGGTGGATTATAAATTTAATTTACTAGTGTTAATGAATAATCAAGCCAAAAATAAAATGTTTGATCGTACTTTAAAAATAGCTGCTTTAAATGAATCAAGTTTTGATTATATTGTTGTATTTATTGTATTTTTAATTATATACAATTATCTATTATAAGAAAATGACTTATTGAACAATAAATGGCTGGTTAGATATTCTTTTGTTATTTTTTTCCACCTTTTTCAAAGTAAAATACTTATTTTATACAGGTTTCCCTTCCCCACCCACTTCCCAATCTTTAGAACTGGAAAGTTTACCCCTTCTCAATTTTTAAAATCTTTTCAAATAACCCAATATTTGTTTTATTTATTTCTATCACTATCACCTAACAGAAACTGAATGAATGCTCTTCCTTAATCTGGTGGCCTTCAAATACACTGCTCAAAAAAATAAAGGGAACACAAAAATAAGACATCCTAGATCTGAATGAATGAAATATTCTCATTAAATACTTTGTCCATTACATAGTTGAATGTGCTGACAATAAAATCACACAAAAATTATCAATGGAAATCAAATTTAGCAACCCATGGAGGTCTGGATTTGAAGTTACACTCAAAATTAAAGTGGAAAAAAACACTACAGGCTGATCCAACTTTGGTGTAATGTCCTTAAAACAAGGCAAAATGAGGCTCAGTAGTGTGTGTGGCCTCCACGTGCCTGTATGACCTCCCTACAATGCCTGGGCATGGTCCTGATGAGGTGGCGGATGGTCTCCTGAGGGATCTCCTCCCACACCTGGACTAAAGCATCCCACAACTCCTGGACAGTCTGTGGTGCAATGTGGCATTGGTGGATGGAGTGAGACATGATGTCCCAGATGTGCTCAATTTGATTCAGGTCTGGGGAACAGGCAGGCCAGTCCATAGCATCAATGCCTTCATCTGGCAGGAACTGCTGACATACTGCAGCCACATGAGGTCTAGCATTGTCTTGCATTGGAGGAACCCAGGGCCAACCGCACCAGCATATGGTCTCACAAGGGGTCTGAGGATCTCATCTCGGTAGTTAATGGCAGTCAGGCTACCTCTGATAAGGACATGGAGGGCTGTACGGCCCCCTAAAGAAATGCCACCCCACACCATTACTCTGCCAAACTGGTCATGCTGGAGGATGTTGCAGGCAGCAGAACGTTCTCCACGGTGTCTCCAGACCCTGTCACATCTGGGTCACATGTGCTCAGTGTGAACCTGCTTTCATCTGTGAAGAGCAAAGGGCATCAGTGGCGAATTTGCCAATCTTGGTGTTCTCTGGCAAATACCAAACGTCCTGCACGGTGTTGGGCTGTAAGCACAACCTCCACCTGTGGACGTCGGGCCCTCATACCACCCTCATGGAGTCTGTTTCTGACCGTTTGAGCAGCCACATGCACATTTGTGGCCCGCTGGAGATCATTTTGCAGGGCTCTGGCAGTGCTCCTCCTGTCCCTCCTTGCACAAAGGTGGAGGTAGCGGTCCTGATGCTGGGTTGTTGCCCTCCTATTGCCTCCTCCACGTCTCCTGATGTACTGGCCTGTCTCCTGGTAGCACCTCCATGCTCTGGACAATACGCTGACAGACACAGCACACCTTCTTGCCACAGCTCACACTGATGTGCCATCCTGGATGAGCTGCACTACCTGAGCCACTTGTGTGGGTTGTAGACTCCGTCTCATGCTACCACTAGAGTGAAAGCACCGCCAGCATTCAAAAGTGATCACACCATCAGCCAGAAAGCATAGGAACTGAGAAGTGATGTGAGTTTTATATCACTATTACATCAATCAATCAATCAAAATAGAGCTGGAAGGGACCTTGGAGGTCTTCTGGTCCAATCCCCTGCTTAAGCAGGAGAGCCTATACCATTTCAGACAGGTGACTGTCCAATATTTTCTTAAAAACCTCCAGTGATGAAGCACTTACAAGCTCTGAAGGGAAGCTGTTCCACTGGTTAATCGTCCTCACTGTTAGGAGTAAGGAATTCCAAGTTGCTTCTCTCTATGAGTAGTTTCCATCCATTGTTTATTGTCTTGCCTTCTGGTGCTTTGGAAAATAAGTTGATCCCCTCTTCTTTGTGGCAGCCCCTCAAATACTGGAATACTGCTACCATGTCATCCCTACCCCTTCTTTTTTCTAGACTGGCCGTACCCAATTCCTGCAACCATTCTTCATATGTTTTTGTCCCCAGGCTCTTAATCATCTTAGTTGCTTTTTTTTTGCACTTTTCCCAATGTTTCAACATATTTTTTGTAATGTGATGATCAAAACTGGATACGGTATTCCAGGTGTGGTCTTACTAAGGATTTATAAAGCAGTACTAATACTTCACGTGATTTTGATTCTATGTCTCTGTTTATACAACCAACGATTGTATTAGCTTTTTTGGCTGCTACCGCATCCTGCTGATTCATGTTTAAGTGACTGTCCACTAGGACTTGTAGGTCCCTCTCACAGTTACTGTTCTTGAGCCAGGTTTCACTTAATCTGTACTTGTACCTTTGTTTTTTCCTGCCTAGGTGTAAAACCTTGCTTTTCTCCACATTAAATTTCATGTTATTTAATAGAGTCCGTTGTTCAAGTCTGTCAAGATTTTTTTAGATTCTGAGCTTGTCTTCAAGGGTGTTAACTATTCCTGCCAGCTTAGTATCATCTGCAAATTTGGTAATTCACTCTTCTATTCCCTCATCTAAGTAATTTATGAAGATATTGAAGAGTACTGGGCCTAAGACGGAACCTTGTGGTACCTCACTGCTTACTTCCCTCCATGTAGACATAGATCCATTAAGGACTACTCATTGAGTACAGTTTGCCAGCCAGTTACAAATCCATCTAGTGGTGATGCTGCTTATTGCACATTTTTCTAGTTTACCAAGAAGTAGATTGTGGTCTACTTTGTTGAATGCCTTGATGAAATCTAAGTATACTATAGCCACAGCATTTTGCTACTCCACTAATTTAGTCACTTTGTCAAAGAATGAAATAAGATTGGTTTAGTGAAACCATGATCTGTTTTTAACAAACCCATGCTGGCTACTAATTATAACTTTGCTTCTAGATGATCACAGATCTGGGTTTTTAAATTATTTTTCCAGTATCTTCCCAGGTAATTTATGTTAGGCTGATTGGTCTGTAGTTTTCTGAGTCTGTTTTTTTTTCCCCTTTTTGTGAGGATGGGAACTACAACTTTTCTGATCCTCTGGCAGTTTCTTGGTATTCAATGATTTTTTAAACATATGGTACAATGGTTCTGAGATCTGCCAGCTCCTTCAGAACTCTGGAATGTAATCCATCAGGTCCTGGTGATTTACGTATATTCATCAAGATCAGACAGGTTTTCTCTTACCATTTTTTTGCTTATTTTAATTTTTATTTCTAGTCTGTCTTTTACAATTATGTTTTTAATAGGTTGGGGTACCGTTTCTTTTTGTGTGAAGACCGGTGCGAAGAATGAGTTAGCAACTCTACTTTCTCTCTACTGCCTGTTACTTCCTTGCTATCTTCTCTGTTTAGTGGACTTTTTTTTTTGATATTTTCTTGCAACTTTTGTTGCAAGTCTTCATTCTAAGCCTTTGATTTCCTGACTTCATCTTTGCAGATTTGGGCTATTGGCTGATATTCTGCCTTGGTTATGTGTTCCTCTTTCTATTTTTTTCTACTTATCCTTTTTGTCTTTTATCCTTTTTGGGTCATGCGGAGGCCAAAAATATGACCACAGAGACTGAAAATGGGGCACACGGAAACCGCCAAAGCTGTGCTGAAGCTGATCAGGCTGTTTGCTGCAAAAAGGCAAATTGCTGGGAGGCAGCGGCTGAAGGGTGGGGACTGGTGGGTGGCAGTGGTTTTGCAACGTTCACTCTATAAGATGCACAGACATTTCCACTCACTTTTTGGGGTGGCGGGAGTGCATCTTATAGTGTGAAAAATACAGTAACTTAATAAAATTTGTGATCTGAAAAAATATATAAAAGTATGTCATTTTTGGCAAAATCATGTTTTACTATTTTTATTTATTTTTATGTATTGCTAATCTACTATGCTTTTGTTCACCTGTAGTTTTTACAGTTGGTATATGTGTATTTAGTCATAAATTATGTTGTCTAGCAGCAGAGGTGGTATTCGTCAGGTTCTGACCAGTTCTGGAGAAACCATAGGGGAACTTTTGAGTAGTTTGGAGAACTGGCAAATACCACCTATGACTGGCCCTGACCCCATCTATTCTCTTCCTACTGATTCCCAGCTGGGTCTTCTTTTGTTGCCCTGAACAGGAGAATGGAGCTGGAAAGCAGGTTAGTGAGGTGGGGAGGGAATGGGGATTTTGCAGTATCCTTCCCCTGCCAAGTCTACCAAGCCATGTCCACCAAGCCACACTCACAGAACCGGTAGTGAAAATTTTTGAATCCCACCACAGTACAGAAGTATAGCCTATTTTGTCAGACAATTTAAATACTTTAATAAAGAGCTTATTGGCAATAAATTATAATTATTACATTAATTTCATCTTTTGCAAAAGTAATATAAGTGAATAGTCCCTGTGCATAACGTAATTAACCTCTCTCCTAGTCCCATCACACAGTACAGTATTAGGAAGAAAATAGCATTCTGTTGTTGATAATTTTCTTGCTACCACTAGATGGACTTGTTTCCATACTGCTTTTAGACTTTCAAAATCTCAAAGAAGTCTATAATTCTTTATTTCCCGTCTGTATAAATATCTGCATTAGAAAAAAAGAGAGGCTATTTCTCAATATGGCAAGTACAAAGTACATTTACAATTCACATTCTCTCAATATCTTTACACATTTTCCTCCAAATATGTCAGCATTATATTTTGGAAATCTTTGAAATATAATAATACCCATTTAAAAATGTAAAATTTCATGCAGTAATTGTATCAAAAATTCTGACTGAGAATGCATCAATAACAGGGAAAGAATCAAAAATTATTAATAGGTAAATTTTTGAAAATGCTACTTCACATTATTATGTTTATTTCTATTGAAAATTAAATAAATGGAGAACAGCTTATAACCTCTCTCTAAAAAAGAAGTTCAAAAGAATTGTGAATGTGAGAAACATAAAAAGCCTGAAAAGGCTCTATTTCTTCCAAATTAAATACAGAAACTTATTCTTAAATATATTAAAGCAAAAAGTATTAAAATTACTGCAACAGTACTTAGGGTGATGGCAGGTTAATTATCTCAATAGTCTAACAATCTGTACCTACCTCGCTCAGTAGTATCCATTTGGAAGAACTAGAATGGATAAACAAACGTAAAGCTTTTATGTTTCCTAAAAATGGGGCAATGGCACCTTCTGCTACTCCTTCTTCAAAGTTACCTATTTATAAATAAGAAAATATTACTTCTGGCATGTGTCAAAATTATTTTTAGCATAATTTCCTGCCAGAAAGAACCAACAATTATGTGCTTTAAATCAGAGTACAAATATTTGTGAAGATAACTGACATTCATTTTCAGTAAAAAGAATTACAAGCCAAGATTAAAGACAGCCAGTGTTTAGTGGTTAAGGTACCAAGCTAGAAAGCAGGAGATCATGAGTTCAAGTCCCACATTATCCATGAAAGCTGGCTGGATGACCTTGAGCCAGTCAATATCTTGCAGCCTAACTCGCTTCACAGGATTGTTGTGGTAAAAATAGGAGATGTGTTGGATATGCTTATCACCTTGAGTTATTTGTAATAATAATAAAGGGATACAAATAAATAAATTAAAAAGAAATTAAAAAGAAAATAAGGATTCACAGAAACTGTTACAGAAATTCAATGCCTTGAAACACCATAAATGTATATGCCTTGAAAAAATATGTAAAACTGCAGATGAAATTAAACTGACATATTGCCACCAAATGAAAATTTGGTGCACATCTCTAACAACACAGTAGTGAATGTGCATAATGGACACCAATATAAAATGCTGTATTTTCTTTCTCCACCCGCAGCTTGCAATAAGGCCTCGCCAGTGCTGCTTTATACAGCTGTAAATGTATTTAATCTTTTGTTCAACAGATAATATAATTCCGGAAGTTCTACTCCAAAGTAAATCCAAATGAACCCAATAATAAATACAAAATGCAACTTTACTTTCTGAGTATTTATGGCTTCTATTAGAATGGAAGACATAAACATACTACATCTGTCTTTAACTGTGAATAATTTATATTTTGTATTTAATTTGTAATGTTAATTTATATCACTACACAGGCAATATATGTATTTGAATGATGTTAAACTGGAACTATACACTCTACATGAGGTTCCCCTTTAACTGGTGCAGAGAGTAGCTGTGTGGACAATTATGTGTGTCTCTATTATGTTGCATATTATATCTTTGTTCTGTAAGCTGCATTGGCTGCTGATCTGCTTCCAAGTGCAATAGTTTTGACGTTTAAATTCCTACATGGCATGACACCAGATTATCTGAGGGTCCACTTCTTCCTGATTACATCTCCCTATCCCATCAAGTCGTGAAATGCTACCAGTTCGGCTCCAATGAAAGGAGAAAGAAGAAAAAAGCGCAGGATTGGCCCTCCCACCCACCCCTGCTCTTTTCTGTTCTTTATCCTCTCGGGTGATTGGCGCGGCAGAGCCTCAGCTGGTGTTTGGAAAGCTGTGCCTGCATTAGGTGCACGATCACTGAACCGGTAGGGAAACTGGTAGAATCCATCTAGTCAACAGCTGCAGCTGATGGGACCCAGAAAGCTGCCTTTTTAGCTGGTGCTCCTAACCTTCTGAAACATCATCCTGCCCCAGGTGAAGTTGGTTCCATCTCGACTACTTTTCGGGTGGGGGCGGTGTTTCTAACATGTTTGGGGATCCCATTGGAAGTCTGAGGGGTGGCTCTATTGTGTTTAAATGATTGTTCTTCTTCTGAAATCTTGATTTTTAATTGATATTTAATTATTTTAATTATTGTTATATAGTTTTAAATGATTTTGGTTGTGCCCAGAATCACATTCAGTAAGAAAAAATATAGCCATTTGCTAAATAAATGAATGCATAAGTACATAAATAATAGAAGAAAGCTGGAAGCAAATCAGCTTGTATTCCATAAATAGTTCATGCTGCAATAACAAGTGCTAGACAAATAAAATAAAAATAAAAGGAAACCATATTGTATCATCCCCAAAATGTTAAAAACTATAAACAGTACCAAAGTTGGATGAAAAAAATAAATAAATAGAAAGACATACATTCCTCTTCAATATATAGTTCTTTATGTCCCTTTCTGTTCAAAAGTGAGAGCTGAAGCTAGCTAAATTTTAAAAATATCATTTTAAAGAAATGAGGCAACAAGGCAACATCCATATGAGTAGATATTGTACACATCAACAGAAAAGGCTAATTTCATCAAAACTGCCAACAAAAATATTCAGACTAAATGTGTTAGCATTTATTATATTGCCTGGGACAGAACCTGAATCTTCTGCACGTAAAGCATTTCTTTTATAATGATCAGTCCCTCCAGATGGAGCCAGAAACCCAAACTGAAAGGAAGGAAGGCTAACAATGTTCTAGAAATCCTTTAATTTGAATGTATGAATTATTTTAAATAGATAAATTCTACAACAATCTTGCTTTGATTTGCATGTCTTCATGCTATCTTTAGTTTTCATTTCATTTTTCTTAAATAAATCCCAAGAGGAGAAAAATGACACTTTATCCAGTGGAAAATAACTTTTGGATGCCACAAGCCCCCTGCCCTTGTTCACTACAACAACATTGAAAAATATCAAACTAGAAGCATTTTAGATATATTGGTTACCTATCTGAAAAAATCCATCCCAAGTTTTTATGATGGTAATGTTGTTTGCATTGTTTCTTACAGTCTGCAAATTAATATCCTGAAACAAATAAAAGGAGTAAAATTCCAATCAGTCTCTGGAAAGGAAAGCAACATCTTGATCACATTTCTGTTATGCAACATCCATCTAGAGCTGGAAATTCCCCAGGCTCGTCAGTGAGGGTCGATGTTTATTGGTGTTTTTAAAAACACCACCACCAAATCTCTCTAGAAAATTTATTTTGCTCTGCTAGATGCTGTAATTTCCAACAGGTTATTCCAAATGAGAAATGTTGTCAAATTGCTGTTTAAGCAGAAACAAAAATAGGGGCAGGGAGTATTAATGAAGGGGAAAGTATGATTGCTTGTATTATATTCGCTATGATATCCAACTACTACAATGGGGAGGGAAAATTCTGAAGAAATTTTAAAAGGCGAATGGTTATTACTAGAATAGAATTAGAATGGAATGGAATGGATGGAACAGAACAGAATGGAACAGAATATAGAATAGCTAGAAGTGATCTTGGAGGTCTTCTGGTCCAACCCACTCCTCAGGCAGGAACCCTGTACTATTTCAGACAAATGGTTGTCCAATTTCTTCTTAAAAGGTTATCATTTGTCAGAATGTTGAAGAAACTGTATCCTAGAGCCGTGATGGCAAACCTATGGCACATGTGCCACAGATGGCATGCAGAGCCGTTTGTGCTGGCACACGAGCTGCAGGCAAACTTACCTCACTGGGCATGCACGTGCCTCACAGAAAATACTGGAAGTGACGAAACGGGGCTAGTTTTCAGCCTGAAAAGCCTGCAGAAGCCTTCCTCAAGCCTTTGGGAGGCCGAAAAAGGCCTCGAACCTGCTGAAAATCAGCTGTGAGGTGCAGTGCAGGTAAGGGGGCGGCGGGAATAGGGGGGGGTGGGATTATGCACGCATGCGTAGGGGGCGTGGGGATTCTGGCACACGAGTGCTGTGCAAGCGCGCGCACAATTTTTGACACAGGAGCCCAAAAAGGTTAGCCACCACTGTCCTAGAGGATAGCAACCTAATAGATTAGGGATAGTGGATAGAAATATAAAGCAGAAATAAATTTATCTTATGACTTTTATAGAAAAGCTTCACATTGATATGGGAAGAGATACTTACATTACTAGGTAAAATGTCTACAGTAGTGTTATACAATATATCTCTACGATGATCAGAATTTCCACTTCTAAATAAATACCTGCAGAGCAAATTGCATAAAAACATGAGGAAAAGTTACCATTAATATGAAATTGTGGAATTTTATTGTGAAACACGTTCACCTTATTGCTTAGAGAAAAAGCTTCTACAACAATTTACAAACGAAAAAATAGGTGACTTATAGATAGTTATGAGAAGTCTTGGAGGTATTTATTCCACATGCATAGTTAGGAATAAAGCATTAACAAAGATTAGAACTATTATTAGGCATTATCCAGCAATGTCAGGTAAAATTATCGACATTCGCAATTTTATAAAAACATTTCAGATCACACGAGAAGAACAATGGAATCGTAATTTTATCTCACTTGTCTCCCCATTCAAATGACTTATTGGAACTTTTTTTTACTTTGAGAAAAAATAATACAAGTTAATTGACCAATTTTGATGAGGAAAAATCATTACATTAGAGACAATTTTGCATCAGGTGATAAATTACCTTATTATTTTCAATGGTTCCACAAAACTGAACAAAATATAATCTCCAGCTTTAGGAGCAAAAGCCCAAAATATTTCTATTCCATTGTAAGCCTTTTCTAGAGTAAACTGCTGGTATACTTTTAAGCTTGTTTTCATTTTTGCAGGAGGGTTAACATGTTTCTTAAATAATGATGTTTCAACAAAATCTTTATCCTGTAAAATATAGATGTACATTCACATGTAAAAACACTATTGTACAAAGTTTTGTCAAAAACAATAATGCACAAATTATAATTTTGGAATATAATGAGAATTGGGAATCACCTACTAAAGTCAATATGGGGAAGATTCAGAACTGATACAAAAATGTGTTCATTACTAAACAGAATAATGAAAAAACAATCAAACCTGCATCACCAAATTGTGATGTCACAACCCGAATCACCATGTTTAAACTCATATCCTTACATCAGGCTAAGTAAATCATGGTATTCTTGTTGCAACATCCCAATTTGTCACCACTCCCCATCACCACACAATTATAGTTGCCTGTGATAGTACCATATTTACTGAGTAATGATAGTCTCCCAAATAATTAGTTGTCAATTTATCAAATTACAGCTTGTCCTGCTGATAAGGAGAAGCTGCTGTTGGAAACAAAGAAATAGGCAGAGTACAATAGACTGCAAAGACTTCTGCTGAAGAATGTGGATGCTTAATTTTGCTCTTGGGTCATTTTCTTTCCACGTGCTACACCTTTTTTTTTTTTTTTACCCCATGTCCAGCTTTACTTTCCTTTTTGTGTTTCTGCTTGTCAGAGGAAAAATTGTTTATGCAAATAAAACCAGTTCAAACAAATAAGCGAACAAATAAATTATAACTGCATTCAGGGTCCTGGGAATTTACACCACAAGGAACTAAAGGGAAACTAAATGGAAGATTATTTTTGCATTTGTGTCACATTTCTGAGTTCCCTAGAGATATCTAGTTGACAGTGTGAGAACAAATTATTGGAGTCCTCATGCCTTTAGTCTGATCCAGTATAACTTTTCTATATAAATTAGTTAAAGGGAAATGAAACATGAGAATAAAAGCAAACTAGATACAAGGGAATCTAGTGTCCAGTGTAGTTATGTTTATGGCCATTTGTTTAGTAAACTCCAAATTAATAAGGTTGCTTTATTTGAAAATACAAAATCCTAATAGTTCCTTCCTACAAACCATAGGAATTTTAAAAGGCCAACTTAAATACTTAAAGACTGGAGCCACAGTTAATTTTATTTTTCTGTGAAAGCTTAACTAAAAGAAGTATTTCATTATATTCAGAAAGAAAACAAATTTAAATCGGAAGCAAATAAACAAAAAAGACATCTTACTCTCAACTGCTGTGTTTTCCCAGTTAAAGAAGAATAAAATCCCACATGTTGAAAAAGTGATGGTTTATAACGGATGCGTAAATTAGACTTCCGGCTTTGACAGTCTTTCTGGAAAGGAAATCATTTTTGTTTCATAAAAACCAGACAATTATATTTAACATAATTTTTATCTGAACATTTATTATTCTCTTACATGCAATCTTGTAAGAAGAAACTACCAAATGTATTAGCATGATATTAATAAGCAGAGCTGATGTAATATCAGACTATAATTACAAGTATTCCTAATGTTCAAGTGGATTTGAAGATTTTCAGCCTTTGTGAGGAAAAAAAAATCTGGCAGGGATTAAAGCCTTACCAGAAATATTAAAACCACATGGAAACGAACTTAGAAGCAGGGTTTGTCTAAGGATAAATGTAGAATATGTAAATAGAATAAATGCCATCAACTTCTAGAACTATTTTTTTACAACTTATGTAGAAAGATAGAATGTTTTTATCTTTTGATTACTACATGGTTTACACTGACAATAACATCATAGGGAGCAAATCATGAAAATAACTTCACTATACACCCTATGTGCTTTCAAAGCAAAGAGTGACTGAAGTTGCTTTAATCACTCAGCAGGGAATAATATGCCAAACATGTCCTCTGATAGTGAGGCCATCAATGATTTTCTGATTTTCTGAAGAACTGGTTGCTAGTGAAGCAATATTCAAATTCTAGCTGAGCCAGGGTGGCAAGAAATTATAGAATTTTGCACCAAATCAGCAGTGATTTGCCATCAGCATCATGCAATTGTAGTGTTAACAGAGGAGAACAGTAAAATCATCATGTCATGGCATTCCAATGAGTAATGGACATTACTATCCGCACGCCTGGCCAAGGATAACAAGACCTTGTGTTTCTCTTTGTTCTCAACAAGGAAGGGGTTCAAAGCCTCCCCAAAAGGTGAGGCTCCCTTATAGGGAATGGAGGCGAGCCTCCACTTGGTTCTAGCGTCCGCCTGCCATTGGTGAAGCCATAGCAAGCAGCGAGAGGAAACATTGGAGGCAAGAGCCCTGGAGGAAAAATGGGCTGCGTGTAAGGATGAATCAGCCACGAATTCAGTGGCTGCCACCAGTTTGCTAATATCCTGGTGCATTCGAATTTCCTCAGGAGGGACTCTTGCCTGCAACTGGCAAAGCCAGAGTAAAGAGATTCTGGCAAAGAAGGAAGTTGCCATAGCAGGCTTAACTGCCCAGGATTGGCCTGATGGTCCTATGGAAATTTAATTCTGCTTTCATATCTTCAGCTTTCAAGGTCTCCGCTATGTCCCCTGACACAGTGGTGGAAGAGACCAAGGAGGCCAATGGCCCATCTATTGTAGGCAACTTAAATGGCTCTGAGAGGATGGGAGCCATATTAAAGAATTTTTGTCATTTCCCCCTGGGTGGGAAAGGTACTCATTGTCTTTGAACTACATTGAGGAACAGGCTAGGACAATGAACGTCCTGCTGCGTTATGGTGGGTTCTGAAAACACCATGTTGTTGGGACCGTGGTTATCCAATGGTTCTGCTGGAGTGCAAGGCTCTGAACCTATCTGGGACATAGTTCTGGCTTTGTAAAGTAGGGACTTAAAGAGTGCTGGACTGAATAGTGAATGGGGGAGAGGTCAGGAGAAAGGTCTTCGTCCTCTGAGAATCTCTGCTCCCTCTGATCCTCATCCTCTAACACTGATGCCCTGCTCCTGGAGGAATGGGCAGGTGATGCCAATCCCTGGGGCCTAAGTGCCTCTGTAGAGAACTGGTAATGATGGATGGCCTGCAGTGGAGGTTCAGAGGCTAAGGAAGGCGGATGGCCTCTCATCTGTAGGTTGGTGGCCACGCCATGCGAAATGGCTTGGGAGATGAGGATCTTCATTTCCTCAGACAGCTCAGGTCCCTGGCTATCTACTGGGTGTAGCCCCAATGCAGTAGGAGTAAAAGTGGCCTCTAGAACCTGGGGTCTATCCCTGAGCTGATGCTCAGCAATGTCAGGTGCCATACAAGAAAAGGGAAAATTTTCCCTTTCAAACTCCTCGGCTGCTAGGGGGAACAGTAATTGTTCTCTATCGCCTCCTGGTGACCATGCTATTGGAACTGCAGGGTTTGTTTGAATTAACGGCTGCAGCTGCTGAGGGCGGAAAATGGCAGGCTCTGTTTGAGGTGAGGCAGAATGTCTCTGCTGCTCAGCCTTTCTTTCTGCCCTAGAGATTTGTTTGTCCAAGGCTTTCAGTCTCCCGTTGGCGTCTTTCTCCTCCACTCTGGTTGACTTCCTCGAATAGAT
This sequence comes from Pseudonaja textilis, assembly GCF_049901715.1. Classification (NCBI taxonomy): domain Eukaryota; kingdom Metazoa; phylum Chordata; class Lepidosauria; order Squamata; family Elapidae; genus Pseudonaja; species Pseudonaja textilis. Next base: position 26,090,597 of record NC_141995.1, on the reverse strand, counting down.
GGCCTTTGCTCTAATTTTGTCTGCTGCATCCTTGCTAGCACATCTAGCTTTTCTGGAGCTGTAAACGTAATTACCGAACTGGTAGTAACGTTGGTTGAATCCCACCCCTGCGCTGAATCCACACTCCTCTGACCAACGGAGGTACTATGGTGGCAGTTTGCAGCTCAGGTCACAATCACGGATCAATCTAGGGCTGCTCCTGGTGGCGGCAAGACCAGATAACTGGGGGAGCCTGTGCACTCACACACACACACAGTCGTGGCAAAGGATGGCATTAAATTGCGCTCCAATGAGTTTTAGGGTGGCTGGTTAAGTTGAATTCCTCAATCAGCTGTAAAGTGCTGTGGCTGCAGGTGGCGTTGCCAAAGTTATCCAGGTGAGCAGTTTCACACATTCTGAGCACTGTTAATAGTGGCAGCTGTGAAGCACTTGGGAGATCTCCCGGAGGGCAGAGAGAGCCCGAACTCTAATTATGCCCTGCGACTGTTGATCCACAATAAGACCGATGGTAATGGCAGTGGGGAGTTTGGAATAAAAGCCATGGATCCAGCTAAGCAATTAATCAATTTTGGTGATAGCGTGCTAACAACGCCTAGCTGGGAAGCCTATCGCCCAGGTCTCTTTCAAAGCTGTCTTGGATCCTTGAGATGTCTTTCTGTCCAAGTTTCCTGAGCCAATCTTTACCATGTCTCTATAGGGCCAAGACTGAATCAGAACTGGGGTACCGACCATTGACGGAGAGGCGTGGCAAAGATTGAGGACTCAGTCTCTGGGCAGAAAGGCATGTGTCAACTCATATGTGGATTCTCCAATCAGTATGCTGGAGAAGAAGGAAAAATTGATAAGAAGTGGGGAATTGAGATGAAGAGAAGGTAATGAGAAAAGTGCTAGAGAAATGTCATAAGGCTTAAGCTTTGGAGGAAGTGGATACTAGATCTACAGTTGTTTTAGCATTTAGAAAGTATTAGCCAAATAGAGGGAGGATAAAGATGTGAGAAATGTATTAAAGGTTTATGCCTGATTTTAACTAATCTTTCTGGAAAAACAAAACACATTTTCTTGGTTAATGCTGCTCAAGCAATACATTAAGTTATAATATTAAAAGTAAAAAATTGAAAAACCCATGACAGATGAAAACTGTTCTATTTTTTATAAATATACATTCTAATCCAGATGTTAATACAAAACCCAATTTTGAAAAGCAACAGGAAAGTATTTGAATCTAAATGGAATACTGTATTGAATGCACATATTTAGGCAAAACAGATTTAAACGCTTTTAAAATAAAAATATTTATATCCATTCTTTTTCTAAAGAATACAAGTTAACAACAATTAAAAGCAATTGTGGTCAACCTATGACCACAACTGAGCCCAAAATTTATGTTGCTAAGTAAAACATTTGTTAAATGAGTTTGCCCCATTTTACGGCCTTTCTTGCCACAGTTCTTAAATGAATCACTGTAACTGTTAAATAAGCAAATTGTTAATGAATCTGGCTTCCCGATTGACTTTGCTTGTCAGTAGGTCGCAAAAGGGGATCATGTGACCCTAGGACACTGCAACAGTCATAAATATGAGTCAATTGCTAAGCATCTGAATTTTGGTCACATAACCATGGGATGCTACAACAGTCATAAGTGTGAAACCAGTCATAAGTGGCTTTTCAGTGTCATTATAACTTTCAACAGTCACCAAATGAACTGTTGTAAGTCGAGGACTATCTATACAAATGGAATGATAAATAACATGAAGTTATATAACAGCAAATAACCGATACTGTAAATTAAAATTGAATTTATTTATTAAACAACTTGAAGGAGAAATGATAATAGCCCAGGATAGATTTATATATTCAGTATAATGAGGCAGGCATTTTTCATTATACAAAGACTTAATTATTGACACTAAAATTGTAGGAAACTGGTTAATTTATAAATCAGTTTTAATAGAAAATGGTATAATTCAAAAAAAAATCTTAAAATTTTGTCTCTTTTGTTTTTGTTTTGGGTGTGTCAATGTGTCTGTATACATACATATAGCTAGTGTTTAAAAAAAAGAGTACTTACTCCATTTTTCTCTGGATTACAAACTTTAACCGAAAGCAAGTGGTCTAGTAGCCAGTCAATTGGTTTATCTTTGTAGAACATTAAAAAAAATTCCACTATCAGTGGTAAGTCTTTGCATCGGAATAATTTTCCTGAAAATGCAATTTTTTTAGAAAAGAAAAAAGAGAATCATAATTTTATTTACAACACAGTAATATATTAACTTATTGTCTAAATCTATCCATTACTAACAATTTGGATCAAGATTTAGTAACATTTATCCTATTAATTACACTTCAATCATACATAATTCAAGTTATATTGATTTTAATAGTATGGCAAAATCTGTTCTCAATCTATTGTCCATAGAAAATACCAGTACATTTTGTCTAAAGAATAGAAAATAATAATGAACCAAATTACTAATTTGGGCAAGCATTGAAATATTAACAAAATTAATAATTTCATGTGTTTGTGGCCCTTCATATGTATTGATTCTGACCTCATATGACTCATATGACAGAGAAACAAAAATAAAATCTGGTTAAAAGAATGGATGTACAGATAACTAACAAAATTAAATACCTAGGAATTACTATTTCATCAAGATGTACCACACTCAAACAAGATAACTAAGGTAAATTAAGCCAACAAATTAAAGAAGATTTAGAAAGATGGGGCAGCCTAAGACTTTTATTAACAGGTAGAATATCTACAATGAAAATGAATGTCCTACCAAAATTGTTATTTTTGTTCCAAAATATACCCATAAAACTAAACCAATTTTTTTTAGAGAACTGAACCAAATAACATCCAATTTCATGTGGCCAGGGAAAAAGTTGAGGATCCAATTACAACTACTACAGGAAGACAAAGAAAGGGAGGATGCGGCTTGCCAGAAAGAGAGATCTACTATCAAGCAGCATCACTGACCTGGATTAGAGTTTGGATAATATTAAAAAATAGAAGAATATTACAGTTAGAAGGCCATGATCTGCAGCAAGGATGGCACGCTTTCCTATGGTCTGATAGGCCAGGCACACACGATCACTTCCAACAACATAGAATTAGGCAAGCATTATTTAAGATTTGGAATAAAATGAAAAATCAAAATTATATAGAAATGCCAAATTGGGTATCAGTTCTAGGGGCAATAATACATCCAAATTTGTTAAAACAAGGGAAAATTGTTACCTATAAAGATATTATAAATGAAGTTGGAGAACTAAAATCTTGACATGATTAAAACTAACAAGGGATGTTTTTAGAATGGTGGGAATACTTACAGATCCAATCAAGGTATGGAAAGAATAAAAAAGAATGGGAATTAATGGGCAAGAAATGGTATTGGACAAAATTCTCTTGGGGCCAGATGCAAATTAATTAGCAAAATCTATAAAATTTTACTGGCATATAAATTGGAACTGGTAAAAGAGACGATGGTGACAGGGGCGAGAGATTTTGGATATAGCATAAAATTGAATCAATGGCAAACATCCTGGGAAAGGAACAAAAAGATTACACTTGCCACAGCATACTAGGAGAATTTATTTAAAATGTTTTACTGATGGCATCTCCCACTGGCTAGGCTGACTAAGATGTATAAAAATCAATCCCCAAAATGTTGGAAATGTTTAACAGAACAAGGCACATATTATCATACATGGTAGAGCTGTAAAAAAGAATTTTGGCACAGGATTGGGAAATGGTTGGAAGAAATGAAGGGGTTTAAAATAGACCATAGACCAGAATGTTTTTTATTGGAAATTATATACCCAAAAAAAATCGATAAGGAAGAGCTATATTTGATAATACACGTCATCATTGCGGCAAGAGTGTTATTTGTCCAGAAGTGGAAAGAGAAATTCCTTGTGAAGATGAAGCAATAAATAAAATTTTGACTTGCGGTGAAATGGATAGTCTAACACTAGAGATGAAAAATAAAGATGAATTGGAATATTATGTAATTGGAATAGATTTTACTATTGGTGCGGACAGAAAGGAAGGGTTCAAAATTGAAAATAATTGTTAAGAGCACATCTGTGATCATGAGACTTAACACTAAAAGTGTTAGAAGATGTACATAAGGTATAAGGTACATGAGTATATATACGGTATGTATAAATGTATATAAGATCTACATTCTGTTATATTTCACTAGAATGATAACCAAACGTTATGTCAAAACGACTCCACTACATTCAATGTTTTTTAATTGTTATGTTTAATAAAAAAATTAAACAAAAAAGATAAAATGTTCCACATTATTATCTGCTAAAATAGCAGCTACTATAGCAGCTCTTGCCTCCCAGATCCAACCAAGATGCTTTTAGGTTGTTTATTTTATTTTATTGTGAGATGGCATAGGATGATGATAATTCTATTTTTAATTACATCTCCATTGTTTTTAACATTTCTGGCTATCTTTGATTCCTAAGTGAAAAAAGTAAAAGCAGTACCCTAATGTTTTCACTTGGTATATGATTGTAATATGAGAGGTTACAGAAAGCTGGAGAGATTATTCAGCAGGGAAAGAAAAGCTACTCAAATAAAAGTGAGCTGTTTAGCACTTAGACAAATGCATGAATATTGAAACCAGCTCATTAACATTTAAATTTTAAATGAACTTTAAATTCTCTCCTAACACATAAAATTTAAAACCATTGGGTTTTTTAGAATGAGAATGGTTAAAAAAGACAAATATAGCATTCAACTTAACTTTATATTCATTTTATCAACTATAATAATTAAGTGTATCATTGTTACCTTTATTGTCAGAGTACAACATGTGTACAATGAGATTGGCTATTTCTATCTCTATTACCAACAAGGATATATCCTAAATGATGGAGACTTTTTAAAAATAATGTATTATACTATGCATATAGTGCTTGGATGAGATCAAGGCAACTCATTACACAACTCCACCAGTTATTTTCTTTCATGATCCTCTGGAAATTCCATAATCCATGTAAAAAGTTTTGGGTGTTGTTTTTTTTTTGAAGCACGTTGATTTTTATCTGAAAAGACTATATTTTTAAATTCCAAATAAGCCTTATTAAATTCCATGAGACTTATCTATTACTGTAATGCATACATAACATAGACTGAAAAAGCAATTTAAGTACAGACACACCTGATTTGGAATAATATTTTATTGGGTTGTTGTTTGTTGTCCCTAGTGCTTTTAGTGAAATGGGTGGCCATACAAATTCTATTAATAAATAAAAGAATATTGTGGAAAATGGCCACCATCAAATATTTAATAATACAAATTTGCTGCTGAAAGATAGAAAACGTATCCACTTATATTCTTATTGAGGCTGATCTTTGTGAACTCTTGACAATATTTATTTATTTTTATTTATTAAATTTATATACTGTTGCTGTACTTACCAATAAATCCAAGCTGAGAAAACTCAAGAACTATCCATTCCTGTGATAACTTTTGTTCAATAAATTCATGTATTGTATATAAATAGCCATGGTTGGCCACAATGTCATCTTCTAGCTGAAAAATATATTATTGTTACTGGCAAAATCATAGATCCTAAGACTCTTAATAGAATTTTTCTTCCAGAAGAAACTTAAAACTCCAGCAAGAAAAGGATTTGAGTAAGAAAGATTTATGAAAAGATGAGAGTTCCATGTGCCATCAACTTATCATTAGAAATCTAAAAATAGAAGGAACATTATTGTATATTGGGAAATAGATCCAGAATGTACATTATCAATAAAGCTGATTTCCAGGAACCACTAAAATGATTATTATGTCAAGACTCAACTAATACTCTGATAAAATACTGAAAAGAATAAACAATCAATGTATGTATGAATATAAAATCTAAATAAATTCTAGTGGATGAAATTAATTGCCAATGACAAGGTAAAAGTATGGAAATGACATTATAGTCAGGAAGGCAATCTGGGAGTGCAATCCTTGAATCCTTCCCTGACAAACAGCAGGTGGGAAAATTACTTTTAACAGAGAGGATCCACCACAGATTGGCAGGGCTACAGTCATGTATATGAAAGCTTACCCAAACGCATTTCTATTGGCAATGTACCAGGTCCCTTAAGACTAAAATAGAATATTCTTACTCTGAAACATGTCAATATTTGCTATTTAAGCTATTCTCACTGGGAACTCAGGCTGTCTTGACTCTAAGCTGCTTTAAGAAAACCTTGTCCACAGGGGTGGGATTCAACTGTTTAACAACTGGTTCTATGGGTATGGCCTAATTTGTGGGTATGGCTTGGTGGTCATTTGACTGGCTGGGTGTGGCTTGTATGTAAATATTGTAAATATGTAAATGTTAAATTTTTAATTAAAAAAACCAAAATCAGGCAAAGCAGGCAGGCAGATTGAATCACAGATTCACTTAGAGATCTACCTTTTTGCAATCTATTGCCTGAATCTGTCACATAAAATTTGCTTGCAAGTAAACTCACAAAATTAACTCACAACACACCATGTATGTAAATATTGAATTTTTTATTTAAAAAAAAGAGCAACTTTGACCCAAAATGGGGCAAAGCAGGCAGGTAGATTGAGTTGCTCACAGAATCACAGAGTCACCCAGAGATCTAACTTTCTGCAATCTACTGCCTGAGTCTGCACTGAAAAATAGAAGCTTCAGTCCTAAAGGAGGTTCAGCTCTGCTTTTAGATTAGCTAGAAAGCAAGAAATCCAACGATCCTGCTTTCTAGCTAATCTAAATCTCCTGGCACAGCAGCTGTTCTGCTGTACCAGGAGATTTAGATTAGCTAGAAAGCAGGATCGGAGGGAACAAAAGGAAAATAGCAACTTAGCAGGCAAGTTTGCCAGGTAAGGATTGAGTGGGCAGGGAGGGGAGAGGCAGGGCCAGCCAGTGGTGTGATTTGCCGGTTCTCCGAACTGGGCAGAATCATAACAACCGGTTCTATAGAACCGGTCTGACCAGGTATTCCACCCCTGATTGTCCAGACTGGAATACTTTTGACAACAGTTGGCAAGGTATTAAGTCCAGACTACAGATTATCATATACCTACACTGGAAAGTTCTCTTACTGCTGTGCCTTCCCTCCTGTCTGCACTAGGAAAACAATTACCAATCGCCTGCTGTGTTGAGAGATCCTTTTGGACATATATACTTTGATATGAGTATAGGTGTACAAAATCAGTATATAAAATTGACTACATATATACAAAGTTAGAATATGCTAATGTATATACATGCAGAAAAAACTTTGAAAACCTCCTTTCTTATGATTATGTTACTTTCTTTTAAAATTTGTAATAAATGCTGTAATAGCATTGTAGTTAAGGCATCTATCTTGTAAATGTAAGGTTACTGGTTCAAAATCCAGCAACAGCATTATATTTAAATTATTGTTATGTCTCTGATTTTATTAATTCTCCCTGTGCGTTCTTCAAAAGTAAATTTAGCAACTGGCTGTCTTTTCTGGCAATGGGGCAACTGGCCATCAAAGATAAGCTTTGAGTCAGGCATAAGAAATCACAAAGTACATTTTTGTAAAAGTATGGTAGGTCTTGTAAAAATATATAAAATTAAATGGACCATTCCCTTATTAAATTGTACTGTATTGATTAAAAAGTAAGCATGTTAAACTGCTTTACTTCTGTATTTTTCCCTAAACACAGTACAGGGCTATCAGTGGTTTCATTTAGTTCTGTGTAGCAGCAACAAGCATGGGGCAAAGCAGCAGCTTCCGAAATGTGGTGTATGAGGAGAGTGGGTGTGGCTAGGTTTCCTAGGTGTGGCTTTCTTCCCTTGCATGCTTTTTATATATATATGCGTATGCAGGGGTGGGATTCAGACGGTTCAGGCAAACCAGATGTTAAATTTACGTCTGGTTTGCCAAACCAGTAGTTGAACTGACCGGATGGCCCCACCCACCCCTCCCCGCTCCCAGGAGCCTCCATGTGGCTCATTTTGGATGCAGATAAATGCAGGGTCCATGCAGAGGCTCTAGGAAAGTGAAAAACAGCCCTCACGGAAGTTCCAAGCTTGTTTCCGGCTTCCGGAGGACCTCTGGAGCCTGGGAAGGCTGTTTTCACCCTCCCAGAGGCCCGAGGAAAGCCTCTGGACTCTGGAGAATGCAAAAAAATGTCTCTCCCAGAAGTTCCTAAAGTCTGGAAATGGGCCTGTTTCTGGCCCCGGAGGCCCTCTGATATCCTTTTATCCCATAATGTCGACCCTAAGGCTGGTGCTTCAACAGTAACATGAAAACAAAATAATATGTTTTCCTTTGTAATACCTTAACATTTTAAATTGAGCATTAACTGCACAAATATAAACTTCTCATGAAATAGTATGTCAAGTCAGCTCTTGAAATGAAATACGACTCAAATGTTTCTGACTGTTGGCTCAAGATACTAAAAGCTAATGAAGTTTTTAATGTTTTCATTTTATGTCCCTTGAGCATTGATAAAAAAAACACTTTCTAGGCCCTACTGATTCAGAGCGGCTCAAAAATGCTTTCAGCTTTGAAATGCACAATTATCTCAGAATGAGGGAGGTTTGAAAGGAGACCAAGAATAATTACATTTCACCCTAGGTGATGAGGGATTTGGTTGCTTGCACTTATGGCTCCCACACCCTCATTATCTATTCCTTGGAAGAGTTAAAAGTCTTTCAAAGGCCCCTATCGACTCAAGAAAACATGAATGACTGCATGGACTGAAAATATTGACACAAATTTCTCTAAACCACTCTCAATCTTTTATTGATTCATAATGCAATTGCTAGTTTTTTTTTTAGAAAAGGAAAAAATAGCTTGTATGGGGTGGTTGGTGGGGGGGAAGGAAGAAGCAAATAGGCAGGTTAATTGTCTTAAATTGCTTTCCAGCACAACTAGAAGGAAAGGAAGAAGCAACCAGATCTGCTCCTCTTCTTCCCTGTCTATTAGTAAAGGATTCTCATTGACACATACATTCCAGATTTAAAGAAAACATAACATGAGAATAAGTACCCTTTAATCTCTCTTCCATGTAAAGGAAATACAGTGACAAACTATATACAGTGCATAAAATTTATTCAACAAGAACTCAGCTCTTCATTTCCCAGTCCATTCTGGTCATATTTTTACTTCTACTATATTTGTAATATATGTAATAGTAAAATGAATTTACCGGTTTCACCTACTAACTTCATTTAATATGATTTATACCTTCCTTATTTTTGCTTTATAGAGCACAGTATTCTCTATTACTAAAATGTTTTGATTTTTCTATCACTTTTTTTATTTTCTTGGGGTCTATTTTCCAGGTCCTTTCTGAAGTGGCAGATATCATGGTTAGGGTAGGTGTACTAATTAAGACCCACATGAAAGCCACATGTTTAATGTAAGCTTCTCAATCTTTTTAATGCAAGCAGTCCTTATTTAATGGTTCAGCAACCATTTGAATTTACAGTGGTGCTGAACTAGTAATATTCACGACTGGTCTTCATACTTAACAATAGTCACAGCATTCCTTCAATCACGTGATTATGATCTGAACTTTTGATGATTCACAGGTATGATATTGCAGCATCCTATGGTCATCTGTGACCATTCTAGTCCTAGTGATTGTTAAATGAAGAGTTCCCATAATACATTCAATAGTGCCCACAGCAACCATAGTGAAACCAAAATAATGTGTTGTGAAAAAATTCACAAGCCAGCAGCATAGGTTGTACCACTTGTGTGATTTTAACAAACAAATTTCAATGTAAAAAATAAAATCCTGCATGTTGCCCCTATGGAAGAATCAAGCCAAGCAGTAGATCATGTTCTACTTATGAATGGCTTATATTTCAAAAGGCCTTTTGTAAATCCATTTTATTCTTAAGTCCAACAAGCACAGTACAGTTCTTACCATACATAAGGAATAGCATCAGGGTAAAACCTGATAGCATTCACAACTCCAACCTAGAAATTGGAAAGGCAAGAAAGAATCAGTTTCCAGTGTGCCATGCTGGAATTGTGAATATCATCAGGTTTTACCACAATGCTGTTGCCTGTGTAAGGTAAGAACTATACTGCAACAATTCACAACTACAACCTAAAAGGTCCTGGATGTCAGAGAAAGATAGGAAAGTTTCCAGTGCACTGCATACATATTTCTCATTCTCTTCCAAGCTTTGGGTGTGGACAGGTTTGTTCACATTGGCAAAACTTGCAACCTGACAGTTCATTAGTACATCTATTGTCTACCATTCTCAGCAAACTAGATCAATATATTCAATTCTTTTATTAAACACTCTTGTGAATATTGAACATGAATATGATTTGCTAACTTCATAATAGGTACTTCCAAGTTATTTAATAATAAAACTAAATCTGACACCTAAAGATTGTAGAAGACAGACACATACATAATCTTGCACAATTTAAACAATTTATATAAAGTCATGGAAACATACCTGTAAATAATATGTTCCTTTTTGTTGGGCATACATCATTAAGAAACTGTAATCCAAATTCTGTTTTGTTCTCCACCTAAACAAAAAAAATCATGAAAGATGTTAATTACAAATCTATACTTATATTTTCCTTCTGTGTAGATAAAGACAAATATATTTTTGCTGAAACCCATTCAAATTATTTTGTTAGGTAGAATTCAGAATGGAAATTGTTTTGATTATTTCTAATTGGAAGATAGTGATGTAGAAAATAATCCTATTGATTATTTTGGATTTCAGCAGCTTTGAGTACTATCAAGAATATTTCCTCCATCTGATATTTTAGAAGTCTGATAGATTGGGTCAGTTCCTACCTGACTTGGACATTTCAGAAAACAGATCCTTTATTCACCTAATATCATCTTTCAAGATCCTTTTACCATATTTTTCTAAAATTTAATTTCTCCATTAATCTTCTGTGATAAATGGTTTTTATACAGTTGGAATCTCCACATAAAAAATACTAGGAGAACCCTCATTTTATGATAACAAATAAACCAGCTTTGTATCTTATTTATGGTCTAGAAAATAGATAGAAGAACTGAAGTGGTGAAGTGGGAATCTCTGGTTTTTGTGCCAAACAAATTTTCTCATATTGAAAACAAGGAACTATAGCAGAAATCTTCAAACCTAGAAATAATCAGCTTTATCATTAAAAAAATTATGAGGATGCCCAACATTTAAATCTAGGGACTAACATATATAATGGGCAGAATTTCACTATGTTGTTCTACAAAGATCTTCATATGTATAGCTTATTGTATCTGCTTGGAAATGCAGGCAATAGTCTGGTATATGTGTTAGTTTTCCTGGACAAGGCTAACTTCCCCTTAAAAAACTGCCTCAACGTGATCCAGACTGCATTTGTCAGTTGTGGTTAATAATGCTTCTTATAGCTTTGACATCTGTATTCCTTCATTGAAAATAGCGACCCATTAGCTTATCAATATGAAGGGGCATGATTTTGAATTCCACCAGTTATATGAATGTATTACATCAGGGGTGGCCCATTATTGGGGTGCAGCCTATTTGAAACTGGCTGCATGAACAGCAGACTAGCATGCTTACACAGCTCAACTTGTGCAAGTGGGCCGGTGCATGTGCACAAGCGCATGCAGCTCAACTCACACAAATTGAGCTGCATGTTTATGTGCACTGGCCTGTCTCTCACACAACCCAGTTCTCTTACCCCACCCCCCAAGGCCGGGCTGCCAAGCTGCAAAGGTTGGGGACTGCTGCATTACATTATGCTGTAGTAGCGCTTGCTATATTTGAGTAACAAGGCTAATTTTAAAATGCCTGATTTCTATTATATTTTATTTATTTCCACCAATGTATATGCTGTGCCAATTATACTCTGGGCAGTTCACACACATGAAACTGACAAACATAAATCATAAAATAAAATAGCCAACTAAAATCATAATATATATATATATATAAAATGAAAGTCAAATAAAAACACAGCAATCATGGAACTAGCATTCTACCTTCAAAAGACCCAGAAGACTACTGACTTAACTTTTTTCCAAAAGGGTTACAGAAAGGGCCCCATCCTAACCAGCAGCTGAGATGGAGAGAAAAACAACAACAAAGGACTAGGGCAACCACAGAGAAAAAATATTTTTATCTCCTTAATTTTCCAAGGAGGCGGGGTTGAAAGAATGCCTTCCTAATCTACTGAGACGTACGAAAAATAACAAGGACTTGAATCATATGCATCACTAGCCACACTTATAATCTTACTAGAAGTCATGCAACACCAGCAAAGCAGGTGTAATTCTGTTGAAACACCTCCTAGATGAAGTATTATTCCAGTGGCTTCCCCTGTTAGCATAAAAGCTGTTTATATGTTGTACCAATTGCACTTTCATATACGTTTAAGAGGCTATCCAAAACAGATTCCATTCAAGTAATGCAAACCTGAGGTGCCTATCCAGAGCATTCTGCTGCCAAAAGCTCTTGTGAACCAATTAAAGCGGGACAAGAACTGGGATTATTTTTTAAAAAAAAATAAATTTTCAAAACTGATGTTATTCTAAAGCTGACTGGAGTGAGTTTCTTTTCATTAATGTCCTTCTATTTATATCTGCCTTCTATTCGTAGCTGCTGTATTTGTTAATCAGAGACAATAAACACATGTTTCACTGTTATGTTTTATTAAAAGGTTATGGTATAGTATATGCAAAAATGGACATGCTATTTTAAGAAATAGCAATAGTACTTAGACTTATATACTGCTTTACAGTGCTTTACAGCCCTCTCTAAAGCGGTTTACAAAGTTAGCATATTGCCCCCAACAATTTGCGTCCTCATTTTACCCACCTTGGAAGGATGGAAGGCTGAGTCAACCTTGAGCCACTGAGATTTGAGTTGCCAAATTGCAGGCAGCCAAAAGTCAGCAGAAGTAGCCTGCACTCTAAGCACCATGCCACTGTGGATCAATAAATTGATCCTAATTTTAAAATACCTAGGAAAATGCAATCCAAGCATTTTATCATCCCATTTTCATACCTCACTCTTTCTTTTGAATCCCCAAATGTTTCCTTAAGATTGGAGAAGTCAGGGTAAAAAGATCCATGGGGAGAAATAACTTCCAGAACACCAGAAAGAACTTCATTTGGAAAGCTGAAGAAAGAAAAGAACAATATTTTCTTCCAGGGAGTCTATATAAACTGTCAATGTCCCACAAGGAAGTGGGGGAGGGAAGGAGGGAAGGAGGGGGAGGGGGGGAGAGAGAATGATAATTTGATGTGATAGAATGATGTGATTTGCCACATTTGCAAAAATCATAACATACCAAAATATGTTCAATCAGGATAATTAGAAGGATTTCAACTAACAAGACTTCAACAGAAGATAATGCCAATATTATATTATATTACAATATTTATACCTAATGACTATCAAACCTTATATGACACGATAGTCATTAAGAGATATGCATTTCTCAGTTTTGTCAATGGATGCCATTGAGCACCTGATCAAGTAAATGAAAGGAATGTGCATGGATAAATAATGTATGACAGAGAAAATGACTTAAAGCTACATATCTACCTTAATTCACTTTGTGTGTGTGGGTGTACACATATATACACATATATACATATACACAGAGAGAGAGACTTATACAGTGTATGTATATATGACAGAAAAAGAGAGGGGAGGGAGAGAGGGAGTGACAGTTGGGTGACTGTGGATCAGTTACTCTCATTCAGCCAAACCTACCTCACAGGGTTATTGTTGCTGGGAAAATAGGAGGAAGGAAGGTGTGTTGAATATGTTTGCCAACTTGAGTTATTTGTAAAACTAATAAAGTCAGGATACAAATAACTAAAATTTTGATTAAGAATTTTGATTATAATAATAAAATCTAATGCATCTTTACTAAGTCATTCTCTTGGCCTGTCACTTATAAGTCCACTTTCAATACCTTCTCAATGTTGTCAGGTAATTTTTTTTCAACAACTGTCATAACTTCCATGGTATCTTTTGCACATAGTGTATTCATAGAAACAGACCTCATTACTGACATTGTTGATATGTGGGTACTGTTTTCTGATTTAATTATTCAAAAGTATTTTTTCAGTATTTTTATTGTCAAAATGTTTTATCAGCTTTTAAGCCTGTATTATATTTCCCCTACCTAAAATTTTTAGTCTCTTCTAGTATCCAGTTTTTGAAATCAAGAAATTGTTCATCTACGTTATGTTTTACAAAAACCAAAATAGGATCTATTTCTCATGAGAAACTATTTGTACTTTATAATTAATTCCAAAAATTTATTGTAAAAGTTTCAATATTCCAATTTTGTCTGGACCCTTAGTTCATTTATAATTTTATAAGATCAAAATCTTGTTTAACGTTTTCCTATTCATTTCAGATTCTTTAAATTCCTTAACCTTATGATTAAAATGTTTTTCATTCAGGATTGAGAACAAACTCATTTTCAAATTTGTCATACAAAGGTCTCCAATAGCTAAGAAATTAATGAGAAAAGTGGTTAGAAAGTGAGACTTGTGAACCTTTAAACCTCATAGTCTCACCATGAGGTGAGACACTAGTCTCACCATGAGGTAAGACAGGTGGACTATAAATGTAATGGATGGATGGATGGTTGAAATATCATTTCCCAACACTCAAGTAAATGGCAAAATGCCATGCAGTCCTGCAGTCACAATGTGAGGAATAGCTGTCTGGAGACTATTGGTGTGGGGGCCCTGCCATCCACTCCTTATCAAGAGAGCTTCCAAGGAACCAGACTCCTCACTGGTTCGTTTGTCTTTGCTGTGGTTCTCAATTTGCCACACCTCCTCTAGAAGCCTAATAGCTGCCTTAATTCAATTTAGATTATGGAACTAAGGGCATGCAGTCTCTGACATGTTACATAAAAGCAATTTGCTTCTTAGAATGAGTGAAACTTCAAATATATAGATACAGATTAAACATTAGGAAGAACATTATGATAGTGGAATCAGTTATCTCAAGGAGTGTTTATTCCCCTTCAATCAGAGGATAGATAGTCATCTATCAGGGATGTAGTTAATCCTGCAGTATGCATGGGAGCGGATTGATGACCTCTTGGGTCTCTATGATTCTGTGAATGAATCAGGTCTTCTCTGTTACCTTAAAACTAATTGAACTGTGTAAAATGTATGAGTTTGTGTGTGAGCATGTCTATATACAAAAACACACACTACATATATACTGTGTCTAGCATCTGTAATTTTTAAAGTAAAGGTAGCAGTACAACTTACAGAATTTTTTTTAAAAAGTAAAGGTAACATGCAATTAATTTCATATTACATCAAATTTAGTATTAGTTGATTTTTAAGCAATACCTATTACATATTTTCAGATTTTTGAAGATTTACCTTCCTTCAATACTTTCTGCAATGCTATTAATGTATGTTGAGTTCACCTAGAAAAATTAAAGAAAATTTCAGAAATGTTATTTTCTGAAACCAGATTTATTTATTCTTCACAATTCCTTCTTTTTCATTAAGAATATATGTAAAAGATCCAATCTGGGTCTGTCACTGGGACTAGAGGTTTAGTCTTCCAAACTTTTGGACTCATCCACAGGGAACGTCTCTCTAGACAATGCGTCTAATTTTCCATTATATTATGATTAAGATTATTGTAAAATGTAAAGTAGATAATATTATACCTTTAAATTATCTTCTTAGATTGAAATATTTGACCAAAATTGACACATACCGAAGAGAGACAATATACAGTTGTTGAAATTCATTTTTTTCTCATTAATCTACACTCAGTATCCCATAATGACAAAGTGAAATCAGAATATTAGAAATGTCTGTAAATTTATTAAAAAGAAAAAAATGAAATAACATATTGGCATAAGCATTCAAACCCTTCACTTAGCACTTTGTTGAAGCATCTTTGCCAGCAATTACAGCCTCGAGTCTTTTTGAGTATGATACGACAAGCTTTGCAAACCTGGATTGGGAGATTTTCTGTGTCATTTTTCTTTGCAAATCTTCTCAAGCTCAGTCAGTGGAACAGGTTTTCATTGAGGATATCCTTCTACTTTGCTCCATGCCGTTTTTTTTCCTGCATCTCTGACCAGTCTCCTGGTCCCTGATGCTGAAGAACGCTGCCATCACTGTGCTTCAGTGTTGGGTGATGAGCAGTGCTGGTTTTCTCTAGACATAATGTTTAAAATTGAGGCCAAACAGTTCAATCTTGGTTTCATCAAACCAGAGACTCTTGTTCCCCACAGTCTGAAAGTCCTCCGGGTGCTTTTTTGCAAACTCCAAGTGGGTTTTCATGTGTTTTGCACTGAGGAGGCTTCTGTCTAGTCACTCTGTCATAAAGCCCAGATAAGTGGAAGGCTGCGGTGAAGGTTGTCCTTCTGGAATTCTGTCCCATCTCTACACAGAATATCTGGAATTCAGTCAGAATGACCATTGGGTGATCTTGGTCATCTCTCTTACTAAGGCCCTTCTTCCCCAATTGCTCAGTTTGGCCAGGTGACCTGCTCTTGGAAGAGTCCTGGATATACCAAACTTCTTGTATTTAAGAATTATGGAGGCCACTGTGCTCTTAGGAACTTTCAGTGCAATAGAAATTTTATTGTAGCCTTCCCCAGATCTGTGCCTTGCAATAGTCCTGTCTGAGCTCTCCCGGCAATTCCTTTGACCTCATGGCTTTTGCTCTGCTACAGTATACATAGTCAGCTGTGAGGCCTTCTATAGAGAAGTGTGTGCCTTTCCAAATCATGTCCAATTAATTTAATTTGCCACAGGTGGATTCCAATCAAGGGATAGAAACATGTCAACAATGATGAAGAGAAGTGAGAGGCACTAGAGCTAAATTTCAAGTGTTGTTGCAAAGACTCTGAATACTTCTGCCTATGTGATATTTCAGTTTTTTTCTTTTTAATAAATTTACAGACATTTCTAAACTTCTGTGTTTACTTTGTCATTATGGGGTACTTAGTGTAATTAATGAGAAAAAAATGATTTTCAACAACTGCAGAATCAGGCTGCAGCATAACGGAATTGACAAAAGTGAAGGAGGTCTGAATACTTTCTGAATGCGTTGTATTTGGTTCAAAACCAAAGTAAAATAATGAAGTAGATGCATAGGATCATAGAGTATAGTTAGACTGCAAAACGTGCAGAAAACAAACTGGTAAATTTGCTAAAAGCTTGCTAAAAAGCCAAGTTCAATAAACTGCATTTTAAGATGCTTGATGCCTAAATCGAGGCATAGTAGGAAGAAATATATCTTACTTGTTTAACAACCATTAATTCAGTGACCATGCAAAGTTACAATGGTGCTGAAATAATAGTAGTGACAACTGGATCCTCAATGTCAGGGTGTCAAATTTGCATCATTACGGTGGCGTCACGTGACGTATCATGATTTTCCCCCCTGTGTTAAACTGGGCATGGGTGTGACCAGCGTGTGACACACCCAGGCCACAGCCCACATGTTTGACAGCCCTGCTCAACGTCGTGGCCATTGTAGTGATCCTGTAGCCACATGATCAAATTTTTTCATGCTTTACAGCCTGTCCCCATGTGCAATCAGAGTGTGTACTTCAAATCACTTTCCTCTCCACACAACCCCCCCAACCCCTCCAATCTCTGCCCCTTCGGCCGCCCTGCAATCTAGCACTATCATGTACTCCTGCTGCCATTAAGGCCTTGTGAAGGGCCAGCAGCTGCCTCAGCACATTTTGTTAGCAGCAGAAAGAAGAAGATGGCAAAACTCAACTGGGGACCGGAGCAGGTGGAGGTGGTAGAGTTCAAGGTGGTAGAAAGGACAGAGATGGAGGGAGATCAGTGGGAGGGGGGCTGAAGTGGAGGCAAGGGTAGCAAGGCAGGAGAAGCATCAAGTCCTCACCTAACTACTGCACAGTCTTTGCCAAACAACTGCAACTGAGACTGCCGGAACTGTCATCGTTAAGCAATGCTGTCATGTCATGTTTTCCTTTTTGGGTGTGTGTGTGTGTGTGAAATTTTTATTTGGGTTTTCACACAAAAAACATAACACAAATAAAACATCTTTTTTTAAAAAAAATAGCATGGTCCCGGGTTACACTTCTTCATACAGACACAAATTAAATTTCATGCTCATTCTTGTGTTCTATTCTGTATCTTATTACTGTTTTACATTTTCTACATAGTTTTCCTCCTTTTTTTAATTTTCTCAACTTTATTTTGATTGTCTCATCTCAATTCAAATCATTATATTTATACTTTTATCTGTCCTATTTTAATTTCATATTATTTTTTCTCATTAAACAAATTTTCTCCTGTAGTTACTAATTGGAGTATGACGCCTTTATATCTTTTAATTTTATCCATTCAACTCTTATTTAAACTTCAATGTATACCTTTAAGATTATAACATTCAATATAATACATAACTTCCAATCTAATTCTGCTTGGTACATTCTTAAAATACACACTATATTCTTAAAAAAAGATTATATATATATGTAAATAAAACATTCCATTCCAATTCAATTCTATCATTAATATTCATTAACATCTTTAACATTTCTTTTCAATTAAATATCATACTTCCTTGGGAACACTTACAGACTTTCCGTAATTAATTTTTTTCCATATTTCTCTTCACTTATATTTTATAAATCATTAATAATAATTAAAATGTTCCCATCCTTTCCTAATTTAATTCTCTCATTCACTTTATTTCATTTGTTTATTAACAAGCATTCCACTAGATTACAATAAATATTTGATCCATCATTTTAAGCATATTTTCAAAGATTATTTCTAATATAACAATACTATCTTATGTCCCTTTGCAGAATCCCTTTTATAATTAAGTTTTCACCCATTATCTCTAAACAGGCTAATACTTTCAATTCTTATACCTTTGCCCTGTTTCTCTATATCTTGTTTCTGTCCTTTATAACTTCTTTTCCTTTCCCTCTTCCCTTTCTTCTTCTCCCTCCCCCTTTCCCCCCCTTGTCTCTCTACTTCTAATTCTCTCTTCTGTAATCCCCTCTTCTGTTGCTTTCTAATATTATACTTATTTTTCAAACTTTTTTTAGGTTGTTTTTTCAAATCTTAAACTTTTCATTCTCTTTCCCCTCTTTCTTCCCACACCCCCATAAAATTACTTGATCTGAACATTTAAGTCAGAGAAAAGTTATTAAATAAGGAAGGTTTCTTATTATATTAATTGCAATTCATAAAGAATATTACTGCTGTTGATACTTTTATAACGATTTGATTTATTAAACAACTGGTGTAAATTTAATATTACTTAATGTGTTTAATGTTTACTTTGATATAATTACTAAAGGCAGATGACTGTAATGGAATTGTATTAGTATAATTTTCATGTCATTTTAAACATTAAAAGATATATATATAATAATATATGAATAATGTCTTGTTACTATCGCAGTTGCAATGGCATATCTTCTGAAATACTCATTATCTGCTACATAAATCCAATATATAACATCACATTATAATCCACCCATTCAACATTTTTAATAGAAATCTTGCATCTACAACTGAGGAATAATTCAAAACTGATAACTCAGCTATGCATTTTTCAAATTCAAGAATTATTTGTAATGATTTTGAATATCATAATATCTATAATAAAATATAAAAAAGACCCAGTTTGCTATAGTGGTTAAGGCACCTGGCTAGAAACTGGAAGGCTGTGAATTCCAGTTCCACTTTAGGCTCAAAGCCATCTGGGTGACTTTGGGATCAGTCACTTCTTTCAGGGAAAGAAGTAGGGAAGAGGCAATGCCAAACAAGTAAAATCTTTCCAAGAAAGATGGATGCAAGGATCTGTCCAGGTAGTTATGAGGAATTAATGGTGACTAAAAGGTACACACACAACTGCACACAAAACATAAAGGGAGAGAACATAGCATTTACAAAAAGACCTTGAACATGTTGATGGAGAAAATGAAATTTAAAAATCCTTCCATAAATTCTGATTAATATTCAATTGCAGAGTACTAATATAATAATGGATATAAATTACAATATTTCCTTTTTTGTTAGCTAAAATGAATCATTTCATTTTATCTTACCTCTGCTATAAGGACAATTATCACACAATTTTTCTTCTGATATTTAGACATTCCATTGAAAAGGGAATCCAATGTACTCATCAGATAACTTGCTTTTTTTCTTCGCACTGATGATATACCAATTACTAGGAATACTAACATACAGAAATTATTTTATTTTATATAATAACAATATCTAAAATAAGCAACCATCAAAAATAACAAAACTTATTATTTGGGAACTTCCATAGAAGTCTGTACAATATTTTTTAGAAAAATGCATACAGGTAGTCCTCAACTTACAAAGTTCATTTAGTGACTGCTCAAAGTTACACATGGCCCTGAAAAAAAAAGACTTATGACTATTTTTCACATTTATGACTGATGATGCATTTCCATGAACAGAGGATCAAAATTCAGATTCTTGTCAACCAACTCATATTTATGATGGTTACAGTGTCCTGGTGTCATATGATCACCTCATCTTTTGTGACCTTCTGACAAGCAAAGTCAATGAGGAAGCCAGATTCACTTAACAACCATGTTATTACATAACAACTGTGATTCACTCAACTGTGACAAGAGAGGTCTTTAAAATGGTACAAAACTCACTTAACAACTATCTCGCTTAGCAACAGAAATTTTGAGCTCAGCTGTGATCATAAGTGGAGGACTATCTGTAAAAAGAAGTGACTGTAAAAGGTGTGTATAGCATCTTGATTATTATTTCAATAATTCACAAATAATATCATTTTTCATAGATCGTTCCTTGATTTTTTTTTCAATTTATAAGCTACATATACCCAAGAAATCTATCTTGTATTATTTAGGTGCTTTACAGACGTTACTCTACTTACAAACTTTCAAGTAAACTTTCACCAGTACAAACAAACCTGGGCACAATTCAATTTAGAAGTCCCCAAAGTTAGAAGAAGGCAGGAAAGTGTTAGTTTACAGCACACCACATATGTCTATGATTCACCATAAACTTCCCACCTTCTTCCAACTTCCACTCACAATTTCCACTTCCTGATCTGCACTCATACTGATCGTTGGTACTTAAGGTAAGAGCTATATAGTGTACAAGTTTTTTATGCTTGTTTTGATTTACCAACAAAATATACTTATAAATAGCCTCTTAGAGCCTAACCTCTTTGTAAGTAGAGGAATATCTGTATTTTGAACTACCTGTTGTTAGTCCTGGAAGTTTTGTAATTTCTTATAGATGTCAGCAGGAAATATGTGCATCTTAATAGTACTATATTTCCACCATCCCAACAGAATACTGCAGCAGCTTTGTGCAAAGCTGTTGATAACGTACACTTTTATGGAAATTAATCACTAGTAAATTAATATGGTCAAATGCAGTGACCTGACCTAGAAGAAGCAGGACTAGTATGCTGCTGAGTCAAATAGATTACCAAGAAATTTGGGCAATTTGCCACTTTTCAGGTTGAACTTTCACTTGAAGTTAGTGAAAAAAAACAATAGAATAATATCAGTTATCTAAGCAGTGCACTGAACGAAAGGTAAAGGTAACAGTCCAAGCTTCTGTATTTTGTTTTCATCTTTAATTTAGGATTTTAAGCAATTCCCTAATAGGGTTTCTTCATATAAGCAACTAAGTGCAACATACTTTCAAATGTGGACATATTGTATCATCTCTTATGTTCACAGATTTGTTTTTAATCAGATATACACACTCAAATGAATAATGTAAAAACAATACTCCTTTCCTTAAAGAAAACTGCCCAGAAATGCTGATGTTTGCATGATTACACAATTTCTCTTCTATATTGAATTTTATTCTCACCCCCGGTTCTGCTCTGTCCAGTTATGACTTTCGGGTAAATAGCATATTCATTTTTCCGGAGATGAGGCAGATAGTAGCAAATAGTTGCAGGATGTATTGAGAATTTGCTGTTAAAGTTCAGGACTTTCCACCCCAGGCAATCTTTAAAAGAAAAAAAGAAACAGGAGATACTGATAATCCAAACACAAACAATTAATGGTCTACAATATCAAGATGCCATTCTCAAAGTGCTGATAAAACCCTGTAGTATGATAATGTGACAGAATATCAAGGGTGCATTCTATAAACAGTAAAGTGTATATGATAATTTAAGAGTTATCTCCAGATTACTATCTTCCAAAAATTTGAGTACTATAAATCCCACAATTTATAGGCAGCATGGCTAAATTCTACAAATTTATAGTACTAATGTGACAGACAACATCAAACTGATGTCAAATTATAAAGCCGCTATTTTTATGCAAGCTTTTCTCGGTACATTAATAAATTTAAAACTTATCCACCCACGACTCCTGATTCATAAATGGCACATCTTTAAAACTGACCTCATAATGTACTTTTTAACCCTTTCTTTGGTGGAACTGACCCTTAGCAATAATACGTGTAAAACTGAAGGTGTGCTATGCATATTTCCCATGCTAGCACCATGTATCCATTTGGAACTAAAGATACTAGTTGATTGAGGATCTTATACAGCAGGGGTCCCCAACCACCAGGCCACGGACCGGTACTGGTCCATCGAACATTTCCTACTGGGCCGCCGGTTTGCTGGGCACCGCCATCTTGTTTGACGAGAAAGTGCTTCCAGGTGAGCTTTTCCGGTTGGAAAGCGGTGTTTGGGTCCTGAAGGAATCCTCGCACCTTAAGTTTCATCGAAGGGGGGGGCTTCAAACGAAACTAAGGCGCGAGGATTCTTTCAGCACCCAAGGCAAGGTGAGCCGAGTGACCGTCCCGAAGCCGTCCCGAAGCGAAGCCCATCGACAAAGGTACAAAGGAGGAGTTGAAGGTGGCAGGGAGAAGCGGGGGATGGCTGGCTGGCCGGTCGCTCGGCTCGCCTCGCCTTGCCTTGTCATGCATGCTGATGCTGGTACCGGGCCACGGATCATTTTGTGATGCCGGTACCGGGCCGTGGCACAAAAAAGGTTGGGGGCCACTGTTATACAGTACAAAGAAGGAAGAAAAACAAGACTTCATTTTATATGCCAAAACGCACATCAATTCACACATCAATTCAATCCAAAGCAAATATTAATTATAGAAATAAACTGATTAACGAAAGCCTTTCACAAAGCATTTATTTATTTCACATACCACTAGTTTCAACCAAAATGTTTCCTAGTATTTTACAGAATAAAAATATAAAGCCAATGAAACAAACAATTATAAATCTGTAAATATTAGTAGCCATTCTTCTCACAAATGCCTGCCGGGGAATTCTGGGAGTTGAAGTCCACCAGGCTTAAAGTTGCCAAGGTTGGAGACCCCTGCTCCAGATCAACTCTGTTTCTACATAGCCACAACTGATGGTGCCAATCTAATTTCAAAAGGAGGGTGCCTCAATACAGGAGCTATAGCAGAACAACACTCCCTCTAAACTCTAACTCTTTTACCTCTCTTACCGATATTGGCAAGAGGCTTGCTCTAGAAAAGCTGGGAAGGCCACCACCTCTGTGCTGAAAAAGAAATTCTGTGAGTACTTTAGTATCAAGCCATATAGATTTTACAGATCAAACCAGTACTTTGCATTGCATCCAGATACTTTTAGTATCCAGTGCAGCATCTATAAAACCAATATTACATCTCTACAAATCACAGAGTTGCTCTTTCAAGGAAAGTCCCTTCAGAGGCTATCGTCAGTTTACAGTGATCCTTTCTACAATTCTGCCTTGCCTGGGTTCAGTTTAGCCTCTTTTGTCCCATCCAGACCCAAACGGACTGTAAGCACCAATTTTTATTGTATTTTGAATAATACATTCAATTAAAAGATTTAAAATGTGTAGTTAAACAGTACAAAATAGGACCAAAACCATCCTAAAGCCTTGATTTAACAGATTAAAAGAGCAAAGGGTATCCATTAAAACAAATTAAAAAACCAAACAAAAATTAGAATGCCAAATAAATGATGAAAGGGGTTGTTTTATGCCCTCCCCCAACAGCCTCCCCCAACAGTTAGACATAATTGGAATAGATGATTCATGCCATTAAATTGCTAGTGTGCCTGAATATGATATCATTTGTACAAAGAAGAATCAGTTCAAACAAACAATATGTCTTAATTATTAGTTGTCAGCAGATTTAACTTTGAAGCTGAAGTACCACAAGGGTTTTGGCTGATAGGCATGATTTGCATCAACCCTGAAAAGCGAGATCCATGCATGTCTTCTGGTGCTTTCAGTGCTAACAAGAAAGGATCAATCACACCCACCGTATCTATTTTGTTGGGGAAATGATTTAAATGAATCTTATTTGAACCTCTGAATTAGACAATTGTTTGTTTATATGGAGTTACAGTATCTGAGTACACTTCAAAGGAAACATCCCCTTGGACCTTTACTTCTGGGGGGAAAAATGTCAGACAGCTTACCTGCTGAAGGGGATGGGAGGAGCCAGCTATATGCAAAATCTTATAATCTTAATTAGCCTTAAATATTACTCATGCATTGCAGGAAAGGATCAACCCATATTTTCCTTATCCTCATCATCCCAGGAGAAAAAAGGAATATGGAGCTTCATGCCCAATTATATCCCCATAAAATGAGATAGGATAATGTTTCACACTTGATCATATCCTGAACATTGATCACATGTGTACTCTACTGCTTGAAAGAGACACATATGTCTGCCGATATATGATAAAGATATAATGTGAGCTGCAAAAGGCTGTAGCTCCAAAATTTGTGTCTGTATTATTCATATATTCTCTTCGAACCAAATAGCTGGCACAACACAGAAATGGTATTGCTTTCTGTAACTGTGTTGTAGCAAAGTGTCTATTGATTACAGTGAAACTTACTTCAAAATAAGAATACTTATTTTAGACTATTTTAGAATGGTATAGACCATTCTCTTTCAGAAATGTACTTGATTGGAAAGAATGCCTGAATTGCAGAGTTGAGTTTTCCTGTAAAAATATGTAGCTGACCGCAATCTGTTCGGCTTCTATGGCACAGAAATGTTGGAATCTTTTCTCTTGCAACTATGAAATTCAGGTTTTTAAAACATTTTATTAGAAAAACTTTGCTATTTCCACTACCCAATTCTTCAAAAAAAATTGTCTGAAGGCAAACAATAATAATTTTCATTGCCATCAACTTCAAAAACAAATGAACCCCAAGGTGAGGGAAAGGAGCAATAATGCATTGTAAAGCTAAATTTCCAGCTGAAGAGTTTTGGAAGCAGGATGAAGAAAGAAAGGGTGCAGCTGAGAAAACAGTATTCTGCACTGAGATAAAAATACATGGATTTGCTGCACTTTCAGATATCCTGCAGCTGAACTAATAATACATTAATATACTGTAGTTACATTCTAAATCTGATCTTTGTAGTACCTCTTAATCAGTGATGTGGCCAAGATATGATACCCGAAGGATTCTTTTCAAGCAGCATTGTTGAAAAGTATTTAACAATTTAATCATCTTGATTGTACACTTCCATGTTTCATGAACATACATTGCAATACTCTTGAAGGTTTTTACCTTTGTGGTAATATTTATGGCTGCTGTAGATCAAACTGGGCACATGTATTGAAACATGGCCATTGCCATTCTACTTGGATGTCATTTAGATTTTAATGGGAAAGTTACCGTAGATTGGGTGTAAAAGTATTGTATTTGCATCTGAACCAAAGTATTGCTCCGTCCTTCCTTGTAACACCCGAATTGGTACCTTCAAGTTCGCGGCGTGTCCCAGGGATACAACTGCTTTGCTATAACTTCAAGAAGCAAAGAGCTTCTTCGCACAGAGACCAAAGCCAACAAACAATAAAGGCAGAGCTCCCACCGCCTCGAAGGAGCCCAGATCCCGAAAGCTAACCGGGCAGCACTTCGGTTTCTTCTCCCTCAAGAGAGCGCGCGGTCGGCAGTGGAGCGCAACTTCAGGAGCTGCTTGCCGAGAGAGAATGGCATGGTCGGTGGGAGTGCAAACTTGGGGAGCCCGCTCTGTTCGTGCGGCAGCAACTACTGCTGGAGAGCTGAAAGTTGGGTTCCTCTTGGAGTTCTCCCCTCCAGCGGGAACAAAATGAGGCTCAAAGCCCGTCTCCACGCGAGCGCAGTTGGGAACCTTCCAATAATCCCGCCCCCCCCCCCCCCCAGTTTTGGTTGCTCTCACCTTCAGTCCTGTGGAAGCTTATGTACCACACCAAGGAGAAGGCTGCGCCCAGGCAGGCACACTTCAGGGCGCCTCTCAGCCGGAGCCTCATCGCCCAGCCACCGTGGGAATTCCGCAGCCGTCACGCGCAACAATGGCACGTCGCGCCTTCTTTGTTGCCTCTGGGCAGCGGCGGGGCGAGCGAACGCGCGTCTTCCCGGCGGATCCCAGATGCTCCCAGATGCTCGGCGCAGCCGGGGCACCTTTTCTCCACGAGATTCCCCCACCGCCCGGGCGGGCTTCTTATTGGATGTTCCTCCTCGCAGGTCGCGCAGGTGTGTGCTGCCGGGGATCACACTGCGCACAGCTCGTGTCCCGGGTTTTGCAACCGCGGGACTCCGAAGTCCAAGTTGCTGCGCGAGCGATCAGTTACGCCCTTGCAGCTCTTCCGTTCTTTTGGGAATTGGATCGCAGGCGCCTGGGTCGACTGCTGCCAAGTGTTATCTAGATAGGATTCTGGAGTAATTCCAAAGAAAGCCTGTGGAAGTCGAATCGAAAAGGAGTTCCCATAATGTACCAAGTTGCTACCCCTCTTGCTATCTTCCTTTAGAAAAAAAATATTTAACTAGTAATCTTAGTGAGCAAATTTGCAGAGGATATTAATTCTAAATTTTAAAAAAATCCTATGATTTGTGGACATGTATGTACCTGTAACATTTTGCAATTGATTCAACGGAAACTAAACTGTCAGCCAACCTGCTGGCATTGTAGCTGCTGTGTTTATTAAATCTGGATAGGCAAATATATGCCCACTCAGCATTGGTAAGGATCAAACTGATTATTACTTGGTAAGGAGACAAATGTCCAGGCTAGACTAAGAAAGAGAAAAGAACATCCCAGAATAAGACAGTGGCAAGATCAGAAATGCTGTATTACTGAGAAAAATACATGATATAACTTCTATGCAGTCATCAGGATTGCAAATTCCTTACATGCCAACACATATAGAGTGTATGCTCTGAATTCAGTTTTCAAAGTTTAATAAAGTTTATTAAAAATAAAAAATAAAATAAAAATTCTAGAATAGAGTAACACATAACAGATAAAATCTGTATTAAAATAAAAAAGAGTATATGCTCTGTAGAAACAAGGCAGGGAAAGGATGCACAGCATGGCTTCTAGAATTCTTTCCAAGTTGTCTTCCGACAATCCCACCTAAGAGGCCCCTGTACTTTCTTCTGTATAACAAAGCAATGCATTTCAGTGTGTGTTATCCATTGTGCTGTATCTGTGTGCATAGGTGGCCACTAAAGAGAACAGGGCAGATTGAATGCGTTATGTTAGGGATCAGGCGACCAAGGAATGGGAGGCATGGAATGGTGAAGTTGCAGCATCTGAAACCGCTGCCCAGCTACCTCTTTCATAGGAATGCAGGGGGCAGGGTGGATTTCTTGCTGGAAGGCTTTTCTCTGCAGGCTTGATCCGGCTCATTTTTAAATGTGATACTTATTTTTGCTTCCCTGAACATGAAATGCCCTCTTGTTCAGTTTTTGGATAGGTGTTTGAATTTTAAGCCACCCAGAGTCATTGACTGAGATGGGCAGCTATGGAAATCAAATAAATATAAATACATACATACTATTAATGGACAGATGAATAGGGTTTCGAGGCCCTAATGTTTTCCCCTCATTTTGTTGGGTGAGAATAAAAAGCAACTCTTACAATTGAATGAATGTTCATGGAAGGTTTAAGTTATTCTATGTTTACTTAATCAAATTAAATAATTTCATAATAACTCTACAATCTGAACCTAATTGGAGATTTTTACCATTTTAGCATAACATTTTATAACAATTGTAGGCAGTAATATTCTGTTCAGTTTATGCACACAAATGATCCATAAATTTTAAAAACTTCATGTGAAATGTATCAATTTCCAGTGGAACTTGCCACGCAACGTATCAGAAGAATGAAAGACCTATATTTCTTGCTTGAAGCTTATAGTTTCCCAAGACTTATTGTTGCAACATGCATTTTGAACTTCTAATCATTACTATAATGGAATGTGATGACTATCCTCCTGTTAAGCCAGATGTATCTGACAGACCACTGTTCAAGAATACTAATACAGAGCATCATGATTTGTTCTTAAATTCAAGTACATTAGATTTTCACAGAATGTTATGTTGTGATATTTGTATTTACAATTTCTAATTAATTTCTAATATTAATTTCGTATTTTATGTTTCTTTAAGTTCAACTATAAACAGGTATAGAGCAATACCAAGATACATATATGTTCTTCCCATGTAATGTTGGCATTATAGTTTCCAACAGAAACTATGTGAACATTAGGTAATTTGGATTCAAGCTAAAATATTTTATGTAAATTTTGAATTTTAGCATTGGCATTTTATGCTATACATTAATATCCTTAACTTGTTTTGGAACTATCATCCTGTATTAAGAATTTATAATGACAGTTTTACTACCTCTCTTAATAGTCATTATGAATCATACATGATTATTTGTTTATGGTACCCATGAGTGTACTAGAGTATGTAATGAGTGTACTTTTGTGGCAACATAAATTGTCTTTCCTATAGAACTTGTGCTGCAATTTCTAGAATAAGAAATCTGTAAGTAGAGAATAAGAATCATATTAAATGAATCATATTATTCGATATCTATCTACTATGGTGTTCATGACATATATTTCATAATTAAACACAAACTTATTAGTATGCAATAATCAAACTAATATTTAAGTTGTAAGGCACTTATATTGTGGAATGGTATTTGTGTGTGTGTGTATGTGTGTGTAGATAGATAGAAATAGATATATATAGTTCAACCAAATGTACCTTGGATTGTAAATGATTGAACTATCAAGTACATAACATGAGTGTAACCATGCTTGTTACTTTATAATCTGTAACAAGTGTTTTTTTTAATTGCATGAAAACAATGTCATGGAAATAAAATAAAAAATACATTAAAAGTTCACATAGTGCCTTTTTAATCTTTACTAATTCATTAAAACAAACATAATAATCTTAATAATATAATGAATTACTTGTATCAAAACTTATTGTTACAAAGAGTGCCTGAGAATGACAATTGTTTAAAGTTGAACAATGGGTATAAAAATATCAGAATTCTACTACAAAATATTTTCAATCATATTAAAAATAGAAAAGTGATGTTTTAAATAATATCCTATGATCAAGTAGAAATTTGATGAAGCTGAAGGCATCAAACAACTCTGAACATGTGCTTTGAGAACTGGAGACAGGTCAAATGAGAAAAAAAGCATTTCTAACTTTTGATCTAAACAATTTTAAAATATATATGTGTAACATATAGAAAATAGGCTTTGCTAATTTAGCAAATAACCTGGACATAAACATTGTCCTAGCTCACAGCAAGCCTTTAATTAAATTTTGCCAAAGCCATTAGACTTTTTTCTTTCACAATTTTTCTCACAAAGCTAGAAAGACGAGCACAGGGAAAAGAAAGTACTCTTATTGTACTGACATTTGGAGAAAATAAAAATCACTCTTTTCACATAGGATTATTTCTGCATATTGGGAATAGAATAGCAAGGGTAGTGGTAGTTCTACTCAATCCCGCAGTACTGTGGGATTCCTCAACCATTTAAACATTTATATGAAGCCAGTGAGTAAAGTCAATTATCTGTCAAAGATGGCATTATCAAAATACTGATGATATCCAGTTATTTTTCCTCTTTATCTGAAAGAGATGTCAATAATGTAAGACTTTGCCGTGAGGCATTTTTTATCGAATTATCAGTTATCTATGTATTGGGGGGAGTAATCTATGAAAGAAGTTTTTTTAAAAAAAAACTCTCCTGGCATTTCATCTGGCATTATGTCTTATCAGATTTGGCTGTTTCAATAGCTACGGTTATTCCTCAATAAGGATAACAGATAATCAGAGTTGGAAGGGACTTTGTAGGTCATCTAGTCCAACCCCTCCCCCGCCCAAGCGGGAGACCCTACACCATTTCTGACAAATGGCAGACCAATCTCTTCTTGAAAGTCTCAAGTGATGGCTCTCCCACAACTTCCGAGGGCAAGCTGTTCCATTGGTTGATTGTTCTCACTGTCAGAAAGTTTCTCCTCATTTCCAGGTTAAATCTCTCCTTGTTCAGTTTCCATCCATTATTCCTTGTCTGGCCTACAGATGCTTTAGAAAATAGCTTGACCCCTTCCTCCCTGTGGCAGGCCCTCAAATATTGGAAGACCACTATCATGTCTCCCCTGGTCCTTCTTTTCATTAGGTTAGCCAAGCCCAGTTCCTGCAATCGTTCATTGTATGTTTTAGCCTCCAGTCCCCTAATCATCCTGGTTGCTCTTCTCCGTATTTTTTCTAGAGTCTCAACATCTTTTTTATAGTGTGATGACCAAAACTGGATGCAGTACTCTAGGTGTGGTCTTACTGAGGCTTTATAGAATGGTATTAGTACTTCCCTTGATCTTGACTGTATCTCTCTGTTAATACAACTTAGGATTGCATTAGCTTTTTTGGTGGCTGCTGCACACTGCTGGCTCATATTTAGCTGGTTGTCCACTAAGACTCCCCCAAGGTATCCCTTTCACCGTCTATGGTATGGGTTTTTTTGCGTAGGGATCTTCTAATTGGAATTAATTTTGTTAGATGGATTCAACTGAAGACAGAGACTTGAGCCTATCTTCTTGGGTGTTAGCTATTCCTGCCAGCTTAGTATCATCTGCAAATTTGGTAAGTACCCCTTCTACCAGATAGATTGGCTATGGTAATTCATGGTCTCCCAGCTGGCTCTGTGCCTCCATGGTCATTTGTTCCATGACTGCAGAAGACTCAGGATACTTTGCTTAAGTATATATCTATGTCTGAGACAGACAGGGACAGGAAATGGCAAAATCAACCTTACATAAACTGAATGCAGGTATTTTGGGAAGTTCATGTAAGCATAAATAAACCTGGCTAATTTCTGTGATTTTGACCACTAACTAGACTCAGAAACTAATGTAGACAGCTGGAAGATGAATATACAGCTGGAATGTACTACATTTAATCACCACTTCTTCTTGATGCTGGAAATTAATGATTTTTTGAACTTTTTTTTTAAGCCTCCATGATTTCCATCATCAAACAGAAATGACATTCTTAGCAAACAGAGTTTCCTAATTTGGGCTGGCTTTCAGGGTGGGGGTTGAGGTGAATAAACTGCACAAATGCAATGACCTTTGCTGTCACTTGAAAAATCACTAATTCTTGCCCTAAAACTACCAGACATTATAGTGAGGGCTTCAGCACTGCAATCTACATCACTGAGGTGTGTAAACGGTAGTTGGGGAAGGTAAGTGCCTTTGATTTTAGGTAGCTGTAGTTTCATCTCAAGGGACAGCCTTGGTTTCCTGAAACAACTTCCATTCATTCTGCCCTGTTGGCTCTTCTCCTGTTTCAAGTTTTACTTGACTATAGGAATCTTCAATTTGATAAAGAAAGTACTATTATATTAATCCTAACTAGTCTGTTGTTCATTTGTTTCATTTATGTCAATAAGCTATGACAGCTGTTCTCAAACATTTTGGTCTGGACCTTTTTACAATCCTAAACATGACAGAGGATCCACAAAGCTCTGGTTTGAGGGTGACATCTATCCCTGTATATTGTATTAGAAATTTTAAAATATTTATTTGTGGATCCTTGAAAGGGTTTTGCAGACCACCAACTCTAGTCTACACTTGGGGAACCATGAGATAGGAGAACAGCTGAACCATGACGGATACTTTTACATACATGCAATACTTCTCCTCCAGTTCTGGACTGAATAACAGAATGACAGAGTTGGAAGGGACCTCAGAGGTCTTCTAGTCCAACCGCCTGCTCAGGCAGGAAACCTTACACCATTTCAGACAAATGGTTATCCAATCTCTTCTTAAAAACTTCCAGCGTTGAAGCATTCACAGCTTCTGGTGGCAAGTTGCTCCATTGATTCATTGTTCTCACTGTCAGGAAATTTCTCTTTAGTTCTAGGTTGCTTCTCTCCTTGATTAGTTTCCACCCATTGCTTGTTGTCCCGCCCTCAGGTGCTTTGGAGAATAGCTTGACTCCCTCTTCTTTGTGGCAGCCCCTCAAATATTGAAACACTGCTATCACGTCACCCCGAGTTTTTCTTTTCATTAAAGACTGAGCGCTGCTTCCTCCTCCTCACGAAATCCCGCAACTACACCACCTCATCGGCGGGAGTGGAGATGCCGCGCTACAAAAAACAAGGCACTTTATGACGACCGAGAGATCCCCGCTGTCGCTTCTTGGTGCCTCCCGCCGCTGGGCGACACTTTCCCCCTCCCGCCCTTTCAGCTGACGGGGCCGATCTCTTCCAGTTGCCCGCAGGAGCTTAAATACGCCCAGAAACCGCGGCCCCTCAGCTGTTGTGGCAACGGTTGCCTCGTAATGGCGGCGGCGGCGGGGGCGGCGGTTCCCAGCCTCTTCTCGCTGCTGGTCCTGATCCCATAACTTGAAAGCCCCGCCCAGCGCGAAAGGGGAGATTCGCACCCGCCTCTTTGGGCTTGGCGGGCTTTCCGTGGTCCCCATGGAAGCCGACGCGCCAGTTCAAGTCCTTTCAAGGGAGGTGGGAATGAAAGAAAAGAAAAAAACAAAAAGGGAGGGGAATTGGATGCCTTGCTTCCAAATGACAGGAGTGGATAAATGCCGTTACCTCCTACCGGGCCCCGTCTCACTTCCGGGTCTGTGGCAAGGCAACTTCCTTTTAGCATAAGAAGGAACTGCTGGGGAAGGTGAAGCGGGGCTGCGGCCAGTTTTGCTGGGTTTCGCTGGAATGATGTAATCAGCCTGGTAACGGTTAAAGGAGGGCGGATACCCGAGCTCTGGTGGGGTGGGGAATAAGGGAATCCGCCCCGGGGAGCGGGACGGTGGAGAAAATCCTCAGGGGGACTCGGTTCTGTTCCGCTAGCTCCCTAATGAAAGGGATCTATTATCAGCATCTGGGATCAGGCACATTAGGAAGGCGGGGGGAGAATACATACGCATGTTTTTTTCAGTACTCAGGTATTGTTGATCGGGCCATTTCTACAGTATTTGGCTTTGTATACTCAGGTGGTAGCTCAAACCAGATTAGAAAAAAAAATCGGCATCTGGCTCCTTAAAAAAAACAACAACCCAATAATCTACCAGAAGACAGATTATTGAAATCTTGGCAATGCAAACAAAAAACAAAAAAACCTTGTCTTTTTAAAGTACTATTCTGCTGTTTTGTTAAAGTTTTCTTTATGGCTTGTAGAGAGGATTAGTATCCTAAATAAATGCTTAGGTAGGTGGATGCTTTGTGGCAAAAACTAGGTCACAAATCAAAATTATGAAATCAAATCTGAGCTTACAGGCAGCAAGGGATAGTATCTGAAATTCTTTATTTTTCATACATATGCTATTGCTTGATAAATAGATTTACTGTAAAATCAGCCGATTAACAAAAGCTACCAGTTCAGTTTTTATTTTAACAATGAAGCAATTAGGCTGCACAAATGCTGTAGAATGTAACCAAGTTTCATAATACTTGTTATACTTTTTCCTCTTTTCTATGTTTTTATAGAAAATGATTATAGACCTATGGAGATATTTCTATACAAATATCTTTCGATTTTGGCTAAAGTGGATTGTAAGACTGGTAACTGGAAAATGTGAACTGCAGCGTATTTGCAATGGCACAAGGAAAAATGCAAAAAGAACGCTACAAATCGGTAATAAGTATAATAATATACATTATTATGACAATCTTTTATATTAGCCAATGACAGGCCAAAAGATGATCTGAAAACCAATGTAATTTTTATAACTTTGAAATTCCTTCAGTAGCATTTAAATAGCATTTTGGTAATATTTGTAATAGCAAGCAGTATTTGGTTATACATGGTACAGAACTATTGGGTCTTTTATATATATTTATTTACATTTCTAAACTGCCCATTTCCCTCAGAGGGGCTACACACACTCAACTAAGGCTATTTTGAGCAAGGTTTATCCTCTATGCTTTTTTTCCTTAGACTCTTTTCTCCTAGCTTTTATCTCTTCTTAGTTTTCTAAATTTAGAACTATTATCCCCATTTCTCATTTTGTTTAATTTTGAGCTACTTCTGTTTAAGTCCTACCTTCTTCTGCTTTTCATAGGCCTATATTAGTGCTTTCATTGTTTTCCTAAGGCCTCCACTTCCTTCTCATCTTTTATATCAGCTCTATTGATGATAACCTAACCTATTATCATATCATGCTAAAACAGTCTAGACTGGTAACATGGGCATGTACAAAGTACTCATGTAATGAGTAAAGGTGACTCACTCTACAATAAATTGTTGTTACAATTTATTTTGATATGTTATGCAAACTGATCACTGCTAGTTGCTTTCAGAACAAACCACGTTTTATGTTCAAAAGACATAATAAACAATAAGCAAACCTGTAGTTTGCTTATCATGCTTCCTGAGTATTCATAACATGATTTTTGCTGAGTTATAAAAATATTTACAAGACTAGTGCCAGAATAATGTTCACTAATTTATTGTTTGTAAACATAAGAAATGATATTTGGGATTTTGTGAATAGTTTTAATAAATATAACTCTTATCATTGCAGAGTATTCATTGGAATCATCGAAGCATAAGGTAGGATATATACTGTGTTACAAAGTGCTTTTTTGCCCTCTTTTTCTTATGAGAAAAGAGCTATCAAAATTAGTTTTTAACTTCAATTCAAAATCAGATTCCAACATATGTAATGTCTAAAATACTGCTTTAGCAATGGAATACATCCTCTTCCTTCAAAACATTGCATTTTGTAATATTTATTCAATTGAGAAATAGAGTCAGAGGTTTTGCCATGTTGTTGCAAAAAAAAAAACATGCTTGACAGGATCCCAAACTACGGCTCCTGACCAAAGGTTTTTCTGCAATATAATAAAGTGTCCCTTTCTAATCTCAAATCACTACTTTCTATACTTGTAAGTAGCAAAACACTCAATAGATTTATTTATTTTTGTCAATTGCTTACAAGATAATAGGTATAAGTAAAAACATAGTTATGAATACATGGATACATATAAGAAAAAATAAAAGAAACAATAGGACAGGTACGGTAGGCACATTGGTGCGCTTATGCGTGCCCCCTACAGACTTCTTAGGAAAGGGGTGAGGTCAATAGTAGTCTAAGGTTAAAGTTTTTGGGGTTTGGGGAAGAAACCACAGAGTCAGGTAGAGTATTCCAGACACTGACCACTCTGTTGCTGAAGTCATATTTCCTGCAATCAAGTTTGGTGCGATTAACCTTAAGTTTGTATCTATTGTTTGCTCTTGTGTTGTTATGGTTGAAGCTGAAGTATTCATTGACAGGTAGGACATTGCAATGTATGATTTTATATACTATACTTAGATTGGACCAAAGGCGGCGTAATTCTAGGTTTTCTAGGTCTAGAATTTCGAGTCTGGTGGCATAAGGTATTCTGCAACGAGTAGAGGAGTGGAGAATTCTTCTTGTGAAATATTTCTGGACTTTCTCAGCTGTGTTAATATCAGATACGTAATGTGGGTTCCAGACTGATGAGCTGTACTTGAGTATTGGTCTAGCAAATGTTTTGTATGCTCTAGTTATTACTGTGATATTACTAGAGAAAAAGCTACGTAAGATTAGGTTAACAACTCTTAACGCCTTTTTGGCTATGTAGTTACAGTGGGCTCTAGCACTTAGGTCATTAGAGATGAGTACTCCAAGATCCTTGGCAGAGTTTGGATCATCAACAAGGTCTTGACTATTCAGCCTGTATTTTATTTTTTGATTTTTTTTTGCCAATATGTAGGACAGAGCATTTATTTGTTGAGATTTGAAGTTGCCATTTGTTTGACCATTCTAATACATAGTCAAGGTCTTTTTGAAGGGTAGCAGTATTGTTTGTGGTGTTGAATAGCTTTACATCATCAGCGAAGAGAACGCAGTTGCTCTTGATATGATCACAGAGGTCATTTATATAGAGTATGAAGAGAGTTGGTCCTAGAACACTGCCTTGGGGGAGACCACTGTTGACAGGTACAGAATTTGATAGGACGCTCCCAATTTTGACCATTTGTTGACTGTTTGACAGGAATGCTTCTATCCAGTTATGCAGGTGTCCAGAGATACCATAAGATTTTAGTTTTAGGAGTAGTTTGTCGTGTACCACTGAATCAAAGGCTTTACAGAAGTCTGTGTAGATTACATCTATTGCTTTGCCCTGATCAAGTTGTGTAGTCCATATATTTTTGCAGTGTAAGAGTTGCAAATTACATGATAGTTTTTTCCTCTATCCAAATTGTTTATTAGAGAGTAGGTTGTTTGTTTCTAAGTGGAGGATGATGGATTGGTTAATAATTGATTCCATGACTTTACAGGTGACGCAGCATAAAGAGATTGGTCTGTAATTTTCAACTAGGCTGGGGTTTCCCTTTTTGAAGATGGGGATGACTGCGGTTTGTGACCATAGTTTTGGCAAGGAGCTGGTCCTGAGAGATTTTTCAAAGATTATGCTTAGAGGTTTTTAAGAAGTAGGCACATATTCCGTCCGGTCCAATAGATAGAGATGGTTTTAGATTGCGTAGTGCTTTTTCAACATTGTCTTCTGTAAAATCGATATGTATTAAATCATTGTAGTTGTCTGTGGTTCGACTAGGAAATACTGGGCATGATCCATTGCTGTTTACAAATACTGAACCAAAGAATGTGTTAAAGAGGTTGGCTTTAATAGTGTCGTCATTGCAGTCTTTACCATTAGGTCCTTACAGGGGTGGGATGGACCTTGAGTCTTTTAGTTTGTTGTTTACAAAATTGTAGAAAATGCGGGTGGAATTGGCGCGTAGAAGGTTTTTTTCTTGTTTAATGTGATAATTGGTGCATTCAGTTTTTATCTGGCGGCATACAATTTTGTATCGGCTTTTGAAGTTGGCAACGTGACCAGATTTGATTTTCCACCAAAGTGTTGGCTAACCTTGACTATTAGTTTAGAAAAAGAACATTGTCAAATTCAGCTGCAGTGATTATGAATATCTTAGTTATAAAACTTTCAAGGAGTTCTGCAGCTGAAATTAAAAAACATGCTTGCCAAGTTCAGTTTCTTCTTCAGTGTGGTTATTTCAAGATTCTCAGTAATTTTTTTCTTGAATATTTTTCTTGTTAGTAGAATTGTGCACTGCATTTTGTTTTGTCAAAAGAAAAAGAAAAACAGTCCAGCAGGGGTTTAAAATAAATAGGCATTTAGCTAACCAGTCAAGTTTTAAAAATAAAAAGCAAAATAACAGAGGATTCAAAAGGTAAAGTTAAAACCCAAGCATGCTTAAGAAAATGAACTGCCAAGAGGAAGATATATGCCCAGTGGTTTTCCAACTGCTCCCAAGGAGAACTGGAATCTTCAAGACTCCCCTTATCAGGAGGGTCCACATCCATCCAAAAGCCACCTTAGGTCATTCTTAAGTGCTCCCATTCAAATCCAGGAAGCAGCCCTGCCAAAGAATTAGCTTTGGCAGTAAAATCGGCAGATTGTCATCAGGAAAAAGAAAAGTTCCTACTGTTGAGCAGCCACCTTGAAAAGGAGTCCGCCCTTAGGTAGATTTTAATAAAAGTTGAACACTTGCTTCAAACTAAAAGATGGCAGTACTATTTGAAATCTGCTTTTATTTGGAGTGTTTGTTTTATACACAAACACACATTTATAAATTATATATTATAATTGAACCAGTACTTAAAATTCATGATCATCATAATCTACAGAAACCCTAACTGATGATATTCAGATATTTTCTGAGACGTTAAATATTACTTATCAATATTATATATTGTTGTTTAATTTTAATTTAAGTTTAATTTTCTACTTTTTTTAGTCCTTGCAAAATGCTTTGAATGCTACTGAAGATGAAGTGGAAAAATGTGTTGCGTGCATAATAGAAGAAAAGAAGATTAAAGTACAGAAAGATACAGGGTATGTCTATTACAACCTCTGCTACCATCTCAAGAAAATCTTGTCTGTTTTGATAGATATTTGGTAAAGCAAAGAAGTAAGTTCATATTTAAATTTACTGTATGATGCATAATACTGTAATGGATAAGACAAATGATTAAGCTGTTAGAAATATATTAATATTGGCATAAATATAGAGAATTAACTGAAAGTGATTTCACTGAAACTAATAGATTAGATATTCTAAGTGGAATATAATATCCTTATTAATGGTAATTATTATGAAACATTGTGGTATAACTGAAGAAGTGAGTATGTATTATATATTATTTATTTTTATACTATGTCAAAACTAGATAGGATATCTTGCTATATCATGTTTCTGTACAGCCACTTGTTTGTGACTGTTAAAAAAGACTTCAAATTATTCCAAATTTTGATCATCCAAGATATTGGAAAAGCAGAGAATACAAGATTAAGTAATGGACGTGGTATAGTTTAGTGGTATAATATATTTTTCTATCCAGTGGTTGCTTGATAACTGTGCTTTTACTTTTTACCAAATTAGCAGATGTAGTGTGAAACTATATTTGACATATAACATGTTGGTGTTGTGTTTTAGTATGTTACTTTTTCTCTTACTACCCCCCCAGTGGATAGGTGCACTACATGTAGGAGCTGTGGTCCAAATCAAACTAGACATATGTGCATAAAGAGAGAACAAAACAATTGGGGGAAAGTTACATTTTTTTAATACCACACTGTAATTATGTGAAACTTTGACTCAGTAATATGGTAGGTCAGAACTGGAATACCCATTAGCTATGCTAATGCCTGGCATAGCTCTCATATTGGCAAATTGGGCACCGTGTTTTCCTGAAAATAAGCCCTACCCAAAAAATTAGCTCTAGCCTGATTTTAGGGTACTCCTAATATAAGACCTACCCCAAAGATGAGCCCTAATGGTTGTGGCCAGAATAGGAGGTGGCAAATGTGTGCAGGCCAACAGTGTCTTGCAGCAATCTCAGCCCACGCAGCACAGGTGAATTGTTCACCAGTCCAAGCAGCAGGCAGAGATGGAGGCGGGGTATGCATGCGATCTGGATGTGCTGTGCGGACCATGGGAAAACCAAGAGTTGGGCTGGAGTGGTTGAGCTGCTGTGGGAGGATTGTCTTCACATTTCTTGACTTGCTGGTGGCCCACACCAGGGGGATTGCCTGTCTTCTGCCCTGCCCCTCTGCCTCCATCTGCTGCTGGTGCCACCATACGAAGACAAGCCTCCCATGGCCGCCGTGTCTCTGGCCCACCAACTCTCAGCTTTCCTGTGTGGCGCATCAAGATCACCTGCCTCCCCCCCACACCTGTGCTTCCATCTGCTGCTTGGACAGGAAATCAACTCAGCTGCGGTGTGTGAGCAGTGCAGCATAGCCCTAGAGTGCATGAACTAAGGGACTGGTGGGCTGCAGCTGCTGCCGGATATTTTCAGTTCCCATCCGCTTGCACCCTGTTGTATGTGCGCTGGGGGGTGGGGCGCCTAGCTAGGCTGATCACTCTGATACCATTTTTCCCTGAAGATAAGCCCTAATGCTTATTTTGGAGACCCAAAATCTTATAGGTCTTATTTTCAGGGAAACACAGTATTTATAAAATCGAAGTTATATATTTCACTTCTGACATAGAATATTTGGTTTTGTTAGTTCTATTTGTTTTGCAGTTGAACGTTGTTTCACATTGCATCACGTGTTACTTAGACTTCTCTGAATTTTCAATTTATTGTAGATTTGCTTCAAAGCTGCAGTCATCTTTGCTCCAAATATCAGGCTACAAAAAGCTCTGTTTGGCAGTGGAAGATCTCAAAAAACAAGTATATAATTCAGACAATAAAGAACATGAAGAGCAATTAATGGAGGTGAACATTTTAGTACTTCTGCATTATATAATTCAGCAATTTAAATTTGTAACATACATATCATAGAATAAATTATACATAAGGTTTACTGTAAATCTGAACATTTCTTGTCAGTAATGACAGCATAGAAGGAATTAATAAAGAGGGGGAAGATATATGGGTATAGTATATTCTAGGGTTATTAACATACAGTATCATTTAATAAAATTGATTTACCAACTTGTATAAAACAAATCAAGAGTAAACTTAATTAGATATTGGAGTACGTAACACAAGCCTGATGATGGCAGATGAGATTCTGCCGGAGTGTTGCTACAACTTTAAAACCACAACTATAATGACGTAAGAAAATACCACGCATATAAAAAAGCTGAATACTATACCCACAAAACTTAAGAATAAATATATATATATTAATTCTAGTGTAAGGACATTTTTAAATATCAACTAATTCAAGAGAAGCCAACTTCTCACAATGAAGTCAGTGAGTGTAACGGAATGTATGAATGACTTTGGGGAAACTGATGAGAAGGTGCCTAGGGAATGATTAAACAGGAAAGGGAGAAGCCTGCAGAGAATGAAACTTAAGAAGGATCCGCTCTAATGGATTAAACAGATAAAAGTGAAGCTTGTTTCTTCAGATTTGCAAAATTCTGTTAATGTAACTTTACAGTCATGTAGAATTAGTTCATCTTGCCTGTTTCCTATCTGACTTACTTGGTATGGATAACAACGGAAAGCTGGCAGGAAGTTGCAAGTCCCAGGTGGTATTATAACATGTTTGTGAACATTTGTGAACAAAAAAATACATGAGTGGAAGTTTTTCATAGCAGGAAGAAAATATATGTTTGATAAAACATTATCTTTACTACAGATAGTCCTTGATCTACCACAGTTGGAACTAAGCAATATCTCATAAAGGAAGATATCATGTGACCACATCACTTAGTATCCATAATCCCAGCAAACTCCATTGCATTATTAAATACATTTTGCCAATTGTTAACCGAGGACCCACCCCAGTTAAAGCAGTTCTGGGCTTAGTCCCTTCTAATCCTGAGCCTCAGTAAGATAAGGGACTGTCTCAACTCATCTATTCCCTCTTCCCCATCTTGGTCGCGGGACAGCAAGCAGTCCCAGACCTGGGCTGCTTACCACGTCCCAGAAATCTGCAGCTGCCCCAGCCTAGGCCAGTTGCAATTGCCCTCGCCACCTACACTCTGAGACCTCTGCCACCCCATGTTTCACACAGCAGCTGACACTTGTGACTGTTTTCTTATTCCCACTGCTGACAAGGTGTGCCTCTCCTGGCTGGCTGGCTATATGGGCCTGACTGCATAGTGAAAAAGGGCAGGCACACTTACGTGCACACAAACCGTGTAAAGAGACCAGACTGACACCAAATGGCCCCTTTGCATCACATTCCTAGGAAATAAGGGGCTGGTTTTGTGCTCAAAGGGATCATACCATTACAAATATCCTTTGTCCCAGACCTTGGGTGATGTAAGAAGCGGTTTTGCCCAGTGTGAAACCCCCCGCAATTTTCTCAGCTTCCCCTTCATGTACCTCCATGAGCTCACCTCATCCTCCGCTCTTTCCCATTGGGTGAAACAACTTTCTGTTTTGCAAGAACGGCAGGCTGGGTGTGCCTTGTCCAGTGGGAGGAATATGTTACAATGAATAATTGTACAGTACAAGCAGCACTAACAGGATCCAATTACTGAGGTAAAAAGCTTTTTATATTCCAGCCAGTTCTGATGAATTTACAATTCAAAAAGAAAAATAAGTCAAATTAAAATACAAGAAAACTGATGCTACTTAGCAAGTACAAGAATATTTTAAAGTCCTGGTTGGTACCACAAAGCCCCTGGTGTGTGTCCA
This sequence comes from Pseudonaja textilis, assembly GCF_049901715.1. Classification (NCBI taxonomy): domain Eukaryota; kingdom Metazoa; phylum Chordata; class Lepidosauria; order Squamata; family Elapidae; genus Pseudonaja; species Pseudonaja textilis. Next base: position 26,048,649 of record NC_141995.1, on the reverse strand, counting down.
TCAGTTGCCAGTGTTGTCACAAGACAGATAACGTATAAATTAGTTAAGTAAATAAATAAATATGTGAGCCACGTTTTCTGATGAAAGAGTAAATGGTACATCAGGAACTCTTGATTTGTAGGTATGGCAGGCTACTACCAGTACCATAAGTAGATCTTGTAATAATGTTTCTGTGATTGTTTTGTGTACGTGTGTGTGTGTGTGTGTGTGTGTGTGTGTGTGTACTTAAGTGATATGATTTTGATTTTTAAAGTAGATATTGCATCAATTTATTTCATACGAGTTTACTTAAAATGATCTTAGAAGTATAATTAATAGAAGCATATTTGTGCAGCTCTGGAATTTGCTAATGCCCCATGAAAAACTGAAGGCCAGAATAACAAAGCAGTGGTGTGATATTGGTTTCCAAGGTGATGACCCTAAAACAGACTTCAGAGGAATGGGAATGCTAGGATTAACTAATCTTCTGTAAGTATAAAGCATATAAATATACTTTTCCATGATTTAAAGTTAATGTTTTATAGATTATGAACAGCTTGCCCTCGGAAGTTGTGGGAGCGTCATCACTTGAGACTTTCAAGAAGAAATTGGACTGCCATTTGTCAGAAATGGTATAGGGTCTCCAGCTTGGGCGGGGTGGGGTTGGACTAGATGACCTACAAGATCCCTTCCAACTCTGATTATCTGTTAAATCTGCTAGATTACATTGGCTATGTATTTACTGCTGCTAATGGAAGATATGTTATTGACTATTTGTTGTTCAAATCAGATATACTAATTTGTCTTCAAGGTAATGCAAATGTTAACATTTTAACTCAGTTTAATACACGGTAGAGCAATTAATTGCAGTGCAATGACTATGAACAATATTTTTGTGTCTCTTTCAGATATTTTAGTAAACATTATCCTCATGAAGCTCGTCGAATCCTTATTCGTTCAAATCATCCAAAACTTGGGTCAGTGGCATCTTAGTTACTTATTTTTTTAAAGATGAAGGAAAACCACCCCTGCATGTAATAATTATTTATTTGTCAAGCATTAATTTCAAGACACAGTTATCATCTGTATTAAAAGATGTGTGTGTTTGTGTGTATTTGTAAAAGCAAGTCAGTAATTTGTACAGTAAAAATGGTTTTCTTTTGATATGCTTTAACAAAGGTGTGTAGTACATGGCCATGTGCCCCACTCAGCACCCTGTCCACTGCATTCTGCTCCATCTTGAACTTTCAAACTAGATAAAGGATGGGCCCCACTTAGGCTGCATTGCAGTATTCTAAATGTAAAGTGCTTCAACCACTATAGAGAGACTGTTTCTGCCAGGAAAGGAGAAACAGGTAATCCTCAAGTTTTTATAATAGAGTAGGAAATTTCCCAATTTTATGATATTTTTGCAGTGGACAGGGTGATTGTTAAGTGAATGCCATAGTTGTTAAGGGAAAGCCCTGGGGTCATTAAGCAAACCTGTTTTCTCCCATGGTTATTTTTTGCTGAAAACTGGAAGTAAACAACTGAAACTGTTTAAAAAAAAATCCAATGAAATTTGTGGTCACATGACCACGGGACTCTGCAAACAGCGAGAAGTCAATGCTGGTTGCCAAGTACTCAAAATGCAGTCATGTGACTATGGGGAAATGTCAGAACTTCAAAAACCAGTTGTAATTACTGGGGGAAGGGCTGACCTAACTTCGAATGGTCACTAAGCAACCAGTCATTAAGCAAGGACTATCTCTAATTGATAGATTGAGCAAAGTTAGCAATAGGAAGCCCTAGCATGGAGATCCGTTAGATTGTTGATGACAAGGATGACTCTAGGAACATCCCCAGATAATTTACAAAGGTGATTGAGATGGTTTCATTCTATTAAGAAGACATTTATTTAGTTATTTGTTTGTGTATTTATTTTAGATACTCTTACGCAATCGTTGGAATCAATTTGACAGAGATGGCTTACAGTTTGTTAACAAAAGGACTTTTAAAAAGCCACTTTTACAACTTGGTTCCTGGTGCTCCTCAGCTAAATGATTTCCATCAGTTTTACTGTGAGTATTTGCAAGTATTCTTTTCAGAGATGACTGGCTTTTATATTTTGGGGGGATGCTGTTCTACAATCTACTTAGAAATTAGTAGTTTTTATTGTCATATTAAGTACCATTCAGTTTAAATTGTTATAGAAATATTTGGAAAAAGTGTAACACTTTTGTTGCAACATTTATTGCAAAGTAAGTCAGATTTGTACCTTGATACAACAGGATGATTCTCATCTATCCACCTGGTTTAAAACCCCAAACAAGAAATAATAATAAAGACAAGGAACAACATTAAAAAATAATGAACAAAACTTGGTATCATATACAAGCTAAGCGAATACCTTCAAAAGTAGTTCAGTCTTCAACATTTTATTAAAAACCAGCAAGATTGATCTTTGTCGGGAAACTCTTTCAAACCACTGATGTAGCTCAGTACCCTGTAGCATAAGTGTCAGCCCCCTTTGCACTGAAGGTTGAAGTGAAAATACAGATAGGTAATCCTCAACTTCCTACTGCAGCTGGGGACAGAACCTCCACTGCTAAGGAAGGCAGTTGCTAAATAAATCCTTCCCAAGTTTATAACCTTTTTTGCCATAGTTATTAAGCGAATTACTGCAGTTGTTAAGTGAATCATGAGGTCATGAAGTAAATCCACTCCCCCCTTGTCTTTGATTGTTGAAAACTGGCTGGGAAGGTCACAAATAGTGATCACATGACCTTGGGATACTGCAACCACCATAAATGCATGCTGGTTGCCAAGCATCCAAATTTTGATCTCATGACCACGTGGATGCTACGATGGACATAAGTGTGAGGACCAGTTGTAAGTCACTTTTCAATACCATTATAACTTTAAATGGTCACTAAACAAATGGGTATAAGTTGAGGACTTCCTATAGGCGCTTCACAAGAAGAAGAAAATGTTCTTTAAAATTCATGGTAACTAAATTTTGACTGTATCAAAAATAATTTTTCAGTTCTAAGCATTGCATTTGGAGAAGGCAATGGAACTATAAACAATTCATTTATGCAAAACTATAGTATGCCACATCTATAGCATTGTGTACAGTACTATTTACTACATCTGAAAAGTGGTATTATAAAACTGGAAAGAGTGCAGAAGCAACTAATCAAAATATTTAGGAGATCAAATATCTTCCATTAAAAAAGGCAGGAATATTTAGGACTCTTTAGCTTGGAGGAGGAGGAGTAACCAGGGAGAAAACGATCACGAGTGTATGACATGGTGAAAGTGAACAACTTTATCTCCAATAATTGGATGGGTATAATCCAATGATTTTCTGATTTTGAACAGGCAAAGTACAGCATTTCTTCACCCCACACAGAAGTAATTTGTGGAATTAATGATCACAGGCTGTGTTGGTAATATGGATAGCTTTAAAAAAAATTAGATAAATGAATACAAGACAGTTCTATCAAGGACAGTTGATCCCGAGCCTCAATTCTTTCCAGGTTTGTGACAGGCCTCAATTTGATTCAGCAGAACTATTCTTATGTACTTAAGTAACTAGTTTTAATAATGGACAAAATATGTTACTTATTTCTAATATTATATTCTCACAAGTATTTTATTTTTTTTTTGTTTTGTTTTCGCAGGTTATTTGTCTTACGAATTTGACAATTTTTGGTTTGAAGAGAAACCGGAGACTATTATGTACTTCAACCAGTATAGAGAAAAGTTTCATGACAAAATCAAAAGACAACTCCTGGATTATGATGTGGTCCTTGCCTTAAAAACTGAAAACTAGAAATGTGTGATTCGTTGAGTTCTGTACATAAATATTATGCACTTGATCGAAACTCTGGTATTCAACCAAAAACTCCATTTATTGCTCAAAGGTTTATACATCCATTATTATTTTTATAGAAAATATGCTTGGACAATCAATTCTTATTTAAGACTGACTATTACACTCTAAAGATATTTTTTTTAATATAAAGATCCTCACTGGATCATAGGACCTCACATTTTTTCTACACTTAGTAGAAGGTGTAAAATAATTGCTGAACTTTATCATGTTGCTCAGTAATAGCTTCATATTCAAATTTGATGTTTGATTTACAGAAAAAGATGTAATGATAGTTCATTAATGGAAAATTTGTTCTAGCTTTTTTATACTGTATATCTTGTTCTTTTCAAATATGGAAGCTGTAGTGCTCTATTATGATTTAAAAAAGAATATACATCAATGAGTAGTATGTTACTTGAATGAATGAAAGCTGTCTTTATTGTCCTTAGTCGTATTATCTGTTTTATCTCCCTTTGGATGTATATAGGTAGAAACTAGCAGGTTAACCTTTCATTTTAAAATAAATTTTATACACTGCCATAAAAAATAAAATGAAATTTTGCCTGTATTGTACTACAGTTGCTATCAAATATCAATCTCTGTCCTCCCTCCCTCAGTTTTTTCGGTTAACAACACTTAGGAGGCATATAAATTAAAAATTATTAAAAATTAAAGTATTTAATAGAAGATAATAATTAATACATTCTTTTTTCAATACTCCTGTATCACTTATTGAGGACTACATATTGGATATAATTATCAGACAATCTAGATAATAGAATTGTACTCCTGTTGAAAATCTATAAAGACCTTTTAAATTTTCCCCTAAACTTTGTATTTAGCCTTGTTGACATTTGAGAGATGGACAGAATGATCAAGATTGTTAAAGTGCCTTTTAGTTACAGCATTTGAGTATCATCCCTGGAGCTGGGATTTTCTGATTTCTAGATAGCTTCTAGGATGTGCCTATTGTAACATTTAATACTGGAATTGGGCATATTTAATCTTGCTGACTAGGATAAAAAAGTATGTGCAAATTATATCACCAATCCAGAAAAAAATGAATAAAAGTATTTGAAGAATATTTTAAGAAAATACAATTGTGTATGAAAACTTGGGAAAATTTTATTATAGATTGGGCTCTGACAAAGAAATAGAGGATTTATTTTAGTGTTTACAGTTATCTTGCAAATACTCATTTTATCTCAAAAATTGCTGAAAGAAAACATTAGATACTATGTAATATGCATGCTGGACATTAAAAAAAATACTCTGCACTGTCTTACTGAGCTCTCATTTTATATACCTAGTTCTGCTTTATTATAAATCAGGGGTTCCTGTTGTGAAACAGAATTTAAAAACTCATGGTTGTATGAGGATACTTATTGTTCATAGCATATGATGGGAGGGAATGCATTATTGATTGAAATGTTTTTTAAATGATAATTTTTCACAATATAAACATTAGGTTTGTTGTAAAATGCATCAAAACATTGGAATCCAAAAGTTCTAAGTCAATTTACCTGAAATTTCAGATTACAGTATATCTTGCTGGTAATTTGCAATAAATTAGCACTAATGCTATCCTAATTATTTTATTAGCCTGTTTTTGATTGGAATTATAGTATAGTTGTGGGTTACACATGCTGTCTCTATAAGAGCCTTCACAAGCTTATTTACTGGTTATTTAACAGTTTTATGGGCTTATCTTTCTCCAGTGGTTAAAAGCCATTAACTTCCTTAGGCTAGTAATAGTGATGGGGATTCAATATTATATCTTTAATATTTAGGGGAAAGTATCACATTTTTAGGCTAGATTTTATAAAATACCAAATGCTGAAATAGCCACTGTGGTCTCCCAGATAGTTTATTTTTACATACAGGCATTCAGAATTTGGCTGTCTCATAGTCACTATCAATTCAGGGAAAAAAGAAAAGTTTGTCCTTGATCTTTTGCAATGTTTGGACAACTGCAGAAGCATTGCTATAGTTTAACTATATGAATTAGTTCCTATTTTTGTGTGAAGGCTGCAACCTGTTACAGGTATTGCTTGTCTTACAACCACAATTGGGACTGTAATTTTCATTGCTAATGATGCAATTGTTAAATGGGCCTAATTTTATTACTTTTTTTACTGCAGTCATTAAGCAAATCATACGGTCATTAAGCAAATCCAGCTTCTCACTGACCATGCTTGTTGGAAGCCACAGCAATTATGCATCTGTGGACACTGCAACTATCATAAATACATGCCGATTTACATGCTGACTGCCAAGTGCCCAAATTATCATCACATGACCGTGGGGTTATAAGTGCAAGGATTGATTGCAAATCACTTTTTATAGTGCAGTGGTAACTTTGAATAGTCCTTAAATAATTATAAGTTGAGGACTACCTATATGTTGGAACACCATCCTTAAAAATGGAGACTAGAACCATATTTTTCTTCCTTTGTAAGCATGGGTTATATATAGAATTTTGAAAGCATGTGGTGGCCGTTTTCAGAAAATAGGTGAATATACTTTATGAATGTTTGAAGGAAAAACCTCAACATTGGGACTTTCCTTGTGAGTGCTTGGAAACTTTCATATTCGCTTCTTAAGATCCTCGTATTAATGAATAATGTTTAATAAAATATAAAGAGAACATTAAAATAGTTGAAGCAGAATCCAGTGTTTAATCTATCATTGGGTTCATGATACAAAAAAGTGCTTATATTAAATGGAAAAAATGTAATATTAAGTAAAATTTTTAAAAAGGTACAAACTTATACCTGGTTTCATTTAGCGTGATTTTTTTACAGCTGCTAATATAAGTGCAAACTTTCAGTAAGTGGATTTGTATCAGTGGTATGCAAGTCCATCTGATTGAGGCTTTCAGAGATGATTTTTGATGTAGCAAGATATCAATTATTACTTGATATAGAGTAAGAAGCATTGGTCTCTTTCAGTGTCTCAGCATGGGAAGAAGCTAAACAGCTATAACATTTTGGTTTGAACAAGATGAGTAAATTACAAGCAAAGATATGAGGGGTTGAAGTATATATGGAGAATGATTTATATGGGGTCAATATGGTGATTTTAAGCTTTTATAAAAATTGGAACATGTCATTTTGATTTAAGAGAATGTGATGAAATTGGGATAGTAATGATTGCAGTATGGGGTATGTTCTTGTTAAATTTCAGACAATTTTTCCTTCATTTTGCACAAAGCATTCTCATTACATATTTCTTAAAAAACTATTATCTAAATCCATTTGGAATGATTGTCAGAGTTGAACTATAGTTTAAGACAGTGGTAGCTAAACTTTTTCAGCTCCTGTGCCAAAAATGGTGTGCACGCTTGCGTGCTTGCGCTCGCACTTGCGTGTCAGCACCCAAAAGGCAATATACGCACCCCCTACACCTCCTGTGCATCCACGCACAATCCCCCCACGACATCCCCTTACCTGCACTGTGCCTCCCAGCTGATTTTCGGCCTGTTTGAGGCCTTTTTTGGCCTCCCAGAAGCTTAACGAAAGCTTCTGCAGCCTTTGCAGGCTGAAAAATAGGCCCATTTCATCACTTCCAGTATTTCCTGCAGAAGGGTGCAGAAGCTTTCCTCAAGCCTCTGGGAGGCCGTAAAGGCCCCAAATGGGCTGAAAATCAGCTGGGAGGCATGCACATGTGCAGTGAGGTAAGTTTGCCTGTGGCTCGCATGCCGGCACAAATGGCTCTGCGTTCCACCAGTGGCACGCGTGCCATAGGTTCGCCAGCATGGGTTTAAGAGATTAATTTATTGCCTTTGGCTATAAATAAACCAGGCAAGGTCAACTAATGCATTTTTCATTGTTGCATTCAGGGTAGGACTAAGAGGCAATGCATTGAAGCACTGATAAAACTAAATCTCTTTCAATGCCCAAGTGTTCTCTATTCCCCAAAAGGATGGGTATCTATTACTGTGTTTCAGGATCTCTTTTGTTTATATTTATCAATGGATTTATAATCACATGATGGGAAAATTCTTGTAAATTCCTTTTCAATTATGTTTTGAAGTGGGTATTCCTAAAAGAGAATTTGATATAAAATTAATTTATATTGTGAAATTTGTGTTACTGCTGAATAGCTTGAATCTCTGAAGATGACCAATAACATAAGAATATAGTAAATTTGCCCTAGAAAATTAGAAGAAAACATGAAATTGATTCCTCAAGTAAGGGAAGAACATTATAAAAATCAATGGCTGGCTCACAAGGCTATAAATATTTAATTGCAACTTTGAGGGCTGCTGCTGCTGCTTGACCTCTCATGATTACAAATGCATGTCAGTATTCAATGCTATGCCCTGCTCATTTTTCCTCCTATATTGTTCTGTTTGCATTTGTCCTAGCTCACTTCTTTGGAATTATTGGAACCAATGTGGTGTTGATTTAAGGCATAGGATTGGGAATAGGGAAACCCAAATTCTCATCCATTTTAAACCAGCCTCATAGGGCTACTTAGTTTCCATCAGCCCAATTTACCGCAGGGAGCTCTAAGTGTAGCCCTTTGAGCTCCTGAATGAAAAATGGGATATATACATATATGTGCTTTTTCTATGTTCTAAAGGTCTTCTTTTACTCTGAAAAACTGGGTGAACAGAGACCAATTTAAGGCAAATTGTTCCCACTCCTGTGTATGGTTATAAAAGCAATAAAAATTATGGCTCTATGTTGGAGTGAGAATGTTAAGATTAAATAATTCAAAACTACCGTTTTGATACAGTATGCTGTAGTTATAATTTTTACTACATGTGTTCTAACTTGATATGTACATTCTCTGATGTATATAAATTTAAATAAATACTTCAGACAATTACTTCCCATGAGACTGCAAGTCAGAGATCTCCAATGGGATTATTGATCTCGGAGACAAGGGAATAGCCATTTTGCTCAAACTGCAGCTAGTGCATTGTACAATATAAAAACAGCTATGCTGATGCTTTAAAAAATTAAAATGAGAGGGAGAAGAATGTCTTTACCTGGTACTTAACTCGATCACAGCATGGATGTTTAATAAGCTTCCTGCTGAAAAATATTCAAGGAAGTGGCATGCCAAGCAGGCTTTCTCCCCCTTATATTCAGCATTTGATACAGCACCCACAAAATGGTTTCCTTTCATTGAATGTGTGTGTGTGTGTGTGTGTGTGTGTGCATAATGTAAATATACATGTAAATATGTATAAATTTTACACCAAAAACCCTCAGCAAAAGGAGCTACATGTAATATAGAAATTGTTTAATGTTTACATTTAATAAACCATACTGTTATATATATTCTGTTTTCAATTCTAAAAAATCTTTGAGTGAGTAACTATAAGCACATCTGCTTATGATTTTGGTTTTATGTTCTTGATTTGATAGCCTCTAATTCTGTTATTTTGTATCTTCTTTAAAGTGATTCTAAAGTCAATAGAAACAAAGGAGAAAAGCAACTTTGTATCATTCCTTTCATTGTCACTGATAAAAACTGGGTTGTTTGTTTGGACTCATGTAAAAAAAAATACCATTATTTTTTAGAATTGTAAATATGAAGGGTTACTCAAAGTTATTCAAGGCGTTTTCTACATCTAAGAAAATTATAGCTAATTACTAACCATTTAATGTTTTATATACATATTAACATTTTTGAAAGAAATAGATAGTAACTGATACATATTTGGTAGAATTAAAGCAATTTCAAATTTTTTAATGCAAGTTTACTATTATTTCCGATTGCTACCTCTTTTTTTGGTATGGTTTTTAATATGTCCTTGTCGTGACTGATTTGTGGTGTAACAGTTAGTTTCCTTACCTATACAAATACAATATGTCAATAAAAGGATTGCAGTCAAATAGAACCAAGCTGAATAGTTTTTTAAAAACCTGATATATAAGTACAGTATTAATTAAATCATGATACCAGTTATGATTGCATAATATATTTAACTATGCTTAATTGAATTATAGTTTATTATTTCAGTTTCTAGTTCACGCAGCACACTGAAATAGCAAACGACCATACCATCTGGGTTCACATAACATGTAAAGCAAAATATGATTGTTTGGCTTACATGGTTAATGTGGCACACCAACACAGCATTACTTTAATATTTGTTTATCAGATCAAAAATGAATCTGGATCACAATAATATCTTCAAAATAATTATAATATGTATACTTTCTTGCTTGGAATAGACCTATTTATATTATTTTCCTATGCATTTGAATTCAATATTAGAACTAATAAAGAAAATTGGTTAACACACGGCATAACAACCAGATTGCAATCTAATCTGTATAGATTGGAAGATTAGGTTGAATGGAGCATGATGCTGTTCAATGGGAAGAAATGTAAGTTATTGCATTTAGAGGAAAAAAGCAAGGTGTACATATACAAAGAAAAATGACATAGAAGTACTAAATTGGAGAAAGACTTGTATTCACTGATAAGAAACTGAGCATGAGTTGGCACAGGGGTGTCCAACTCAAGGCCCATGTGCCAGATCTGGCCCATGAGGTGCTTAACTCTGGCCCGCGAGGCCGCCCTGGAAACAGCAAAGGACTCCAGAGCCCGTTTTCTCTGGCAGAGTATTTGGGCCACCACAGGCACCCCCAACATGAGTGACGTTGAACAGGCCACACCCACCCCGGCAGTCAAGCACAACCTGATGCGCCCTCAATTCTAGTTTGACATCACTGAACTAGCAGAATGAAATAGCTACTAGTTTCAAGGTTGTTCGGGTTACTGTAGAAGAAGCACAATACTAAAACTGATGAAGTCCTTATTCTTCTCTATTTTATCCTGATGTACAATATACTGTAGAATAACAGCTTCAGTACTGTATGAGAATATACCACATTTTCATGATCTGATCTGACAAGTTAGAACTGAGTTGCAGAAAGGAATGATAAGGTAAAGGTTCCCCTCGCACATACATGCTAGTTGTTTCTGGGTCTAGGGGGCGGTACTCATTTCTGTTGCAAAGCCGAAGAGCGAGCGCTGTCCGAAGACATTTCCATGGTCATGTGGCCTGCATGACTAAATGCTGAAGGTGCACGGAACGCAGTTACCTTCCCACCAAAGTGATCTCTATTTTTCTACTTGCATTTTTACATGCTTTTGAACTGCTAGATTGGAAGAAGCTGGGACAAGTAATGAGAGGTCACTCCGTTACGTGGCGCTAGGGATTTGAACCGTCAAACTGCCAATCTTTCTGATCGACAAGCCCAGCATCTTAGCTACTGAGTCACTGTGTCCCTTACAAAGGAATGATACAAAGACTTAAAAATAAATCCTATGAAGGCTGGAGGAACTTGAGTTATCATTCTGGGGAAAAGATGACTCATGAGAGGTATAATATCTGTGTTCAGGTATATTAAAGAGTACCCTGAGGAAAACAGTCAGGAACTATTTGCCAATGCCACAGAAACTAGGACCAGTAATAACGGATAAAATGTGTAATTTATAAATATATAAGGAAATATTTCTTGATAGTAAGATATATATAACAATGGAACAGTCTACCTACGGAGGTGTTTAAAAGCTGGTTAGCTTTATTTTAATGATAATTTCCTTGGTTTTCCCGCATATCGAGGGTTGGAGTAAATGATCCTTGAGTCACTTCCTTTTCCACAATTTTTGATTCAAACACTAAGTTTACTAATCCCAGGCTATAAATAATATGCAATAGTGAGTATCTATAAATGTACAAATTTGCCTATCATTCCTTAAAACTCTTTCAGATCAGTAGTTGAAATCAGTTAACAAATAACCAGTAATTCAATAAACTACTAAAATTTCTGGGTTTTTGTCTATTGGTCTTTTCTTGTTCTATCCTTTCTGCTTAAGCTATACGCATACTAAAAAGCATGTAAACATAGCTGTGTATGTAATAGAAACTGCTTTTTAAACATTCTCAATACAATATTATTGGAAGATAATTGCACCCTTTTCTAGTGGATCTTACAAAGAGATATGCAAACTTAGTGTATGTGCAGTGTCATTCAGTGATGTATCTTGGGCTCCCCCCGATTTTTCCTCAAATTATCTGCTGTGGAGGCTGTCATTCTACAGTGCTAAATTTAAATTTATATCTTAAAATTACATTGAAAATAGATTAGCAGAATTGCAATCTAACATTCAGCTTTCCCTTCTGAAAAAACATTGCAGACAGTTAAGTACTCTAAGAATCAAATCAATGTTTTAATTTTAAAAAGGATAATTACAATAATATACAATACATAAAAAGAAAAAAATGAGGTTTTTTGAAGACAGTGAACCAAGTTAAAGTAGATAAAAACTACTCATATTCAATCACCTATGAATATGTAAAAAGACTAGACACAATCCTGTCCTAACATGGATATTAGGCCTATATTGAGAGTATTTGTGTAGGGTTACTTAAAGCATCATTTCTCCTCTTTGAATAGACAGATTGCAAAGAGCAGAACACATCTCTATTGGCATTCAGTCATTACTTGGGTATGTGTTTCTTGTACCGCATGTTCTCTACTACTTCGTTGTGCCCAACTAATGGTTCTGAAAAATAAACAAGAATTCAAAGTGCAGGTGCTCCATTTGTCATTCAGCACATTCTGTTAATTATAAATAGACAATTTCATTCATTAAGATTTTCAAACATTTGATTACATTTTCTTGCAGATATTTTACAGGTTACATTCTTGCTAATAACTGTTTTAATGAAGGACTATGCAATTCAGTTATGAATTTGTCATCTAGAGTATACGAAGTTTATGATGCTTAGGATTAAAGTATCAATAAGACAGAATTATCTACAGAATTTTTAAAAAGTCTAATTTTTTTAAAAAGGGGTACCATTGTTTAGGTCAGGATGTTGACAGGTATCAAGAAAAGTTCCTGGCAGTATCCCTGAAGAATGTTTTAAAAAGTATTAAAAAATAACAAGACTTCTTAAAAAAATTACATGAAGAGAAACCTACCAGGTAAGCTGCACAGTTTACTTTTCAATCCTAAACAAGTTGACAGCATCCCTTTCTATTTCTTTCTTAATCTATTTTTGTACAAGCACAACAACTGCAGTGCAGACATGGAAGTTCCTGTCTATTTTCCCCTTAATTTAGTTTGAAGGGAAGCAACTCTGTATGCACAAAAGCTATACTAACACAGTGTTAGTCTGCCAAGTTTAAAGGAAAATATTATAAAGGAACTAGTTCTGCAGGCACACTGCAGCATACCCTGTGCTTACACTATTCTAAGTTATTCGGGTTCCTTTCTTATTCAGAGATTTCAGATCTGTCTGAAAAACATACACACATAATGTTCGTAAATTAGAACTGAACAAATTTTCACTATTTATCCAGGGATAGCAAGACTAACAATACATATACCAATGACTATGATTTCTCTTCGACTGATTCATACAAGCATTTTAATATTTCCCATTAGAGAAAAAATAATTATAATTCAAAATAAAATAGATGTACTGTACATCCCAACATGTTTACATAAACAATAACTAATAAATTTTGTGAACATCAGGACCTGTGAAGGCTATAATAAATATTTCAAAAACCTAAAAGAATTTTAAAAGCTCTACTTATCCAGTCCATTTAGCCTGACAAAGCAGAGATTTCATAATCACTTGCTGATATTATGGGTTTTCCCATCATCCGCACGTTCTTAGCATTAGTAATCCTTGCCATCATACACACTGGCTTATCAAAGTACCGCACAAGTGCTGGTTCAGTCAACAGGGAAGCCAAAAATTGCTCAAAGGTGATAGCCCAGTCTCTGTCAATACTACTACTTCTTGGCAGAGACGTTGGGTTGCTGCTTCGTACCAAAACAGTGTCTTCGCTGATGTCTTCGCAGTGCAGCTTTTCCTCCTCGTGAGAACCTGCACTCAGGACAGAATACGAAGACATGGAGCTGTCATCTTTAGTATCATCATCAGAAATCAACATGGAAGAACCAGCTCCATTATCCCTAGGAGAAGAGTCTTCCAGTTTAACATCCTCCATCTGTGAACTGTCACCACAAATATTCTCCTCTTCATCAAGAAAACCATTTTGAAAATGATCGTGTCGATCAAGATGGTACTGCTGGCTCCCTTTCTTCTGAATCAGCACGTTCTGAATGGTTTTGCTGGTATTCTCAGCCTCTTTAATAGACTGGACACTAAACAGCTTACCAACTTCACCAATCTCTAGAAGCAAACTTGTCACAGCTGCAGTTGCATGATAAAGATCCTGCTCATTGGGGTCCTCACTGAACATGTTATACATGGTCTTACACAGTTCAATAAACTGCTCCTAGATATAAAAGAGAAATATAATGCTTTGTTGGTAAGCAGCTGTTCATCCTATTCAAATCCAACTGTTAGATGGGGCTTGCAGCTGTTTTTCTTCCAGCAGACTGACTGGATCAGGGGTCGCCAACCTTTTGGACCTCAGGGACTACCAAACTCATAATTTTAAATCCCGCAGACCAGAAACTGCGGGATCCCAAAGACTCATTTCCGGCAGTGTTTGGGGGAGAGAAAGAAAGACTTTTGCTGCTTTCCTTGGGTGTAGCCAAAAGCAGAAGAAAGAAGTGGAAAGAAGCAGCCGGTGGCCAGGCCAGGCATGTGGGGTGAGTGAAGCAAGTTCCCCCACTCTGCCCTTTCCCCCCTCCCCTCACTACCTCGTGTTGTTCGCTATGCAAGCAAAGCAAGCCTTGTGTTCCTGTGGGCCATGTGGGTGGCGTAGCCTTGTGTTCCCACGCAGCCTGGATTAATTGCTTTGTGGGGGGTAACATTTCTCTGCGGACTACCAAAATTTTCTCATGGATCACTAGTGGTCCCCAGCCCACTGGTTGGCGACCACTGGACTAGACAACATCTGTCTAGTTTCAATAATGACATTATCAAGTGTCCTCAGATTATTTGCTAGGACCCAAGAGAAATATCTCCATAGTGAAAATGTATTTTGTCTCTATGAGATTATTTTTTTACACATACACACACATGCTTTTGATGAGAACTAATTTCTAGATAATACTTAATTAACAATAACCAGTGCAATCTTGCAAAGTTGCTTAAAAAGGTTTTAACAGTATCTAGCATGCAATCCAATTCAAGCACACTATTCTTGAGCATATGATAGGTATACTACACTTCCAAGTTCTAGTAGAACCTTTTGACTTTTATAAAGATATAAAAAAGTAGAAGAAAAAGGAATAATAAGTCCAGTTCTCCCAGTGATAGAATCTTTTACCTTTCCAGATAGTTTGCTTTGTCACATCCCTCCCATTAAAAGTCCCCTGAAAGCAAATGTTGTGCCAATTTGCTTACCTATCATAATTAAAAATGAAATATGTAGCCCCGAAATGTCCTAAATTATTAGCCCCATCCATTCTTATATAAGATTTCCAGGCAGGGCAAAATGAAAAAGTGAAGCTCCATCCATTAGAGGCTGCTCACCTATAATATAGAGCATAAGAATAATATCTACTATCCCACTTCCCCCTTTTAATTTGGATATTCTGTAATTGGAATTAAATCTTTCCAACTTTAATCCCATCCCAAGGTTAAGCTAATATATGCTTTACTGATATGAAATCCCATCATGCACTTTTAGCATCATGGGTATGCTAATTTTGCATTTTTCAAAAGAACACTTACCTGATTTAGTTTAGGTAAGTCCTTTGCATTTTTGGCTTTGGGTTTATTCTCTTGACTCCAAATTTTAAGGCAATTTTTATTTTCTTGAGAATTCTTCTTTCCTATTACAATCAATTATCCAAAACACAGTAATGTTTATCTGATTATGGTCCAAATACAATTCCCCTAATAGCCTTAATGTTGGTAAAGATAATGAAAAGCATACCTTTTTCTGTTTTCAAACTCACATTAACAAATCCCTCCTCAGCTCCATGTTTGTTTCTTCCTTCTACAGCAACAACTAATAAAAGAATGAATATATAAGCACTCTTTTTTCAAAATACAGCAGTACAATAGCCTAATTTACAGTCAAGATTCTCTTAAGTAAAAGTCAATTCCTGATGACTACATGAACTTGACCTTCTAGGGTTCCTTGTTTGCTATTGTTGTTTACAGCAATGTAATTGATCACTGCATCCTTTTCAATGCTTTTCAATTTCCTAAAGTATTCTAATGCCTGGGGATTTTTGGTGGTCCAAATACTAATCAGGTCTGAGCCTGGTTTGCTTTCTCAAGATCAACCAAGGTTGATCTGTGCCAAGTGCTACAAACTAGGAAAGCTTGTATCTGGCAGGTTTTCCAAGACTAAATACTAAATCCCTGTTTTATGGAAGAATTCTAATAAAAAAATCTGAGAAATGAAAAATCTCTGGGAAAAAGCATCAAATACAACACTATACCAGAATTAGATACTAAAAGGAAAGAACCTATCTCTACTGATTTCTGCCCCAAAGCCATCGTTAATCTATAACAAACAGTAAGCATTTTACTGTATCAATCGCAGAAGATGGAGCTGCACTTAGCATCTCCTACTATTGAATAGTTATAATTAATATTTCCAGTTCCTCTTCCTCTACCTCAATTAATAACTAGTTCTGTATAAACTGTATTTTCAGAAATTTGGGGAAATACTCTACATTAGTAAGGAAGTGTGTTTATTTTTGTACAATTATATTCATATTTATCTATGTTTATATACACTTTTATTAAACATGCTTGATATTTAGACTTCTATCAATGCGATTACATGGAATATTGATCTTGACATGAACATTATTTTAATCTACCATTATC
This sequence comes from Pseudonaja textilis, assembly GCF_049901715.1. Lineage (NCBI taxonomy): Eukaryota > Metazoa > Chordata > Lepidosauria > Squamata > Elapidae > Pseudonaja > Pseudonaja textilis. Next base: position 26,032,057 of record NC_141995.1, on the reverse strand, counting down.
TTCTCAACAAAAACTCTCAATGAAAAAACCAGCTTTGTCTAAATAGTTAAAGCAACTGGCTAGAAAGCAGGAGGGTGTAAGTTCAAGTTTTGCCTTAGCCATGAAAACCAGCTGGGTGACCTTGGGCCATTCTTTCTCAGCCCAGCCCACTTCACAGGATTGTTGTGCAGAAAATAGGGGGAGGAAGATGTGCTGGGTATGTTTGCTGCCTTGAGTTATTTGTAAAAAAAAATAAGGCAGGATTCAAATAACTAAATACAATTATATTGATCTAATTTGTGATACAAATCTTTAGATCTATCATGAGCTACAGGTTTAGAAACAGATATTATAAATTTTGTTGGGAAGCCATCTGTTTGTATGTGGAATTCCCAAATTTGCTTACTGAATCTGTCATTGTAAGAATCATTTAAAAGACATCTTGTTAAAACTGTTGTTCTCCTCTCTCCAGACAAGCTAGCTGTTTTTTCTTTTGAAGATAAGGGAGACTTTACAAAATTATCAATATGTTTAGTCAGGAACAAGAAAACTAACACATCTTTCTACCCTGTGTACACTCTGGTGTAATGTCTTCAAAGAAGTAGTGAGTTGCTTCAAATGCTGAATCTGGCTCTTCAGGATCAGAAGATGGATCTGTACAAAAAGGTATGAGAAATCATCAACAAATTTCATATTTTACATATGCATCCCCATATCTATCATTTATAGCTGGAATACTACACAGGTAGTATGTTATGATGGCAACTGGAACCAGAATTTTCATCACCAAATGATGTGATTGTGAAGCATGATATCATTTGACTACATTGCTTAGCAATGGCAATTCCTGCAGTTCCTCTTACCATCACCTAAAATGGTATAGGGTTTCATATGGAAGGTATCATGTTAAGCTATCTAGAATTATTCCATGTTTACATACCTGGCAAAACATGCATTTTATAAAGTAGTTTCAGTTTCTCAGTAAGGTCTCCATGACATGCTGCACCTAGAAGAAATAGAGTCATTGTAGTAATCCTAATTAAAGTCATCAACTAAGTGTCATCAATTTAACATTAACATATGCTCTTCTGAAACAGTTAATATTACTGATACTTGCTTCTAGATAGTTGAATCTGTTAGACTTAATAGCCTGTGCAAAATTCCTAGTACAGGTTTTAAAAACCTTTAAAGCCCAGCAAATCACAGCTTTACTCATTCAAATGACGTGGCCTTACACACCACCATTCCCAACCAAAACCTAGACTTAAAAGTACAGCTTTAGGCAATTTTACTTTGTTCACCCTTTTGTACACTAACCAGCAGTTATCTCCCCTTCTGTAAGTTTTGGATGGAGGTATTTTGCCAACATATCTGGGTAGAATAGAGTGACCAGCAAAATCCTAGTTTTTTCTCTCCTTGCCTGGCAATATGCAAAGAGATGGATTTTGCTCAGTGCCAAAATCTACAATTGCATTCTGAAGAAAGATGTAGTATCTTATTTATCTAGCATAACTAATAACATTATTTTATTTCACAATAACAAAGGCCTATCTGTAAACCTTTGATTTTATGGAAAAATAAGATATATTGGACCAACTGGGCAATATATACTGTACTGTAAGCAAGTTCCCTGATTACATGCCCCTTTAAAATAGTTAAAGAAGCATTGCTATTTATACCAATTAAAACATATATTAATTCTGATATTTGAGATCCATTTCAATATTTTCCATTCTTTCATTGAATCCTGTCTTCATAAAGAATAAATTTTGAGACTGTCTGTACACATATATTAAGTGCTGACTTTAAATGAATTGTACAGTTAAAGTTATTGACTCACATACTCTATATTACCTATCTCAGAAAGGGGAATATGTTCAGTGGTGGGATTTATTTTTTTTTACTACCGGTTCTGTGGGCGTGGCTTGGTGGGCGTGGCAGGGGAACGATACTGCAAAATCCCCATTCCCTCCCTACCCCACTAACCTGCTTTCCAACTCCATTCTCCTTGGGAGACAGAAGAATAGATGGGGGCGGGACCAGTCAGAGGTGGTATTTGCTGGTTCTTTGAACTACTCAAAATTTCCGCTACCAGTTCTCTAGAACTGGTCAGAATCTGCTGAATACCACTTCTGGATGTATTTCTACTAAGAGATTACAAAAAAATAACAAACACATAACCTTTTATAATGCAAATCTATTTCATGAATGATTGCATGCCAGACAATAATAAGAGAGCCAAATGCCGTTAGATAAGCAACTTTGTTCTTACTAAGTCCAGAGACAAATTCTCGGAAGTTAATTAAGGAATCGCCATTTTCATCCAGCAATCTGAACAAGCGTGCAGCTAGAACATCAGAATGAGTTCCACATGCCCAAGGAAAGAGAAGAGTAAACATCCCTTTGAACTGCTCAAAGTCTATGCGGTACTGTTCCAAATAAGGCAAGCTTGGATCATGACGGTCAGTAGCATTGCTGGTGCCTCCCCAGTAGCAGCTAGTGAGATGTTCTGCCTGATAGAAAAATAAGGCACGTGAAATTATTATCATCTCTACAGTTATTTCAGCAATACTTTCTCCCATCACAGTTTATGCAGCTTAAAAACATCTTAATATAAAAATGTTTTCATATTGCCTGGTGCTGGTATTGTTAGAAGCAAATTCTGACCACAACCAAATCGGGTTATGACAAAAAAAATCCACAGTTTTTTCCCCCCCGTGGCCAATTTCCCCTTCCATTCCATTTTTTTTTGTAAGCGCCAAACTTCCAAAATTAGGTTCGGGTCACAACCAAATCGGGTTTCGACCAAAGTTACGGAATGAATTATGGTTGTGACCGGAGGTTCTACTGCACTTGGAAGTAAATATAGACATAGAAACAAGACAAATTCCATCTAGAAAGGTTTCTCCTACATATTTCTACCATCACAGGCCTTTCTGTTATTAAGTTCCAAAACTGTTGTCCTCCTATTCACTGACTGGTGTCATTTCATACATATGGGACAAGACCTAATCTAGAAACCCAAGTTACCCAGCATTAAAATGTTGGTCTGGAATGGAAAGATCCAAGTTCAAATCCCCATCTGAGTATGGAACTCACAAGATCACTTTGCACCTGTTAATATCACTTAGCCTAGTTGATCTCACAATGAATATACCCTGAAGGAAAGCCCATTATATGTTTATTTTATTTTATTTAAGAAAATTTATATGGCCGCTCAACTCTCTCTCAATGACTCCGGGTGGCTTACAAAGATGTTGCCTAGAAAACCTAGAGCAGAGGTCTCCATATGGGGCAACTTTAAGACTTGTGGACTTCAACTCCCAGAATTCTGGGAGTTGAAGTCCACAACTCTTAAAGTTGCTAAGTTTGGGGACCCCTGGCCTAGAGGAATACTATAATGTGTGCTTCTGATTATAGATTCTATTTATACCTGCCTTGTAAATAGACAGAGAAAATTGCCATATGTCCCAGAAATATTTATATTATTGTTTGAGATTTACTACAGTAGTTGATTTAAAACAAAGCTGAATCTTCAAGTCCAGTGAGTATTCTGAGTACAATTTAATCTGTAACTTCAAATCTGGTTTTACAGCAAGCGTGCAGCTATGATAGTTTTTCAGGGTGAAAACAATTAATCGGTGTCCCTTTGTTTTGTTAATTACGATCACAAAAATATTATCTACATAACGATAAACAGTCACGTTTATTATCCTGATAAGTATTTTAAAGTGTAATTTAAATACCATATCCTTGTACAATTAGGGGAAGTGAAAATGTTCTGCTTTATAAATTAAACATTTTCTCAGTAGCACATTTTGGTCTCTTTAAATTATTTTAGAAACTATTAAGTTGAACTTCGTAAGAAAAAGGAAATGTGGTATCTGCTATAAATAAGATAGATACAAGACAGCTATTTGAAGGTTACCTTGAAAAGGGCATAAAGTTCTTCCAGCTCATCTATTGTAAATGAAGTTTCAGTTACTATGGTTCGTACCTTCAAAATATAAAAAGGAGAAACTTTAAACACATGTATTTATCTTTAATATTAAAATTCAAAGAGCAAAACTCCCAAGAACTTACTACATTTCGTTTGGTAGTATCTTCTAGGGTTTGAATGACCTTCAACCTTTGTTTGAATCTCATTTGTTCAATCAAATCTGCTCTAATGGTGCCAAATTTCTAATAGAAAAAAAAATAACATTAATTCTTCCTGCAAAAATTAAGATACAAAATACACTAAAAGACAATTTCACTTAGACATTACCTAAATAAAGTACTTAAGATGTGACTTAAGGTATGACTAAATGTAAAATCAGGAGTTACATCTTCCTTTTTTAAATAGCAGATTAAAATATATATTCTGACATGCCCAAAAGGATAGGAGATTTTAGTTGCAATACTAAGGTCATATATCTAAGACAAAATTAATTAGGAAGAATTTCAATATATTTTAAACATTTCAATTAAAAGCATTTAGATTCTAGATACATATCACAGAAATCACAACTTCGTATATTTGTAGGAGGGACAGAGTGGGGAGGATAGATAGATAGATAGGTAGATAGATAAATAGATAGATCTTGGACTACTCCTTTCCTTCAGCTAGAAAAGGAGTGGAGCAAGGATACAAGAGGTCAGTATTTCAAGGTCATTCTGTTGCAAATGCAGTAGATCTCTTGGACCCTCTACTATTTCTTCTAGATGTGAATAAAAGACCACAAACAGCCACAAAATATACACTGCATTATTATTATTACTACTACTACTACTACTATTATTGTTCTGGTTATGACTTCCATAAGGATAAGATATGAAAGAAGGAAGATGTGCAGAAGAGGTTCACAGTTCTTTTTGATGTAAATTTATAACATCTTTAAATCCACTAATGCATAGATTACATACTAAATGTAATCTGAAAATAATTAGAGTCTTATATATGCTTGTCAGTGCTATTATGCCTTTTTAATGTCATGGAAACTGGACTTCCATTCAAATTATCATACATGGATAATCCTCATTGGTGTTGCCCTTCTATTTATGTATCAAATGAGACAAGCCAGTTGCCAGAGAGCCAATTTGGTGTATTGGTTAAGGTACAGGCTAGAAAGCAAGGAAAGTCCTGTTTTATCATGAAAGCCAACTGGGTGAATTTGGACAGTCACTCTCAGCCCAATCCACTAATGGGGTCATTGTTGTGGACAAAATAGGAGACGGAAAATGTGTTGGATATGTTCACCGCGTTGAGTTATTTGTAAAAATAATAACAGTGGGAGAAATAAATAAGCAAATAAATAATCCTGCAATCACTAGCAACGCAATCCTATATTCAAGAATGCATGCTATTAATTTCAACAGCTTTCATCCAGATAAGAGAATTTAGCAACTATATAGTACTAAAAACTCCTTTTTGTTTGTCTGTTTGAAACGTATCATAGCACACAAATTTTTGAATTAAAGTACCTCAAATTTGCCAACTTAAAGAATGCATTCAAAATCTGGGTACATTATTCCAACATAATTGAAATCTTAAAGATCTTTACACCAGTTGTATTTTCAAAGTTGTGGCTACTGCAATGTTGTACAGCTAAGTAATTGTGATTTTCAACACTCTCGGCCAGCTGCCTACAAAAAAGCAATGGGAAAGCCAACAGGATCCTGGAAGCCATTTCCATTACCTCTGCTTCCCCACCCCATGGTCATTTTTGTTTATATCTTCAGGTAAGAAAATACCTCTTAAAGGTTATGGATTGTCTACATATAATTCAAAAGTAATTCCTGTTCTTTCTGTGCTGAACAGCTTTCCCAATTTCATTTCCATGTGTTAAAAATTAAAGGTTCCCCTCACACATACGTGCTAGTCATTTCTGTCTGTAGGTGGCGATGCTCATCTCTGTTACAAAGCCAACACTGTCCAAAGATGACTCCATGGTGATGTGGCCGGCATGACTAAACGCCCAAGGCACATGAAATGCTGTTATCTTCCCACCAAAGTGGTCCCTATTTTTCTACTTGCATTTTTACATGTTTTCGAACTGCTAGGTTGACAGAAGCTGCGACAAGTAACAGGAGCTCACTCCGTTACGCGGCACTAGGGATTTGAACCGCTGAACTGCTGATCTTTCTGATCGACAAGCTCAGCGTTTTAGCCACTGAGCCACCGTGTCCCTTTTCTCAGAATTTCTCGCTAGATTAGATAACTGCCATGACATTCTAACACATCTTGGAGGACAAAGGGAGGAGAGAGCTAGAATCTGACAAGTCATTTGCTTGGTAGGTGTATTTTTTCCTACTCATGTTTAATTACCAGTATGTTTATGAAATTACCTCATAGGAAGTTCTGATGAGCCTAAATATATCTACTTCAGGATAAGGGCCTATGTCATCACTCAAGAGTGAATGAAGGTGAGGAATTGGCGGCAAGGTGCTGTCTTTATTGGTCACACTATCTAAATACCTACAGGTGTCAAGAAAAAATAATAATATAACACATTTTAATTCAAGTGTAAAAGTACATGATATTCCACTTTCAATTTATCGTACATTTATTCACACAAGCATACTGCAAAAGGTTGAAATTACATTAGAATATTTTTAAATGTTTCTTCTAAGTAGCTCTAATTGTTTCACAAAAATCACTATATTTATTCTTGCACCAGTGCTATAAAATGACCATTATTACTACAGTATTACCTTTATAATACACATTATGGTTGCACCTAAGTGATACTTGAATGCTATGAGGGAAAGAGGTAGTGAAGTGGGGGAGGGGAATGTAAAGCAAGGAGAATGGGCAAAGTAAGGAAGGTACATGTATGCCCATCATGCTGTTTTCTTTCGTGGTAAACATTACACACAGTGGAGAAATAGAACAAGCAGTCTCTTATCTTCTTCCCATATATTATGTCATCAAGCAGCGTTCACCAATTTCGTTCAGATCTATTATATTTTCCTTCCTCTTTGTTTGTAAAGAAAATGCATATTTATTTTCTTTGTCACTTCATGCTCATTTAATCCTCTTGTATTTCAAATCACAGTCTTCCATGGGCTATGGTCAAAATGGGCCACAAATACAGGCTTCCATCACCTATCATGGATTTGTTCAACCAAAGCTTTCTCCAACACTTTGTAAAGAGACAGAGAAAGTGCCTTTGTCATACCTAACCACAGCATTCCTTGCTAACAATAAGAACAGTAGCAGTTAGTTTGAGCTGATTTGGGCCAGGTTGGCAATAACAGGCCAACGTTATTCTAAGTATGTCTAATCTACACTAAGGGATTTCCCTGCAAGCTAAATATTATTACCAGCATTCTATCATTTTGGAAATATATGCAGTGTATTGACACGTACTTGTGGTTCAAGAAACAAAACATCAACAAATGTTTTATTTTTAGACAGTCACATGAAAAGTCATAACAGTGCTGAAGCTTAGTCTTTACAACACACGTTTAAATAGCTTTCTGGTTTAAACCATTCCAGAGTGATGCACAGATACCGTGTTTCTCATATAATAAGGCCGGGTCTTATTTTTTTTGAGCCCTGAAAAAATGGCTAGGCCGTCTCTTCGGGGGTGACTTAATTCCCCGCCTTGCATCTTCGGGCAGGCGGTGATGGCTTGAATGGTGACCTTGGCATTGGTGGGGCACTTCATATCGGGGTCAATGCAGGCTGCTAGCACCATATCTGGGTGTGCAACAAAAGTACTTCCTAACAGCAAGCCCCACCACCATTCCCCCCATTTTGCATGTTTTAATATAGGCCTTAATTTGGGGGGAGGGGCTTAATTTCATTTCATGCCTATAAAACATGCTGGGACTTCCTATTGAGGGAGGCCGTATTGTTGAAGAAACAGGGTAGTTAGAACTTGAGACAGGGATATGTGCCTATGTGTTATTAAATTGTCTACTAAGTGTAACAGAAGCCACAATTGTTCAAAAATATTTTTAAAAACCCCATAGTTTTCTCATTTGAAGGAGGTACTCAAATATACCTCCTTCAAATGAGAAAACTATGGGTTTTTTATGTATGAAATCCCAGGAAATTTTTATTCTAAAACCTCTAGCAAAAAGGCTGGGCAAGATCTCTCTTTGGGCATTACTTGTAGCCAGGAATGACAATGCCACGCTAAAGGAATTACTTAACTCTGTAGAAAACTGCCCCTTATAATTAAATGAGTTACAAAAGAATAAAAGAAAATAAACACTCAAGTAAAGTGGCTAGCAGAGACAAATTAGTAAGAAAGGACATCAAAAGCCAAAAGGCTCCACTTAAGAGCTAAGCTGTGTTATATGAAAAACTTCTGGCAATGCAAAAATTACTAATTTCAAGGAGTGACTTACTCTGAATGTAATTGAATGGAATGAAAATCTGCTATTAGAGTACTTACCTTCCCAACACAGTCATAGCTTCACCATCATCTTTACAGTTCAGCAACTTCTCTACATTTGCATCTAGCACAGCTAGTGCTAACTGGAATATCACCTTTATACCCTCATAGAAGAAACAATCTACCACCACAACAGCACTTTCAAAGGGCATTACACTGAGGAAGAGTGTGAGGAACCATGAAAGAGAGATGGTTGAAATGACTCCCAAATCCTGCATGCAGTCATAGAGTTGTGGGATATAATCCCGAGCTAATTCTTCAAACACACCTTGATCCACCAGAGCACCTGTAAGGCATAATCAAGTATTTGATAAGCAAAACGGGAGTCAACAGAATATGTATTCACGCCCATCCAAGAAAACGAAGTAGAAGCATTTTCCAGTTAATGCATACTGAATTGGGTTGAGTTGGTTCACTCAGGTGTTTGGAATTTTGTCTGCCATCTGTCTCAGTCAACATGACCAATGGGAAGAACTGTGGAAACTACAGCCCGAATCATCTTGTGACAAGAGGTTGTCTACCTATAAACTACATTATGTTCTCATTCAGAAAAGAGGTCTTTTAAAACATGCATTAACTTGTCTGATTTGCATAACTGTAAATAAAAATACTGTTATTAATAATAGCCTATTTCAATAATTATTTTCCAATTTAAGTAACCAGGCAATTACCGCAACTTTAGCAATATCTACAGTTTATTAAAAAAAATAACATGGATTTATTTTACACACTAAGAACAAAATACCTTATATTTGGCTGTGATATGAAATAGGAAAGCATAAAAATGTAACATAGTTCACTACTTACTTAACTAGCTCTACTATTATTCCATATCAATGATTTCAAACATCCAAACCTGCAGCTCAAATTGAACTTTTTGATAGTTTTAAATAATTTCCCAATTATTAGTTCTATTAACATACCAACAACTCTTGTGTTGTAGTAATCTGGCAGCATACGCTCACATAAAGCTACCAACAACCAAAATGCTTCCTCTTCCTTTGCATACAAAAGCAGGACTGATGTAACAATATTCATGGCCTAGAAAATAATTAAGACACAGTTATCTAATTTGATACATTTTTCATAACAGATTCTGTCAAGCAATAGACATATGATGAGCAACTTGTTATGATTTAAGATTGCAAAAACATTTCTCATGAGACTTAAAACAAAAGTCTCCAACATTCATTCTCACAGGAAAATCATGGAGGAATTAACTATAGTTTTAAAAAGCTACAGGGGGATGATAAAACATGAATAGGAAAAATATCTTATTGATTTGCTGATGTTACCTAGTGTCTGCAAGCAAACAATCAAGCTCAGAGAGCACCATGGACTCCACAGTTTTTATTTTCTTAGTGTCAGTTATAAAGTACTCAATTATTCCAATGTTAATCTTTCTAACAGGACAACTTTCAAATATTGAAGGCCATTCATCAAAACAGGCAGTGGAGAAATGGGATGATTGTATCAGCAGGTTTGACTCAAGGGAATCAAAGATAAATAAAGGTGGTAACTCCCGGAAACTGCCTTGTGGAGACAAAGCATCTTCAGTAGTAACAGAATGTTAGGTATTGGGGGTCAGAAAAGAAAACAAGAAAGGACAGCAGATAATAAAGATCACAAGAGCCTTCTCGGAATATATGGCTGACTGGAATCCTGAACAAGAGCTTCCTCCACTAGACAGGAAGATACAAATGTTATGCAATGTTGAGATCCAAAACAGGGAAAAGCACTTTCAATTCAGCGTGAACAGCTCTTCCCATCTGCCAGCTGCCCTTTAAAGAACATTTTGGGGGGCTCAAACAATTCCCTTATATGTCCAAGAAAATATATGTTAGAGTTAAGGTAATCTTAACATTTTAAAATGTTCTATGACAAAAATATTTCAGATCTGCTGTTGTGAATAAGGTGACCCACTGGTTGCTCCCCACATTCTTCCAATAGATATAATTTCTATTTTAAAACATCTATTAGCTGGGTCACAAGAGTACCCAGAATTTTCATTATATAACTGACATGTACTGTCTAATCAAACCTATAGCTCAGGGGACTGAAACATGGAGCCCTCTAAGTCATTTTTTCTGTAGCCTTAAATCATAGTTTGTGAGAGCTAGAGGCCTGCCCAACATGACCAGGGACAACAGATCAAGGCACAGAAAATTATCCAAGAAGTCAAGTAGCCTGGCAGTGGTAGCTTACCAGTTTACCTCTGGCCAACCCCTGGGCCTGAACCATCTCCTTGGTGTATAAGACCTCTCACAATGAACCATGGCATTGCCTGGGAACTCTTGTCAACTCTTTCCCTCTGTAGTGGGGCTGGACTCTCAGGCAAAGGCAGTAGAAAGTGAGGCTTGCTCAGGGATGACTGACTAGGAAGTTGGAGTTCCCTGAGGAAGGGAAAGAGGCGGGGTTTGGCATGAGGCGCATGAGCACCTTTCCATGTGATCCTCTTTGCTAGGCAAGTAAAGGGATAGACAACCACAACCAAGCAGAAGCTCTTTAATAGGCAAAGGAAAGAAAGAGAAAAAATTCAGCTAGGCAAAGAGAGAAGAGAAGAAGAAAAAGAAGGAAGATCACTCTACTTAGCAAGAATAGAAAGGAAAAGGAAAAGAGCCTTTGGGCAGCTATCAGCAGGGATGATTTTCTAGATTATATTATTCTGGTTAATGAAAAATAATACAATTTCAATAGCCAAAGTAACATGGCCTCTTTGCAGCTTTCACAGATAGATCTGTTTGTAAAACTAATAAATTTACTACATCTAAGTTTAATGGACCACCATGGTAGCAAGATGGTGTAATGAAAGATTTAGGTATTAGATGAGATTTGTGGAAACTCAGGTTCTAATTCACTCTCAGACAAAAAAACTTACTTTGGGCCAGTCATTTTTAGCAGAAATCACAGTACTAATTGGGGGAAAAATAGAAGACAGAAATTGCAACTGAGCAACTTTTCAGTTTGTGGAATTGAACAAAAAAAACCTGCATCTTTTAAATTTCCTACAGAATTTTATATTACTCTATTAAAAAGCTTTAGTGTTATGGCCCTTGAGCTAAAGTACTAATAAAGCTAATGCAAGACTTTGAGTTTGAGACACTGGTTCTAGATAATGTCCCAAGGCAGGCCAAGTTTAAATTTTCTGTAATCTCTTTCAGCAAAACTCAATTCAGTCCTTTTCATTGGACAATTAAATTATTGTTAAACACTTTACTATCATGTATTTTGTTATCAACTGGGGTCCTTGAAAACTTGCAAAGTAACATACTACAAAAAAGATCATTATGCAGAGACAACAATGAAGCAATATGCAAAAACTGAACGCACTTTTTTTTCTTTTATCAGTTTTCTCAAAGTCTCACAACACAGTATGCTGGGAATAAAAAGTATTTTGGATGCTATATATACTGTGTTCCCTTTGTGAAGCCCATCCTCCTGAATCAAAGTCTACTATCAGTGGTACACTTCTTGGCAAAGCTGCAGATGTATGGATTATAAATTTGTACCTAAATTAGGTAGCATGCATCAATGTTATACAGACAATCTGAATTTTCAAGGTCTGTCCTCAGCTGAAAATTCAACTAAACCAGTGTTTCTCAACCTTGGCAACTTTGAGATGGGTAGACTTCCCAGAATTCCCCAGCCAGCACTGAACTAAACAATAAAAGCATTAGAATGAGTGAAATAATCTATTTTATGATACCTGGCAGTATCCTATGTTTGGATTTCTAAATGCATATGCAGTTAGGACTCGCCGCAGAGCTGCAATACCCATCTCATTCTGGAAGGCTGGGTGCTCTGGAAGAGAGCGATGCAAATCCCGCTCAATCTCTTCTGTTGCAAGATTGTATTTCCCCATAGATTTCTCCACCAAGTCTTCATAATAGCCAGCGTGGGTAACCATTTCATTAATTGCTCCTAGAAATGCAAATGAGTATATTGACAAATATAGAGATTACAGATGTAGGCCAAGAATCAAATTAACTGCACAGATCAAGTACTTTTGTTTCCACATGGAAACCGCTTCTGAATTTTGTGCTTGATGTGGAAAAGAATGGAACTTTGACTTTGGGTTTTATAAATTAGATTGATAGATCTTTATAGAAATGACTTGTTCATATTATTATGGAAAAACGAAAAGCTGTGATTTGATGTTAATGCCCTATTCTACTGTAACAGAGAAAGTTTGAAGTCAATGCTTCTTTTTCTTTTCTTTTTGCTTACCTTTCTTCACTTCTTTCCCTTTTCCCTTCCCTCTCACTGCTCTTTTATTTACTTTTGTATTTTGCATTTTATAATACTTTATAATAAAAAATGTAAAAAAAATAATTAACTGCTCAGATCATTCTCATGCTCAAGAGATCGGCTGACTTTTAAGAATATATAATTCATTATTTGACACACACCCTCATTTTAAAGCTGTAACAGAAACACACTGTATCTTATGAGAGGATGCTAATCATATAAAGTTTTTAAAAATGTTATATGTCCAAAATTCTGGGTGCATCTAAAGTGTTTTTTTGGGGCCCAACTTTATGAAAATATAATATTTTAATTAAAATCCTACATTTTGATTAACTATTGCCAGATATTTGGTTTGCCAGTGTTTGCTAATCTGTTTCTTTTCCTAAGATAGTTTGTTGGGTGACAATGTTTATTCTAAATGAACCAAAATATCACACAAACACACTAATATGGAAGAGCATATTATGAACACATTCATTTAAAGATGACAGTGGAGCTCTTCTTCAACAGCCAATGTAAATACATACTAAGATGTGTGCTTTTCTCTTGATAATCTACAAAGTTTATCCAGTCTTAAATTACAGTACTCATTCCATAATTTGGGAAGGGGAGAATCTTAACATTTTAAAGTAATTATTTAGATTCTGTATTTCTATCTCTATTTATTTATGGCAATTCTAAACAAATCTATCACCAAATTATCTTTCTATGGAGATGCTCAGTCACCCAGGTCATCCTTGTCCCAAAGGTGCTTTTTTCAAGAGGCAACTGGACTTTTTTGTTTTTCTTTGAAGATGTTTTGCTTCTTATCCAATAAGCTTTTGAAGACAGCGAAGTCCACATTTTGTACAGAAAGGACCACTGGTGTGAAAGAGGGGTCAAAGAAGCATCTATATCAAAATTAAATAGCCCTCTCTCAACAGAGGGGAAGGGATATGACATCATGTATCTTCAGTCTACAACACAGCCCTTTCAACAGTTCCAAGAAGGCTCCACACCCATTTGCATCACTCAGGTGACCTTAAAGACACAGATAGACTTAACATCTCACTAAAAGAATGCAAATGTCTGCAAGGAGTATAAATCCTTCCATTCCCCACCATCCAGTCAGAGCTAAAGAAGCTTCTTGGATGTGAAGCGAAGTCATCTTCAAAGAAAAACAAGAAAGTCCAGCTGCCTCTTGAAAAAATGCACCTTTGGTATCACCAAATTAGTTCTGATTAAATCAGAGAAATGTTCTCCTGAATAAAAATGCTTAGCAATGCAACTATTGCTTCCCATTTGCTTGCAGCCAACACTTGGATCTCCTACTTTGTATGTGATCCCCAAGGACAAGTAAACCAACTGCTGATAAGGCCTTCTAGAGGTATGTTACCTACTGACACCTACCTGACAAGAGCAACCAGAGTTCCCCTCTCATGTTTTCAGGAATACCTTTTAATGCAAGGTCTCTTGTTTTCTCTGTACGATACATACAGATACCTTGGCCATACTCAGCAAAATGCATTTTCCAAGCTTCTTCTTTCAAAAATTCTTTTGCCTTAAAAGTAATAGATATGACAGCATATAATACACAGGGAAACCATCCTATGTAATAAAATCCATTAATCTTGTGTCCAAATATGATGAAATAACTCTTCTCATCCGGACATTTAATTATGTTCCTTAATTTTATTTGGGAATGGTATATCTGACTAGTCTTATCTGCTACTTAACTCTTTCAACAGATAGATTATGCTTTGTGGCACACACTTTTTAGTATAGAGCCTTGGTGGTGCAGTGGTTAGAGTGCTGTACTGCATGCCATTTCTGCTGGCTATCAACTGCCTGCAATTTGGCAGTTCAAATCCCACCAGGCTCAAGGTTGAATCATCCTTCCAAAGTGGGTAAAATTGAGGACCCAGATTGTTGAGGGCAAGAGGCTGACTCTGTAAAACTGCTTAGAGAGGGCTGTAAAGCACTATGATATATTGCTATTAAATAGGCAGATATTATACTATGAAGTTTAAATTAATTAAGATCTTAAATATTTTTCAAAACTGACTTCATCCAACATCCTAATCAAGAAACTCGTGCGGATATAATTTACATTCACATATTTTAAAATGAACAAGGACAGCATTTTTGCTATATGACTAAGAACAAAAAATAATAATCAGCCTACTAATTTAGGGTTGAATTCCTCTGGAGAACGCCGACGATACATCGTCATTAGGGCCTGTGTTACAGTTGGGACACTGTTTCCATTCAAGTTGAAGTGCTGGTCTCCATCCACCTCAGAGTTCAGGCTTCTCTGAGGGCTTGATGAAAGGACGCTACTTGCCCTTGAATAAACCTGAAGGGAATCACACAGCATCACTTTTAACCCCTGCTTGGCACAGGATTCCATATTAAAGCATCTCTGACAAACAGCTAATATTTGTCTGAATGCAGGAACACAATTTAAATTTGCATTCCTGTAACTTACATCCATGATTCCATGTCTTGCATTCTGGCATGAAAAAAAACAGATCTTGAGCTTTCCTCTGTGAAAGCCTGTCAGATATTTTAAGAGTGAGGTCATATCCTTTATTGCTCTTCTCATCTCAAAGATAAACACTACCAGTTCCCCAGCCTCTTCATGTAATTAGAAACTGGGGAAGAGGGCTGGCTATGGGGAGTCCACATACTTCATAGAGAGCTCAGTAATGGACAGAACCAAAAAATGAGAACCAATATTGGGCCTATGTTAGGATAATAGTGCCCACGTTTTAAAAGCTTTAAGGTAGGAAACAGTTTAGCTCATACTTTTTCTTATATGGATCCATTTTTTCTTATATGTATCAATGTATTCATAACTATGTTTTTACTTATACCTATTATCTTGTAAGCAATTGACAAACCAAATAAATAAATAAATAAATACTTTTGTCATATTGCCCGTCCCTCCTTCCTCCCACTTTTAGTGCTGAGCCTGAGTAATTCAAGCAGCTGAGGATGAAAGGCACTGCGGCAGAAAAAGTACACTTTTGCCAAATGTGTTTGTAGTCCAAAAGCAGGAAGACTATCCCCACCCAACCTTTGTATCAGCTGCCTGCAGCCTTTAATCCAAATTAAGAGATCTGCACAGTAATTGCTTAAAAATATGGATCCATATAAAATCACTGAGAATCAGATAAACTGCAGAGGATTTTAGCACTGAAATTCTGGCCTTAAAACAAAGCTTGAAGAAACACACATTCTCCCTTTAAGCAAAATATTTAATGCTCTCGTGAAATATTTTTTGAACATTTTCTAATACACAGTATAGCTATACCATAATAACTCTATGTTAAGCTGTTCTTTAAAGTTACATATCCAGAAACATTCTCAAAATAACAGCTTATAAAAGCAATGAAGTTATGGTAGTGTTGCAAATCTTTTGTTCTGCGGTGAAACAATTTGCAGCAAACATTTTTTTCCCCTTCCTTTCTGAGTGCCATCATATTTATGAAACATACTGTAATTGATATAGAGCGGCACCAGGGACCGGTTCTGTGGACAGAGGTTTTTTCATGGACCGGAGGGGGCATGGTTTCATGTACTGTCTGCATCCAGCAAATGGGCTTTGCTTGTTTGCGTGGCTCAGTTTCTGGCATGGTGCGGACCGGTGCCAGTCCATGGACCGGGGATTGGGGAACCCTGATACAGAGGACTGGCCCAACAAATTCTCACAACCTTACGGTTTCTTATCTTGCTAGGGAAATAATGCCATACTTTCTTCTATTTGTTTCTTCTTTGGAACCCTGTAGTATTAAAATTACTTATCCACTTATGATCCTGAAAACAACTGGGGAAGAAAAATCGTGGGAGCAACCAAGATCATCAAGAAGACAAAGAAGATAGAAGAATGTTTAAGAAAAAAAAAATTTCACCTTACAGTTTTCCAACAACTTATGTTTTTAAAAATGAAATGCAAAAACAATAGGTCCGGAGGAAAAAAAAGACTTGTAAATCAAAAGGTTCAGACACCTTTCAGGTGAAAGGTATCACTCACTGCATTGCATTGTGGATGCCATAAAAATAAAATTAACATTACAAACAAAATGATTGGACAAAATTTCAAAATACATTGCTCAAAAAAATAAAGGGAACACAAAAATAAGACATCCTAGATCTGAATGAATGAAATATTCTTATTAAATACTTTGTTCATTACATAGTTGAATGTGCTGACAACAAAATAACACAAAAATTATCAATGGAAATCAAATTTAGCAACCCATGGAGGTCTGGATTTGGAGTTACACTCAAAATTAAAGTAGAAAAAAATACTACAGGCTGATCCAACTTTGATGTAATGTCCTTAAAACAAGTCAAAATGAGGCTCAGTAGTGTGTGTGGCCTCCACATGCCTGTATGACCTCCCTACAATGCCTGGGCATGGTCCTGATGAGGTGGCGGATGGTCTCCTGAGGGATCTCCTCCCATACCTGGACTAAAGCATCCCCCAACTCCTGGACAGTCTGTGGTACAATGTGGCATTGGTGGATGGAGCGAGACATGAAGTCCCAGATGTGCTCAATTGGATTCAGGTCTGGGGAACGGGAGGGCCAGTCGATAGCATCAATGCCTTCGTCTTGCAGGAACAGCTGACACACTGCAGCCACATGAGGTCTAGCATTGTCTTGCATTCAGAGAAACCCAGGGCCAACTGCACCAGCATATGGTCTCACGTATGGGTCTGAGGATTCTATCTCGGTACCTAATGGCAGTCAGGCTACCTCTGGCGAGCACATGGAGGGCTGTGCAGCCCCCTAAAGAAATGCCACCCCACACCATTACTGACCCACTGCCAAACTGGTCATGCTTGAGGATGTTGCAGGAAGCAGAACATTCTCCACGGTTTCTCCAGACCCTGTTACGTCTGTCACATGTGCTCAGTGTGAACCTGCTTTCATGTGTGAAGAGCACAGGGCGCCAGTGGCGAATGTGCCAATCTTGGTGTTCTCTGGCAAATACCAAACGTCCTGCACGGTGTTGGGCTGTAAGCACAACCCCCACCTGTGGATGTCGGGCCCTCATACCACCCTCAGGGAGTCTGTTTCTGACCGTTTGAGCAGCCACATGCACATTTGTGGCCCGCTGGAGGTCATTTTGCAGGGCTCTGGCAGTGCTCCTCCTGTCCCTCCTTGCACAAAGGTGGAGGTAGCGATCCTGATGCTGGGTTGTTGCCCTTCTATGGCCTCCTCCATGTCTCCTGATGTACTGGCCTGTCTCCTGGTAGAGCCTCCATGCTCTGGGCACTATGCTGACAGACACAGCAAACCTTCTTGCCACAGCTCGCATTGATGTGCCATCCTGGGTGATCTGCACTACCTGAGCCACTTGTGTGGGTTGTAGACTCCGTCTCATGCTACCACTAGAGTGAAAGCACTGCCAGCATTCAAAAGTGATCAAACCATCAGGTAGAAAGCATAGGAACTGAGAAATGGTCTGTGGTCACCACCTGCAGAACCACTCCTTTATTGGGAATGTCTTGCTAACTGCCTATGCTTTCCACCTGTTGTCTATTCCATTTGCACAACAACATGTGAAATTGATTGTCAATCAGTGTTGCTACCTAAGTGGACAGTTTGATTTCACAGAAGTGTGATTGACTTGGAGTTAAATTGTGTTGTTTAAGTGTTCCCTTTATTTTTTTGAGCAGTGTAGATAAAATTTAATGAAAGCTGGAAATGTTGCAAGTTTTCCATCTCATATCAATTAGATAGCATTAAAATATTTTTAAATTATTTTGGAAGTCAACGGATACCATTTTGTGATGTTGCAGGTGCTGTGTGCCACTAATTGCTATGAATGACTCATTACTTACAAAACTATTAGAAGTGAGATCTGGCACAGGTTTCTTTGAATTCAGTGCTGAACTGATTTTAACCAAACAAGTTAGCTCACAGTTCTCTAACAAAATACGTGAACTACAGAATTGCTGATACAGTTCTGCAGAGGAATTACTGAATCTGTCATCTGTGCCTCTATAACTGTCTGGTTTAGTTCTGCAACCCAACAAGACAGACGCAGACTCCGGAGAGTAATTAGGACTGGAAAAAAAATTACTACCAACCTGCCTTCAATCGAGAGCCTGTATACTACATGAGTCAAAAAGAGGGCTGTGAAAATATTTACAGACCCCTCACATCTCAGACATAAACTGTTTCAACTCCTACCCTCAAAACGACACTATAGAGCACTGCACACCAGAACAACTAGACACAAGGACAGTTTTTTTCCCAAATGCCATCACTCTGCTAAACAAATAATTCCTTCAACACTGTCCAACTATTTATAAAGTCTGCATTACTATTACTATAATCTTCTCATCACTCCTTATCACCCCTCCTCTCCCACTTGTGACTGTATGATTGTAACTGCTTGTATCTTTACGATTCATATTTACTATTTCCTAGTATGATTTGATTGCTTATTGTACCCTATGACTATTATTAAGTGTTGTACCTTATTATTCTTGACTCCTGACGAATGTATCTTTTCACTGAGAGCATATGCACCAAGACAAATTCCTTATGTCCAATCACACTTGGCCAATAAATAATTCTATTCTATTCTGTTCTGTTCTATTCTATTTTATATCATTCCATTCCATTATCAGTGACAACTGGAGTAACAGGGATCATGATTCAACTTAGACCACCAAATTGAAAGCACTATTAGTATGCCATTTCCATGACAAGCTTGAACATCTTAAGACTGCCGTTCTCCTGTTACATATTGTAAGAATTCTGCTTTAAGTACCTTTATGCTCCAATCATTTTCCACTTCAAAATAGACTTTCATAAGCTTCTAATCTGCTACCATGCTTTGTGAACTGTATTAAAATTACTGCATCACAAGCTAGGCAGATGGTTATGGTTCTATTGAGACAACAGCAGAAACAGAGGGCTATTGATGGCTTCCTGACTGAGAAAGTATTTATAACTTTCAGCTACTGATAAATCAGTTACAGACAGAAAGAGACACATCTGCAAACAAATCATTCAGGTAATTAAGAAAATCAAACATTTTAAATGGTTAAAGATTAATTCTGTGTTTCAAATTATTTTTAATGCACACAAAATAGCTTTTAGAAATATGTTACATAAATGTTCAACTAATATACTTAGTTGAATTTTACTGCCTTGCATTTTATTTGCAAGCTGATAAAATATTCAAAAATCAACGGTTGGCATTTTATGGACTCAGACAAGATGATAGGTTGTGAATCTGAATATTTTTCTTCAGATTCAATCTTAAAACAGTCTTTTTAAACTGTTCAAAAATAGAGGCAATACATATTATAGAATAATGGTTCTAAGGCTGAGATTAAATATGAAAGATTCTCTGTTCTCTACTATGTTGGGTTGGGTGTACAGACTGGTTGAAAATCCTTCAAGAAAAACCAAATACTATGATTTGGTATTTATAGTTATGTACCTTATCATTCAACTAGCACGCGTTAAGACAAAACCCAACCTAACTTATAAAAAACGATAAATCATGGTTTGTAGTACACAGAGCTAATTTGATATAGTTATTAAAAACACCAAGGTAGAAAACTCATGGAGAACATGAATTCAATTCCTGTCTTTGTCACAAAACATCTAGTTGAATGACTCTACCTCTCTCTCTCTCTCTCCTCTCTCTCTCTCTCTCTCTCAGCACTAGGAAGAAGGCAATGACAAAACACTTCCAAAAAATGTTTCCAAGAAAACAATAGGGACTAGTCCTAGAAGTAACCACTAGAAATAGGAAACAGGCAATCACCAGAAACAAGACCAACCCAAAGGCCTAGAACAAAACAAAAACAATGGAAAAGTACAAATTAAGATTTAGTGTAATTACCTTACCTGGGTTAATAATTATATAATCAATTTAAACTTCAAGTGACTATCTACTCACCTCATCATCTGAACTGTTGTAACTTCCAGAAATCTCTCTTTCAGAATAAATTTTGGAAGTAGTTTTCTGGAGGAAATCAGAAATTCTCTGCACTAGAAAGTCTCTGTCTTTCAAATTGGCAAAGAGGAATGTCATTCGGTTTTTAGTGCTGATAGACAATGGACTAGGCAAAACACTTGAGCTATCTGCCTTTTCAACAATCGTCACCTAATGGTACACATGGAAATAGAAGGACCAAAATAAAGTCTAAATGAATTGATACACTGGAAGATGCAGTTCTACATCAATCTTTAATTTGGTCAGACCAGCATAATTGCAGTTTTTAAATATAGAAAAAAGCTATACAGTTGCTTTGGGTGATTATAGAAGCTAATTCTAGAAACCTGGGCAGCATTATAAACTTTCAGCACGCTTGTTTTAGTATTGCATAAGGAAAGATTAAATAATCCAAATATGTAATATTTCATTGTCTCCATAGTCATCATATTCTACTCTTTGCATTATTTAGTAGTTTTTATATATACTTTAGATGTAAATATTAATAATAGTTAATTCATGATAATTATTTATTGATAAAATAGTATGTCTAAAATATAGAGATCTTCTGTTACATAATATGTCTGTAAATGAATCCATAAACATGAATTCAGTGTTCAAATTCTTCTTGAAAAAGACTCACATTATTGCAAGAAACATGACAACTTGCTGGTCCAAGTTAGACCTTGCCGATGGTAAATTATAATTTCTCGATCAAAGAGAAAATTAAAATTTGTGACAATTGGGTGATGCCATGGGT
Organism: Pseudonaja textilis; assembly: GCF_049901715.1. NCBI lineage: Eukaryota > Metazoa > Chordata > Lepidosauria > Squamata > Elapidae > Pseudonaja > Pseudonaja textilis. Next base: position 26,010,733 of record NC_141995.1, on the reverse strand, counting down.
GGTACAATAAGTGGGGTAACAACGCATGGATTATTGATTGAATAGTGAGCACCCATGTGTACAAGTAATCTTTTACCTACAACCATAATAAAGTCTGCTCATTATGTTTGCAAGTGGTGACAATTGTTAAGTGAGTTGCTTAATGACCCATACGCTCTGTCTCTCTGATGACACTGTTAAAAAAACATGTGAGTCTTTAATCGAGCATGGGCTACCTCGTGGATGCAGTAGGCCCTTATGTCCACCATAAAAGAGGCACACAAGCAGCAAAAAGCTTTACAAAGCCAAAAACAGACCAGCAGGGGAGTCCAGCTGGATTAGGGCCTAGTACCATATTATAATGCCAGAGAAGATTCCAAACAAGCCTTCAGGTATCACTGATGAAGCCATGTTTGTGGATTGGGCCCCTGCCTTGATCAGGTATCTTGAATGTTCATAGTAATCCCAATATAATAAAACCAACATGTTTTGTACTGACCTCCCAAAGTGGGATGATGAGACTGCAGAGATTTTCTTCTTTGCTAGTGAAACAAATGTAATTTGTAGAGACAAACATTTGACCCAAAATGTGCATTTTATTAAATGGGGTCCACAGAGTACAATCTGTATGTCCATCTAGTTTTTCATCCTTTGGAAGCCGGAACAAAGCACGGTACCTTTCACTTTTTGCCCTGGCATCAAGATCCCTGAAAAATAGCATTTCAGATTTCAATGGCAATATTCCAATTACATGCACACATCTCGTACAGTTCTTGCTTCTGCACTAAAAATAAATAACAAAGTATATTCTTTATAAAACTATTTTTCATATAAAAATTTATTATGACATTTATATTAACAGGGCTTAAAACAAACATAAATTGCCTTAACATGTTTATTAGTAGTTTAACTAGTGGTAGTGGTAGTTGTAGTACTATACCCTAAGCCTACCCCAATTACTGTCAATGAGTGAGGACTATCTGTACCCATAAGCAAATTTGTAACATTTTTTTTACCTACATCCCTACAAATGAGTTAAGTTATAAGCCATAGAACTACAAGCTATTGTCCTGACATGTATGGAGGGCAGAGATTGTAATAAGCTGGTCTAGTAGTCATAGCATTCCGCTTTGACTCTACCTCCTGGCATTTATAAGAAAGACTTTAATTGTCCTAGCAATAGTAAGAACTATTCTACTGGCAACTACTGAAAAAATAAGACACCAGAAAAATATATAATATCTTTAACTGAGCAGAGTACTGAGCAGTGATGAGCCTGAGTTGAGGAGCCTTTTCTTGGACATCCAAAAGAAACAATTTTAGTCGCTTTCCTGAAAGCCAAGAGGTGTTGATTTAGAGTCCTGTGCTTCTTACTGAAGAAATTAAGGATCACATATGGTTTGACAAAGGAGGAAGTCTTTAAATCTGGGTTTAGCAATCTTTTGCTTGTGGACCAGATATGGCCTGCCACTCAAAATCATCTGGCTTGTGATCCCAAAAATATATTTACTCAACCCAGGAAACAGAACAAAAATACATTCTACTGTCTCAGAGCCATTTTAGAGATGGCTTCAACACAGTGGTGGGATTCAAAAAAATTTACTACCAGTTCTGTGGGCGTGGCTTGGTGGGTGTGGCAGGGGAAGGATACTGCAAAATCTCCATTCCCACCCACTTCAGGGGGAAGGTTACTACAAAACTGTCCAGCTCCATTCTCCTGTGCAGGGCAACAAAAGAAGACCCAGCCAATCAGCTGGGACTCGGGAGGCAGAGAATAGATGGGGGCGGGGCCAGTCAGAGGTGGTATTTGCTGGTTCTCTGAACTACTCACAATTTCTGCTACCGGTTCTCCAGAACTGGTCAGAACCTACTGAATACCACCTCTGCTTCAACAGCCACCTTGCTCCATACAGAGAATTGTCCCCCAGAAATGGTGGCAGCAGCACCATGTCCTCTGGCCAGAATGTTGCTGACCCTTATTTTAGATGATCATGGAAGACTTAAGAAAAAGCAGTCTGTGATCAAAATTCAGACTCTTGGCAACTGACTCATATTTATGATGGTTGCAGTATCCCAGGGTCATGTGATCACCTTCTGTGACCGTCTGAAAAGCAAAGTTAACGGGGAAGCCAGATTCACTTAACAGCAGTGTCACTAATTTAACAACTGCACTGATTCACTTAACAACTGTGACAAGGTCATAAATTGGAGCAAAATTCACTTAACAAGTGTCTCACTTAACAACAGAAATGTTGGGCTCAATTATGGTCATAAGTCAAGGATTACCCGTATTCAACATTTGCAACCAACCCTGCCAGCTTCCAACAAGTCAATGGGAAAACCAGCAGGAGGTTGCAAATGGCAATCATATGACCGCCGAACACTACAGTGACCAGGGATTCCCCTAATGATGACAACTGGAACTGCTGCAATTGTTGCTGTAAGTCAGGCCTGTCAAACTGGTGGCCCATGGGCCGGATGCCTCACATGTAGGCGACACCCACCCCAGCTCTGAAAAGGCAGTCACGATATGTCACGTGACGCGATCGAGTTTGACACCCGGACTGTAAATCAACAGAGATTATGTGATGTCACACTTTATGATTGCATCAACTAAGGAGTGGGCCCTTCCAATTATCAACGTTAAGTAAGAGCTAGGTTATGTTAAACAAGTATTATAATCTGTATCCTTATACATGTTAAAATTGGTTAGAGCAGGAAGTTAGTGTTCAGAGGAAAGCGATCTCATATTTTTGAAACAGTATATATGTGGAAGACCTTGCTCTTCCAATGGAACAGCAGGCAATGTGATGGCTGTAAACCATTTTTGTGAACCTGGAGGCTGAAGAAATGAAAAGTGCTTTTGCTGTGTTTTATTGGCAGTGTGAATAAAAAGGAGAATATGGAATGCTGTTGTACCACTGGTTCTTTTAATCAAATCCTTCAATTTCATAGATGTTCCCCAGAAAACACTTCCTCCAACCCCTTCACGGGCTTTAAAGTAAGAGAAAACTATGTAAAAATGTATATCTGGGCTGTTGCTTACTTTGCGCTGCACTATAGCAACTGATTCCAAATCCTACCGTTTTAGGGCAGATACTTTTTTAGGAGACTTCTTCTTAAGTCTGGGGAGTGACTTGTCCTGCTCAAAGCCTTCATTGTCCAAAAGTTGCCTCATAGCTATGTTAGCAAGTTGTTCCATTAGTTTAAATGTTTCAGTGATGTTGAGAAACACAGAAAAGAAATGCTGACTGGATCTTGTGCTAACTTTAATCACATCAGGTAACAGCAGAGTTGCATTCTTCTCAAGCTGGGTGATATCTACCCATCGGATGACAAGTTTAGCTGTTAAAAGAAAAATATTGCTTCAGCAGAAACAATAAGATTTAATAGTTTCAAATTCAAAAAACAGATGACAAAATCTAAAAAGTGTTACAATAATGATAAACCACTCACATATATACAACTGCTGTAAATACCGATTTATGGTCCGGTCCTTTGAAAGTTTTCTCAAATGTTAGTTTCAGTGCTTTCAACTGATTGAGTCACTAGTACTATGTAGTAATCGGTTGAAAGGATTTGTCTACCATCTGCATGAGTATCTGATAAATCTATATATTTACTACACTATCTGACTGGCAAATGTAGTTAGTTAATAAAAACCTACCCCTACACACATCTGATAAAGGATCAAATCATTTTATAATTGTACACTAAACCAAAAAAAGCTTAACAAAAAAAGCAACCATGATACAAACCTTAAATTACTTAAGCACTTATTAGTTCACACAGCATAAATTTTGAATAAGGATCCACCACTCTAAATAGAGCTAAATCAATTCATGTGCTAAAAATACAGGTAATCATCCTGGTGACAGAATATCAGTGACCTTTATTAAAATTCAAATCTATAAACCTCTTAAAATATTAACATGAATAAATAAGGGTTCATACATATATGTCCATGAATTATCTGCAGTTATTTGGTGCAAAACCTTTTTTTTTTAAATAATGTTGTCAGCTAAGTATAAATTAACTTTTAAATTAACTAAGTATAAATTAACTTTTGCTTCAGCATTTTATATATACTGTATGCTGTTCCTTCTGTATGACTTACTATACATGGTAATATTAATCATTAAAAAATATGTTCAGTGAAATAGCACAGTGTAGTTTGTTCAGTTGATTAAACCACCTTTTCTTATGCTTGTTATTCCAATACTTATTTTCTTACCTCCAATTCCTACCACAGGAGAATAAGGACAACATTAAATCATACATACTGAGTATTTGTAATAAATGCACCTGTTAATAATTGAGTAAGAAATCATTCATTCCTACCTTCTCGACCCATGAGAAAAGAATAGAAACACAGATGGTTAATGCTGAGATACATCCAGCCCTGACGTGGGACTTTCCCTTTCCAATAACTGCAGGAGTAATAATTCACAAGTTTCTCCTCCTCTGGCATCCCAAACAATTTATGGAACTTCACTGTTGCTTCCTTAAATTTGGCCGTGTCATCATCTTCCCGAATACCATTGATTTTGTTGTACTCTGCGATGATACCCTGAAGTAGATCATATAGGACCACTTGGAATTCTCAAAGCAACCATTGCATTTCACTTCTAGTATTTAAATTACAATCCCTATCAAAATGTACACATACTGATCCATTAATTTAGAAATAAAAGAATTAAAGACAAATCTTAAATAATTATAATTTTCCCTTTTAGTACATATTCCAAACATAAGCAACCTATTCATATGGAAAACCACCGCACAATTTCATGCTATGTTTCAGAAAACAAATGTTTAATAAATAAACAAACAAATGCCACAGCTGCAGATCACCTATGAAAATAGAATATCGATCTCATAAGATTTAACAACGTTGCAAGACACTTGCTAGGGTCACTATTCAAAAGATTCTGGAGGTAAGCTAATGCTATCCAAAGACATTTGAGTGCCAACCAGTTCAAGAGGCTCACATTATTAATCCTTCACATAATAAACTTTTGGATGAGAAAGTAAAAATCCACGTGTTACTCATAACTTGTTAGTCTCTGCTAAACCAGACTGGGTTCATTCTTCTACGTAAAAGCAGCCAAATTGCAAGGCAAATCTGCTTTTCAAAAATGACAGTCAAACTCTATAAGGTATGTGTGGATGTGTGTGTAAGAGAAAGTGACAGTATTACTCCATCAACATATTAGAAATTGTGTTGGAACTGGCATGTGTTTAAAATACCAATCTGAACCTCTTCCTATGAATATCATTTAATACTAGCATTGCTGATTGACTGTGCAAAAAATATTACACTGTTGGGAAAATCATCCTTTAAAAAATGTACACACACAAGAAAATCAGATGTAAAATACCATTATATATTAGCTTCTCCTAGTCACATATATATTGAACAGACCAAAAAACAATACCTGTATTTTTCCTCTGACGAAAGTGTTTATATCATTTTCATTTTCAAAGATAGAAAGAGTTTGTAGTAAATTCTGTTCAAGCCATTCCCAATGCTCAGTTATTTCTTTTCTTGAGCAACCTAAGGCAGGAACAGGAGGTATTTGTAAAATTATTCCATTATGATGAACACGTGCACAAAAAGATTTAATATAAGTAGTATTAGTGAGTATCGAACAGTTTTAAAGGATGCCTTCTGATGTAGCTCCTGCCTGGAAAGGTCATCTTCCTCTTTTTTTCTTCTCATCTCACTAAGGTTCACTTCTCACAAGAAATAACTGCCTGGCAAACAGCACAATATTTTCACAATATAAACAGAAAGAGGTGAACGAGAGAGTGTCCCCTATTCTTTTTCTGACCTAGTGAGATAGGAAATGGAATTAAACATGGATATGTAGAAAAGTATGGTTCTATCCCTTACAAATTATTAAGCAATACTCTTACCAAACTTCATGTAATATCAAAAATGTATTATTAGGATTTAAAAATCAGTTTTCGTTTCCTTGGAGGTATTCTCTGTGTAGATTGCAGACACGTACTGGCTGATGGAGGGCAGGGAAACAGTACGATAGATTACAAGGCAGTCTGCAGATAAGAGATCTTAGTTTGTTCAGAACAACATGAGCCTATCAGCAGTAAAACTGGCTTTTAACTGCATTTGTGACATACAGGCAATAGGAATAAAAACTGACTGATACTATGCTCAATGTTTGCAAGGAATGCTATATATGACATGGCTCAGGCAGGTGCCTCCATAATTCACTGAACAAGGAGGAAGAACAACATCAAAAACAGACTTGCAAGATTCTATTATTACTGGCAATCTCAATAAAAGTAATTTTAGCTTTTTTATCATTAGCTTCTATCAACCACATAGTGATGACTAGGGCATATGAAAATTGTGACTTGGAATGCAAGTGGTAAAGAGCATGAATTTACAAATGAGATTAATAAATGAAAAATAGGTACATTGTGTGTAAGTGAAACTAACAGTAAGGGAAATGATGTTATAGGTATGAATGATGGTAATCAGTTCAGTGGATGTTGTTGTAGGGCACTGAAGGATTCATTTTTGTCACTCCTACATTTTAGCATCTACATGACATCTGGAGAAGTCATACACTAATTCAGGATGAGGTATCAACAACCTGAGGATGATATCTAGCTGTAGAATGCCCACCGTAGGCAGGACTGGAGATGCCATAGAAATTGTAACCCATGTCGGAAGGCTGTGGAGGCCTGAATGGGATCAAAGAAGCTGAAGATGAATCACAAGAAGACAGAGCTGATCTTTCTCCAGAAACATCTGGCTCTGTTTCCACTTACACCCTAAAGAAGCAGGTTAACTCAGGGGGACTCAAAAGTAACAAACCTGCTTTGTTACTTTTGAGTCCCCCTGAGTTAACTAATTCACAGAGTTTTGGTCTTCCCAGATCACTGAGGAATTCATAAATATGATAAAGTTTATTTTATGTTTATAGACTTAAAGAAAGGATACAATAAAGTGTGTATAAAGGAAGATCTTACAAAAATATGAAACTGAAGGTTGGTTGGATAAATAGACAAGAACTATAATGATGAAAGGAAATCATACACAAGAATCAATGGAATACTCATTGCGTGGCTCAGCATTGAACATGATGTAAGCAAAGGTGTGTGATATCCCCACCTATACTTCAGGTATTTATTTATAAATATAAAATGCTTTCTTGTGGTGTTGACAGTGATATGCTAATTGGAGAAAGCATTGTTTGTAAGGACAGAAAGACGTATACAGATATAGAGACTGATGGTGGCATAAACAATAGATTCTGGTCACCATATTATAAACAAGATGTTGAGACACTGAAAAGATACAAAACAACAAAGTTGATTAGGGGACTGGAGGCTAAAACATATGAAGAACGGTTGCAGGAATTGGGTTTGTCTAGTCTAGTGAAAAGAAGGACTGGGGTGACATAATAGAAGTGTTCCAATATTTGAGGCGCTGCCACAAAGAAGAGGAGGCCAACCTGTTCTCCAAAGCAAGAGTAGGCAGGACAAGAAACAATGGATAGAAACTAATCAAGGAGACAGCCAATCTAGAATTAGGGAGTAATTTTCTAACGGTGAGAATAATTAACCAGAGGAAAAGCTTTTGCCTTCAGAAGTTATGGGTGCTCCATCACTGGAGGTTTTTAAAAAGAGATTGGACATCCATTTGTTTGACATGGTCTAGGGCAGGGCTGTCAAACTCATGGCTCGTCAGCTGGATGCGTCACATGCTGGCCTTGTCCCCACCCAGTTCAGCGAAGGGGAAAAGTCGCGATATGTCATGTGATACCGCTGTGACAATGTGAGTTTGACACCCATTATAGGGTCTCCTGCTTCAGCAGGGGGTTGGATTAGAAGACCTCCAAGGTCCCTTCTAACTCTGTTATTCTATTCTATTTTTCTTACTTCATGGCGTCCATTTTTTGGCTTACTCCTTTTCTCCATTCTTCCTAATGATACTTACCCAGAAAGAGAATAGTGTGGAGAGCCTGTGTGTTCATTGCTTAATGGTGCTCACAATCAATAACAGTCTTTTGAAATGAATATGAATGCTGCAGTACGTATTCTATAAAGCATTGGAAAGCCTATTAGAATTCTGTCAGAAAGTCACTGGTGTATGTAATGTGGAAATAAACTCTTTCCTAACCACCCACAGAGCTCAGAGGATGATATTGTTTCAGAAGAACTGCAAGCATAAGCTTATATCTGATCTTGGTCTGCTGATGAGGAATGACATCATCCTGTCTCCCTTCCAGGGAGGCCTCGGATTTCTTGGAACATGCATCACTCTGAAAAGCCTGCATAATTGAACCAGGGCAGCAGAACCTCTTATCTGATAAGTGCACTGAACTATGCTTGAAATTAATGCATGAAAATATATTGTTAAACACTGGGTATTGTTCTGAAATCTGAGTTAGTCTTTCTCTAATTTCTACATGCTTGCATGCTCAAAGATTCAAAATAATTCTACCCTCGCACCTGTAATATTTTAATGGAAAAGTCTTATAGCTTAGTAAGTTATTAATTTCTTGTCACAACATAAATTATTTGAAGAATATATATAAAAATTGAAATCTGGATAAAGGACAGAACCACTGAATACCCCACCTGCATGCAATAAATTTATCCCAAATTGTATATGAATGGGCCCTTAAGTATGGAATCTTCTGCTTATAACCTATAGCATATCAGAAACATTTAAAAAAGAACTTTTCAAAAGCCTCAGTGAAAGCATTCAAAAATTTGATATCCAGTCCATCAAGATGAATCTGACAGTTTAGAACTTTAGTTTCCAATACAGAAAACTAGGATTTACCTCTCATATTTATGAAGGAAACTTGAGATTTTTAATGATATACAGACAATGCTCCTCAAACCCATTCCCTGTCTCCATTCAATACTTAATATTCTCCTTTATCATGTTCAATGTACACACAACCCACTTATTTCAGTTCTAGCTTGGCACTTTTCACAGAAGCGTTTATCCCTACAAGACTTATTTAATTTCCACAGCTGAGAATACAGCTGAATTCTGGTCTTTGTGGTCCTAGTCCAATACCTCATAACTATGTCCACAATTTGCTATCCAAGGACAAGTCAAGTCAATCATACAGGGTTTCTCATTCAGCAAAATAAGCATGAGAAATCCTGCTGATCTGGTGGACCCTATTTTACAAAGCATAAATATTATATAATATAAATGAAATTATATATTTAAGAAATCTCAACCCTATTGAAAATAAAGAATCTAGAATTACTAGGGCTGCAGAGGACACAGAGAAACCCTTCAACTACAGCAGCACCACAAACAGAATTGTAAGTCAGCACTTCATATTTTCATCTGCTTAAAGAACTAGGTAGAAAACTGGATTTTTAAAAAACCAAAGTAAACAGAAAAGTTAAAAATGATCCACATTTAATGTACAAGTTGGCTAATTCTTATGGAAACCAAGGCATAATACATCTACAAGGAACCACATAACATCATGACAAAGTTGGAAAGGAACTTGGAGGCCTTCTAGTTCAACTTCCAGTTCAATCAGGAAGCCCTATGCCATTTCAGACAAATACTTGTTCAATCTCTCCTTAAAATCTCCATTGTTGGAGCACCCACAAGTTCTGGAGGCAAGCCGTTCCACTGATTAACTGTTCTCACTGTCCACAAATTTCTCCTTAGTTCTAAGTTGGTTCTCTCCTTGACTAATTTCCATCCATTGCTTCTTGTCCTGCCTGCAGGTGCTTTGGAGAATGGGTCGGTCCCCTCTTCCTTGTAGCAGTCCCTTAATATTGTAACACTGCCACCATGTCACCCTACATACCAAATTCCTGCAACTGTTCTTCACATGTTTTAGCCTCCAGTCCCCCAATTATCTTTACTGCTCTTCTCTGTACTATTTCTAGAGTTTTTTTTATATAATGGCAACCAAAACTGGATGCAATGTTCCAGCTGTGGACTTAGCAAGGCATTATAGAATGGTACTAACCCTTAATATGATCTTGATTCCATACTTCAATTAATGCAGCCTAGGGCTGTGTTGGCTTTTTTGGCAGCTGCAGCACACTGCTGGCTCATATTTAAGTGATTGTCCACTGGGACTCCAATATTCCTCTCCCAATTACTACTATTGAGCCAGGTACCACCTATACTATAACTGTGGATTTGGGTTTTCTTGCTAAATGTAAAACTTTACTTTCCTCACCATTGAATTTCATTTTGTTAGATAGGGCCCAGTGTTCAGTGCAAAATAACCATTATAAAGGAAAACTGGTACACTGTAGCTGTATCCAAGAGTCTTTGGTCAAAAAAAACTAATACCTTGAAAACAGTCCCCATACTTACCACAAGCAATAGTCCAGTATATCATAGAATCTGGTGCTTGATACAGAATACGATATGGTGCTACCCTTGCACTTGAATCTAACATAACATCAAGAGTTCCCACAAGAAGTCCTGGGGAAAAAAGAATTATGCAAATATTACTTGTTGTATACTAATAGCAATAGCACTTAGACTTATATACCACTCTATAGTGCTTTACAGCTCTCTCTCTAAACAGTTTACAGAGTCAGCCTATTGCCCTCAACAATCTGGATCCTCATTTTACCCACTTCAGAAGGATGGAAGGCTGAGTCAACCTTGAGCCTGGTGGGATTCAATCTGCCAAATTGCAGGCAGCTGGCTGTCAACAGAAGTAGTTTGCAGCACTGCACTCTAATCACTGTGCCATCAAGACTCTATACTAAAAAGTGTGTGCCACATTAAAGCATACTTTAGCTATGGAAAGAGTTATATAGCAGATATAAAGATATATTTAATATGTGAGCATTGGAGTCCACTGCTTAGATTATTGGCCTTGTATGTTGTAAAATTATGCCAATACTTTGAGCTGCTTGAAGAATAAAGGACATAAATTAGGCTGGCCTTATTTTATTGGAAAATCTGGATCAATTAACAAATAAGTTTAATGAAGTCCGTATGATAATGGGTACGTCAACCATAAATTTCTGAAGTTTTCAAATGGATGGCAAGTGAAAATCTTCACCTATTGATCCTGTAAGGTTTCAGATACACAGAGCAATTCTATATGAGACCTTCACACTAGTTCAGAATCAGTTCCAGACCTGTCTGATTTCTCAACATTAGTTAATTTGCCATTGGCAGAGTCTCCTGTCTCCTTTCTTTTGGAGTCTCCTCTTTTTTGGAACCCAATTTACACAATTATTTCAATGCACAGGAAGGGAGTAGTGTGGTAGCCTTGAGATGGAGCTCTCACCTGACAATCAGGAGGCTGTGAGTTCAATCCTAGTTAGAGGCAGATATTTCTCTCTCTGGGTACATCTACTGAACAGAACTCTGCATTGGCAACGGGAAGGGCAACCGGCCATTACTCTATTCCGGCTAGCTCTATTCAGCTAGCTCTATTCAGTTGCCAGACCCTACCCCGCAAGGGATTATGGGGTCGTTAAAAGATGGGGATGATTTCAATGCTCAGGAGGAATAGTAGCATGATGCCTTAGCAATAGTTCTTATCAACATTTCAAGACTGACAGCCAAGAGAATCACCAATTATCTTGAACTGCTTTTCAAAGACTGAATACTGGAATGAGTGAGTTAGAATGAACAGTACTGGGCCATAGGAATAACCTATGGAATAGCTCTGTATATTTTCTCCACTATTATACTTAGTACACTTAAATGAGAAGGTAAGACATAATTTTTTTCTTAATATGATTTTATTAACTTTCAAAAACATGAATAAAAAATCAATGAGCAAGACAAAAAGAAAATAGAAAAAAGAGAATCAGACAAAAAACAAGATAAAAGTACAAAAAACAGGAAAAGGTAAAGAAAAAAAAAACAAATGGCTTTGACTTTGTTTGTTAAAGATATAAAAAAAATACAAACAATTCTTATTCTAAAATTATATAGATTACTTCTATAATCCCATATAATTCTAATAATCAAATCCCAAAATCAAAATTATATTTCTTTTAGTTTAGTCCAAAAGTGGCTTCATTAACAACTCATCACTGACTCCTATCATTTGTTCTCTCTTTTTAGACTATTCAGACTATGAGCAATACAGGAAGAGCCTTATCCTACGTCACTAGATGAAGCAGTACTGGAGTAGTCCTTGACTGAAAACCATTCATTTAAGCAAGGTTCATTTACATTACGACAACCTTGGAAATAGTAACTTATGACCCATCCTCATAGACATCGTTTAACAACCAAAATCCAATCCCAAGCCAAGAATTACATGTATAGAGAAGTATGTATGTAAATGAATGAATCATTCAGCCTCACATGATTTCTGTTTTAGAATTTGCTACTTCTCCAAATTTCATTTCCCTAAATATTTGTAGTCTTAAAATACCTAACATGTAAGATTCTTATTTCAACAAGATTTGAAGCCATTTTATATTGAGGCATAAAGAAAAGAAATTATCCTATGCACTGTCAGCTGTTGTAGTGATTTGATAAGTATAAGGGGCTTATAGGTCTACTTCTTCCTAATTTTCCAGTTCTTAATCCATGTTCTTACTGAAATTTTCTTCTGTTTTTTTCTGTCATTGTTGCTTCTTCTTTTACAGGCATATCTTTTTGTTTAAATCTAATTTAGGACATCTGCCATCTGTTTGTTTTATGAAGAACAGTAATTACATGACCAAATATTAAACTGACATTATTTAAGCTTATCATTTGGGTTAACAAATGATGTGTTCTGATAGATTCTTCAATTCACAGGGATTTTAAAAACATCAAATGTGATTAGAACATCTAATATACATTAATTGTTTGAACTGCAAAACCAAGCATGTTATTTTTACAGACAGTCCTTGATAACTGGGATCCTAACAGGGGTGGGATTCCACTGGTATAACAACCGGTTCAGTGATCACGCGCAAGGGGTTTGCCCGAAACAGTCTGAACCAGTAGAATCCCACCCCTGGATCCAAATTTTGGCTAAGTGATGCAGTCATTAAGTCAGTCACCATTTGACTGGACCCAATTTTACAACCATTTTTACTACAGTCCTTAAGTGAGTCACCATGATTTTTAAGTAAGTCACATGGTTATTAAGTGAGCAACACTGTTATTAAGCAAATCCGGTTTCCACAATTGACTTTGTTCGTTGGAAGCCAGCTGTGAAGGTTGCAAATCACAATCAAAGAAAGAACTGCAAGGCACTGTAACCATCATAAACCTCTATTGTTTACCACCTAAATGTCCAAAGAATTAATTTTGTAGCATTTTTTTATCATTGTCAGAGAATCTGCAATTAACAGAATTCTTTTTAAAATGCGTTTTTGTGCCTGCCTGTTAAGTTCCTCAGACTGTACTTCTGAATTCTGGCAATGCAATAGCTGAATGCGGACATTATAGTTTCATATGATACAAAATCTCCCAAGTTTACATCCCACCAAAGGACTTAATACTACCACATACCTCCAATCTATTATGGTGTCAAGTTCAGAGTCAGTTATAGTAATAAAAGCTTGTTGGCAAAGACAACATTTCTCGTATTTTGCTCCTGCTGTTTTTAAGCAGCATATCTGTAGCTTTTGTTACTGATTATTTTTTTTCCTGGCAGCAATTTTCTAGAGGGAAGATTTATCAGAGATTTACTGCACTTTTAGGAGCCAGCAAATGTACAAGATATATCATAGGCAAAAGGCTGGCTAGATTTCTTTGCTCACTTGGTGCCACCATTGAGAAGTTATGATATCAATTGAGAACTAGTCACATCTATGGCAAAGCAGAACAACCCACTGTTCCCTCAGTGGTTTTCTGAGACCACGTTTTCCTGTCGGCAATTTTGGAGGGACACCATAACCAACAGATAGTGAAGTGGGACCACCAGATGAGAGCCAAAGCTCCTATTTAAAAATCTTTCAAGGAAAAGAAGTAAATATATTTATCTTTTAATAATTTTACATAAGCTTATCTGGAAAAATGAATGCCCCCCCCAATATAATTTTTTAAAAGATCATGATAGATGGTAACATACAACCAAACTAAACTATCCTGAAATACTTAAGCACAGCTGGATTTGGAAAAATATGGATGAAAATCCACCAGGAATTCCAGGGCTACAGAGTAGGCTAGGCTATGAAATTAACAAACTGGATGAAAGCAATGACAACCTTTTTTCATAATTGTTGCTAGAAAACAATGTAAACGGCTCCATGAAGTCATTAACATTCAAACTCTATTCAAGAGTGTCTTTATCTTTTTATCTAATTACAAAGGAATCACACTGTGCGTCAAACCAAATTGCAAATTCAAATCAAATTGCAAATTAAGATTCACCAGCAAGATGACCTTTGCAACAGATACCCCTACGCACACACAAACATTTCTTATATACAACGAGTAGAAATGGGCTTTTCATATCTCTTCTCTATTGAAAGTTGTTTTTCAAATGGGTAGCCTTAGGTCTGTGATTCTTTATTGCACTTTCCCCCAGCCTGATATTTTATCCACATATTTTAAAGTATAATTCCCTAACCATATTCACCATGCTAATTTGAGCTGATGAGAACTCTAGTTTGAAGCTACTGGACAGACCAGGTGCTATCAGGCAGCACAGGTTAATGGGGCTCCACGGGCCATTCTCTTTGATATTTGGCTATCATGAGCAAGTGTAGCTGGAGCCTAAAAGAGAAATCATTGCTGCTGCTTCTACACCATCACCTCCATATTCCAAGTCAGCTAATCCTGCTGCCCACCAACATTTCTTCACCAACCAGAAAAAGATGCTTGATGGTGTCTGAGGAAGTAAGGGGAGGGCCTTGTGGCATTTAAACCCACTGCTTACAGCTACAGTGTGGAAAAAAAATCTATATTACCCTCCACTCTTTATTACACACTGCAGTGTAGCCTACTATGTATCACAACTGTAGAAGAAGCTTCAGTAGACCCACTGAAAATCAATAAAGTAAGTCTATCTGTTCCAGAAATAGAAGCAAGACAATCCATTTATTTAGAATCCTGAGCTAGATTACATGTTGGTGAGTGAACCCAAGCATTTAATTCACTTATGCAATATTATGAAAATATCAGCTTTCACTCAAAAAAGTGATTCTCAAACTTTATGGCTGCAATCTGATCTCGGTGGCTAAAAGGAAAATTAGGCTCCACGGGAGGACAAGACAGAACTCGGATTTCTGCCCAATATTCTCAATTCTTCGTGCAGAGAGATTTTCCTCAAGTTTCTGAATCAAGAGCAGAGGACAATCCTCTTGTTTTCCTATGTTTGCTGATCATTGATAACACTGTACATTCATCTTGCAGCAATTTTCGAGCACTGATAACTTTTAGTATAGAAATGAAGAATATCATAAAACCTACAAGTTCTTGATTTGGAGTTGTTTATATGATAGTTATTTGTGCCCAAGGATCAGCATTTTCACAGCAAAAATCGCAACAAGAGGCAATTATTTACAATGAAAAACTGATGCAGGGATCCTTGTCCTAGAGGATATTATGAGCAAACCCCATGCCTGCTTTTTCCGCAGTATTCCCATTTATGCATGCTGTTTAAATGTATACATGTAACTAACGTAATATTTAGTTTGGCTCAGGTGCTTCTTGGAAATGATTGAAGAAATTATTTTAGATGTTAGGAAACTGTTCTACACATTACAAAATAATAACAAAAAATCCTACACTATGGCAAAATCATTTTGAAGGTCAAATACAATGTTAAGTATCATAAGGTCATAACTCTTTTGAAATACTTCAATGGGCACTTACTGGCATAAAAACCGCCAACACCTTTTCAGCATCAACAATGCTAGATTCCAACAAACTATTTGGCTGAAAAGAATATATAGTCCAGATCAGGAAGGTTCCTTGAGGCCCTCTTTTGTAGCCTGGCCAAGACCTTATTGCCAGATTTAATTGCATGGTGGTTCAAAATTGGTATGCATTATTTTTTATTTTAAAAAAAATAACAGTGGAAATGGTAGCCATTCCCACCCATTTATTTATTGCTAAATAATTCATTTATTGTTTTTAATCTATTTAAACAAGGATGGCTCCTCATCCTTCTCATGTGACTCTAGGCCAGGGGTGTCAAACTCGCAGCATTATGTTGTTGTCATGTGACATATAGCAACTTTTTTCCCTTTGCTAAAATGGGGGTGGGGGTGGCTAGAACATGACACATCTGGCCTGCGGGCTGCAAGTTTGACACTCCTGCTCTAGGCAGTTCACATTTAATTAAAACTGGAAACACACACTCTATTAAAACTAACAGCAACAAAATACACTATAACTGAGGCTATCTACATCAGGGGTCTCCAACCTTGGCAACTTCAAGGCCAGAGGACTTCAACTCCCAGAATTCCCCAGCCAGCTTTGCTGAGTGGGGAATTCTGGGAGTTAAAGTCCTCTGGGCTTAAAGTTGCCAAGGTTGGAGACCCTTGATCTACATAACACGTATCTTCAGTAATCTAACATCCTGGCCAAATTCCTGAGAGATGAGACCTGTCTTTCTGAAAGGCTAAGAAGGATGGAGCCATCCAAGTATTTACTGCTGTCTAGAGTAGGTGTAACAGAGATGAGCAAATTCTTTCAACTTGCCTCTTTGCAGGCTTATTCTCTGTTACCATTTCTATGCAGGTTTTTGGAGGGGAGATGACAGCAACTTAATACAAAGTAAAAGCTAGGCTGCTCAGAGGGTAAACAAAGTGAGCACATTTTAGTTTAGTTTAGTTTAGTTTACTTTATTGTCATTGCATCTCATACAACAAAATTAAATACCGTCTTGAGCATGCATTATGACTATAAAAATAAAACACAAACACACATCCTTCACATTCTATACAATTGAATTGAAAACTCCTGATATTGCATTAATATTGCACTATACAGTAGAATTCAATAGAGTTGCTGCCCTGGGACAGAAGCTGTTTTTCAACCTATTTGTCCTTGTTTTTATTGTCCTGTACTGTCTGCCAGATGGTAATAGTTCAAAGGGTGCCCAGGATGAGATGGATCTTTGATAATGTTTTAAATTTTCTTAAGGCAGCGGGAGCTATAAAGCTCTTCCAAAGAGCGGAGAGGGCAACCAATGATCTTCTGGGCAATGATGTTAATCCTCTGGAGTGCTTTCCTATCTGCCACTGCGCAGTTGGCAAACCATACTGAGATGCAATAAGTTAAGATGCTCTCTATGGTGCAGCAGTAGGTCACCAGCAGTTTTTCATTCAGTTGTTGTTTCCTGAGAAGTCTCAGGTAGTATAATATTTGCTGGGCCCTTTTGACCAGTGCTGCAATGTGAGCACCCCAGATCAGGTCCTCTTTTAAGGTAACACCCAGAAACTTAAAACTGGCCACTTGCTCCACTTGGTCTCCATTAATAAGCAAGGGCTTATTCCGTATTTCCACTGAAAATATGGAATGCTATCTAATGTCACTGAACAGGTTTGCACCTACTTAATACTTGAAGTCAGTAAGAATTAAGCTTAACTGGAGGGAAACATTATCTTCATTGTTTGAACAAATGGACAGTTTAAGTTCTTTTCCTAGATATGGGAGAAATAAGAAAATATAACATTTGTTGCATTCTTTCTGACCTAGTAACTACCCCCAATTTAGATAAAAAATGGGTGTCCAAGGCTGAACTTTGCAGCAGAAGCACAGATTTAGCAGGCATTTGGACTTATTTTTAATTTCTCAAACTTATTTACAAAAAGAGGGCTGTACATAATGTTTATTTTGCACACATAATTAGTATACACAAAATCAAGGTGGTGACTGATAAACATGTTTTTCTTGCTCAGAAGCATCTTTTTTTTTTTAGTGTGCAACATTTTATTTTTAGAAACTAACAAATGACACATAGACACAAGTATTCAAAGAAAAAATTACTAAGCTGTACATTCATACACTTAATTATTACATATAATTTCATGCCAAGCTATCAGTTTACGCATCATTAGACAATTCTGTAGATAAAAGGATGTCTGTCGAAGACTATATAAAAAAAGGTAAAAGTGTTTTCATACACATTTCTTTACAAAGAAATCTGAAAGTCTAAAGTACACAGTACCATGTTTCCCTGAAAATAAATCCGGGTCTTATATTTTGTTCCAAAGACGCATTACTTGTTTTAGGGTTAGGTCTTATTTTGGGGGAAATACAGTACTAAATGCATCCGTCTAGCTGACAATCTTAACTGGGACTTATTTTGGGGATAGGGCTTATATTACGAGCATCCTGAAAAATCATGATAGTGCTTATTCTCCAGTTGGGTTTTATTTTCGGGGAAACATAATCTAATCTCTCCCCATAATATCTACTCTAGTGTTAATAATCAGTAAACTTAAAACTGTCTTAAATCACAAGTGCATTCCAAAGTCCTATTGACTACTAATGTATGGAATGATGAACACAAAACATTATGATGTCATGTCATGAGAAATCTCCAGCTACAAATAAGAGATGGGGAAAAATTTATCCAATGTTTTTCAATCTTGGCAACTTTAAGACATCTTATCACGGGATCATACATGAAACTTCCTAATGTACTAAGCATTCATAAGTAATAACATGGAATATAGTATTCCATGTGAATATTATTTATTTATGAATAAATAATATGGAAGTTATTACAGGTATTCCTCAACTTACAGCCATTTGTTTAGTAACTATTTGAAGTTACAACAATACTGAAAAAGTGACATGACCATTTTTTACATGACTGTTGCAGCATCCCCAAGGTCACATGACCAAAATTTGGTTACTTGGCAACTGGCATGTATGTAAGATGGATGCAGTGTTCTAGGGAACTGACAAGTGAAGTCAATGGGGAAGCCAGAATGAAAATAGAACGATGTCTAGGACTGATAAATCTGCTAGTTTGGGTTTTATCTGAAGCAGAAACAACTGTTTGCAAAATGTGCTATTTAGCAGAAGCAGCATTTTATAACAAGAAATAAACACATAAAATATTTCTTCTGAGCTTTTTACTGTTCTTTTAAAGTGTAAAACTTTAGGGCTTTCAGCTAGACTATATAGCTATTTGGTCTTCAGTAATTTATTCCACTCTGATGATTTCAGGTGTATATATGCAGGTTTATATAAAATAATTTGCCTTACAAATCACAGAAATATTGTGTACATAATTTGATTGATTAGCAATTTGCATATATATCTACTTTTTGCCTTCAAATGTTGCTGAATTTGGAAAAATCAAAATAATTTGGAATGGGACCATCATGCAATGAAAATATGAAAATATAATGCCTGCTATAGACAGAGAGAAGGAAGCAGTTTGGTCCTAATTACTGCTTCATACCTACATAATGCATTTGAAAGATTTCTGGCATGATTTCACAGGGTGTCAACTGCTGGAACATACCCAGGTTGTAATAAACCATTTCATTGACCAGTTAATGATAAACAGCTGCTATCATAAATATATAGACATATATATGATCATTCATTCCAAAGAAATGGCTCCTGTAAATAGAGGCCTTTGTCCAAGTCTAAACTGAACATAGATTTGGGCAGATAAACCACAGGTAGGCCTTGACTTACAACAAGTCACTTAGTAAATGTTCAAAATTATAATGGCACTGAAAAAAGTGACTTGTGACTTTTTCCTGTTTATGACCATTGTAGACTCTCCACAGTTACACCATCAAAATTCAAATGCTTGTCAACTGACTCATATTTATGATGCTTGCAGTATCCCTGGGCCATGTGATCATTGTTTGTGACCTTCTGAAAAGCAAAGTCACTGGGGAAGCTGGATTCACTTAACAAACTGTTACTAATTTAATAACTGCAGTGATTTGTTCAACAACTGTGGCAAGAAAGGTCATAAAATGAAGCAAAACTCACTTAACAACCATCTCACTTAGCAACAGAAAT
Organism: Pseudonaja textilis; assembly: GCF_049901715.1. Taxonomy (NCBI): domain Eukaryota; kingdom Metazoa; phylum Chordata; class Lepidosauria; order Squamata; family Elapidae; genus Pseudonaja; species Pseudonaja textilis. The sequence goes on along the minus strand of NC_141995.1, from coordinate 25,990,857 downwards.
TTGGGGGTCAATTGTGGTTATAAGTCAAGGACTGCCTGTACGCAATATTTGAAAGCAGGCAAGAATCCCTAAAATAGAAGCAATGAGATATCTATGTCAAACTCTTATTTTAATTTCCAATTTACCTCAGATTTAATATGTACAATTATTCTTCCTTTATTTCATCCACTACAGTAAAACCAGAACATGCACTTATTATTCTCTATGTACAAGATAAAAACAGACCCTTTAAAAATCCAAATGTTGAAAATTCAATCTTATTCTATGAAACATAAACTTACATAATTTAAAACTTTTGTTTGATTTTTTACTTTGAATGTACTATTAAAAATTATGCAAAATATTTGAATTCTGTGTCTCTTGATAGCAGCTCTAATAAGTAAACACCTTCCCCTCTTTTACTATCAAGATCTTCTTTAATTAGAAACTATCAGAGGCTAAGTCTGGAATCATTTATATGGAAAGCAAATGGTTTTTGCATTTTAACTGAAAATTATATGAAAAATGCTACCGCTAAGCACTTTATACTTATAGGATCTATTTCACTTGAAATTCTGAAAAATTCCATCAAAACATTAAATCTCTCAGATTCAGTGATTCTTTCATTCATTCGTTCATTCAAATACTTCAGTATTTTCATATAACATAGAAACACATTTATCTAGGAGTAAGCCCTTATTTTAACGATTACCATGCGGTCTACTAGAATATCACTGATGGCTTTTTTTTTTTTCAAAAGGAAGCCAAGTCAGAGTCTCCCAAGCCTTTTTATATTATGCAATAATGGTCAGACTGAATTATTCACCTGTGGAATAGCGGGGCTATTCCACTGGTTCGGCCTGGTTCTGGCGTACTGGTAGCGCTGAAGATTAGTGGAAACTGAACCGGTTGTCTCTGAGGAGCTGCTGTTGGGCCCACCCGCCCGGGCTCCCATACTGACCTTTATTCCCTGCTTTTGAAGCACAGTTGCTTTGCGCGGGACAGCAGATTGCCATGCGTTAGCTGCTGAAGTTACAGGGAGAGTGCAGGATTGCAGGAGGTGAGTAGGAAAGCCTCTGCAAGCGCGCAAAGCACCCCCACCAAGCCACGCCCACCAAACCAGTGGCAACCTACTTTGCAACCCACCACTGCTATAGAACACTATATTATTTTCAATTCATTAATAAAACACTAAACACAATGCCTGCAGATACTGCTGTCAACAGAGGTGCTAGTCTTTAATTTACAGGTATGGCACTGTTTGAATCCCTATTCAGTTTGGCTAGGTATCTAAGATAGGGACAACTGGACATTTCTTTTTCTAGTAAGAATCTGAAGTCACCTTGAAGCGCTCCTAGAATTATTTATGATGATCCCACATTTTTAGGATATGATTGGAAGACGTAAGAGCTTTAAAGAAAAAACAGCAGTATTATGTGATGTTATTGCTACCATTCAGGTTTTTATACAAACTAGATCAGATCAAGAAATAAGAAACAGTTTAAAGCCTACTGATGATTTCCATTCTGGGACCTGCCCATAATAACAATAATACACTAAGTGAAAGGGATGGTGCATATGGCCATTTGAAGAAAATGTAATTTCAAAATGTAAAGGACAAATTAAGAATGTTCTTATAAAAGGTTTCCAAGCCACCCAAATTAAAATTCCTTAAAAAGAAATAGCACTCATACACGTAAAAAATGTTCTCTACCTTACCTGAAACAGTAGAATAACAGTATTAACATTCCTTTAGGCTTCCACTACTCTTACATAATTTATCTGAGCTAAAATTAAACAACTGTATTTCCTTTTTCCTGTATTGTACAGCTAGCAATATCATGGATATCTATGTAAGACTGAACATAAATACAAGGAGACTGAAATGTATTTATCTTTCTGACTGCCCAATGCTGGAAGTAAAATTATTCAATAGTAATTCTAAACATGGTAGCCATGATGACCACTGTCATAAACTATTAAACTAAACTATTAAATCAAAGAGTTCTCTAGTTATGGATTAGTGCTTATAACACCAACCAAGTGTAGATGTGAATCTGAACCACCGCAACTATAGAAATAAAAAGGGAGCTTGTCCCTTATTTATTTGTGTGGACAACAGAAACAGAAACAGAAAATATTCTAAACCATTTTAAACCCTGTTCAGAACTGATTTTTGTCTATTCTACAAGGCAGTTTGAATTTTGTGACCTTAGGCAATTTTATACCCAATGCACCACATTTATAGCAAGATAAAGGATTAAGGAATTTTCACAGAGAACATTGGAAGATGTAACTACAAAAGAATTTCAAAGTAGAATAAGTACACCAAACTCTTTGTATAAGTACTTGGAAGTACCTCCTAGGGCTTTAAAGATTTCCTACACAAGGTCAATAATAATCCTAGCAGTTTTATGGAATTGTCATAAAATTCCCTCCCAATGTTTTTCTGTGCAATGACAAAGGAAATAATAATTAGCAATAACATTGTCAGCCCAAAATAATACTGCAAGTAATTACTGTACATAATTACAAACTTCCATAGCCTAATGCCTTCCAAAAATACTGGGATGACAATTCCCAGAGTCCCTACCAACTGGCTTTTGGCTTGGAATGCTGAGAGTTTCATGGCCAACATATCAAGGGCATTATACTGTAGAAGCTCAAGCAAAGTGTATAAATATATCCCAAAGACATAATGGAAGAAAATATAGCAGTCATTTTTAGTTTAAGACAGGGTGGAAACTATGGCCCTTTTATGACCTGTGGACTTAAATTCTGAGAGTTGAAGTCCACAAGTCATAAAGAGGCCATAGTTCCCCACCTCTGGTTTAAGAGATGTGTACCTTTTCAAGCTGAAATGCCGAAATCTTATATAGCCTAGAGAAAATATACAGCTCAGTAGCTCAGGGTTGAATTATGAAATCTTTGATACTGTCTAGGCTTGGTTGTTAGATTGTAGACATTCCATTATTTATTTATTTATTCTGTCATGGTTAGTGTATATTGGAGGTGGTCACCCTTTGAGTGCTGTAGGCAACGAAAATTCATTTTCATGTATGCTGATAAGTGTACATTCAAGGTGACAATAAAGGTGTATTGTATTGTATTCCTTGACTGGGTAATATCATTGTGAGTGAGTGTGGGGTTTGCTCTCCAGCAAACAACCTCTTTGTTACCTTATTGTTACCTTGTTGGGAAATGTAAGGTTGCAAGCAAAAAAAAAGGAGCTCGAGGAGAACCAAGAATTCCTCATACATAGCCACCTCCCCTCCGCCATTAATAGCAATAAGAACCCCCCCCCCAAAAGGGCTAGATCAACAGGATACTAGTCCACAAGGGTCTACTCATGTGTAGTCCCCCTGAATTCAGGAGGAATAATAAAAAAACTATAATAGAAAGATAAAATATCTTATATTACATATATTAACAGCAGCAAGAATCTCATATGCTCAGTACTGGAAGGAAAACTCTATACCACCTTAAGGCTTAATAATCAAAAAATTTTTAGTGTGTGTGGAAATGGATATATTAACTATGGAATTAAAAGGGAAAACAGAGACAGAATACAACGCAGTATGGGGAACATGGTTTATTTGGATAGATAATAGATATAAAAATAGAAAATGTAAATAACTTTTTTAATAAATAAGAGGGTATGAAAGTATTATGCATTGTAAGTTTTGATAGGACACATAACTGTATACATAATGCCACAGTGCTGTTTAATAACTATTGGTATTATGTATAAATGGAAAAAGATTCAATAAAGCATTATTTTAAAAAAGAAGAAGGGCTGAGCGCCCCTTTTCCCAGAGAGAAGCCGGCTGCTCTTACCAGTGATCCCTCCGCTGCCTCCATCTCCTCCGTGCCCCTTCCTCTTCTGCAGGATGAAGTAAGGGTTGGCCCGCTCCGTGATCCACAAGGCATTGGCCAGCAACACCTCCTCCGGGTTCACCCACATCCTCCCGGCTAAGACCAAGGCAGCCCCCCGGGGAAGAGGGGGGGGGGGCTTCTTTTCGGCGGACGCTTCTCAAGAACGCAGCCTCCGTTTTCCCTCAGCGCTCTGCCCAGCCCGGAGGGGCGCCGCCAACAGCTCGACGGAAGCACGGCTCATTGGGAAGGAGGAAAGCACGAAAGAGCCGCGGCATGCCCGTAGCGCTTCCCCGCGTCCTCGACCCGAGGTAGGAGCAACTCGGGAGTCAGGTCGGTGGGGACGCGGGGACGAGCCGAGCGGTGACCTCAGAACGGGCGACGCGGCGGCTGAGCCCGCCCAGCCTCACTCCTGCCGGGAGGTAACGCCATCGCCCAGCCAGCTCACGGCCAGAGAGCCCCGGGAAGGATGCGGTGGCAGGACCGTATCCGAGCAAAAGCCCCGAAAGGGGAAACGGTTCGGAATTACCTCCTGCGCCGAGAAACTCCGGGAAGAAAAACCGCCTTAAGACCGCTTATTCCCCGCCGTTTATGTGGAGGAGGCAAGGTCAGGTATACGGACGGAGGCTAGAGAGCTGCTCGGCTCGCATCGGCCGCCCTTCCTCCTCCACCTCTCCGTGCGCCAGCGCCTTCCGCAGCTGCCAAACCCCGCAGCGTCCCCGGCACGGGTTACGCAAAAACAGCCCGGGGGGTTCGGACGATCGCGTCCTCCGATCGCCCCCGCAGCGAACTGGTCAAAACCCCACCGCCTTTCGAAGTCGGAGGCGCGCGACCAACCTATAAACCGGGAAAAGCTCGTCTCCGTCCGACAAAGGACGCCGTCAAGGCGGCTTAAGGAGACGGCCGGCTACCCTCGTTCAAGCACCGGCCAAGCCGGCTGAGGGGAGCATCCTCCTCCGCTGGGTTGCTAACCTCACGACCGCTTAGATCGCCCATCCCTGCCCGGGCGGGATGGCACGGACCGCCAGCACCCAGGAACTCTCCGCTCCGCTGCGGCTCTCCCTCGCCTGCGGAGGGCGGGCGCGCCAGGTTCCGAAGGGGCGAGGCGGGGCCTCGGCTGGAACAACCTGCGCAGCGCGCGGTGGTTGGCTTGGCGCTTCCTGCAATCCCCAGAGCTGGTCACGCGGGCTCCACAGCCCTGGCTCGGCCCGCAAGCTCCACCCAGGCGGCTGGAGTCGGCCGGAGGGCCTCCTGCGGAGCCGCGGAGGGAGCTTGTGGTTTCTTGAAGGGCATTGCGGAAGAAGAGCCCCCCTACCCCCCTCCCGCTCTTCTGCCCACAGAAGGTGCCGGCGGAGACGGTAGTGAGTCAGAAGGAATCGCCCATTTCAGTTTCTAAGTCGGACTGCGTTGCCAGTCGGTTATTCTACGAGCCCAGCTAATTTATGGAAGGCATTTCTGTCCTTCAAAGCAGGTGTTGCTGGCAAGGGACACAATATATCGACATTGGAAAAACTGCAACACCAACGCAAACTATAAGCATGCACAACCTTCGTCACCAACAAATGCAATTAATCAGCATTATTAGCTTTGACGAGAATATTTAGACCACCCCCTGAGTAGAAGCAGAGGTATGAAACCCAAGTTCTTTACTGCTATCTGGTGGCGGTCTGAATCATTTGCGGTCCTTGTAGCCCAAGATAACAGCTTTTACGAATCACCTAGCAATTTTTGATCCTGTGCCTTTGCTAATATCCCTACGTAATATGTTTGAGAAGATGATTTTTCACTCTTATAGTTTTTAAATGTGCAATAATACTTTTTAAGATAGGGAGCTCCCATTTATAGCAATTCTGGAAGATGTTTATTTGGCTACTTTTTTATTATGGGAAGCTTTATATCTAGGTAAATCATTGTAAGAGATACCTTTGAGATTAGGCTATTTAACTTTGGCTCTAGCTTTATGGTTCTCTTGTAAGTGTTTTAAGGCTGACTGACTTCTATTGGGTGACATGCTAGCGTTCCTTCAAAAACATTAGGTAAAAGTCCATAATTTGTTTTGCAGCCTGTGAATTGAGTTACTACGAAAGTGGCTCTTTACATATCTCTCTAAAGAGATTTGCATTAAAATTATATCCATTGCAAAAGTTCCCTGGGAACTATTATTTCAAGCCAAAAAAGTTCATTGGAGATTTATGAGAATTCATAGCTCTGTGAGAATTATATTCTTGTCAAGCAAAATATCATCAGAGATTAAATTATATAGTAATTCATTTGTAGTTTCCTGTAGAAAGTAAACATTGCATCATTCTAGTACTAAGATAGTTGTAACAAGAATTTCTGAATATAGATCAAATAAAATTGTGTACTCTTGCTGCTCAAAATAGTCCAATGAAATGGTGTACATAATCATACATCTGATAGAGTATTGTCAGAAAGGTAAATAACAAAAGCAAATAACTGAAACATCAAAATTACATAAGATTGTTGGAGGCTTATGTTTGTTTGATTTTGAGGACAGAAAAGAAAACACAGAAGACCTAATAATAAACAAACTTTCCCCCACAAGTCCCACCATTCACTGCAAATCTACCGGCTCTAAACACGCCCCTCCAATGTCCAGAGGAGCAGCTCAGTTCTGAGAGCAGCCACAGTTCAGGGAATTTGGTTCCAAGGAATCCTTGTCACAGAAAGATTTCACTGGTACTGCAGCACCACCCAGAGTATAACTCACTCTGTCAGCCTTCAAGATTTCTTTCCTTTGCTTTGCATCTTTCGGCTGCCATAGTAACGGAGTGCTCAGAGATCGGGGGAAGGTAATTGCTCCACTGCCCCGCTGCCTGTCCTGTCCTCCCCCCGCTCCTGGTCCTCCACTTCCTCTCTGGTGACCCTTCCCAGGCCTGAGGGACCCGGGACTGCCTTGTCCTGCTCCTCCGGTTGTTCCTCCATTGGCCCTAGCTCCATTTCCTCCTCCTCCTCGGACTCAGGCTCCGATGGGGCCATGACACACAGCTAGCCAGGTAATTAATAGATCATGATATTTGCTGCTAGTAACAACAGAGGAATAGTAAACTTGAATGTCTTAAATGGAATTTTAAAAATTATAGGACATTATGTGCCTCCCAGGACTGTGCTCAGGACTGGCAATTGATGTGTGATGACCAGGGCGTGGCACAAAGGTAACACAGTCAAATAATCAAGAAGAGTCCCTTTTTAAATGCCTATGAAACAAATTCCTTATTCTATCAGAATAATTAAAATGGAATTGCTATGTACTTTAAAAAATCAACCAAAATCTTTAGTATTCGGCTTAGCATAAAACTCAAGTAGCTTACATACAGACACAATTACAATATAAACTTCAGAATGAAAAACAATCATTGATGTCAAAAAGATGGCATTAAAGCTTTTAAAATTCTAACTGTGCTTAGATCTGATTCCTTAAGCTAGGGGTGTCAAACTTAAGACCAGTGAGCCAGATTTGGCTCTTGAAGTGCTTAAATCTGGCCCAAGGGCCATCCTGGAAATAGCAAAGGACCAGGCCTCGGTGCTTCTGGCAGCCAAAACATGGTGTGGGTGTGTGTGAACAGCCCCCAGTGCCCTGTTTTCGGCCTGGGCAGACTCCTGCAGCACTCTGCCGGCCAAAACCGGCCACGGTAGGGGGGGTGTGTGCCCTGCTTTGGCCAGCAGGGTGCTGCAGGAGGCATCTGTCCTGTCTGCCCCTCCCCGGACGGCCCAAGGAGAAGTACAATGTTGATCCAGCCCTCAAAGAAATCCAGTTTGACACCCCTGCCTTAAGCAGACTTTTAGATGTTGCAGGACTGTATTCTTATTATTTAAATAAATACACCATTCAATAATATTAAAAGATTATAAAGTCATCATAACAGAAATGAATGATAATTACCCTTTTAAGTTTGTTTTATAAGATGTTAGATACTTTTAAACACATACTTTTACATTATGTATCTTTGCCTTAGGCATATGGAAAGACAGCCAGCATAATTCCATGCATAAACAGATTCATTCATGCACATCCGAAATTCTGTGAATATAAAATACAGATTGCAAGTGCTAGGCTTATAAGAGAAACTGAAAAGAAATAGGTTAATTTTATGATAATTTTAAAAAATGTATATTTTCATACATTTCAGCAAAAATGAATGCTGCATTCAAACATGATTAACATCAGTCTTTCCCATCATGTTGTGCTCTTCCTAAAGAGCATTGTTTACATTTGCTTATGCCCAGAATTTTGTTAATTCATGATGTGAATCTTAACAAGTAAAATAGATTAGTTTGAGCTAAATTTTTCTTATTCTGTCAGGGTTCTGGAATGGTTCAGTCCTCCAATGATTCTAAATACAAATGGAATCTGTGGTCGTGAATGCTACCATTCGTGACCAATTCGGGTGATGACCAAAATTTCCTACCTCTGGTCACGAACAGGTGCTTGGGTGGTGACCAAACACAGCCACGGCAATTTGCTGTTCTGTGCCAATTTCCCCTTCCATGCCACACCATTTTTTTTATGCGCATGCGCTTCTGGTGAGGACCAAATTGGGTGACAACCAAATTCTCGGAACGGATTACGGTCATCAACTGAGGTTCCACTGTATTAGGATGTTCCACATACATGAAAGGAAGTTAACCTGCTACAAAGTCCAATGCCATACCACAACCTAAAGAGAAAGAAATCCCCACCAAAGAACCACAAAACTCCTGTACATGCCTTATATGCAATGAAACTCTAAAGGATAATGAAAATTCCACCAAATGTTCTCTATGTGACAACTACGCTCATCATGGCTGCTTAGGATTACCCAAGCAAATGACTCAATTCCTAGAATCATCCAACCATGCATTTCAATATTTCTGCCCATCATGCAGACCCAAACTGGACAAATATATTGCCCTGTTTGAAACAGTTGAGACCATAGAAACACAAATAATATCCCCTGACACCATAGTAGCTTCCCTGGACACTTTAAAAGAAAGATTAACTAACCTTGAAAAAAAAGACACAACACAAAAACCCAAACATCCAATAATCCAAACAAACCACACTTCTACCCAACAACTGTAACCCAATCCACAAAAAACCACAAATCCAACAAATAATGATATCACAATCCTCGTCAGAGAAGCTGTCGAGCGAACGGAAGCGTCCAAACACCATCTTATTTGGTCTAGAGGATATCAAGTGACAATGATGACATCACAATTGTCCACAACATCATCAGTGACTGTCAAGCATCAGCCATCTCCCTTGATGAAATACTTGACATTTCCCGCATCAGCTCAAAGTTCAAAAACAGTGACAGTTCAGTGGCCCCACGCTTCTGCAGGGTCATTTGCAAAAATGAATCAAGCAAACGTAAATTCATTTATACTATAAATTCACTTGCCAAAGCAACACCAGCCATAAGAACCTCTGTTCTCTCCCTGACCTAACCTTACAGCAACGTGTCCGATCCCATAAGCTGTGCTTGGAGCTCAAAAGACCCCATGAACAAGGCAATACTAACCTATACATTGACTACCACACAGAATGTATCAAAAGCAAGACCTTCAACTTACATCCCATTAACCATCACCCCAACATCCAACATTAGACATGCATACCCCTTACTTCCTCCAGACCCACTACTACATATCTAAAATGCAAACTACTCAATGCAAGAAGCCTCGCAAACAAAATGCATGAATTCCTCATCTTATTACACATGACTACATTCGACATTCTACTTGTCTGTGAGACATGGTTAAATGCATCTTTTCCAGACTCCATTACCACAGTCAGAGAATATCACGTTTATCGATCAAATCGCAAAATCCGTAGAGGAGGTGGAGTTGCTATCTTCTACAAAAAATCCCTAAATCTAAAAAAGATTCAAATTACACAGGAACTTGCTCTCCCAGAGACCATCGTCTGTCCTCAAATGTCACAATCCGCTTCTTACTATGCCCCGGATTATGACATAGTTCATGCAAACAAGCTAACTTCACTGTTAACGTGGGCTGCCTCTTGCCCTCTGCCTCTTATTTTCCTTGGTGACTTCAATCTACCTCTTATAAATTGGACACTAAATGAATGTACATCCGAACCCATACATGCAACCCTGTACAATGCTATTACTACACTGGGACTGGATCAATTAGTAACTAGCAACACTAGACTCAATAATCGCCTCAACCTTATCTTCAACAGCTCAAACTCAATATATGGCCTACAACTACAGGAACCCTGTTCAAACAGTGACCACAGTATGATCGACTTTTGTCTCAATTTATGCCCTCACAAAGAAGATCATAATGATGGATCCTCAAAATACAACTTCAGAAAAGCCAACCTATCATCTCTTGATTGGCACATTCTGTTCTCTAGCTGTAATACTACAAAAGACCATTATAATACATTCTTGTTTGAACTTGAAAGAGTCATTAAACTATATGTACCATTAGTAACCCCCAAAAACAAAAAACAAAAAAACAAATTACCCATAACAATAAGGAAACTTCAATTAAAAAAAAGATCGCTATGGCGTAAAAACAAAACTAGCTACGTATCAAACTTTTAAAACCAATACAACACTCTATGCCAACAGATAAAGGCAGAATGCACAAATTACCACTGCAAGCAAGAGCAAAACCTCTTATGTACAAAATCCACCCGCACCTTCTACAATTTTGTTAACACCAAACTTAAAGAATCAAGAACCATCCCACCCCTAAAAGGACCAAATGGAAAAGACTGCAACTATGAAGCTGTTAAGGCCAATCTCTTCAACACATTCTTCAGTTCAGTCTTTGTAAACAGCAATGGTTCATGCCCCACATTTCCTAGTCATACCACAACTAACTGTAATGACCTACTACGTATTGACTTTACAGAAGATAACATAGAAAAGGCACTATGAAACCTAAAACCATCCCTATCGGCCTTGATGGATTATGTGCATACTTCTTAAAAAAGCTTTCCTCTGCTGTAGCGAAACTCCTAAGCATGATATATGAGATATCCTTCAGAACCAGTTCCTTACCAAAACTATGGTCCTTAGCTACGGTCATCCCTATCTTCAAAAAAGGTGACCCCCGCCTGGTTGAAAACAGACCAATCTCACTATGTTGTGTCACGTGCAAAGTCATGGAATCAATCATTAACTAATTAATCACTGTCCACTTAGAGTCAAACAACCTACTCTCCAAAAAACAATTTGGTTTCAGGAAAAACTTGTCCTGAAATCTACAACTCCTACACTGCAAAAATATATGGACTACTCTACTTGACCAGGGTAAAGCTATAGACGCAATTTACATAGACTTCTGCAAAGCCTTTGATTCAGTGGTACATGACAAACTACTGTTAAAACTAAACTCTTACAGCATTTCTGGATCTGAACTCTTACAGCATTTCTGGATCCCTCCATAAGTGGATTACTGCATTCCTGCAAAAAGGCAACAAATAGTAAAAATATGGAGCGCTATATCAAACCCTGCTCCAGTTAACAACGGTGTCCCCCAAGGCACAATTCTAGGACTCACAGTCTTTATTCTCTATATAAATGACCTTTGCAATCACCTTATAAGCAACTGTGTCCTCTTTGCGGATGACATAAAACTATTCAACACCACTGACAATGCTACTATCCCTCAAAGTGACTTTGATTATGTGTCTGAATAGTCAAACATCTGGCTACTCCAAATCTTGACCAACAAATGCTCTGTCCTACACATTGGTAAAAAAAAATCAGTACACCAAACACAAACAGGGCAAATATGACCTCGTTGATGATCCTCACTCTGTCAAAGACCTTGGAGTTCTCATATCAAATGACCTAAACACCAGAGCTCACTGTAACAGCATTGCCAAAAAGGCATTAAGAGTTGTAAATCTAATCTTACGAAGCTTCTCCTCTGAAAATATCGAATTGCTAACTAGAGCATACAAAACTTTTGCCAGACCAACACTCGAAAACAGCTCATCAGTCTGGAATCTGCACTGCATATCAGACATTAATACAATCAAGCGAGTCCAGAAGTATTTCACGAGAAGAGTACTGCACTCCTCTGCTCGCAACAGAATATCCTATATCGCCGGGCTTGAGATTTTGGGCTTGGACAACCTTGAACTACGCTGCCTACGGTTAGACTTAAGCGTAGCACACAAAATTATCTGCTACAATGTCTTACCAGTCAATGACTACTTCAGCTTCAACCACAACAATACAAGAGCACACAACAGATACAAACTCAATGTAAACTGCTTCAAACTGGATTGCAGAAAGTACGACTTCAGCAACAGTGGTCAATGCCTGGAATGCACTACCTGTCTCTGTTGTTGCATCCTCTAACCCCCACTCCTTTAACCTCAAACTAACCACTATTGACCTCACCCCATTCCTAAGAGGTCTGTAAGGGGCATGCATAAGTGCACCATTGTTCCTACCGTCCTTGTCCTATTGTCTCCATTTATTCGTACCTATTTCCTGTAGTCTTACTCATGTTTATACTTACATCTATTATCTTGTAAGCGATTGACAAATAAAATAAATAAATAAAATAAAGTGCATGAAGACGCCTAGCAACTCAAAAGAGGAATATATATACATTTAAGGCAGCCACTGGCTACTAGCTATGATTGCTGAATTTATCTGTAGGATCAAAGATACGTTGCTGAAAATAATACCTTTTATGGAATACTGGGTGCCAAAGGCTGGCTTCTGCTAGAGTTAACCTTTAAGTAAACACTCAGAGCAAATTCTAGAAGAGACATTTCCACTGGGAAGATGCCAGTGGTCAGAGATTGGGCATATTTAAAAATAAAAATAAATCCTACACAGGCCTAATAGCCATGGTATAATGCAAAGAAGTAATCTGAAGTAATAGAAGTTTCATTTCATCTATCTCCCACAACCACAGGCCCGCACCAAACAGGAAGTTACTGTTAAAATTGGTTGAAGTCTGTAATATGGCTATGACCACAGGTGTTACTGTTACTATTTCACAAAAAAGAAACAAAATTGGTTTGTTCGTAGTTTGTTAAAAAAAATACCTGCCTATTTTGTAATGTCAGTATGCAGTTTTGTGTCATATGACTTCCAGATGTGCTAAGGACTGAGAAAAACCTCATTAGTAATCAGGACAGCACCTTGGACTAAGCTGACATATTTTGCTATATTTAGGAACTGAGTCAGACGCTCTGTGTTACAACTGCTGAGAATCTCAGAAGACTGATATCAGAGCTTTATGTGAGTCTTGGATAAAACCCATCAAAATACAAAGTGCAGAGTTAAAGCTGTTTGGCCCAGTTGTTAGAGAAGCACAGTAGCTTTCTTGGCATGTTGTTTTATTTCTTCTGCAAAAGGACTTGAGGCAAAGAGAATATTAAGCAGAACTTAATCTGAATCATGAAGAGAAGAAGCTTCTGTGAAATTTCATTGAGGGCCTCTTAACACCAGTCTTGGTGTTGTATAAATGAACAAATAGGGATTTCATGTTTAATAAAAAGGTTTATAATTTCCCAAGCCTCTTTGTGTTAATATCATGCTGTTCTATAAATTACATAAGGTATAAGACAACAGAAATTTGTATACAGAAATTTGTATAGCAGAAATATCTGCTGTAGCTTCCTCCTAGTTATTCCTGCAATGAGGCAAAGAAACTGGCAAACCTGCTTTTTTTAGAGTTCTGGGAAGTGATAAACCTTTGTCCAAAAAGAAACCAGCTGAGAGATCACTGAGATAGTGAGACAGGTTGGAATGAAAAACCCTATAAGCTGAGCTTTTCTAAAAAACCAGCGGACCATGTTCTGAAATAGCCGAAGTCACAGGCTACAACCAATGTGCATTTCTCCTTAGGTAAAGGTTCTCCTACACGTGCATGCTAGTCATTTCCGGCTCTAGGAACGGTGCTCATCTCCCTTTCTAAGCCAAAGAGCCAGTGCTGTCCGAAGACATCTCCATGGTCATGTGGCTGGCATGACTAGATGCCGAAGGCACATGGAGCGCTGTTACCTCACCACCAAAGTGGTCCCTATTTTTCTACTTGCCTTTTTTAGATGCTTTCGAACTGCTAGGTTGGCAGAAGCTGGGACAAGTAACCGGAGCTCACTCTGTTACATGGCACTAGGGATTTGAACCGCTGAACTGCTGACCTCTCTGATTGACAAGCTCAGTGTCTTAGCCATTGAGCCACCATGTCCCATGCATTTCTCCTTAGTGACCCATTATTCAGCAAACTGGAACAGTGGCTAACTCGATCACAGGTGGCTAACAACCTTTAAGAAGAAAGATGGCTACAGTTTTGTTCCCAGCACACTGACCACAGGTGACATTAATTGCTAACAGCAACCTTGGAAACATAATACAGAGGCAGATGGACCTGGAAAGGACGTGCTTCTTCCTTTGGAAAGCTTTTTTTGAAGATTTCCATTGATACCATCTCAGAAGAACTAGGTATTTTTTAAAATCAAGTAAAAACACTGCTGTGACATCAATGAATGCAAAAGTGTGACTGGATAGGAATGGAATATATTTTTCTCTCCCCAAAAAGTCCCTTAGAATTGTGTTTTTAGCAAGTTTAAGAAATGTAGATTTCATCTCCCAGAATTCCTTTACCCTTACAATCATCAAAGTTAAGAAACATTGATTCAGCTAAATATGTATCTATTGAACAGAAATGAAAATGATAGATGAAAATCCTTAAACTTACAAAGCATGGTCAGATTCAACACAGTTTCCTGGTGTAGGAAGTTAGCACCCGCACCTCTCCTAGAAAATTGAAATATCCTAGGAAATATTAAAAAGGCAGAATATTTCCCCTAAAAAGAGTAGAAACTCAAGAGCAGAAACTCACCTCAGAAGCAGAAGCTCATCCCCACCTTTGGGTGGGCCATTAAGGCCTGGACCAGAATACTTTACATAACAAAGATCTCCAGGTAAAGGTATAGCAATTGCCCAAGAGCCCTTTCAGTGCATCATCATCCAGCAAGGCTCAACCAGGCCTGGAACTTAGGAAAGCCTACAAAGTTAGCTAAGACCCCTGCCCCTGGGAGTCTGACAGCCAATAGGATACATTTCTTGCACAGGAACGGGAAACACTAAGATAGGGCCCAGCAGAGGGTATATAAGGGTCTTTCAGCATCTTGGCCGGCCACCCCTTTTTTCCTCTTTTCCTTCACCTTGGAGCATGTGATCATCCTTCTTTGGAGTTTCAAGCCATGTGGTCCTGTTATCATTAAACCATCTTTCTCCAAATAGCCTCCATGTGTCTTTTTCCCCACTTGGAACTGAACCCAGAAGGATATTCCCACCAACACTGGTGGTTAAGATGGCGGAGAGAGTGGGAGCATTGGAGCTGCTGTTCTTGTAATTTTATGCTGAATGCTGTTTTTGTGGTTTGAAGGATGTTTTTGGAATGGCACTTATCTGAAGGTAACCGCACTTCTCAGTTCAATTTGGATTTCTGTGGGAACTTTGCTGGGCCAGCTGATCAGAGAACTGTGCTCGAGGATGATAGCACTTGCTGTCTTATGGGGTTCACTGCATTTGCCGCATTTGTAAACTGGACAGGCTTTTTTATTTGGTGGGTTACTTTTTTGGACTGGCTTGGGTGCTCTTGTGGGGTCTGTTACTCTGTACAGGGTCCTCTGCGGAATGCTCAGGCTGTTTCATGGTGGACTGAGGAGTGGGCCGGAGAATAGACTGCCGCAGGAGACAAGCTGTTTCTGCCTCTTTTGTATTTGCCATATTGACTGTATTTTGGGAGCTCAGAAAAATGCTCTTGTCGAGTCCTTCATTTCACCACTTGCTCTGTCATTGAACTGAGACTTTGGAAGTGCGGCAGTAGTCAGGCTGGAGAGGGGTTGCAGTAAACTGACATACCCCTGTGGACCCCCTCCCTGCAGATACCTTTTTGCCTTCTCTCCTGTACCCCTGAAGATGAAAAAAAATGCTGCTGTCCCCATCTATCTAATAGTGAAGCGCTTGAGAGTTGGAGTGTGGGTTTCCCACTGTCGACTCCTTTTTTCTCTTTCCGCTGTGAGAACAAGAGGTGGAACTGACAGGAGGCAAATAGGGTGGGGCGCTTCTACCAGCTGGTGAGAGCATGAGGGTGATGGTGGTTCCTTTAGATGCTAGCGGGTGTGAGTGAGTCGATTCCTTCCTTTAGGATGACTGGCCTTTCTGTATCTTTCAGTTGGGGTTGGGTGGCATGGTGCTGTGCTGGTTCACCTCCCTTCTCTGGGTCGGATTCTAGTCATTGGTTGCTAGAGAGGAAAGCTTGTACTATATGAAGTGCTGCAGGGTTCGGTACACATCTATATGAGGCTGCGAGGTGAGCTCATTCATCACCATGAGATGAGGTAACATCAGTATGCTAATGACACATAATTATATATATCTATCACTTGTAAATTAAATGATGTTGTGAACATTTTATCCCAGTGCCTGGAGGCTATGAGGATCTCAATGAGGAAAAACAGGTTTCAATAAGATTGAGTGGCTTTGGTTTTTCAGACCTTCAGTTCTAGGGTGATGCCATCATTGGTCCTGAATGAGTTTGGCTCCATGTCAGGCAAATCTGGGGTACAATCTGGGAGTCATCCTGGATCTATGACTCCTGCTTGAAGAGCAGGTGGCAGTCATGGCTGGGAGGCCCTTTGCACAGCCTTGTAGTTCACTTGTTCCTGGATCATTGGGCTCTGCTCATAATCACTCATGCCTTAGTCTCCTCCTACTTGGACTTCTGCAATGCATCCATATGGGGCTCGCCTTGAAGAGGCAATTCCTATCAGAATTGACAGGGAAGGCATGCTGTGAATCCTGTTAAGGAATTACATTTGGTGAGTCCAGGAGGCAGGCCTTCTATGCCATGGCACTTGCTTTGTGGATTCTTCTCACCCCAGATGTGACATTAGCTCCACCCCATTTAACATTCTACAAGTCCTTCAACGTCTGGCTATACCAACAGACCTACAGGTCACAGAGGACCTGAGAGTTCTTGGATGACTCCCCTGGACACATAGAAATCAACCATCACTCAAAAAAGTAAAAGAGGTAAGAAGGAAACAAAAAGACCAGAACACATCCCTTTCAACAGCCATCAACCAGATAAGCAGGGATTATATCAGGCAAACAGTCAAGCAGAAAACAATATGCTAATCAAGATACTACCAAGGAGAAAACCACACACCCACCAATTCTGGTAGGGCAAGTTACTGTATATAAACTGAGGGCAAAATGCGCACTCATGATATTACTTAGTTGGGTAATGAAACATGTGCAAAAAACCAAATTCAAAGAGCACAAAGGACTCCATAAAACAATGTACAGCATTAAGTATCAGCCGCTAGATGGCAATATAAACGTTCTTGATAGAAACCACAATATGAAATTATGTCCTGGTGATGTTTGTTTAGTCTAAATTCTGCCTTTCATTAGAGAAGGCAATGTAAATATTTTCTCATCCAGCCTCTCCAGTTTTAAAAACAACCATGTGAGGTCAAAGAAAAAAATCAAAATAAAAAATAAATACAAACCTTTACATTATTTTTAGAACTAATTGAAATATCACAAAAGTAATCATCTGGCTATATAGGACAACAGGTAGCAAAGTTTTATTTTTTTGTTAAAATGAACCTAATATTGATAAAGTAGTTGAAATCTCTTGGAGCTTAATCCAACACTGCAGTCCAACTACAGTATAATATTGCCATTGTATCCAATTCATGATGTGCACCATCAAGTGGTCTGGGGGGAAAAGGCAGGACTTCAGAGGAGAATTCACAAAGGATTCATCTAATATAAAATCTGAGAAGATGCCTCAAACTTACAATCAAAGAAAGAAGATGTGTATCTTCAGTAATGACTTGGGGTGGTTCATCTCCATTAGCAGTAATGGAGCTAGATGTTTCTTCTGTAAGCTATTCTCTGCTTATGCTTAAGCAATTCCAAAATCCAAGTTAATCACTGGCTCAGTTGCAAAGCTAGATCAGTCACAAACCAAGGTTTATAAATTGTAGTAGTATAATGGCTAAAAAAAAAGGAAACCAGACCGGGATACCTGTGAATTTAGCCAATGCCCTAATCGGGCCAGCACAATTAAAAGCCAGCACAGTTACTACTTGACACATTCTGTTACAATTATCCAATTTAATATTTTGCCAAAATCTTCTAATTCATCAAAAGTTATTTTTCTGTTGAGAAATAAGTTATTTCTTTGCTTTGGAACTTTTAGAGTTCTTTGAATGGTATTTCATGTAGGTTAGTGGATACTGCTGTTACTGTTTTTATTTTTATTATTATTCTGTTTGCCAGTCCCACCATCCTGAACTCATGAATGGAAATGATAGAAGTTCCTTCAACGTGCCATCTCTTAGGGTTGTATGGGAAGTAGAACTGTAGGTTTGTTACAGAATGCTGAAGAGATGTTTGTTTCATGCATCATGTTCCATGAATGTCAAGGTTACATAAATGTCTTGGGCATTTATTATGAATTAAATAGTCTTATATCATTCCTAGGAGACATTTACTAATATTTTCTTCATCTTTGGCTTGAAAAGCTTTCTTTTCCATTCAGTGAGAATGAAGAAAAAAACAAAAACCTTGCTATGTAATTTTGGGGAGAAAATTATTTGAAAAATATTGGTGTCCCTTACTGGAGATTTTAATAATATATGGGTAGGAAGAAAAACCCTACATATTTATCAGAATGCATTCCTCCCTGTCCTACTACTGATTAAGACCAGTTTAATTGCAATTTATGTAAGAAAATCCATTCAAACCAATTTTACACAGGAAGATAAACATCCCGGAATAGCAGTGCTTGCATGATCCAAACAGTTTGTTGGAATAAATTATGAGCTTTAAAATTCTTTTTAAATAGATCTGCTAAAAAGTTACCACAATGTTCTCCTAAATTGACTAGTTTCTTTCTTTCTCCTTTCCTCTCCTGCACAAATGGTTTTCCTCTCATGTATAAACAAATTGTGTTATGTGCACAATTTTAATCATGCTGAAATTGAGGGAGAAACTCTTATGGACTGCAGCCTTTACTTTTCTTTTAATAGCTTTTCTTCCCTAATTTGCAATTCCCATCATTTTTAATAATGCAATCAATAACTATTGTATTTTACTAATATCTCTGGAGAGCAGCCAGGTTGAGAGAACCCAAGTTAGGTTCTTATATTTGCAGGATGGAATAGGGATGATGATCCTTGCTGGAATAAATTTCAAATCAGTTTTAATTTCCATTTGTTTCAATCCAAGATAAATCAATACAGCAGTACAATAGCATGTCTATGTAGATTCTCAGTAATCCAGACCATGGTTGTCTCAAAGGTGCTTTTTCAGAAGACAACTGGACTTTCTTGAAGCTTGAAACTTTCTTGAAGTTTTTCCTTGAAGCTTCTTCAATTTTTTGAATGAACTGAATGTATGAACAAACTGAAGAAATTTCTTGGATGAAAAACAAAAGTTCTTCAAAGAAAAACAAAGAATGTCCAGTTGCCTTTTGAAAAAACACCTTTGGGACTACCCATCACATATCTTTCTCACTGGCCACTCTGGTGCAAGTGCTAGACCTTCAAGCCTGAAAATTAAAGAAGGACCTTCAGTGGAAAGGCAGTAGCTGACAGGCCAGTATTTTTATAGAGATGATGGCTAGCGAAGGGCAGAAGACATCGTCTGGAACTTCAATGGATGGAAAAGGAGAAGGTAAAATAAAGGCCTTTTCTCTAGCAGCATCTTACGTTCCAAAGTTATTGGAATACATGCGTCCAGGGATCAGCATTTTATATGCCATGCTTCATGACACAAAAATAGAGCTTTTATTTCAAAATGTGTGTGTGTGTGTGTATATATATATATATATATATATAAATATATATGTACATATGTATAAATATATATGTATAAATATATATGTACGTATGTGTATATATGTATATACACACACACACACACACACACACATATATGGTATTCAGCTTTGTTTGGGTATTTTCCCATCATTATAGTTGTGCTTTTAAAGTTGTAGCAATGTTTGGCAGAATCTCATCTGCCATCATCAGGCTTCTGTATTGGGAAGTCTGATAACACAGTACAGAAGCCTGATGATGGCAGATGAGATTCTGCCGAAACATTGCTACAACTTTAAAAGCACAACTATGATGACGTGGGAAAATACCCGAACAAAGCTGAATGCCATACATGTAAGTACCCGCGAAAACTTGAGAAAATATATATATTCGTAGATTTTCATGGGTACAGATATGTAAATCTAGGTGTGGTCAGGTCTTTTCCTGTGTAAGATTAAGAATATCTTGGCGACATTTCGGCGAGGTCCCACTCGCCATCCTCTGGCTAGTGCTTTCGGTTTCGTGCCAGTGCAAGCACTGTGTGATCGGAGCTGTTGTCTCTCTATAAATACTGTGTGTGTGTGTGTGTTGGGCTGGTTTGCTGTGCTGCTGCCTCTTGATTGGTTGATGGAGTTGATGTTGGTATAATGGGCTGTGTGATGGCCTTGTGAGTTTTGTTGTGGAGATATCCTGGATCTTGTCCTTTAATCTCCTGGGTTGTTTGTGTTTTGATCTCTTTTCCATTAGCCTCCTGTGTTGTAATGGCTTGGGTAATGGGTTGTGTGGTGACCTTGTGAGTTTTATTGCTGTGGTATCCTTGCCTTGTGTTGTGATTTCCTGGGTCGTTTGCTGTGTTGCAACTTCTTGAGTTCTTGTGGTGTAATTTCCTGAGTTTTCTGATGTGATATCCTGATGTGATATCCTGAGTGGGTGGCTGTGATGTAGCATTCTGGGTTTTGGTCTGGCTTCGAGTTTGGGGTCTGGGTCTGTGTTCTTGGTGTGTGTCAGCTTGTTTGGTTTTGGGGTCGGGGGTGTGACAGCTGGCAAAGCAGCCATGGTCTGGTTTCTGGATGGTGGTTGTCCTTTGTTTATAGGATGGGTTTGGGCCTGGGTCTGATGAGGGGGATTGGCGGTGGTGTCCCGTGTTGTTTTGGGTCTGGTGTTGGTTTTCATGGCTGGGACTCATTATACATATATATATCTTAAAAGGAATCCAAGTACATCAATAAAACTACATCTCATTGCTTGTATTGTGCAAAAAGTAAAGAATTTATTAAACCATTTAGCAAAAGGACCACAAATGTATTTTGTGAAATGTTCTTGTAACTTCTCAGTGTCCTATAATGAGAGGTATGATGTAGGTGCTGTAAAATAGGGAGGGAAATGTTTTTTATTTTTATTTTTGCTGCTCTAAGCAACCCATGACTCACAAGACGGTGAAAGGAGTGCTACATTTTAAGTACTACATTTTGTAATGAATCCATCTCAATAAATTGGGAGGGGGTAGTTAATTCTTGGCTCAGGAGAAGAATGCCTATATTGCTTTCAGTCCAGGTGCTTTAAGATTTCCTCCAGAAATTCTCCAAGTATTGATGTCAACCTACCTGGTTCTGTAGGTGTCAGGGTCTTCCCTTTTCCTCTTTTTGATGTTTGCCTCCTGTGGCTCATCTGGAATTTCGCCATTTTTCAAATACAAAATGTTTCAGCAAAAAACCAGCAACTTCAGAATTTCGTGTCTTCCTAGATATTGAATCTTAGTCCAAATAAATGCTGTTGGCATTAGGGTTGTGCTTCACAAAATAACTGGTACAACAAAGCAGAAAGATTGAGGCAACTTCACTCTCCAAATGCTTAGCATGACTATCTCTGCATTTGCACATAAGTTCAAGTGCTTGGTTCCCCATCAGTCCCAGGACTGAAGCAACACGTGCATGGGTAGACAACTTGGAAAAGATCTAAAAGTAAGCTACTAAGCCTTCGAAAGACATAGATGCCTGAATACATTTCCCAACCCCAACATATAGTTTTATCAATGATTCTGTTTCATTTGTTCTTCAGTTCCTAAGAAAACACATACGTTATTTTCAGAGAAGGCTGAAACAAAATAAGAGTTAGTATTTGATATAATACATTCATTACATCAAAAGTCTTTTGTTGAGAACCGGAGACCTGAACAAAGTAGCTTAATTCTCAGAATGCTGCTTATCTTTGAATTTTATTTTTCATCTTTATTTCTAGATGCTGATACCATTTCTCTAGCTTTTAAATGTACCCCTCTTCAGATGTTTGAGATGGTTTTTTTCGCTTAAGACCTATATCAGTGACATATTGTATGACCAGATCACAGAAGCAGAACCAGCTGTGTCAAACACATTATTCCTTTTCTCTGATGACCGTATTTTAAATGGATCTTAAGAATAAATAGCAACAAGAAACAAGAAAGAAAATATGAAGAACAACTGAAAGAACAGGGATGTAACAAACAAACAGGGGAGCCTGTCAGCACTTTTCCAGACTTACAGAAATACATATTTATGAGTTATCTAAAGCAGGGGACTCCAACCTTGGCAACTTTAAGCCCGGAGGACTTCAATTCTCAGAATTCCCCAGCCAGGGTTTTTGAAGCATCAACATAGCTGTTTTTATATTCTACAATGCATTGGTTGCAGTTTGAGCAAATGGCTATTCCCTTGTCTCTGAGATCAATAATCTCACTGGAGATCTCTGACTTGCAATCTCATGGGAAGTAACTGTCTGGAGCAGGGAACTCCAACCTTGGCAACTTTAAGCCTGGAGGACTTCAACTCCCAGAATTCCCTAGTTGCCAAGGTTGGAGACCCCTGATCGAAAGCGTATGCTGCAAGTCTGAAAATATGCTTCCAGATTCCTTTTGATGTTGGGATACCAAAGACTAACATGGGTCTGTTCCCACAATGATTAATAATAAGCAAGAAAACATTATTTATGGATCCTCTTGAAATCATGACAGTGGGATTATAAAGGAGGCCTCTTGGGCCCTTTGTGTGTAAGGTTATATTTGAACATTTCCCAATGCTGTTGACAAAAATGTATAAAAATATCTGTGGTTTCCTCTTTATGATTTATGTGTTTTCCTCTTATATGAAGAGTCATTTTAGCAGTTTTGCTGCATCATCAGACAGAGCCTACTCACAAGATTTAGTTCTGCTCTGTTTTTAATGAACTGGGAACAAAATGTCTTGTGACTTTTTTCAATTCATTTTAATCTCTGTCGTTAAGAACTGTCATGTAGGAGATAGTATGGATAGCTGGTAATAGCAAGCTTGGATCTGAAATTCAGAAAATTAATTGAAACACCTTACTTAGCCCTACCTGAATTTTTTTTAGCTCTTAGATAGGTTAATCTATTTTATTAAGGGAGCCAGAATGTCAGCAAACATCAATTGGGGTACTCATTTAAAATACATTAATTTATGTAGAAGAAAAACAGCTACATTTGACATGGCCTTGTAAATGAATAAATGAAAATTAGATCTAATTTCTCCCTATTGATCAAAGTGTATAAAAGAAGCATTTTTGCAAAGACATTACTGGGGGAAAAGTCTTTATTTAAATGAAGAAAACATGTCATTGCTTTTAATCTTAAATTTAAAAGAATGGTAAACTCAGATTGTGGAAATTATACAAGAGTGTGTGTGTGTGTGTGCGTGTTATGTGTATGTATATGTGCGTGTGTGTGTGTGTGTGTGTGTGTGTGTATATACACACACACACACATATGTATATATATGTATGTATGTATACATACATACATACATACATACATACATACATTCACTTCTATTCTTCAAGATTGCAGGCATTTCACTCTCCTAGTGTATATGTACAATTTATTTCAATTGTTCTATCACTTACTTACATTACTCCTTTTTAAATTTTTATAGTTCCAGAATGGTTATCAATGGATGCAATCCATTTGAAATATCATTCTGGAAAACTAAACTTGAAGAATATGTAGCAATGGCAAAATGAACAGTATATATTCTTAACAAAAGCTTAACTAAATTTAAGCAAGAATGGCTTACTTATATATCACACATTATACTACAAGGAAAGCATTTACTTAGAGTACAATTCCTAAGGGGGGAAAAATAGGTAAAAGTATTTATAAATATATTGATTATAATTATCAGTTGGAGCACAGTACGAAGAAATAATAAAATTTATAACCAAGTAGTTTTTAAATAACGTTTTATTGAATTTTCCCTTTTCCATATATATTTTTTCTTTGTGATTATTTGTATTTAATTTCTGAATAATATGAAATATCTAAACATGGATGAGATCCAGACTTAAAATACTGGAATCACCGGAATTTGGGCAGGAAAGTATGTTTTTTTCATCTTTTTCTTATTTGTAATCAATACTGCAACCACCTTGACTTTAAGATACAATTTTGTATTATAAAATACAAAATTCTATGAAGTGGCTACTATGAAAAACAATTCTTAATTCCTCTTTCTCCCTCATAGAAAATATGTTAACAGAAGAAAACATGAAAATTCAGTTGGAGTGATTCCATCAGATTCCATGGATATTTGAAGATTATAATTTGTAGTACCCGGGAGTAGTATGTGAAATGATTTCAAGTTTTGCTGTTCTGAGAAACTAAGTTCAACCAATGCATTTGTTAAGAAAAATGCATGACACTTCTCAGATATTTTTTATTAAAAAAATCCTTGCAATAAAATTGCTTAGAATTCACAATTCTTCAGCTTTTACAGTTGCAATATTTTACTAATACAGAATAACACAGTATCACATATTTACATTATAATCCTCTATATACCAAAAATAGCCATGTTTTCTACCGAATAATGCTTTTCCAATATTTCTCCTGACCCTCGTTGAGTCACTGTCTCAACTGAAAAGTACAGAAAGGACAACAATAAAGAAAGAAAAAACCCAATGTGTCTACCTCTTGATTTTAGGCAAGTCCCTTTAGTGATAGTGTCTGACTCCCACATTCTCCAAGTGATATAAAGTGCATTGGAAAGGAAGGTGAGAGATATAAAAAAGATACAGAAATGAAGTAGCAGGAGATATACTAGTGACTGAAATATATTTGCAACACTTTACTAAATTTTGTAGGAAAACAAATTCTTCACAAACCACTGGTGCTTTGCATAGGCATACTCTCCACATTGTATAGCAAAAAAAGATTTGTTTATAAAGAAAGCCTTTGCCTATGCAAATATTATTGTGATGATTTCCATCTTCCTCTCTATTTTGCTAATCAAGTTGAAGACTAACTGTTATGTTACTGTGTGCTGTATTGTTTTCCTCTGTCAAACCAGGAAAAAAAAACACAGAATAGCTAAAACTTAAAAGACTAGTATGTTTTTAGAGACTTACTCAACAAAAAAAAACAAAGCACATGAAAATAAAAACAAAAGCAAGCAATCTGTTCTAACAATTTCATTACTTTAGGTTTTTCTGTTTAATGCAATCAATTTATACAAGACTTCACAATATTAGCATGACTGAAAGGCCAGCCTGCCTCAAATGTTTGGAATGGCAAGAACAGATTATGGTACTCTTTCTTCTGATTATTTTAGCCATCCCTGACTTGTTCAGATTATTGGCTTGCTACTGATCAAGAGACTGGTCGGCATAAGCACTGACCCTGGTCATTCTGATAGCTCTTCCTCTAGGGCAGGGGTGTCAAATTCACGTCGTCATGGCGGCATCATGTGACATATCGGGACTTTTTTCCCCTTTGCTAAACTGGGCATGGGCGTGGTCAGCGCATGATACATCCAGCCCATGAGCCAAGAGTTTGATAGCCCTGCTCTAGGGCCTGGGCAGGTATTGTTAACATATCAGCAGGTTTAATGTAATTCCATTTGGAGATTCTGTTTTGTCCTCTAAAACAAGGTAGAGAGAAAGCTCAAAAGCCAAGACCATGGCTTCTTTTTGATTTGCAGTTTGTTTTCTTCCACAGTTTGTAGGAGCCAGTATGCTTGTTTGCCAATAAGCCAAAATTCTGAAGAGGTCTGGTATACAGTGCCATATTCATGTGTGTCTGTGATCTCCATTCTCTATTTTTAAACTGGCTTTAGAGCACAGTTATAAATTTTTAAACAACAAATTAATGCTATCACTGTTAGATGAGTGAAAAAGGAAATGGCCTTATGGCTTTACAGAATGCTTGGCAATCAGCATAGACAGAGCTGACTCCAGCTTTAAACAGAAAAACAAAGGTTTTCCTGAGCAAAATTCTGAAGAGCAAACATTACACCTGAATAAAACTCAGCATGAGTCTTGTCAAAGCAGGCTCCTCATTCAGATATAAATTGGGAAATATTCCAAATCCAGCAGATAGAATCAATTTTTTGTTGAAAAACAGAAATTGCAAAAAAAATGCAATTAGAAAAAATTTAGTTGCCACTATTTAAAACAAATTTTTCTATTTTTTTAATTGGCATTTGCTGGTATAGAATGTAGTCTATATGATACAGCAGGAGAGAACTTTGGAGCTATTAGTGTAATCCAAATATTTTTGTCTTTATTGATGAAACTTTATTAAATGTTTTTGTGTTTTTAAAGTACTTTAAATAAAAAATATTTTTGAGAAATGGATGGAATGTACAGTTTGACAAGTACAAAATTATTTTAAAATGCTAATAAGTACAAGGAACATCTTGCTATAAAAATAACAGCCCTCCCCACCCACAAAATTAATTCCTGCTTTACATTTTATTCTATTTATAAAATGGTAAATATCTCCATCAGGTGGCTTAGCCATGAAAAAGGGAAGAAGAAATGAAACTATGTACATGTAAAAACATTTTGATATTTCACATTAGTAAACCATTGCTGCAAAAGAAATGGGTAACATTTGATGCCTTCAAAGCAAACAAACAAGATACAAAAGAAGCAAACAGGAAGAAAAATGTTCAGTTTCCTTCTTTCTTTCTTTTTTCTTTTTGTAGTCTTCCATACATACATTCTTGTAAGAGACACTCCCAAAAATTATTTGCTGAGGATGATACGCTATCAATATTAAATTTTTGAGGAGCCTTTCGGTACGTTCAAAACCATTTTCTTTTCCCCTTTTTAAAATAATAGTGAACATCTCTCTCCTCAACCCCACTTGTGGATGATTCAGCATTTTTACTCGTGAGATAAATTTCCAACTACTAAAACAGCAAATATATTAAAAGAGAAGTTCTAAAAACTGGGATTTTTACAGCATTGGGCATTCCTCTGCTATGTAGCTGTTAGCAAACACAATCTGCTATGCAGAGCCCTACATACCAAAGTATATTATATTATTATTTATTATTATTAAGGATCAGTTGCTTCAGTTAAAAAGAAAGGAAAATGAAGTTTGTTATAGCTCAATCTTTTTTTGCTGTAAGCTATTATTCTATGACCTGCTTATAGCAAACATTTTTTTAAATAAACAAAATGTTCTAAAGCTTTCTCAGAAATCCTGTATACCGTATGAATACTTGGGTAACGTTTCAGTAGATACGGAACTGCATCTCTGTCAGTAAAATAAAGAGGGTCTTTATATAACTATCTGGTGTTTCTATATGTCTGTACATGTTCTATCCTCTGAACTGTGTTTTCCTTTATTATTGATTCATCTGGTTGCCAATGGAAGCACATTCAGAAGCATGATTTCTCTCCCAGCTCTCTGTAACCCATACTACTTTCAAGTAGATCCTGGAAAAGGCATCGCTTTGAGCCTGCTTCATAGACTTCTTGGCAAAAATACATTCGAGGTGAAAAACTGGCAACACCGCATCTAGCGATCATGACGCAGTTTGTATTGATAATGTGCTAGAAGTACTTAGTGGGACGTGATTTCTCAAAGAACTACTGAAAAATAATATCTTGGTTTTTCACAGACTACATACTGTGCAAACGTAAAATGGAACTACGCTCCCTACACGGTAAGCAAGAACAGAGAAAAGTTTTATAAATACTACTGGAAGCTCATACAAGCTCAAGAAAGGCTGTTCTTAATACTGGTGAAGTTACTAGAATTGTGCATCGGGAGAGACTGTTCTGCATTATTAAATTTCATTAAATAGATCGTCCAATGTAACATTGCATACATTCTCACAAAACCAGCTACATATAGCAACACAACTAGCAAAAGACTTTGCTCTCTACATTATAGATAAGTTTCCCCTCCTGCATTTCCTGTGCAGTAGCTGAATGTTGGAGAGCTCATGATGGGCAGGTCTCACTTTAACGTTATAGTGCTACCTGAGGACAGCATGGCCATTCAGAATACTTGTAGTTCTGCCTTCTGACATGTTACTACTGTTATCCCATGGTTGGCCATCAACATGCAGTCCACATTTAGATATTTTTTTTTTAAAAAAAAGATTATTTAACTACAGTATAATAATTATTTCTCTTCTCAAAGCTCTTGGTGGGAGGAGTGATTATTTGGAAATAGAAAACAAGCCGAAGAACCTTAGGTTGTATTCTGTTCAACAGTTGGTGGGGTTTAAGCAATCTGTAGGCATGAGGTATTACAGAGCAAAAAGCCATTAGCTTCTAATATCCCTTTCACTCTCTCCCTGCACTACTAACCCTATTCAGTTGGCTGGGGCAGGTTATCTTGCCAGAACTCTAAATTGACTCTATGCAGAAACCTATGGCAGACTGAGGACCGTTACTCAGTGGTCTATCTTTGCAATTTTACCAGATCCTTAACATACCATACATTCCTATGTGCGTGCCTGAAAGCTGTTGCATTTAGAAAATAATGTTAAACCGATTTTCTGGGTTATTCTGTTGCTTTTAATATCAATTATTAGGTATGATGTCTTCAGTAAATTGGAAGATTAGTAATAAATCCAAAAAAACTCAGTAGCTTTAGTTCATTGGCAATAAGCACATTCTTGGACAGCCAAAAAATAAAATCCAGCAAGATTTAATTACTGATTTCTTTAGTTCAAAGAAAGAAGTTCCAGATGCTAAGGAATGTCCTTAGTTGAATACTGCTAGTCTAAATTAAAGGGAGAAGACATCTTCCTAAAATAGAGCACAATATTGGGATTTCCCAATCACATATATTTTCTTCCATTCATTCATGCTCAATTCTTGGATACAGCCTGGGGAAGTCCCTGCAGTTTTCCTAACAAAGTTTTTCAGAGATGCTTCACCATTACCTCCTTCTCAGAACTGAGAGAAACTGACTAGCCCAAAGTCATTCAGCGGGTTTTGATGCCTTAAACCACTGCGCCTAATTGGCTTCCTTAGAGTACTAAATACTTTCCCTATTTTGTTACATTGGAAAAGAAAAACAATCAGACTTAGTGCAAAATCACATATGCTGTTCACTGACCACCTACATATTTACCACCAGTATATGGGCCATAATGGCTTTTATGGCTCAAAATAATATGTCATTAGTGTTGTTTTCCTTCAAATAACATAGAAATGGTTGTAGTAGTGAGACAGAAGAAGCACAGGCAGACTTAGGGACAGATTACAAGCTAATATTACTTTTGATTATCATAACCCAACTTTGCAGATGGGCTGTATGCAGTTGGACAACATGGTTTAACATGTCAACAACCAAGAATAGCAAAATAAGCATATTTATTGCATCATTACTGCAACACTGTAGGTAACATAAAGCTGGACATGGCTATGTAGTGAAGAAAGCTGGCCCTACAAGAATCAGACTATCTTTTGCCCCTGACTATTAATATAGTATCTCACATGTCATGGAAATGAACTGAATTGAAGACGGAGCGCCTTACATTTTTAGACAAGAATATACTGGAAAAGTGAGTAGCCTCACTGTTCAATATTAAAACAACTACATTCTTATAATCTGACAGGTAAGTTTTCACAGGCACAGTTAACAATATATGGCAGCACAAGTTATACTTGTTAAATATTCTTTTTGTATTAGTAGAGGAAGGTTTAATTTTCCCCAATTTGAATCAAATAGCAAAAAACAGAGTACTAATATTTCTAGTTCCTTTTGTTATTTCAGAGTCAAATGGAATTGCATCAGTTCCGGGGAGATACCTCATTAAGCTTCATGGACATGGGGCAAATTGATCTTTCTCAGTGATCTTTTCTTGAAGGTAATGGTCTTCTTAAATGACCAATCTGCTTTCAAAATTGCCATTTCAGTGCTTATAATAAATCAGATGCAACAGCAAACCTTGATACAATGTAAATAACTGTCTTTCCCAGGTACACTCACTTTCTAGTTGCATATTCACAGGACCAAAATTAGATTTCATATTTTTATCTCCATCCCAAACAAAGAAAGATGGAAGCAGAAGATATCTTCAATGTTTTCCACTTTTGGATTGAATGCCAGACCCTTAGCACTGTCCCAGGTGGTGTTTCGCAAAATATCCAAAAGTGTTCTGGGATAGGAAGAAATGGCATTAATGATGACATTTGACTAAAAGATTTCCAATTTTTGCGGAACATGATAAATCATGCTGAATACAAAGCTTGGTCATTATTTCATTGTTCAGTTTCATCATAGAATAGCAAATTAGGAAACTAACAGCAGAGAGTGGGGGAAACAGAAGAGTAACAAGAGAGTACATGGGCTAATTTCAGAAGTTAGCAAATCTCTGTTTTCAAGGATTTAATACTGCCATTATTTCTGCCTTTGGATTCATCCGGCTGGAGGCTGATACAGAAGTCAGACATTGAGATTTAGAGACATATGGCACTAAAAGCTCAACTATTGGACCAGGCTGTAATAATGCCTATTCTTCTGATAAAGAAGCAAACCTTCGATCAAATGACAATCTAAGATGGGGAGGACCTTTTGTGGCTACTGTCATTATACAGTTATTAAGAGTAGTTACTGATATGATTCAGGATCCATTAAGTAGATCTATATTCTACTTTTTGCTCACCTATGGATAAATTCTTAGGGTACTCTTCTACTACAGAAAGAAAAAACAGTCTGTGTCTATTCAGTTTATAGGTGACTCTGTATCTACTGTGATTGAAATTACTATTTTTATTGTCAGAAGTATTAGCTTAACCTTTTGTGACATAAAATAAGATGTAAAGTCCTTCTTAAGTACTTTGATTAAAATACAAATTGCTCTTTTGCATAAATAGCACACCCCATTAAGCAATAGATAAAACAAAATCACTTAAATTCCAGCAGCTAATGGCACTTATTTGCAACATAAATTAGGGAAAAACACACAACTCTTAGTGAATTTGGTTTTGAACGTTTCAGTTTTAAATTGTGATTCAGAAATAAGATTACAAATAACCACCTTTTGATTTACTTCTAAAGTTATCCAGGTTTAGCCTACATACTCCCATCAGGAGCATAAACAACAATAAAAGGTGTTTGTAGCATATTTTCACACATCATAAGAAAAATGCCTGAGACTTTCTGAATAATTTTAAGGTGAATTTAAATGCAGTACAATCAATTTGATTAACAGGTATTTAGGAAAGCAGTTCATTCTTAGTACAATTTTATTCTTTTCTAGGAATGATCTCCCTGAATTGGATTACTGGTTATTTATCCAATCATGTTAAAATGGAGTTAAATAAAGAGGAGGCTGTGTCTGAATATCCTTTCCCACAATTGTTGAAATGTTCCTTGGAAACTTGGAAAACTTTCACTTGTAAAATCAAGAGTAACTAATAATGTGTTTTGAGGGGTAAAGTGATTTTCAAAGTATACCTTGTAGGATAAACAATCAGTCCATTGGTAACTACTCTAAACTACCATACCCCTGCTGCCTTCCTACATTTTTATTTTCTTTCCATCTAACTGCAAACAATATCAATACATTCCACTCACTCATAGGTCAGAAAGTTCTTGGGGAAGCTTTGTTTTAAAAGTAAACCTAATTTCAAAATCAATCACCATGAAAGCCATTAAGGCATGAAGAGTATATAGTGGTACAAAGGGCCACATATATTGGTTGACCTTTAATTTCATTCTGATTGTTGTCTTCACGCTTCTTCTCTCACTCATACATCAACGTCCTAAACCTCAGAGTGGGACCCAGTAGGATTAAATAGCAATTTGCCAACCTCAATCAAACCAGTCTCTGTTCCCCTGTCTGGAAGACCCTGGAAGCATAGATCTCCAAGGGCCAATAATATCTTAATAAAAAGAGTCTTCAAATCAAGTCAAAGTTGGAAGCACCATTTCTTCCTGAAGCCATGCTTTCTTCATGTAGAAAATGCCTGGCATTCATACATTTTTGTGACCCACCATAATGTTCAGATCTCTGAACTGAATACTTGAATAAGCTTGGGTTATTGAGAAGGAAGAAAAATAATGTTCATCAATGTCAGCTATAATCCTCTTATGGTATCCCTTTTCTTTCTTTTCTTTAAAAAAAAAACCAAAGGTGTGTGTGGGGGGGAGACGACTTCATTTCAGTTATATGGTTCTAAGCCACCAAGCAAGGGCATATTCTTCTGGCACATGGATTAGAACGATACATTTTTCAACTTCCATTTTCAATGAAATGATCAAATGTAATTGATAATGAAACTGCATCCAGGCAGACACATCTGTAACTATTGCTTTTCATGACCATCCCAGAATGGAATTAACTGGAGTTCGCATAACGTTCTGGATGCCTTTGCAGGTCATACAGTTACATATGTGCACGTGTGTATATGGGTATTCATGTATGTACAACTGACCCAAATCTTACATACGTGCACATATGTATATGGATAATTGTGTGTATCACAACGGATTTCTTCTTCCTGCTCCTGCCTGTTAGTTTAGTAGAAGGATGTTTAGATGGTTTCCTCTTTTTTCAGGATTTCACCTCCTCGCAGTCTTGGTCAGTGGAAAGCTCCACATCAGAGAGTCCAACCTCCATTGCCATAATCAATGAAATATCTGAATCACTACTTACTGCTGGTTCTTGCTCACCTGAAAGAAAAAAGAAAGATTAGAGCCAGTCTTTCATCATTTAAAAATCATCTTCACACTTCTATTTCGTTCTTGTCATCTGATTTTAAATTTGGTCACTGCGTTACAAAAAAAGATGTTGAGTGCAAAGAAGAGCAACTAAGATGATTAAAAGCCAGGAGACGGAAACATATGAAGAACAATTGCAGGATTTGTGTTTAGCTAGTCTAGAGAAAAGAAGAACTTGGGGAGAGGGGACATGATAGCAGTATTCCAGTATTTGAGATGCTGCCACAAAGAGGAGGAGGCTAATTTATTTTCCAAAGCACAGAAGGGTAGG
This sequence comes from Pseudonaja textilis, assembly GCF_049901715.1. Taxonomy (NCBI): domain Eukaryota; kingdom Metazoa; phylum Chordata; class Lepidosauria; order Squamata; family Elapidae; genus Pseudonaja; species Pseudonaja textilis. The sequence continues at coordinate 25,957,914 of NC_141995.1, read as the reverse complement.
ACGAGAAACAATGGATGGAAACAAATCTAGGAGAGAAGCAACCTGGAATTAAGGAGAAACTCCCTAACAGTGAGGACAATTAGCCAGTGGAACCACTTGCCTTCAGAAATGGTGGGCGCTTTATCACTGAAAGTTTTGAAGAAGAGACTGGACAGTCACTTTTCTGAAACGGTATAGGGTCTCCTGCTCAAGCAGAAGGCTAGACTAGAAGACCTTCAAGGTTCCTTCCAGCTCTATTCTAATTGAAATAAGAAAACCTGCCAAAGCATAAGTCCACAATATTTTTACAAGGTCAGCTCTTGCATTTGACTGGCATCATGGAGTCTATGTTTCCAAAAATATATAGATTCAGGACAAAATATTATTAGGATTAATTCCTGCATATTCAATTTCTCATACTGACAGCTACAATTTGGTGGCCAAAGGAGGAAATCTTGAGAGGACACACATACTTCTGAATCTTTAAGTTGAACGCTCCTGATTTCTCCAATTAATCAATGTCTCCTAGTATTGGCTGTCAGAGGTAGATTGGGATACAATCTACAGTAAATTAATAAGGATGATTGATGTCTAATTGATTAATATCACAAAGTTAGTATAATCTTATTTTAATTTTTAAAATATATGTAGATAATTGTTCTGGTATTTGGTCTTTTTTGAAGTGAATGTGAAAATATACTTTCCCAAAATTAACGATAGAAAAGTTAGGAGGGTCTTCAATGCCTTTTCACATAAAAGCTCAGTTCCTCTGTGAAACTTTATCCCAATGTAATGCCCCCCCCAATTGTTTTGATGTGATGCCTGAGAAGAAATCCGCTGACGTCTCTGTTCAATGGCTAATGAAACCACTTAGTTCCAAAACTCACAAAACATTTTCTCTTCCAACTTGGGAGAGAAAATAGGCATTTGTTTAATACCTATTAATCTTTAAGGAAATCTTTAAGGTGTGCTTTGCAAAATATGCTTTGAAAAGTATGGTTTAGGGCATTTATGATGAATACCAGAGCTATAATTATGCCTAATGAGCAACCAATGCAAATATTTCAGTACAAACTTCATATATTTCCTATTTGTTGCACAGCTTAGTTTACTGGCCATTGCTTGCCCCATTTCTAGACATTTTTTTAAGGGCAACCTCATATGGGCTATATTGCAACAATCAGGATGGAATGTTACCAGCAATATAGTCTACAAGAAGTTGGCTTTGAAGAATCTGGAAATTACAAGTGGTGAAAATAATGACAAGTAAATCACTAGCTGTACAATTTATTATTGTAAAATTAATTATTAAGCTTATAATTGGCCACAGCTGGAACCAGTAATTATATAATTAAAGTTTTTGCCACAGCCACCATTTGCAAATCCAATGACAGTACTTGCTCTTTCAGGGGGCTTGCTATCCTATCCAAATAGGCTAAAACACAATCATCTTATGTCACGGCTCAGAATTCAGACTCTGACAAAGCTGCTCTAGTTGAACCTGCAGAATGTACACTTCAAAAATTACCTAGCCAGGAATCACTTGAAGCTGATCAAACACAGGTACCATCAGAACAGCCGGAGTAATGAGATGATGGGGCATGAACCCCAAGCCCTCAGACAGTGAGTAGAGTGCCAAGCAAGGAAGTAATCGTCTTAATACCATATTTCAGTAGACCAGATTGTCCTGATAGACCGGTTTCACCAGAAAAAAACTTTGTCTTGATTAAAGATAACTTGGTCACAGCCCTGAGCCATCTTTGTCTGTTTGAAAAAAATTGTCGATCTCATGCTTTAATGTGTTGTTCCTGTGAATGCTGCTTATGAACTCTAAAAGAGAATTGAATTTCATTTTTCAAATCCAACTTCAGATCTAGGGATTAAATCAGATTAAATATTACTATAGCAATTTACACTTGAATGGGAATTTTAAAGTACATTCTGTTAATTATTATACATATGTTTATAACAAACTATGCTAGACTATATATATGATGACCAAAATACAAACCTATTTATTGACATTTATAGCCAAAATTATAGACTCAAATGGGTGGGTTACAAGGAAACTTGAATAGCTATGAAGTTACTCCTATTTCATAGCCAGTAGTAGCAACTATACCTCTCCAAAGTAACACATTTCTTTCCTTCATTGAATTTACTCCATCTGTGTTATTGAGATCTTCAGGATCAAAGTTGGAAACTATCAACAAAGCCCCACCAATCTCATGCAAGGGTCAACTCCACTGCTTTCAACGGAACAAACATCCATCTTCAAATTTTCCTTTCCTTCAATGGACACAGTTGAGTAGCTGATACACAGTACACACTACTCAGGAATTATTGACATCCACAGTGATTGCAATCTGGGCTTTTTAGGTTCATTAAATAAGATGGGCATAAAGGAATTTAAAGCTGACCTTGAGGAAGGTATTAACAAGCCATGAATAGTAGAAAGAAGGATGGAAAGAAGAATTTGTAGAAGAGATTTCATAGTCCTAAGAAAGAGGTGAAGCATGAGGGGAAAAAAACTCTATAATAATCCCACTTTGATCTGTTCAGTATAAGATGTGACAGAGAGAAATTAGATGAGCTTTTTCACCATTTCTTTTATTTCCCTCCTCAAGCAACCGATGTAAGAGGTCCCTTGCATAAGGCATGGACATATAGAGCTTTCTACAGCTGAAAAGGACTAGTCTTTTTCATCATCCTTTTCATGACTAATCAAACTGCGACCAGATATAATGTGTACATTAAAACCTTTTCCAGCCAACCTAGTTCACACAGTTGAAATATTTGATAAGGTGCTTTCTTTCAGACTCTTAAGTGGGAAAGCCTGACTGGAAGGAAATCTTAAAAGGAATGGGGTCAACTTTCTACAGAAGATTCAAAACTTTATATTGGCCAAGTTACATTTTTCCTGGAGCCTGTACATCTTTAAGGCATCACAGAGCAAATTGATCCTTCTGCACATGCAAAACCTCTCTTTTTATATAGATGCATTAGGAAGCAGCATTATGTTGACTCAGATTCTATATTCTACATTGGAAATGGACATAAAACTAATAATATAAAATATGTTTTAAAACAAAGGAGTTGCCTTTGATAATTTATTTTTTAGAATTTCCACTGCAAAATTACTAACAGTCAATATTCAGCAATAAAATTTCACTTTAAATTCCACAAAAGGTTCTCTTGGGAATAATTATATTCAGGACAAAACTAATTTATGCTCATAGCTCTTCATGCTATTTTCAAGAACTACAACTCAATCTCATAATGCACACCCACATACAAACCAGTGTGTACCCATGTTGGATCATAGTTACTGAAACAGTGAAAAACAGAATGCCAGATGCATAATGTCAATATGTAAATGCAACAATCCACCAGAAGGTAATTATTTGAATTTTTATGCATATAACCTGAGTATACAAGTGGGCCTTGAACAAAATGCCACAATATGGAATTTTTGTATTTCGTGTTCTACCCACTTAGTTCCATTATTCATGTTTCCCTCCCACCCAAAAATCAATATTATGTAATGCTTGTTTCCAGTTTCTATCTGTGCACAGCTCTTCTGTCTTTTATTCTAGTCTGTTTCATGTTGCCTGGTTTTTATTTTTCCTAATCATTCTACTCCATGCTACATCTATAATTTTTTCTCCTGTTTTCCAATATCTCGCCATACTATTTTTTCAATTTGATTATCAGTTCCCTTCTCTCAGGCTTATCAACATTTTATTCCATTGTGTTATTATTAAAATGTTTCCTCCTTTTATGTTTTTATTTAGATATTTTTCCATCTTTTCTCTTCTTGGAGTTTTCCCTGAATATAGAATATTCTCTATTTTATCCGTCCATCTCTATATGCATGAGATTATTCTATTAATTTAATAGGAATTTAATAGGAATTGTGATTTTTATGTACTTTAGAAGAGGGGTTCCCAACCTCCAGTCTGTGGACCAGCACATGCCAAAAACCGGGCCGTGCAAACAGGTGAAGCCCCATCCAGGAATACAGGCAGCACATGAAACCATGTGCCCTACAGTCTGTGGAAAAACCTCTCTCCATGGAACCGGACCCTGGTACCCAAAAAATTGGGGGCAGAGGTGGTATTCAGCAGGTTCTCACCAGTTCTGGAGAACCAGTAGCAGAAATTTTGAGTAGTTTGGAGAACCAGAAAATACCACCTCTGACTGGAGATTTTACAGTATTTTTCCCCTGCCACGCAGAACTAGTAGTAAAGATTTTTGAATCTCAGCACTAGGCTCTGACTTAGAAAGTACATCAAGCTGATATATTTTGATAAGGACTATAAAAATTCATCAAATACTAAAAGATCCTTAAACACAGAAACATGATATGCATAGAATACTGGAGGCAAACATTTTGGATCAGCACTTTGCATTTCTATTCTATTCTATTCTTTGCATTGCAAATCTATTCTAAGATTTGGGTAAATGTATAATGAAATCTGATCTGATTTATGGTGCCATGCCACTACAGCTGACAGCCAGCAAAAGGAAATTGCAATGCAATGATATGTATATTGGCAATAGCAATCACGTATGCACAACCGAACACCTTGGTATGAGCTACATGCCAAACTAGTAAATGCAGCTATTGCTAACATTACACTGTAGCTGAGCCAAATTTAACATTCTGTAACCTTGAGTTATTTATGTAGATCTCTGTGCAACAAAAAGCCACATAAATGGTTTCAGAAATGCAATGAGAATAAATTCAACAATGTTTCTAGTGTGTATTTGAAAGGGCACCAAATTACCATTTAAATAATCCTTATATTCTGAAGTATTATGAGCATTATTAGGAGAGAGCAAATTTATCTGGAGTTTTTTTTAATTGCTAAAAAAATGAGAGTGGTAAATTATTTGTTATTTACCTCGGATATTGTTGCCATCAATGATATCCATTTCTCCTTTAGCTAATTTGAAGTCAGAAACTATCCAGATATTACCAATGGCTATCTATATTGCACTGTGAAACACAGCCAATTAAACCATTGAATGCCCTCTATAACATAAGCATACAGGCCTTTCTTATAGACTGTTAGGTTTAAACAAGAAGATTCATTTCAGTTTAATGAACATCTTGCTTTGTATATGTCATGCTTTGTGTAATGCTACTGACAGTTTGTTAGTTACAAAATCAGCATTTTTGCCCTGGGAAAGTCTAGCTCCCAATGTATCTTCCATAGGAAGTACACTTATAACTAAGGAGTTCCATTATATTCAGGGACATATCCCTCTGAGTAAGCATAAATATATGCAACATTACTACTTGTTAATGTTATTTTAATTAAAAAAACAGAGGAAAAAAGGATATGCACCCATTTTTCTCCAATTCAGCAGTCTCCAGATGTTAAGTCTAGAATTCCCAATTTATATATAGAGAGAGAGATAGAGAGAGAGAGAGAGAGAGAGAAAGAGAGAGCAGGTTTTAAAGCTGTATTTTTTTGCCAAATAATTGAAAGCTGGATTATAAAAAAATCCAATTGCATTTATTACTTCAGCTTTTCCCATAAAAGTCTAAAAACAGGCTTTCTTATTTTCCACATGGAAATGTTATTAATCATATGAACAGCTGGGAAAGCAAGAATAAGAAATTCCAAAATAGGATTACAACTGGGTTTTTTTTCCTTTGAAAAGGAAAACCATCTCTGCAACCATTAGAAACCACTGAAACTATATTTTTAAGACTTTTTAGTTTTATGTAAAGTGCCCTAAAAACCAATATATTTGGACTTCCTTTGAAGGGAACTAGCTACCATCTAACAATCCTGCTATTATAACTTTATAGATTGGAAGGACTGTTTGAAAGAGCCTGAAACCTATATAGCCTCTGATCTTACTGTGATGGAATCAAATTTATGTCATAACAACATCAGCAGAAATTGAAAATGAATGAACTCTTCAGTTGATATTTTAGAAGGGCAATGACTTGTGTTGAACTCTAAGCACTGTAAATAGGCAACAAACTCCAGCAAGTTAAAAACTAAAATATTTGCTACAGCTAAAGCTCAGCATTTCTAATATGCAGTTTTGGAAAGGATAAATCTTAATTGCAAAGAACTAAAGTGGACACGGTGGCTCAGTGGCTAAGACCCTGAGCTTGTCAATCAGAAAGGTTGGCAGTTCGAATCCCTAGCACCGCATAATGGAGTGAGCTCCCATTACTTGTCCTAGCTTTTGCCAACCTAGCAGTTTGAAAGCATGTAAAAATGCAAGTACAAAAATAGGTACCACTTTGGTGGGAAGGTAACAGTGTTTTGTATGCATTCGGCATTTAGTCATGCCGGCCACATGACCACGGACAGCGTTGGCTTTTCGGCTTTGTAACGGAGATGAGCACCGCCCCCTAGAGCCAGAAACGACTAGCACATATGTGTCAGGGGAACCTTTACCTTTACCTTTAAAGTGCAGCACAACATAATCCTTCATAAAACAGTAGATCACATAATGGACTCAAAATCAGTCTTCCTGAGAAGCCAGCAACATCAGGCTTTGCCTTTCCTTGATGCTCATTTAGCAGCTCCTGCATCATCCAGTTACATACAGGAAGCCAGGCCATAGCAAATTTAGCCTTCTTCACTATTTCAGCCATTTAAATTCTAGTTATTCGTAGGAAGATATAAGAAAAAGATAGTCCAGCTGAATTAAATTTTACAGACTGCTATTAAAAGTTCCAGATAACTATTTTTTAATGTTTCTTTTTAATTTTAAGCCTGAGGATAGACACAATCTCTTATTGATCTTTAAATTATGCTGGGAATGTTTATGACTGGAAACTAGGTGCAGGTAGTCCTCATTTAATGACCGCCTCAGACAATGATCATCCGCAGTTATGAAAAAATACTAATTCTTGATTGGGGTATTTCTAGATTTTTGATCTGATGTTAATCTTGGTGTTAATTTATACTCATCTGAGTGTTGATTGCTGGTGGAGAAGAGTTTGGGTCTTTTTATTCCCTCTTTGGCTTGTTGATTGTCTTTTTGCACTATGTTATTTATGCCAGTATGTCTATTGTTGGCCAATTTGTTAGAGGGCCAGGTTTCCAGGAATTCTCCAGCATTTTTGAACTTGGCTTGGTGTAGGATGGTCACAGTTTCTCAGCTGAAACTATGGTTAAGTCTGTCTATATGTTGTGAGATTAAGGAGTTGTCATTGTGTCTTCTGACTGCTGGTTGGTGTTCATGGATGCATTCTGCTAGTCTTCTGCCTGTTTGTCCTACATTGGCTGTTGCAATCTTTATATTATATGTTGTGGATGACTCCTGTTTTTTTTTCTTTTGAGGCTGCTAGTTCTTTTGGTTTACTTAGGATGTTCTGGAGGGCTTTAGTTGGTTTGTGTGCTATGCTGATGCAATGCGGTTGTAATAGTCTATTGGTGTTTCTGAGGCGTTTTTGATGTATGGCAGTGTTATCCTTTTTAGGCCTTGTGTTGGTTGTGCTATATTAGGTTGAATGGTCATGCACTTTTTGATGAACTTTCCTTTTTCTGTTGTTCAGGCTTGGCATAGTATCTGTCTAAATAGAGTTCTTACATCAGAGCCATGAAATTATAATATTTGAATATGAAAAATAGGGACAATAGTAAATAATCCTATTAACTGTAATTACCTGAATTTTAATAAATTCAATTTTGCTTTTATGTTGTCTCCAACCACTTATTCTGACTCTTCCTGCTTTTTGACTTGCAACCTTGGTGGTCTAATTAAGCACTCAAGTTTTTCCTCTAGTTTTACAACCTTGCCTTAAATAAATAAGCAAACAAAGTTAAACTTGGTGAAGTTCTCTTGCTGCCAAAATGTGTCCTTCATCACTGACTTGAATCACAACCAAGAAGTACAGAGAACAGGAAGAATTGGTGTTTCTTATTAACATTCCCTTTACATTTCTATTTTTTCCAACATACATTATATTGCAAAATATTGGATTATTCTTGGTCAGGGATGCAAAAGACCATCAGATATTTATAAAAACATGTCACAATTCTTAAGCTTTACAGATTATTGCAGGAAGTTCCAAGTTTAACCAATATCACAACTCAAGGCACGATGTTGATATATCTTGCTGCTCTGATATATGAAAGTGAAATCTATTTCTAAAAATATTTCATAAGTGAGTAACTTTATATCCTCATGTCTTCCTGTAAAACATTATTTTTCATTATAACAGCATGATCCCAGCCAATCAGCAATAATATGCTGAACATGTTGGTCCTATGGTTCCATGCCACTAGTGAGATTTTGAATTAATATCAAGGGGTGGGTGGGAAGAATTGTACTATAAGCCCCTATGAAAATTCTAGTTCTATTGAATTTTTCCAACTGGAATCCAGAGGATCAACTAACTGAAAATATTTCAGAAAAGCCACTTCATGTACTTTTATGAATTGCATCTGTAATGCTTTATTCAAAGCAAAGAGATCAATGGGGACTTACTGCTTGTGGTAATGGTACTTTCCACAGCCTGTGGAGCAGGATCTGCATCCTGAATAACTTGTAATATTCCAACTGTCCGGATAGGAGTATCCACTGCTATGGAGCTTTCATTCACAGTGATATCACTAGCTCCTGTAATCTGATTGGTTGGGGGCCCTCCTATAGAAGCTTCAAAATCAGGAGGGATGTCATCCACGCAATCTGCATTAGGCTAAAAGAAATAAAAAAGAAGACAATCAGAACTGGGAAGAAACTTTGCAAAAATAATGTTCAGGAGCAATATCAATTGAAAAGATTTCCCACTGTCCCCCAAAACACCCCTACAGTTTGATATGTGATTCCATCTTTATATATTCCATATGTTATCAGGATACCTATCGTTAACTATTTATTTTCATTTCATTTTAAACAAAAATAAAAGTTGTTGGAGGCTATATTAATTTATATATTGAGCTGAAAATAAATGGTCATATCAGAAATTTGTTAGGATAACAAATTGAAAATTGCCTGGGATTGAAACACAACTCAGTTTATCAATATATAACATTTTTTACATGAATTGGAATCCAAATGATTTTATACTTACTATGGCCATTCCTTTTATTATTATTTTTTGATGGCCATCTCTTCTCAATAACATACTACATGTGTGTTAGCATTGATTCAGTTAAAAATATCAAGAAAGAAACACATATAAAAGAGCACTTTTTAATCAAGCAAATGCAATCTTCAACTTTTCAATGCCAGTCGACAATGAAATAGTCTTCCTCACCTAAAAGGCAGAAGCAACTAGTGTTTTTGGGAACAAAACTAATCAAATCCAAGCTGTCTGGGAATCAAGAAAAGTTATAGCTCAATACAGCTGAAGGGATTCTGTTTTTCTTTCTACAACTCCTTTTTTTCTGAACCTTCATTGCTTTAGGAAACTCAAGATTTAAGGAATTTGTTGTGTTTAAAAACAATGTATCAGCTCTTACACCAATACCAATGCAGATGATACCAGTTTTAACTAGTTTCTCCATTTAAGTTTGTAAGTACACAAAATGGCCATAGAATACTTGGGTCTTTTATGCTGCATTGGAATATATTATGTGTTTTTACTTATAAATAAGTATATATGACTTGCTTTTCATCATAAAAAAGAATAGTTATATTTGCAGAAACACAGTTTTACTTACTGTATTACTTGGTATGCTTACCGGAATCCCTAGTGCTTTTAATATGTTCATTTTACACATAGGACAGGTACGATGATCTAGGAGCCAGGGATCTACACAAGATTTGTGAAAGAGATGCCTATGAAATGGAGTAAAATTATATTTAGTTTAATGGATTTTTTTTCTACAAGTCAGAATTTTCAAACATTAAGTTGAAATAATTTGTTTGGCAATATAAAGAATCTTAACTAACAATATATTTGTGTAAACTATTTTATCAACAGAAAAAGCTAAAAATGAAGTCAGAGGTGAAAAACAGAAGTGTTTTGGAGTTAATTATGAAGCAGTATTAGAGTAAAAAAGAACAAAAAAGGTTGATAGGATAACTTTTTAAAAAATATATGGACATCACTTTTGGATGTATGTGAAAAGCAGCATAAATAAACAAATCCACTGTCCATAATAACAATTCCAAACTTAGATATAGATAATAAAACATTGTATGATAAAGAAACAGTTCATTGTACTTTATTTGTGACACCAGTGGTAAATTTGTCATAAAGGTTAAGACACATTTATGTAAATTTGTCATCCCAAATATTATCCCATTACAGAACAATAAATATAAAACCTCTATATCAAGCAATCTAATAAAATTTGGAAAAAGATTCTGTTTCTTAAAGTCAATTACTTTATTAAAAGAAATTTTTTGGGATAATGATAATAACTTACCGGCAAGGTAAGATCCTTACAACATCATTTGGTTTGTAACCCTCAATACATACTGCACAGTTGTCAAAATCAGACTCAGTTTCCTAAAAAATAATAATTCTAATCAATATTTTTAAATAACAAAAATGCAAGTTGAGTAAGAGAGATGTGCTCACAGAGATGCCTTCTTGTTGATGCGGCTAATATCGATGTGCAAATGAGTGGCAGTAGGATATAAGTTTCCTGTTGTTTTTTTCCTTTTTGTCCATGTATACGGATAGTCTAAACTCCAGATTGCTATGAAAATGGTAGCTTTGCGTGAACCTTCTTTTGGTTTATCCATCTTCTGACCTGTCTTTACCCACTCCATTTTGTAGTTGCAAGTAAAAAACTTTTAGTTGTATTTTTTATTATTATTTTGTCCTTAATATTTTCTCTGAAGAAAGTAGTCATACTTAAAGAGAAGCATTTTTAAAATTACCTTATCTCCTTTCCTTATTGTTCTGACTTGGAGTTTGCTGATTGCTTTCTTTGCGGCATCTCCAAGACGGCGCTGAAAAGGGGGAAAAAAAACCCAATCGTTTTATACTTATGGGATAAACCTTCATACAGCTTACTTCTTGCATTAATAATAGTTGAAGACCATTTAAAACAAAAGAGGTAAAAACAAGAACTTTTATAGGGAACAAATGCTGTACAACATAGCACAGAGTAAAAGTATTAAATTATGAATAGTATTGGCAAGCAAAACTGTGAAATTTTGGTTACTGGAATTTAATATTTTCTCTTTATACTTGGGTGAATCTAGATAAGACAGTGCTAAAGATAAATTCAAATTACAATACTGTAAATATTAATTAAAATAATATTACAATACTGTAATATTAGCAGGAGACTTTAATGCCTCTAGAAGATGTTGTACACCTGGGTGTTATTCATGAGGATTATTTTATAAATAATTACTTGGTTCTCTAGAGACCTCCAAGTAAATACCAGCGCAGACTCATAACTAGTCTCCTTGATTTATAAATGTAACCTCCATATTTGAAGAGGCAAAGAAACTGGTTTTATATATTACTCAGGAAAAATTCTAACAATGTTTTAGATGTATTACATGAAACAAGGTTACTCTGTTTTCAGACACCAAGCCCACATAAGGGTAGCAATCATCAAGTAATCACAGTCCATTTCCAAAGCAGATCTGATGCTAGATTAGTTATGCCTCCAGAACAGAAGCTATTAGCAAATCTTGAAGTGAGGCAGAATAGAAAACTCAATTAGGCAAAAGTAAGGCAATATCTATCTTTCTGAATACAGAACATGTCCAGACTTGGAAAAACTCAGTTTTCTCTTTTATCCAAGGTCCAGATAAAATCTTGCTCATTACACTGATTTGTGTCTCACTGAAATTTCCAGAAACCAACAGCAAATAAGTTCAAATTGCTTTGATTCTGCCTATTTATATACCAGAAAGTTGAGAGCAGTAATGCACCAGGCCCAGGGATGCCTTAATGTAAAAAAACATGGTAAAAAATAAGGTGTCATTATGTGGGTAAAATGTATGCAAAACATCTTTTGAGCAAAACAGAAAACTGGATAATAGAAATAAATTGCTTAGTGGAGGAACAAGCTGGACCAGAAAGCTCCACAGTAAACAATTTGTGTTATTTTACACTACATGTATATTGAAATCTCCCAACTATCACAGCTGTTGGGTCAGGTCAGGAGAGATTACTTATAGAGGTTGGTGGTGGTGGGGACGGTCACTGAAGAAGACAATCAGTAAACAAGACTTGTCTGCATTGCAAATGAACTCATTTTAAAAGATAAAGGAATTAATTACACAAAATCAATATTGTTTCAATCTATTTTTACATTGAGAATAGCAAAACCCATTTTATTACCTCCCTGTTCGCTTGGGAAATTTATGCCACATTTCTTCATGTAAAACTGGAATTGGAATAATTTCTTACCCATCTGTTCCCAATTCTTTTTTCTCAAAGCAACATTTTAGGTTTCAATAAAGAGGCAGCAATACATATACACACCAGATAATATTTCATATAGTTCTCTCTCTCTCTCTCTCTCTCTCTCTCTCTCTGTGTGTGTGTGTGTGTGTGAGTAATGTGTGTGTTTCCATATGCATATATGTATATAAAGATTTTGCTGTTATTCTTTCAAAGTGGATGATAAAAAAAACTATCATTTTTTAAAAAGGCAAAGGGACAACTAGCTATAGAAGCAGGTGACCTTGTAATATTTGGATATTTTGGCATACCTGTCTTAAGATATCTCATTCACTGTCCTGTTAGTTGTAGAATACAGGACTGACAATTCTAAACTTCCACACACTATCATTTTACCAACTCTTGTATAAATTATTTGTGCTGATTGGTGAGTTGTAGCCCACAACAGAAGTATATTTCTGCAGAATAATCCAATCTTCCAATTTTCTCATTTGTTTAGATATGAAGTCACTGCTATTCCAAACTGAGCAGTGGCAGAAAGGAATGCAAGAAACAGTAAGTCTAACCAAAGGTCAGGGAACATGTCAAGCAGAGGAACAAGGCAAGCCAACATATGGGATTTCTTGCAACATATGAGTTATTGAATATAGACCAATTAATTAATCAGGCACAAGATTAGTTGCTGCTATGTATTGTCAACTAAATGTTCAAAGACTTGTTGACTGGGTTACATTGCTATATATCCATTTTTTTTTCCATATCCATTCAATGCGGACACATACTTTGCCTCAACAGTTTTGTACATGAAGCAAAAAATAAAATTATAAAAGTGTAATCCAGGAATACAAAAGTGCCTTCCTGTTTCTGGAATCACTGCATACCAGTGAAATACTGCACCTGCCTAGAAATGTGCAATACAGATGTTTGATGTACCTGCGAGAGTGCAATATATTGTAATGTCAAAATTTCAGACTTGTTCTTCAGCTGATGCAAGTATGTTAGAATAGATATTTATTTATTAACAATACTTATAACACCACATTATATAGGTTCTGTGATAAATCTCCAACTAGAATGGAAGGAGATATGAGAAGGGGGCTGAGCTTAGAGTCCTTGCACAGGTCTATGACAATTTTTTGCAGCTAACTCAACATGACCAACTCACTGTGGGACATTAGTGTAACTCTTGTTACGCTAATATCAAAAAAATGTTGGAATAGAATCATTAAAGAAAGGATGCAAAAGGAAGGACAGAATGAAATGTGAATGGCAATAATTATTTTTTTAATTTATTTTAAAGAATTAAATACAATTGTTAAATTATTCTGCAGAGAGTTGTCCTGCAGCAAGTTGGCCATGGCAGGTTGCCCCATGGTGAGTTGGCCATAGTGAGTTTGCTATGGCAAGTTGATGGTAGCAAGTTGATCTTACCAGGTTTCAGGAAAAATGACTTTTTTACTCATATAGGACATTAAATGTCCATCTAAAGTTATCTGAAATTTATTAAACTCATATGTTTTGAACTGGAATATAAATAAAAATATAAAGAAAATAAGTAATAGATTCTAATGTAAAGAAAAACAATTGATGTAAGTATTTACTGTACTAAGATTCCTTTGAATTTAATGTCCATCTCCAATGGGAATAATTTCTCTTAATTTTTAGCTTAAAATTTCAGAGACTTTTTGTGCTATAATGTTTTTCTCTCCTGTTTCTTAAAGTTATCTTCCAAAATACATTCATATTCTCAGTCTATTTCTCTCAAAAGCCCTCCTACATTCTTACACCCAGACACACAAACATACATTATTAAACCAGTAGCCTATCCAAAAAAGTTTCTATTTATTTTTCCAGTCCTTGTGCTGAATTTTCCATCCCATTTCCATCTGTCTTCCAGCTCTGGGTTCTATCCTCTCTTTGCTTTTTTTTTTCCTTTGGAATTATTTAGGCTAAAGGAGAATTTTGATGATCCATAGTAGTGGCACTATCACATCAAGCTGCAAATTCTGACACTCAAGTAAGAAATAGTGAAATATATTGCAGTGCTTATTAGTTCAATGCATTGGCTGCATTACGGGATATGAATTTTATTAATCCCTTCACTGATGTATTCCAAATTAAAAACTATGTTAAACAACATCGTGCTAGCTTATGTGCCTTAGGTAAGAGGAGAAGGACCTAGCCAATCAGCTTCTTGTTCTTTGTTCTATCTTTAACTGTATGAAATACATTTTTCTTTTTTTGTTATGCAAATGTAATATAATGAATACTCCCTTTAATACTTATTAAGAAATATTTGTTATGAGGGGCACTAAAAATTTTAAATGAGACATAAACTAATTCAATTCTGGCTCTGTTACATTTTAACAACAATCCCTAATCAGTATTTCTCAGATTCCTGGAATCTGAAGGTAAAAACACATATATACCACTGCTTATATTGATTGTTTTTAACGGAAGGGAATTTATTTGCAAGTGAAGTATCACTCACCTGATTCCTGTCTCTGGCATTTGCATATCTGAACCTCTGAATGTAGTAGAAGACCAGCCACGCTAAAGAGATGATCATCAGCACAATGAAGGAGATGGATACGAACACCACAGAAGTACGACTAACGTACTTCTGCAGGTTACGGGTTCCCACCGTTATGTGCATCATTACAGTAATATTCCGCTCCAGTAGGCTTACTATTTCTTTTCCCTTTGGCTCCGGGATCATGATCGCCACAACATCATCAATACCTATCAGAAAAGAAAGAACTATTAACAGAAATACTCCAAGTGACCCCCAAAACAATTTACTTTCTTCATGAGTGATATCATCAGTGGAATAGAAAATATAAAAGCAATACAGTCCAAAAGTCACTAACTGCTTACCAGCTTTCCTTTTTTATTTCCCAAAGGTGTGAGATAAAAATATAAGACCATTTATTATAATATTGTGATTTTCTGTGAGTTTTAAGAGCAAAAAGTATTTCTTAAGCCTCACTAAAAATATCTTCCAAGTTGGATTCTTTGGGAATATGGCTCTCAGTTTGCCATATAAAACCTCATAATGTTGTCAAGACAACAGGCACTGTTCAGTTTGTACAAAGATAAAGGTGACAAAACTGATGGCTATATCTGAGACCAGCAACAAGCATAGTTCATAGATGTACGATCCATCTTAAGAGTTATATCTTGTTCCCAAAATTCAATTTGCAAATAGAATTTATTTTTGCTGATATATCTGCGTAGAAGTACAAAGATTTCTGCTTCAGGTTTTTTTTCTCCTGTGATATTTCTAGTATAATTTTTAGTAACATTTTAAAATAAGAAGATAAAAGCTAACACAAACTAATAGTAAAGGAAAAGAGAAATAAAAAGCAAAAAGTGCATGGAATAAAAAATATAAAGAAGTGGCTTCTGATATTTTTTGCAGTAGTTATAAGTACTAATATATTTCCAGTTATATTATATTATTCTTCTTTCTATAAACTATCCTGTCTATTTATCAAACAATGTCATGTTAATTATTTTCATTTTTACACTAAAAGTGCATGAGGCTTCTAGTCAGCAGTAAACAAAGATAATATTTTTTCTATAATTAAAGAAGTTAATTTTTTCATTTCAGAAAATCAAATTTTGTACATTTTAGTAATTACATGCTCATCAATACACAACTGTCAAATTGTGAGTTACTTTGCTCCATACCCTAAATCAGAGTTCCCAAGTTCCTTTTCTTTTCTTTTCTTTTCTTTTCTTTTCTTTTCCCAGAGTTCCTTTTCAAACCAGCGGGCGGGGGAGGGGAGGGGAGGGGAGGTTCCATGCGCAAGGCGGACAAGTGTCCACAGCTTGATTTGCACAAGTGGCAGAACATTAAGCTTTGTATATAGAACAATTCCATTTTTTCTTCATTCTCTTAAATAAAAATTCCTCTCCCAAATTTTTTTATATTAAATATTTTATGTCTTTTTTCCCCTAAAATATATTTCTTGTATACAAATCACATCGTGTTCTAACTTATTTAATTAGTGAAATATTTTTTTCTGTTGTTCTATTTATATACTATGTTAAGCATTTATAATCAATACATTTCCCCAATTTTTTTTTAGAAAAATCAATACCTGTACCACCCAATGTAGAGTCTTTTTAAATGTCTTTTTAATGTTGTGGTATTTGTTCAGTCTCATCTGTCATTGTTGCTTCCTCTAAGTCTTCTTTTTAAAATTTCAAAAAAGCTTGCTTTTTGCACAGAATTCACCCTAAATGCCTGGTGTTTGGGGGGGTGGGGTGGAAATCACTTCTTTCAGCTTATCCTACCTAAATGGATTTTTTTTTTCTTTTTAAGTTTGTCTATCAGAAAAAAGTATTTTTTTCTTTTATGTAATATTGTAATTGGGATTTCTTAAGCACAATTAAATCTATATTATCAATCATCCATTTGGTATTAAAATACTCTGTAGAATTGCATGTTTTGCCTTCTTCCTGATAAATTATACAAGGACATCCCTCCGAACATTTCTTAATTTTGCAAATGATCCTATAAGACTTTACCAATCTTTATTATATCAATATTATTCTCCCAGTCCAGAAATTCAGAAAACTTAACAATCCCTTCTCTAATATCCTCTCCATGTTCTTCTGAAATTGCTCTAAATCTTAAAATTCTTTTCCCCTAAGTTTCATTTCTGCTTATAAATTCTGTTTTACTTTTCAAGACTTCCACTTTTTCATTAGTTTGCTTTAATGTGCAGTAAGCTGCTGAACAGATTTTTCATTTTTCTTTACTTCTTCTTTCAGAACTTTTTTTATACTTGCAAAACATTATTCCATTTCCTTTTTAACTGCTGTAGTTATATTTTTACCAAAAAATTCAAACAATATCTGCAATAAATCTGATGAAATGCTCTTATTCGTTAAGTAGTTCTAATGAACCCTGATCCTTCTCTCAGTTTGGCAGACACTTTTTTTGTGGTTGCCATGGTTAGAAAGTGAAAGCACAGTATGTCAGTTACTATGGTGAGAATAAAGGGCAAGGTTTTTTTTCAGTTTTGTTTTTTCTGTCTTAAGTCTATTAGTCTATTTAAATAGTCAGATTTCCCAGGTAGGTTCAGTCTGTTAATCTAATTAAGTTTACTATAGTCAAAGATACTTTTGTCAAAGAAAAAAAGCTACTTTTAAAAATCACTGTTCTTGTTTTCAGTTTGACGTTTTCTAATATCCCAATCTTGTCAAGCATTTTGTCTTTAAAATAAAATTCTTTAAAACAGAATTCTTCAGGCAGTCACTGAGATTACTTAATCATCATTGGTGTTCAGAATATCTACCCTAGGTTGTAAAACAGTTAGATCATAAAGTGATTAAACAAATGAGACTTTTGCTCATCAAATATCCATAAAAGGTTGCAGAGCATTTAGAGCACATTGTAAATTCTCGACTCAAACTATTCAGCTCACAATCAACAACAACAAAACTTTTTGAGAGGAACAGCTCTTTCAGAACACAAAGGGATAATACTGTAATTTTTCCTTCTTCCAGATAATTTTTTTGCCAGTTAGAATTGACCATATGTTGGTAATTGTATCACGGTGCTATTTCTGTCTGCAGAACTACTTGCACACATCTAACCAGCCATAATACCTCACCAGAGAGCATTTCCTCTTTTTCTGTTGTAAATTTCATACTGATGATTGTGATAACCTAAGTGAACAGATTTTCTTTTTCCATTTGAATCAAACTTTTTCTTCCAAATCTATTGCTTGGCATCATACATCACTGCCCAGATCCATTTCTAATTATTTATAACTTGCTTGGCAGCACTTTAGCTCTTTGCCTTCTTGGGTCTATTATTTCTTTTTTTTTTTAAAGCCTTATCTCTTTAAAAGAACGGCTTCATTTCTTAGTTATTACCAATGGACCCCTGTAGTTTCCCTCACTCCCTGCTTGACAGTCAAAAAGAGCTAATCCTTCCTTACTTATAGTGGTTCCACACTTGAACATCTAATTGCCCATATTACTCAGATTCTTGGCCTGCAAACACCCTGAATTGCATTTGGATTCTGCCAAATGACATCTTTCAATTTACATTTTCAGTCTTACTACCATGGCACCAACCCAGGCTGTCTGGTCACAGATAAAGAGAACCTACAATAAGCTAAGGTGGAAATTATCTCGGTGCTTTATATATCAGCACTGGCATTTTTCATCCCATATAGTTTTACTTACACCTAAACTAATTTGCTCAAATATCGAAGAACAAAGAAGTGATGCTACTTAGCTAAAAACCAGGACCAGATCTATAGCAGGCAGATGTGAAAGCAATTGTAGAGAATCCTGGGCTGATGGACTTACACAGTGAGCCAATCCTGTCTTACTTTGTTATATATTGTGGTTATTTCTGCAAATTTATTTGGCACTTCTTACAGTAGTTTCTTCCCCCATACATTTTCCTTATTGTGGTATAGAGACTATTAAATTATTTAGAGTAGAAATCTTGGTTGAGAGATATTGACTGGTTCCAGACAAAATTGGCTGTTCTAAAATTAATGAAACCTAGTTATAATTGAGAACCAATTTGGTCTAGTGATTAAGGTGCTGATTAGGAGCAGAAAAAACTGAATTCTAGTCCTGTCTTAGGCAGGATGGGCCAATCATTTCCCCTCAGCCTTAGGAAGAAGGCAATGGCAAAATGCTTTCAAAAACCCTTCCCACAACAATATTGATTTTTCTGTGCAGTCACCAAGAGTTAAGAATGAACTGAAATAGTCCCTCTAAAAAAGAGTAATGACTAATTTATAACAGATAGCTCAATGAAGCCTAAGTCAAATAACGTAGTCTAGACCCAAACCATTGTAACTGGAATGATAGAGAATTCTACAAAGTAGGGTGTGATGCGTGTGTAAGAATATAAAACAAAAGGTGCTAGAATTCAACTTATCAAAATATGAATATCAACATTATCAAATACTCAAACTAAGCACCTTGTTAATGGCTAATCTTTCATTTCTCATCAATGATTGGAAAACTGGTTGCAAGTTAAAAGCAAATAATTTGAAACTTCCTCCTCTTTCTCTCCCTATTATCATATGCCAAACAGACTCTACAGACAGTAAAACTACCTCAAGCAAATTCAATTAGAGTGCTGCAGCAATGAAAAAGTTGAAGGAATAATTAAAAGGCATCACAAGGAAGCTAACTAAACTCCAACCAACAGAGAATGGTCTTATTATCAAGTAGTTTGTTGCAAAGCTTTTAATCCCAATATTTGGGATCTAAAGAAAATTCTAGGTGCTTTTAAATATCCATTACAGAAGACCACTCATTTAATCTGGCTGCTTAACCAGCAAGTCCAGTCCTCAACTAAGAGCTCTTTTTTTTTTTTACTTACCTCATACATTAATAAAGAGAATCTAGAAAATCCTTTTCAGATGTGAATTACCAACTGAAACTTGGCAACAGGGGTATGCAAAATTAGCACCATGTCTTTCTTCATTAAGATCCTTTTTAGGACATAAACTTTTTAAAGTAACTTTAAAAAACTACAAAGAGATGAAAAGAGGCTAATATATATAGACTGAGGGGTTATTTTATAAATGGTGACATCAGACCTACTACAGACATAAACCAGCAATCTAATATTTTATAAATTAACTGCCTACAACATGTACAACTTCTCTACAAAGATGTATACAAAGTATTCTGTTCATTAAAGTCATATATCAGAAATACCTGTAAAATCTTTTAGGCCAGTTTAGTGTTACATACAGTATGTTTGGGGTAGGGGAAGTAGGATGGATATATTTATGAAGCTAAAATGCACTGAGAAACCTATACAAGATTTTCCTTTAACATTGAATTATATCAGTGTCCCATGTTCAAGGGTTTGTTCCTGAGCTAGACTAAGTCAAATGCAAGTATGCCAGTGCGTCTCAAGGCACTGACTTTCATGGGAAAAAAACTGAGGGGACTCAAAGAAAACTGTAATACAGGTATTACTTATGAATTTCCATGCTAAGCAAGTGGGTTGCACCTGATGTTACATTTTTTTTGTCATGGTTGTTAGGTAAATCACTGCAGTTGTTAAGTGAATGTATGGCTGTTAAGCAAATTTGATTTTCTGCCCTTGACTTTGCTAGTCAGAAGCCAGCCACAAATGGCAATTAATTGGTCTCAAGACAATGTAACAGTAAATACCAAGCAGTTGCCAAGCACCTGAATTTTGATCATGTGACCCTGGGATGCTATGGCAGTGCTATATGCAAGGACAGGTTGTAAGTCATGTTTTTCATCTCATTGTTGTTCTAACTTTAAATGAACAAAATGGTTGTTGGATCTAGGACTAGCTGTAGTATTTGCATTATTTCAAGCACATTAGACATTAAGGGCAAGTCTCCATGAAAGGCAAACTACCAGATTACCAAAAGCAGCATAGTAATAAAAGCGTTAAAAGTACAGGCTACATGGTTAGGCTTATTGTTTTAAAACTGGACTTCTCATAACAAATGGTAAGAGGAATATGGAACACTAGACAGATCCAACTTGAAAGGAATCAAGATAGTTACTACAGGAAAAAGAACTTACTATGAAAAAGAACATAAAAAATAGACTTTTATGATGAAAGATAACAGGTTCATATAAAATATTTTCAAATCCTGATTTCTCTTCTTAATGATCCTGTTCTTGGATTATAAACTGCATAACAGCTCAGAAGTCTAACAATATAATATGGTAATCATAGCTGATTACATTTTTGTTTCAAATTTTTGTCATTTAATATTGCCATGAAGAAATTACAGTCAGCATTTGGTTTTCAGCTATTAATCAAATAGTACAGATAAAATCTGCTCAAATGCTCATTAGGATTCCCTTTATAATTCAGATCAGAACTCAAGAAAAAAATACACCTGATTGTGATGCTTCCAGTATTGCACAAACCAAGACAGAATGCAGAGAAGTCACATTTTTTCTCAAGTTTCTAAAATCAATGTCAAGACCTCAATTCAAAAATTGCCCATTTTAATTCCATGTAGACACTTCGCAAATTTGCAAATGCAACAAACATCATCAGTAGAAGTGTTTTTTTTAATGATCTTATGCTTCCTCATCTTTGCACAACAGTGCAAAATGAAATATACTTTGATTCTATTATGTTAAGTATTCACAGAATATCTAAGCATTAACAGCTCTATTCAAAATCGTGAAAATGCTCCATTTATTTCTTTGGGCTTTCCAGAAGAACATTACTTCTCACATGTTAAGGGATTACTTTTATTGTGTTTATACAGTCTTCTGTGTGTTTTTCTTTTTTCCTCTTTTTAGTGGAAGCACGGCTTTAATGTGAACAGTGCTAAGACTTCAGTTTAATTTTGCAAACCCATATTTTTTTAAAAATAATTCCAGAATCTTCACAATAATTGTCACATGCTAAGAGTGCTTCTGCTGAAAGCTCATTCAGCAATTTGTTTTCCTTCCCCCATTTAACAGCTTCTCTTTCCATAAATCTCACAATGGTAAGACAAATGGAGCTTAAGTCATGTGAAGGATCCTCAGTTTATCCAGAAGCAATTCTGGCATGGCTGATATGAAAATTGTGGACAGAGCATCCATTGTGCTTCAGTCTCTTTTTAGTTATGTAGAGTCAGCTTTGCTGGTTTAGTTCACTGTAAAGCAACATCTGCTTGTGACACCGCCACCCCCCCCCCCCGCAGCCTTCTGCATTCTCTAAATCTGTTCCAGAGAACTGGGGTGTCCTCTGAAGCAAATCTGTGGCATGCAAACATGTATTGGAGAAGGGAAAAACAAAGACACGTTCCGCTGAATGTAATTCTGCTTACGAAATATTGAATTTCGCCCCAAATCAAAATTGAAGACCTTGTCCCCCCAATCTTGAGATTCATAAAATCTAAGGTGCAACTTTAATTCAAATAATCCTTTCATATTTTTTATGCTTTCCAGAGGAGAAAGTTCCGCAGTTAAAAGAATTAGCAAACACTTCAAAACCATTATGTATGTAACAGTTACATCTGGTCAAACACAATGAAGCTATGCATTTTTAATCACAAGCAGTAATATAAGTCTATGTGGCAACTAATATACATCTATAATTTTTGTGTGATGATTATACATCTATAAAAAGAGGACAATTTTCACTAATGGATATGATGCCATAATCACACATAATCAGTTCCATTTGCTAATATCCTGAACAACTCAAAGAGATCTACAGTAATTTCTATTTTCAAATGGAGAAGAGCTATCATATGTGAAAAATGAATGATGTTGCTTGGTCTTCTCATAAAGTTATGAGATATTAATAAAAAGAAAAATAAATGTGGATAGAAAAAGAACATTTATAGCTAAGATAAGTGCTTCAAAGAGGATTTTTAAATAATGCTTTTATCCTGACAAAAACAAATTGATAAAAGCAAGATATAGAATTAACTTTGTTCTTTCTGTGCAAAATCTGACAACTACGTAGCATTTGATTGTGGAATGCAGATATGTATGCATGCCAAATATTTTCATTTAGTTTTTTAAAATTATATTCTTTGCATTTATCCTTACAATATCTTTATGAGTAGAGATGGCAATAGAAGACAAAAGGACAAGGCAAATGGGTAACAATATATCTCTGCTAGTACAATACAGTACTATGTGTTTAAGATGGCAACCATTTGTCCATACTGTCACCAGTTATTGACTCAACAGCCTTCTGCAATTTTGCAGCCTTCCTGCCAGTCTAAATGCCAAGTCGTTTCTGAGATTGAACATGCACCTTCTCTCAGGCATGGATGTGCTCTCAAGCTTTCCTCAAGCCCTTCCCCGCCATGTAGGGGAAAAAGGATTTGTTTTAAAAGACAGGGGTGCAATTAGAAGAAAAGAAGCAAAAAGTTTTGCTTCAGACTCAAGTTTATCTTTTAAAAATATATAAATATTTTAGGTAGGAGTGGCATCAAATTTAATTCATTTTGTCTCTTGGTGCTGAGGTCCAACATTCTTTATATATTTGTACAAGCTTAGTAATTGTATAAAAGTGTTGCATTTATCATAGTTCGTCAGTAAATATATTTGTTTCAAATATTTTGAGTTCATACATTTCCTGCAGATGAGGATGAGAATTATAATAAATCAGTGTCATCTTGTATTCTTTGTTGTGTTATAATTAAACTTGCCCCATACTGAAGGAGCAAATCAAGATTCTTCTTTTATTTGCATTAGAGCAACAGGCAATGAAAGTACATCAAGAGCATAAAATACCAAGAGTCAAATTTTAAACATAAGAAGACAAATTGAAATTACATTCTGATAATTTACAAATAGATACTGAATCAAAAATGTTTCATATTGATAGTGAAATATATAGCAGTATGGCTTTGTGTCAGGTTATTATAAATTATAAATAAATATAAAATTCAAATTTTGTCGTGGAATTTAAAGAGAAGAAAAACAACACATGCATTTAACAATGGTTTAACACTACTGCAAAAAAGGTCAAATATATGGAATTTACTTGAAAAAATGTGGATTTATTTAAAAATAATTATTCACAGATTTGGAAAAATATAGCGGTAGATATTTCCAGATGGAAAAAGTTGAAACTGTCTTGGTTAGGAATAACCGCAGCTGTTAAAAATGATTTTTTTTCAAAGACAATGTTGTCTTCCATGGATATATATTGAAAATAAAATATTAAGTGACTGGCATAAACAAGTTATGAACTACACATGATCCAATAAAAAACTAAGGACTACATTCAAAATTTTGCATGATTGAAAAGAGTAGGGCAGACTGGTGTGTCCAAATTTTAAATTGAATTACCGTGCCAGTTGCTTAATATGGATTAAGGAGTAAGTTGTTTATCCTTATAAATCAGCACTTCTACAGAAAGGCAAGATTTCTCAATGATCTGCATAAATATATCTGGATTAATACAAAGAGAAAAATCAATTTATAGGACATCATGGAATATTGAGCAATATATTGAATGTCTGTTATAATTACAGAAATAGAATTAATACAGATTTTTCTCTTTTTGCTCAGTTAAATGTTTACTTTAAAAACATTTTAAAACTTTCAAAAAAGATATTATCTATAAATGGATACTGAAGTGATAATGCTAACTAATCTATATACCATAAAATTCTCCTGTTGTAACCTTCAATTAGCCAAAACGGTACATTCTGGGACTTATAGCTGCTACAGCACTACTGCCGTCATCCATGGGCATGTGATTGTGATTTTGATGTTCTCTGCCAGTTTCCCACAACTATTGTCAAAGGGGAAGTTGGCAAGAAGATAGAAGTCGCTGTCCTTCCCTTTCCCAATGGTTTTTGCTCACTTGTGGGCATTCTGTTTCTCTACTTAAGAGTAGGAAAGTATCATGGCTTCTGGCTTTACTTTTTCAGGAAATTCTAAATCAGAATTTAGCTTGTAAGCAGCACTAAAAAAACTGTGGAAATAACTGTGTGTTCTGTTTGGCTTTTCTTAATGGCCAACAAACAAAAAATAAACCAACCAACAAACAAGAGACAATCAAGAAATAAACCTAGCATGTTGTTCATCTCCAGTAACACATAATTTTTACTTTTGATTTTTTTTATTATACAATGTGGCCAGTTTGTTGATCTTGTCTGAACAATAAACTAAATCACAACAGTAGGGTTTTTTTAAGCCATAACACTCTCTGTTAAGAATAAAGAAGCAAATATTGAACCCAACTTCTGTTATTACGCTAATATGTTGTTTGATTCATACTACAGTCCAGGGGTGGGATTCAAACTTCTTAACAACTGGTTCTGTGGGCATGGCCTAATATCTGGGTGTGGCTTGATGGTCATGTGACTGGCTGGGCGTGGCTTGTATGTAAATATTGTAAATATATATGTAAAGATTGAATTTTTTATTTTTTTAAAAAGAGCAACTTTTACCCAAAATCAGGCAAAGCAGGCAGGTAGATTGAGTTGCTTGCAGAATCACAGATTCACTCAGAGATCTACCTTTCTGCAATCTGCTGCCTGAGTCTACACTAAAAAATAGAAGCTTCAATTCTAAGGAAGGTTCAGCTATGCTTTCAGGCCACTTCTCCCTCCCACAACCCCCTGAATACCACCCCTGACTGGGCCTCAGGGAGGCTTCCTGGGTGGGTGGGGTGGGGAGGGGCCAGCCACTGGTGTGATTTGCCGGTTCTCTGAACTGTGCAGAATCGTAACAACGGTTCTATAGAACTGGTCCGAACTGGTAGAATCCCACCCCTGCTACAGTCCATATTTACTCTGGGCACTTGAAAATAACAGATGGAATCCTATGAAATCGAAAAATTCTTCATTTCATTTCTCATGCAAGAATATTGTTCTACTATTATGTATATTGCACCTAAGATTAGAACTTTAGTACAAAATTAGTATGTTATTTGAATTTACAATATCTATGGGAGGAAGACTAAAAATTAGATGCTGAATCCCTAAAGAGTAGAATTTGATGAGCTAAGATGTAAAGTAGATATGATCTCTGGTTTAATATCCTGAAGAAGAAAGGAGTCCAGGTAGAATCTGAAATGCTATAGTTATAAAATGCTAAAAATAAAGGGGATATATGTATAGAAAATGGAAGAATAAACATAAGGATATACATAACAGCAACCAGAAATGGAAAAATGTGTCACTTGGTTTTAAACTGAAAATAAAGCTCACAAGAAATGCCCAAACCAACAAGAACAGCATTTTTAGCTATGCCAAAATCAAAAGGCTGTGAGGCTCTTGTGAGGAGACAAAAGGCAGAAAAGTTGTGTGTCTCTTGTGTGCAGAAAGAAGCACATTGATAACAGGTGGCCATATTAACTTTTATTTTTTATGTCCATCTTCCTTCAGATGGGAAACAAATCCCTTGCTAGCCATTGGGATAGGAAGGGAGCTGAAATTTCAAGATAGACCAAAGAGGATAAACAAAAGCTTAGCTAGAAGTAAATAGAATTTAAGTCCCCAGCATGAGATGAAATGCATCAGAAAAACCTGAAGAAACAGAAGAGATGACTGCAGAACCTCTAACTGTAGTTTTTGAGAACTCCTGGAGAATTGGAAAAGTACCAGAAGAGTGGAGAACAGAAATCTTGTCCCCATTTTTAAAAGAGGAGGAGGACCACCCAGGAAATTACAGACATGTCAGTTAGGCAATGTCTATGAGCAGATTATTAAACTGCATATCTGTGAACATGTGAAAGGAATGCAGCAATTAATAAGAGCCAGCATGGGTTTGTTGCAAATATGTTATGACAGATTCATCTATGTTTTTAACAGAGTTATTAACTTAATAGTATGGAGAAATTCTGTAGACACACTGTATCTTGATCTCAGCCAAGCATTAAACAATGACCCACAATATCCTAATTAAAACTGCTAAAATACTTGAAGAAACAAGTGTTAGCTGGCTTTATCAGTTGTTGAATGATTCTCCATCAATTTGGAGAGTAGTATTGAGTGGAGTGCCTCTAATTCAGTTCTGAGCTCTGTGCTGTTTAAATGTTTATTAATGATCTAAAAGAAAGTTTGAGGAGCTGGCATATAATCTGCATGGCATCAAACTAGGAGGATTGGATACTGTCCTCCCAGACAAAGAAGAGGTTCAAAAAAAAATTCTAGAGATTTTAACAATGAGCGGAAATTAACAGGATAAAATCTAGCATGAAGAAATATATGGGGGATGGGAATGAAAGGCCCAAATACACAATTTGGCTTTGTAGTTGTACATGGGAAAGGAACTGAATATTCTACCAGCTCACAAGTTGAATATATGTCAACAGCATGTTGCAGCTGCTAAAGAGGCAAATCCTATTTTGGGACCTAGCAGAGTCCGGATCACAAAAAGCAATTGACCTGCTCTACACTTCCTTTTTGGCCCCACTTGAAATACTTTTTTCCAGTTCTGGCACTACAGTATCATAAAGACATTGGCAGACTAGAGTTCAGGGGACAGTTAAACAAAATGGGTATGTTTACGCTGTGGGAGAGACTCAGATGAGACATGACTCGAAGGGAATGGGACAAATTGCCATGGCCAACTCGCCACAACCAACTCACCCTGGCCAACTTGCAGCAGGCGAACTCGCTATGGACAATTTGTTGCAAGACAATTAATTGTGGGACAATTTAACAATTCTATTTAATTATTTAAAATAAATATTATTTTAATTTTTTCCATTTACATTTCATTGTGTCTCTCCTTTTGCATCCTTTAATGATTCTATTCCACCATGTCTTCGATATTAGTGTAACTCTTGTCCCGCAGTGAGTTGTCCTGTGGTGAGATGGTCATGGCGAGTTGTCCTGCAGCAAGTTGGCCATGGCGAGTTGGCTGTGGTGAGTTGGCTGGGCAAGTTAGTCATGATGAGCTGGCTGTGACAAATTGTCATAGACTTGATCTAGAATTATCATATAGAGGAAGAAGCAGAAGTGTCCTCTGCTGCCCCAAAGAGCAGTCCAGAACCCTTAGACTGACATTCAAATCATGCTTGGTGTTGCATGACCAGCAAATTTATAATGTATATAATATATGACTGGAAAGTTTTATTTAGAAAAATGTTTGGCTTGATGCAACAGAGCTTTCCTCTATGTTTTTATATGGCTATTTTGCATTTTAATAAAATTTCAAGGCATCCCCGCTGAAGTCCAATACAAAAAAGTAGGCAAAAGAATTTTGAGCCTCATATTTTGTTTTACAAAAACTAAAATGAATTCTAAGTCCATACATATGAAACCACTTAAAAACAACTCATTTTCCTCTTTTCAGAATGAAATCTTAGTTGCACTACTAAATAATTAGAATTCAGAAAGCCTTACTAATCTACTTTAAATCATCCAAAAATCTATCAATAAATTCTAATCTACCATCTGCTCACTTTTGTTTAGAAATGGGGCGTTGTTTTTAGACTTCATAATAGTTTTTTTATTTAGAAGCTGGTTTCATTCAACAGGAATGACATAATTTTTAAAGCTAAGACCCTATACTTGTATTCAACACCAATAGTTAATGACAACGTTGTTGTTGTTTTTCTAAATGGCTACAAACAAGTCCAATTTTACCAGCATAAAACAACGAACAGCAAAGGTTAGGCAAACTCCTTAAGATTTAACTCCACTCAAAAGAGTCCTCATTAGTGAGGTCAATTAAAGTAACTGATACTGCTTATGTATACATAAGTATTCATTACAGAATTATGTTACTGATAAGGAGCCAGCCTTCAGTTTCCTCAATTAATATCCAGTTACTTTAAACATTCTGTATGCAAAGCTGGATCTAATCGGGGTAAATGTTTCCTGATTCCCTTGTACTTCAGAATGTTTCCCAGAGACTAGATGTCCATCTGTCAGGGAAGCATTAATGCAGATTCCTGCATGAGTGGGAGGTTGATTTCTATGGGCTAAATGGTCCTTTCAGCTTTATGAATTTATGATGCATCTTTTGCTTTTTAAATGGTGAATGTCAAATCAGAAAAGCTGAATTAGAACAATCTTTCCCACTTTCCCCTCCATGTATGTTGGATCCAGAATCATTGTAAGAATGTTTACATTATTTTCAGTGCCTTCTTGTTATTTTTTCATTCTTGCTTCAAATGTTATGAATTTTGGGTGTCTATTTAAAATCAGGGGGCTGAGCAAGCCATGATTCTGGAAAAAATTGTTGAATAAACTGTCAGTCATTCAGAGACAAGTGAATGAAATGATCTTAGAAACTAGATAAACTATTAGAATAGACCCTTGTCTTGTAGCAGGAGAGTAATAAATTCTGAAGGAACACTATCCTAACTGCAGAAAGGAGATGCAATGGGACAGGAGTTTGCCAAATTTAGCTTTGGAACAGTGACAACTGGGGCAGAATAAACATCCTTCTTCACATTTGCTCCAATGCAAATTCACCAAAAATAATTGACAAGATGAGTACTTTTAAATATTCCAAAATGTCCCAGCTAGCAGATCCTTGTGGCACAGGGGAAGAAGTTCTCCCTTACGGAAGGAAAGGATACATACCCAGCTATTTTGGCACAGGTCTGCTCTGTGTTGAAAGGGAGACGAAGGCATTTCTTAAAGGATATGTACTTGTGCCTATATGTAGGGGGGTCAAACTCTTTTTTGTCCCTTTCCAGCTCCCAGAGTTCCATAGGAGGTGTTAAGTTTGAGCAATGAGAGGCTGAACCAGAGCATGAGTGCAACAATACTTTATTATAACAATAAAGGGCTGACTGTGCTTGCCACGCTTGGAACTGGCTCGCAGCAATCAGCAACTGGTTGGACCCCGCAGCCTGCTTTTATAGCTGGCTGCTGGGGAGAATCAACCAATGAGGAAAGGGGGAAGAACGCCCACACAAAGTGAGTGGACCTGAGTGAGAACTCCTAGAGTCCTCAGGACATAACACCCCTTCCCCCCAGATGCGAACACGCATAGTCCTTGAGGTAGACGGGGGGTTTGTGTTGGCGCCCGGAACGGCGCAGCTCGGGAACATTGTCTGTCCGTTCAGGATTAGTCTGTGACGGTTGAGCCGGCAGCGTGTCGCCAACGCGCTCTCCGGATTGGGCATCCTCGGGACTCACAGGGTTGGATGCTGGGGGCGAGTTCCCGTGGGCTGGATCAGGCTGGTCAACTCTCGGGGCGCTGTTGTCCGAGTTCGGGCTGACCGGAACGACTGTTGGTGCGGACTGGACGTTGGGTGCGATGAGGCTGAGAGGCGGATGGGGCGGTTCCCCTTTGTCTGGTGACTCTGGATTTCTGCTGGCAAGGGTGCTGTGGCGCCTCCGCAGTTGGTCTATGTGCCTCCTCCAGACGCGACCATCCTCCAGCCTGACCCTATACGATCTCGGCCCGGTGATGGCGATGACCTCGCCAGGAATCCATAGTGGGTCCCCAGCGAAATTCCTCGCGAATACCGGCTCCTGTAACATAAAATGTCTAACCCCCGCAGTGGAAGCGAGGGGAGAGTCAGGGCAGTATTGTGGGTGAAGTCTGTCCAATACAGTCCTCAGGCGCCGGCCCATCAGGAGCTCCGCTGGGGACTTATTGGTGACTGAACAGGGGGTTGAGTGCTGGCTCATCAGGAACCGTGAGAGTTTGTGATGCCAGTCATCCCTGCTGAACCTGGCGAGGGCTTCTTTCGTGGTCCTGACGGTTCTTTCCGTCAACCCATTACTGGCAGGGTGAAATGGGGCTGTAAAAATGTGGCGGATGCCCAGGTTGGCAGCAAAACGGCTGAACTCTATTGATGCGAACTGTGGGCCATTATCGGAGACAATGGCATCGGGTAGTCCGTGCGTAACGAACAGGCGCGTTAACACGTTGGTGATTGCTAGTGTGGTGGTCGTGGATAGCTGTGCTACATCAATCCATTTGGAATAAGCGTCCACGACCACTAGGAACATCTTCCCATGCAAGGGGCCGGCCAGATCGATATGGATTCTAGACCAAGGGCCGCTGGCGCTCTCCCATCTGGTAGGGGTGGCAATGGGGGGAGCAGGACGGGATTCCTGGCAAATGCTGCAGGAACTTACCCAATTGACAATGTCCTCGTCTAGACCCAGCCACCACACGTAGCTGCGTGCTAATGCTTTCATTCTCACGATGCCAGGGTGTCCCTCGTGCAACGCCTCCAGGACTCGGGTACGCAGCGAGGTCGGAATGACCACTCGAGTGCCCCATAGTAGACAACCCTGCAGACTGGACAGCTCCTGCATGCGAGTCTTAAATGGTGTTAATTTGTTATCAACGATGCCACCCGGCCACCCCCTCCTCACCCAGTCGAGCATCTGGGCGAGCGTTTGGTCTGCCTTGGTTTTGGCGGCGATGTCAAGGGCAGTGATGGGCAGGTCCAACTGGGTGATCTCGAAAATGGCATTGACAGGAGCGGGGTCTTCAGCCGGAGCGGGTAAGGGGCAGCGACTGAGAGCGTCGGCGTGGGACAGTGTTTTGCCCGGGCAGTGAATAAGTTTGTAGGAGTAGGCCGCTAGGAAGAGTGTCCACCTTGTCATTCTAGGGGAGAGGACCTGAGGGGTCTGTTTGTCCCTGGCCAGTAGGCCCAGGAGGGGCTTATGGTCCGTAACCAGTTCGAAAAAATGGCCAAAAAGGAATTCGTGAAACTTTTTCACGGCTGCAACAGCTGCTAGGGCTTCCTTGTCGATCTGGCTGTAATTGCGTTCCGTGGCCGAGAGTGTCCTTGAGAAAAAGGCGATGGGAGCCTCGGCGCCATTTGGAAGTCTGTGACTAAGGACCGCCCCAATTCCAAAAGGGGATGCGTCTGCTGCCAGTACTAAAGGAAGGTTAGGGTCGAATTGGATAAGCACCGCCTCTGACGTGAGTAGTGATTTGACGGCGTTGAACGCCTGGTCTTCTTTGTGCCCCCAGTGCCACGGTGACTGTGAAGGGGTTCGGCTACTGAGGCTTTATGGGGCAAGAAGGATGCGTAAAAGTTCAGCAGCCCCAAGAAAGCTTGTAGCTCCGTTTTGGAGGTTGGAGTGGGAGCCTCGTGGATTGCCCTAACCTTGGACTCCAGGGGGTGAATGCCAGAGGCGTCAATTTTATAACCCAGAAAGTCCACCTGTCTAGTGGCAATGGCGCATTTTTCTTTTTTTAACTTGAGGCCATGCTGTCTGAACCTCTCTAACACTGCTCGCACTCTCTGGAAGAGTTGGGGTCTGTCCCTGGCCGAGACCAAGATGTCGTCGAAGTAGGGTACTACACCAGGGAGGCCCTGTAAAATCCGCTCCATGAGGGACTGAAAAATCCCTGGGGCAACACTTACGCCAAATTGGAGACGCTTGCATCGGAAGGCACCCCTGTGAGTGACGATGGTCTGAAGTTCCGCTGTTTGGTTATCAACAGGGAACTGCTGATACGCTTGAGACATGTCCAATTTAGCAAAAATACTGCCCAGTTCGAATGTGTGCAATAAGTGCTGAATGACGGGCACAGGGTAGGCGCTAACTTGTAAATATTTATTGATTGTTGTCTTGTAGTCCGAGCAAATTCTCAGGCTACCATCTTTTTTGAGGGGTGTGACAATGGGCGTCTCCCACTTGGCGAAATCAGTTGGCTCAATGACCCCTTGTTTTAATAGTTTATCCAATTCAGCGTCTAGTTTTGGCCGAATAGCAAATGGAACTCTACGCGGTTTTAGTCTGATTGGGACTGCCTGGGGGTCAACTGCGAATGAGATGGGGGTTCCATTATAACACCCCAGCTCCTCGCTGAACACATCAGCGTAATCAGCGAATAAGGAGTCAGTGTCTAAGGTTGAGACAGCATGGACTCCTGTTAGCCCTAGGCCGAGGTGGGGAAACCAATCGAGCCCCAATAAGGTGGGTAGATTGCCGTTAACTACCACTAGAGGTAGGTGACCTTTAAAAGTTCTAAAACTGACAAAGAACTTGCCTCTGCCGATCACAGGAATGGTCTTCCCCTGGTAGTCCTTCAGGCCGAACTGGCATCTTTGAAGCCGGGTGGTAGATAGGCTGGGGTGGAGTCTCTTGAGGGTGTTCCACGAAATTATTGAGAGCGCTGACCCAGTGTCAACCTCCATGTTGCACGGTTTACCTTCTAGGGAAACGGAGAGAGAAATTTTACTAACAGTGTGGCAAGTACGTTTGGCAAGGCGGTGCGTGCGACAGTTTAATACTTGCCTCTGTGGTCCCGAGTGCGAGGGAGGGAGTCTGTGTGCAGCGCTTTGGGGTGTTTGGCAGACTCTCGCGATGTGCCCCCTTTTATGGCAGTTGTTGCAGGTGGCTCCTTTAAACTTGCAGGTGGCCCTTTGATGCGATCCCCCACAGGCTAGGCACAGTGTGATGTGCTTGGGTGGACCGGTGTTTTCTTGTTTGGCCCCTACCTGTGGCCGTTTGTCGTAGGCGAGGCGGTGGACGTCGTTTTCGTCGTTGAGGGTTTCCTCTGCTACCACCTCCTCGGAATGGATTGGGAACGATGCCAGCTTGGCGCTTGGACCCTGTATTTCGGTGGCTGAGTTCGTTGCCAGCTCGGCTGCCAGAGCCTCCTCAACCGCTTGTGCGAGGTTGAGGTCTTTTTTTGCTAGAAGACGCCTCTGTAGGTTGAGGTCCTTGACCCCACAGACTAATTGATCGAGGAGCATGTCCTCCAGGTATGTTCCAAACCCGCAGTGCAGAGCTGCTGTTCTGAGGGCGGCCATATATTGATTGATAGTCTCCTTACTCGATTGCTTCCTCATACGGAAAGTGAACCTCCTGGCGATCTGTGAAGGCCTGGGAGCGTAGTGGTTAGTGAGGATCTCAAGCAACTCGGACCACGGGACGTTTTTCAACTCTCTTGGAGCTACGAGTGCTGCGGCAGTATCGTAAACGGTGGCTCCGGAGTAGATTAGGAAATAGGATTTTTTCCGATGCTCTCCCGCATCCGCCAGGCCGACCGCATCGATGTAATGATTGAAGCGGTTCTTATACGATTCCCACTTCTCTTCGTCTGGTTTGAACGCCGGGAATACTGGGTTGGAACTCATGGTGCTGGAAACGGTTGGGTTACCTGCGGAAAAATCTCTCTGGGGACAACGGGCGCTCGTGGGTTGCAAGTGATATCAGCTCTGGAGAGGTTTTTTGCTACCCTCTCTTTCTCTCTGGGTTAACTATATTGGCTGTTAGCCGTTGGAGGTGTCTAGATTCGCGCCAGCGTGGGCGTTAGTGACTTATTACAGCGCTGTGCTGTGTCTCTCTTGGTTCGAAATTCAAATGACACCCGTTTGAAATTCGCGCCTAATACTGAGCGGCTGCGGCTCGCAGCGCTTCACTTTCCCTGTAGCTGGGCTAACAAGCGGCTACAGACGCTTCTAACTTTTCGAAACAGACCGCTTTCTCTGGCTGCGGATCAGTGTTCGCTCTTTTGTTGGCTGACCGCTCTCTCTGGCTGCGGGTCAGCGTTTCTCTTGTAGCCGACCGATTGCTCTCTCTGGGCTGCGGATCGGTGGCTAGTGACTCAGTGGTTGCATGGTGCTTCTGGTAGCCATCCCATCCTCGTCGCCAGTGTTAAGTTTGAGCAATGAGAGGCTGAACCAGAGCATGAGTGCAACAATACTTTATTATAACAATAAAGGGCTGACCGTGCTTGCCACGCTTGGAACTGGCTCGCAGCAATCAGCAACTGGTTGGACCCCGCAGCCTGCTTTTATAGCTGGCTGCTGGGGAGAATCAACCAATGAGGAAAGGGGGAAGAACGCCCACACAAAGTGAGTGGACCTGAGTGAGAACTCCTAGAGTCCTCAGGACATAACAGGAGGAATTGAAGAAAGAAGAAAATCAAGGTTTCACAATGCAGATTGTAGGTTGGGAGAGGTTACCGTTATAACTATAGGTTATATTTAAATTAGAAAAAGATGTTTATCAGGTTCAGAACAAGCTTTGCTACCCAAGAGTTTTACTTCTGGACCCTGAACCTAAAAGTTTGTCATATATGTCCCCCTTTTTGTCCTCATTTCCTCCATCTGGCAGGTATAGCCTTAAAATAAAACATTGTCTGGCTTTTTAAGTATCTAACTCGCATATGTATTCCTAAATAATTTTTTTCCATGGCGCAGCTCTTTCCTAATAAATGTCTGCTTCAAGTTAACAAATCCAGCTCTGTCACCTTAATTACTTCATTAGTATCCTCTGGTCAGTTGCCCTCATGCCCTGCTTGAAGTTGACAAGACCTTAATCAGTTTCAGGCTAACAGCATTTCTCTCCTAACCCAGTCTAGCACATTTCTGCAGTTTAAAATCCAGTTTTTCAGATATTAGAAAAAGTAATTTCATATACATGTAGACCTAAGTACATTTCAGTTTTTCATGGAAATGTGTGTTGCTAAAGCCCCCCAGTTATGTTGTCCTCCTTTGCTTATTCAGATATTTGGTAACCTTAGTTATATAGCAGTGGTTGCCAATCAGTGGGCCAGGAACCACTGGTAGTCCGTGAGAAAATTTTGGTGGTCTGCAG
Organism: Pseudonaja textilis; assembly: GCF_049901715.1. Taxonomy (NCBI): domain Eukaryota; kingdom Metazoa; phylum Chordata; class Lepidosauria; order Squamata; family Elapidae; genus Pseudonaja; species Pseudonaja textilis. Next base: position 25,922,685 of record NC_141995.1, on the reverse strand, counting down.
AGAAATGTCACTCCAAAGCAATTAATCCAGGCTGTGCAGGAACACAAGGCTGTGCCACCCACCTGGCCCATGGGAACACAAGGCTTGCGTCACTTGCATTGCAAACAACACGAGGTAGTGAGGGGAGGGGGAAGGGTGGAGTGGGGGATCTTGCCCCACTCGCCCCCCATACCTCACCTGGCCACCGGGATGCTTCTTTCCACTTCTTTCTTCTTCTGCTTTTGGCTATATGCAAGGAAAGCTGCAAAAGTCTTTCTTTCTCCCCCTTTGCAAGGCATCCTGCTCCAAGAGGCTGTGCTGGCATGACAAGTCTCACAGAGACTCATTTCTGGCAGCATTTGGGGGAGAGAAAGAAAGACTTCTGCTACTTCTGCTGCTTTCATTGCATGAAGCCAAAAGTCTCTCTCTCTCTCTCTCTCTCTCCCTCTCCCTCTCCCCTTGAGAACGGAGCTGGTGAAGGTATCCTGTGATCCCAAATAAAGAATGATTGATCGGTAGGAAAACAGGGTGGGGAATTTTCCTGCAGATTTTTTGGGGGATTTTCCCAGGGTCTCTGGTCCATGGGATTTAAAATTATGAGTTTGGTGGTCCCTGAGGTCCAAAAGGTTGGTGACCCATAATATAGGATATGATAGTACTACAGAGTTGCAGATCTGTGTCCTCTTGTTGCAGTATTTTGTTATTAAGACAGATCTCTTCTTCCAAGAATTTTTATTTCATGTTTTTTTTAGTTGAATTTCAAAATGCTTTGCAAAAGTATACATCTTTCCTATAAGTTTTACAAGAAATGTAAGCATTTACTCGATATAACATAGTTGTTTTGCTTGCCATAATACACTTTATTTATTGTAATCAAAAGCTTCCTTTGCCATGTATTAAGAACAAGAGAAAATCCAGTCTATCTTCTCTGTTCCTTGATTTGTATGCTGAAAAAGCAAATCTGAATGATTGAAATAGATGCCACAATATATAATGTATGCAAAAAAAAAAAGTGTAATTATGTCAAAAGCTTTAATATCCTTTAATTTCCTGCTTCAGCATGAGTACACATCTGGCTTGTTCTCTTGAACTTTTATTAATTAAGAGAAGAATACCAAACCTCAGTATTAATAAAACAAAAATAAAACAAAAGCAGGAGAAGAATCCATTTCATAAATTGTTCAGTGCTTTAAAGCTGTGTGTTTGTGTCTGTGTGAGGGAGAGAAAATATCAGTGGAAAACAATACTCCACACAATTTCTGTGTTATCTGGGCATAGTAATCTTTTAAACATGGACTTAATCCAACATAAATGTATGTCTTTATTTACCACTGCTCTGATCTATAGAACATTATCTCTTCCCTATCTCAAGCTTTCCTTTTTATTCCCACAATCAACCAAAGTGAGAAGACAGGATATTTTCATGGCAAGGAAGTGAGGGCTCTGGCATTCCAAGAAATCTTAGCCTAGAACGAAAGCCTCACTATCTCTTAATTCCCCTTCCTCTTTTAATACAGTTTCCATTCTTTTAGAGTTTTCTGTTGAACTAATGAATCTCCATTTCAAACAAATCTATTGCCATTATGGAACTACAGCACACAATTTGGTTTGGTTGCTGTTATTCAGATAGCAATAGTCTGTGAACATTGGTACAAAATCTTTAAAATGTACCAGGGCACTAAAATTAATACTAGACAATGCAAAATATTAATTTTAATAGGGAACAGTTAATCCTCACCTCACAGTCAGTCAGACTACAGATATTGGGATAGAAACAGAATATAATTGGAGTTATTGTCCATAAAAAATGTTAAAATCTGACAATGTGGTATGTTAGGATACTTGCATTTAAAAGGCAAGGTTCACCAGTTATTATATCATTGTATAAGATTCATATAATCATATTCTGACAATTAATAAAACATTATTTACAATTGTTTTATAACAATATTTATAAATTTTAAGTTTTTATACATTTCCAAGACATCACAATGACAATTGCATTTAATTGCACAGAATAGGAGTCAAACACCAGGAATGAGGAGGGTGGGGAGTCATCAGCAAGTTTTCTCAGAGCCAGCCAATAGATATCTTTAAAACAAAACAAAACAACTAGATTTGCAATTCCACATCTTTGTCTCCATTCCCTTGTTGGTGTAGGGAAGAAAGCAGGAGAACAGCAGGTGGTAGCGGATCTACAAAAAGTGAGATGCTCCACCCTTTAATTATCTGCTGAAAGCATCCATAAGCAGATCAGAAGAAACCACTGGAGCCATTATTCTCTGCTCCTTCTTTCACATGCTGATTCTTTTCTCAAAGGAGCTGACTACCATAATCATGTAAATATCATAAATATTTTGGGAACAGGCAATTTTCTTGGTGAAAGTTTTCACTTAGCACTACACTGTAATCTTATTAGTCAGATGGTCTTTTTAAAAAGAACAGAATAGTGGGATCTTATTCTTTTATAACCTTTTAATGCCATATTTAATTTTGTTCAGACTTCCTTTTTTAAATGCATCATTCTTTAGAGTGATCAAACCAGAGAATAGAAAGAGGCTTATTCAGGCATTTACTAAATATTTTATATACTAAACTATTAATGCACAGAATCAGAGGCAAAAAAATTTAAAGTTATCACCAAACATACCCCAGTTACCAAATTGAAGGGCAGCTACCGTAATAGCTTTTTTCTGTTCCTAAGGTGACTATCAGAGTCTGCTGCTCCATATTAATTCTAACTTACAGAGAATTAAGTTAAAATATTCAAAATAATATTCTTCAATGGAGATACAGAAAATGCTTTCTAGTCACCAATGTATATCTTTCTTCAACTTCTGTGCCTTGTTCTGATTTCAGCTTTTCCCTGTATTCTTTACTTTTATTCTATGGCAATCATTTGTCTGGAATGGTATAGGACTGTGATGGCGAACCTATGGCACGCATGCCACAGGTGGCATGCAAAGCCATTTGTGCAGGCACGCGAGCTGCAGGCAAACTTACCTCACTGCACATGTGTGTGCATCACAGCTGATTTTCGGCCAGTTTGATGCCTTTTTCAGCCTCCCAAAGGCTTGAGGAAAGCTTCTGCAGGCTTTGCAGGCTGAAAACTAGTCTTGGATTTTGGTTGGGGTTTCTTTTTGGATTAGGTGGGTTAGGATTTTTTTTTTTTGGATTAGACACAAGATTACCCACCTAATCCAAAAAGAAACCCCAACCAAAATCCAAGACAGAGAACAAGAAAACGGCAAAGCCCTCCTCCCATATATAAAAGGCACTACAGACAGAATCAGCAAGATCCTCCAAAAACACAACATTAAAACAGCATTCTGCACAAACAGAAAAATATCCACCATCCTAAGAAACCCCAAAGACAAAGTCGAATTAGAAAACCAAGGAGTATATGAAATCCCCTGCACTGCCTGCCCTGCCACATACATTGGACAGACTAACAGAAGAATAAGTGCACGCATTGAAGAACATAAGAACTCAATCAAAAAAGAAGAAACGACCTCTTCCCTGGTCCAACACCTCAAAGCCACAGGACATGAAATTGACTTTAAAAATACCAGAACTATTGCCAAAACCGAATACTTCAACAGCAGAATAATCAGAGAAGCCATAGAAATAGAAAAACGCCCACACAGCATGAACAAATGAGATGACACCTCCCGCCTCCCAGCCATTTGGAAACCCGCCCTCATGAACAGAGTACCTAACATGAAGAATGACACCAGACCCACACCCATCAGAGCCACACAAGATGCCACCACCACACTCCCATATAGAAAACAGACTCACACCCACTCAGAAGATGAGACATGACCATGGACCAGAAGCTACACTGCAACCTCATCACTGCCCACTTCAAACCCCTCCGAGCCATACATGAAGCAGGCCGACACCCACTATGGAGATGCAGCGCGACCTCGAACTCGAAGCCGGGCAGCAGGAAATCCAGCCAATCAGAACATGGCCAACCCCCAACCAATCAAAACACAGCCAGGCCCCCACCAATGAGAAGACACCCCCACCCAATCAGAACACAGCCAAGCCCCCACCCAATCAAGTCCCACCCCACTGGCAGTTGGAAAGAAAAAAGCAGCTGCAATCTCACATCACTCTGAAAAGCAAGAACCGAAGACAGAGGCCTGATGATGATGAATGAGACTTCATCGAAACATTGCCTAGATACTTTGAATCTTATGCGGGAGAAAACCCGAACAACCAAAGATCCACATACATACATACATACATACATACATATATATATATATATGGCATTCGGCTTTGCTCGGGTATTTTCCCACGTCATAGTAGCTGTGCTTTTAAAGTTGTACCGACGTTTCAGAATTCAGAATTACAGAAGCCTGATGATGGCAGATGAGATTCTGCTGAAATGTCACTACAACTTTAAAAGCACAGCTACTATGACGTGGGAAAATACCCGAACAAAGCTGAATACCATATGTGTGTGTGTGTGTTTATATATATTATTTTATTAGCAGTGCAATCCAAAAACCAGAAATTTGGCAAAAGCCATTGAAATGCTGGGTAACTTATACACCATTTGCTAATCAGAACTACATGCTATTTGATGGATTGGGATTTTTTTTTAGCTACAACATGTTAGTAGATACAATATTTTATAAGAATTTACAGACAAAATGCAAATTGTAAGCTGTATTGTAATTGTAAGATATATTGGAATATATAAAAGTTAGATTTTGAGCCTTTTTTTGCTTTTCATCCTCTTTTATGCCTCAACTCATCTCAAGGTTACCAGTTCTTCAGAAATGTATATTTTCCAACTGACTACTAGAATATGTATTTCCAACCAACTGGTGTCCTTGAGATGAGATGAAATGAGGCATAAAAGAGAATGAAAAGCAAAAACAAAGTCTATCAAGACCATTAAAAGGTAAGGATGAAAACCCAAAGAAGAGGTTGACAATGGAAGTCTGAAATATACAAGTTATGCAAAAATGCTAGTATTTTGTACAAAGACTAACGGATTGAAGTATGATTAACCTGGTGTCAAAAGGGAAACCATCACCATAGCAAATTAAAAAACCCAGAAAAATATTTCTCATTATTATGTATTTTCTGTGCTGTTTTTTGAGAAATTTGGAAAAATATTACATTGTGCATTTCGGTTAAATTTTAACTGATCCATAAAATAATTAAAGATATGCATATATTACTATTTGGTATTGACTCTCCAAAAAAATTTAATAAAATGGTGTAGAGACAACTATTTATAATATAAGTTCATTTCAATTCATGTACATATACAAGATGCTCAATGTTCAAAAGCAAGAATTTTTTTTCCTTTAAGCAATACTGACATTTTCACAGGAAAAGGAAGCATCGAGTCCTTTAGTTAACTTAAACTGTGCGACTTCTGATTGTGAGATCCATTCTTGTCCTGCAATAAGTCTTAAAGTATTAATCTCAACATATCTTTGTATACTTCAAGGTTAAAGTACTGCATGCGCTTCATTTTCCCCCCCGCCAAAATTTCATTAAAACTCCTGGCCAATTTTTATCAATTGCTTAAACATTTCTGGTTTTTTTTAAAATGTATTTAACTAAAACCAAATGAGGAAATGTTTATACCAAAGCAAAGCAAGACCCAGAAATATATCTCAGGATAACTGATGGTGTGTGTATCTGTGTGTGTGTTTTGTATATAATAAATAAATAGATTGAGGGGTAAGGAGGGCTGGATTTAAACATAAACTAAACAATTTAGAGCTTAAGGCCTCAAAGCCTGAAGGAGAATCTTGAAATTCCACATGTTTTTCATTTGTTGCAATTTTACCATAAGCTCATATTGGAAATTAAATTAATTCTTCAAAAATGACTCACATGACCTTCATTAATTAAGAGATGTTTTGTTTGGCTCAAAGAGAACCTTTACCACCCAATCACAACATAATTGTACATCTTGGCAGCATCCTTGCTAAGTTCAGTTGTTACTTTTTGTTAACTGTTGCCAGATCTAGCCTCTACATCAGGGCTGTCAAATTCGTGGTACATGGACCAGATGTGTCATGTATGGGCCACGCTCATGCCTAGTTTAGTGAAGGGGGGAAGTCATAATACATCACATGACAACGCCGTGATGACACGAGTTTGACACCCCTGCTTTACATTTTCTTAAAGCCTGGGGCCTTACCATATCTAAATCAACCCGCAGGTCGAAATCAGTTTGATGGAGGATGGAAGAATGTTGATTTTGTTGCTAGTTATTGTGAACAACAGTGGTTTGCCAAACACGGTACATCATATGTACACAAAAAGGGACCAGCATAAAAAATTCCAAACTCAAAATCTTTAAGATTTAAAATAGTTGTTCTGACTGCTTTGGGAGTGAATCTAGTTCTTCATTAAGTCCAGAAGGGCATTTTAAATTCAAAATGTGGCATTTCAAGTTAAAACAATTTAAATGGAAAATGTTTGCGCAGCATTAGTAAGCAGTCAAGGAAAGACAGATAAAAAAGTTTAAAGTTCATGCAGGTAGATTGTCCCGTTTAGCGACCACTTGAAATTATTATGGTGCTGAAAAAGTAACTATGATTGATCTTTACATTGACAACTGTTGCAACATCCCATGATGCCAATGTTCACAGTTAACGGGAGGCTTCCAATAAGCATAGTCAACAGAGAAACCAGCAATAAAATTACAGGTTGCATATTAATTACAGGTCTCCCTTAATGATTATGCCACTTAGCAACTGAGTGGTTGATCCTATTTGTGATCATCAAGTAATGACTACCTGAATTTATTATCTCCTGTGGGTTGAATTAACATTGCTACCTGTTTTAGGATACCCTGTATTGTTGTACAACAGTCAGCAAAGAAAAATGAAATGCAGCATATATAAACATTACAAGCCTTACATCTACAGTTTTTTACATTTTTCCACTCTGTACCACATTTCAAATTAGTTTGTGTTGTTGCAAATAATTTAAAACAGACTCTTGTTCTTCCTTTTCCTTTGTGAGCTGGTACCGTTTAACATGATGGTCTCCAGATTTAAAGGGAATGATGGCTGGATGCTATTATCCAATTATTGAAGGCAAAAAGATTGAATTAGTCCGTATGGATGCTGGCTTCATTGCCTTTTCAGAAATGTTAGATAGAACATGATTATTTAATTGTATTTGCCATTTGAGGCAACTCTGAGCACCTTACAATGTGATAAATTAGTACAAAATCAATGGGCATCAGCAGTATCATACCCAGCCCCAACAGGGTACGATAAATGATATTATAATTTGGCACCAGAGTTTTCAAATTTTCTCAAAATGCCAGAGGTGGATGAGCCCATTGTGGCACTGGCCTCTTCTTCAACCTTTCTCAATGAGGCTGAGGAAGCCCTGAGACCGGAGGAAAAGAGAGCAGAGTTGGCACTCCGTAGGGGCGCATGTTTCTGACGCTTGGGACATTAGGGCAGTTACAGCTGCGCCCTTTCTTACACGGTCTTCCCTATGATGCTCTTCCACTTGAGGGATATATTGCTGGCATCAAATGTCAGGTCAGAGCCCACCAGGACATTGCTAAGATTATTGCAGTGGCAGAATTCTCCGCTAACGCCACATTTAATGCAGTCAAATTCTCGTCTAGAGCCATAGCATCTCACGTATCAGCATGGAGACTGCTATGGCTCAGACATTGGCAGGCGGATACCAAGCACAAATGCAAGCTGGCATCAGCCCCAATATCGGGGGATAAATTATTTGGCAATGTCTTGGAGCCCCTGCTTATTGAGAATAGGAACAAGAAAAAAGTGCTTTTCCCTCTTTTTCGGAGGTCTGAAAACAGAAAGCCCCAGTCATTTCAAAGGGGGTCCTTTTGGCCCTACTATCAAGGCCCATAAGTTCCCAGATTTCAGAGAACATCAGGCTACAGGCCCAGTTTTAGACAGGACAGGTTGGAATCTTCCGATAGAGGTCAGCGGGGAGACCAAAACAGAAGAAACCCCAGAGGTACCGGAGGCCAATTTTTTCGTCGCCCCAAGTGAGTCCTTGACAGCAGCTCCCATTGGAGGGCGGCTAAAATTGTTTGCTGATCAATGGGACAACTCAACCTCTGATGCGTGGGTCAGGGACTCTGTTAGGTTTGGTTTGGTTTGGTGCTAGAGTTTCAATCCTCCCCCACAAACTTTTTCATTAGGAGCCCTAGGTCCATGGACCCTGTTGGGTATATAGATACACCAACTAGGTTTGGGTGAATAAATATATAAACCTAGGTTTAAGTGTCTGTAGCTTTAAGCACCAAACTGCAATGTAATTAGATAATTAAGGGTGCGGTGGCAAGCAGCAATAAAAGGGAGTAAGAGAAACGTAACACTTCCTGGTTACTGGTTACTGTTCTGGTCGCTGGTCTCTCTGCTGTCTGCTGCCTGCTGTTTACTCCTGTTTGAGACGTCTGCTTGTTAATGCTTGTTGGCTACTGTGCTGGATACCATTTCTACTGAACAAAAGGACTGTTTACTTGGTGAGCTGATATCCTGTGCATACTCAGCGCTGTCTTCGAGAGAAAGGTATCGGAAGGAGAAGATAAGGACATTGTACTGACTAGTTAATGGACTAGGTTACTGGATGGATATATTGGATAATGACATATGGACTGAATGACAATGCTTAAACTCTAAATGAATAAAATAACTATTTAAAACTACAAACAGTGTTTTTGTCTCCAGTGTGTGTATACTCTTGGGCCCAGCCTCTCTCTCATTTGGCTGCCTGGCTTGACTGCTGCTGTGCACTCTGCTTGGGGGTTTGTCCCCAAACACTAACATTGGTTATGGGCCCAGCAGTGAGCACAGTCTAACTAACCAGGTTATAGCAGAGAGAGTTTGGGGTGAGTTGCACATTACTGCACAAACTGTTTGTTGAATAGTTATTTATCTGAAGAGCAATGGCACAAGTAAATTTGCCAAGTCTGTCCATGATATCCAGACTAGATGGAACAAACTATGTTTCATGGTCAATGAAATGTAGTTTACTTCTACGAAGAGAAGGTTTGTGGGACATAATAACAAACCCACCAGATGTATCTAACTTAGATCCTAATGTTGAAGAGGATGCCAAAAAGATACAAGACTATGAACGAAAGAATGAGCAGGCTTTATGCATCATAGGACTGACTCTCTCAGACCAGCAATTGATTCATATCCGTGGAGAGGAAAATGCTGCAAACTGCTGGGAGAGTCTCAGAAAGATTTATGTTCGAGACAGTGTAGGAGCTCATATTAATCTTACACGGAAGCTGTTTAGAACACATCTTGAGAAGAATGGAGACATGTTAACTCATTTAAACTGTATGAAAAGCATTTTTCAAGAATTACAAGAAAAAGAGCTTATATTTAATGAGTTGCAACAAGTATACGTCATACTGTCTTCATTGGATCGAAGCTATGATGATTTTGTGACTGCTTTAGAAGTATTGCCAAAAGACAGTTTATCAGTAACTGAGATTACCGGCAGGCTATTAGAAGAAGCCAGAAGAAGGAGTGAACGTGACCAGCTGAGAGAAGATAAGCCTAATAAAGAAGAGAAATTATCTTCAAAGCTTGAAAGAAACCAGCTATGTAAAGTAAAGCACCCGCAAGAAGAGAATTTATCTTCGACGGCATACACAATTAAAAAGTGTTTTAATTGTGGAAGCAGAGGACATTTGGCAAGATTCTGCAAAAAAGGAAAAAGCCAGAAAGTAAAAAAGCCAAAGAAATCCTTTGAACTAGCCACGTTTAGCAACTGTGATGTGAAGAATGATTTATGGGTGGTGGACAGTGGTGCATCCCACTGCATCACGAGAGATAAGACAAAGTTTATAAAAATGTCTACAAGCTCTCAACAGATATCACTCGCGAATGGCTGGCACCTCAAGGCCAAGGGTGAAGGTATTGCATACTGTCCATGTTTAAAACAGAATATAAAAATGTTGTATGTACACAGTTAAAGATGAACTTACTTTCTGTAAGAGTATTAGATAAACTAGGTTATGTAGTTACATTTAAGGATAATAAGTGCATACTTGATAAAGATAACAAAAGGGTAACTGCAGCTTTAAATGGAGCATTATATGTATTACATGATAGTAAGAAAGGGGAGGCACAGACTGTATTTAACAATATGAAGCCTCATAATGAATGTATCCATTTATTGCATAGGTGTTTGGGGCATGTAAATTTTAAAATGCTAAAACGCACAGTAGAGTTATCTGAAGGAATAAGGTTAAAACCCTGTGATAAATATTTGCGTTGTAATGTCTGCTGTGAAGATAAGAGTAAAATATTGCCTGCAAATAGGCTAAATGGTTTCAAAACTAAAGAACCTTTAGAAGTAGTATTTGCAGACATTATAGGTCCAAAGAAACCCAGTATGGGGGGTGCTCGGTATATACTGAGCATTATGGACCATTACTCTAGATATGGGTTTTGCTACCTAATGAAAAGCAAAACTGAAACATATCAACATTTCTTCAACTGGTTAAAGTTTGCAGAAAGAAAGACTAAACGGCAACTGATAACCTTGGTGACAGATAATGGTACGGAATTTGTTAATAGCAAATTCCAGAATAGATTAAAGGTAGCTGGAATAGAGCACAAGAAATCTGCACCATACAGACCACAACACAATGCATTTATAGAGAGAAGAGGCCAAACACTACAGGCAATGGTTAGAACAATGTTAACTGATTCTGGATTACCTGATTCTTTGTGGGGGGAGGCCGCAATGTGTGCTAATAACATATTGAACAACGTTGTTAACTCAACTACTGGTGAAATACCATTCACCATGTGGCATGGCAGGAAGCCTGATCTGAGTTACCTGCACACATTTGGTGCACCAGCATGGGTGCATATCCCTACACAACTCAGGCGTAAAGGGCAACACAGAGCTAAAAAATTATTCTTCGTTGGTTACGAAGCTAACCATAGGGCATATAGATTTTGGGAGAAAGGCACAACTAAGGTGTTATGTAGTGCTAATGCCCAATTTCTAGAGCACGTAGGATGGGATAAGTTAGAACAGGATAACAATAAAGAAGTGATTATTGAATCCTATAGAAATCCCATTAAGTATCCCTGTAACTTTAAGAATAAAGTAAAAAGAGAAATACAGGAAGAAATTGTGCCCATAAAAGAAGAAATAGAACCAATAGCTGAGCAAGATGAGGAACATGAACAGGTAGTAATTCAAAAAAGTCCTCATACAAGCCCTGTAATTCCCAGAAGAACTACACGAATATCTAGACCGCCTGATAGATACCAGGCTAACACAGTGTGCCAGGTAAATAGAATTCCATATACTGTGGATGAAATTAAAAAGTATCCTACTAAAGATAAGGAAAGTTGGTATGCAGCAATGAATAAGGAATTGAGATCCTTGAAGGATATGAAAGTATATGAAAATGCGAGATTACCTGTTGATATAAAACCCATTGGCTGCAAATGGATTTTTAAGATAAAAACTGATAAAGATGGAAATATAATCCATAAGGCAAGATTAGTAGCCCAAGGTTTTAGACAAAGTGCCAATGACTATGATGAAGTATTTGCACCAAGTCTTAAAGCAGCAACATTAAGGGCAGCTTTAGTGTGGGCAGCAAGCAAGAAATATATAGTTAACCATTTAGATGTGGAAACTGCTTACTTGCATGCTCCGCTAAGACATACTGTATATTTGAAAAGGCCTATTGGATTTAAAGGTGAAAATAATAATGATTGTTGGTTGTTAAAAAAGAGCCTCTATGGTCTTAAACAATCGGGCTATGAATGGAACCAGTATATTGTAAAGGAACTAAACAATATAGGGTTTAAAGCTGGTTTAGCCGATCCATGTCTGTTTAAAAGGGAGACAAATGGTAAAATATCATTACTATTATTGTTCACTGATGCTATTGCCTTGATTACTGAGACTAATGATGAATCAAATAAAATAATAGCATCATTAGGAAAGAAAATAAAAATCAAGCAATTAGGGGAGATAAAGAGATATCTAGGTTTAAATATAGTGAAAACACAGAGAGGTTTTAAGATATCACAGGAAGATAAGATATCTAAATTGCTAATAGATTATAAGATGGAACTTTGTAAGCCTGCAAAGACTCCAATGAGTCAGGATATTTGCAAAATGGATACTCAAAGTCCCAAGTTTGATAAGGCAATATATCAATCTTTGATTGGTAGCTTATCATACATTAGCAATTGGTCAAGGCCAGATATTGCTTATAGTATTAATCAACTGGCACGACATAATAATGATCCACTTCAATGTCATTGGAATGCATTGAAGAGAATCTTAAGATATCTTAAAGGAACATTACACCATGCACTGTATCTAGAACCAAAAGGTGATCTCATATTGAGTGCTTATGCAGATGCTAGTTTTGCATCAGAAAGAGACACAAGAAAGTCGACTTCAGGGACAGCCATAATGCTGGGTAAGACATTAATAGGTTGGAAGTCAATAAGACAACAGCATATAAGTTTGTCTACTATGGAGGCAGAATTCTCCTGTTTATCACTATTATGTACTGAATTAATTATGTATAAACAAATGATGAATGACATGGGTATAACTGTAAATTATCCTATAATTGTACATGAAGATAATCAGGTGGCAATTCAAATGGCCACAAATATTGCAGTCAAAACGAGGAGCAAGCATACAGATTTAAGGTACCTAAACGTTAGACAATCTGTAAAGAGTAAAATGATATAGCTGGAGTACTGCATGTCAGAGGACAATATAGCTGATAATTTTACTAAAGCCCAAGGTGCCATTAAGCACCTAGAGAGTTGTGAAAAATATGGGTTTAAATTGTAAAGGTATTATATATTTATATCACCCAAAAGGGGAGAATGTTGGGTATATAGATACACCAACTAGGTTTGGGTGAATAAATATATAAACCTAGGTTTAAGTGTCTGTAGCTTTAAGCACCAAACTGCAATGTAATTAGATAATTAAGGGTGCAGTGGCAAGCAGCAATAAAAGGGAGTAAGAGAAACGTAACACTTCCTGGTTACTGGTTACTGTTCTGGTCGCTGGTCTCTCTGCTGTCTGCTGCCTGCTGTTTACTCCTGTTTGAGATGTCTGCTTGTTAATGCTTGTTGGCTACTGTGCTGGATACCGTTTCTACTGAACAAAAGGACTGTTTACTTGGTGAGCTGATATCCTGTGCATACTCAGCGTTGTCTTCGAGAGAAAGGTATCGGAAGGAGAAGATAAGGACATTGTACTGACTAGTTAATGGACTAGGTTACTGGATGGATATATTGGATAATGACATATGGACTGAATGACAATGCTTAAACTCTAAATGAATAAAATAACTATTTAAAACTACAAACAGTGTTTTTGTCTCCAGTGTGTGTATACTCTTGGGCCCAGCCTCTCTCTCATTTGGCTGCCTGGCTTGACTGCTGCTGTGCACTCTGCTTGGGGGTTTGTCCCCAAACACTAACAGACCCCATTAAGAGAGTGTTGATGCAGGAGGCTATCAATCATCTTCTGCATATTCAGGCCATTAGAGAGGTCCCATCTGAACAACAGGGTCAAGGCTGTTACTCTCTATTGTTTGTGGTCCCAAAGAGTTCAGGGGGCTGGAGGGCAATTCTGGACCTCAAACGTCTGAACAGATCATTGGTTTATCAAAAATTCAAGATGACTACTCTCCAGTCCATTCTGCTCAGCGTCAGAGAGAATGATGTCCTGACCTCTATAGATCTGACAGAGGCTTATCTACATATACCAATTAGATCTGCTCACTACAAATATCTTAGATTTTGCTATTGTGATCGGCACTACAAATATATCGCCTTACCATTCGGTCTGGCTTCAGCCCCTAGGACTTTTACCAAAGTCCTAGTGGCTTTGGCTGCATCCCTCAGGATAAAATCTATTTGTTTACAATGTTATCTGGATGATATTTTAATTTTGTCATCTTCCAGACATCAAGCAAATTTGGATACCAAGATTACTCTGGAGACCCTTCAAGGTCACGGCTTTTCCATAAATTGGGGATAAAAGCCATTTGATCCCTTCAACTAGGTTAGTTCATTTAGGGCCAGTGATAGATACTGTGGAGGGCAAGGTTTTTCTCTCTCAGGATAGGTTGAATAGTATCCAGTCTTTGCTCAGAGAGATCAGAGCCTTAAAGAGGGTTTCCCTGGCAGTTCTGTCTCAACTGTTACGGAAACTGATTTCTTGTATTTCCATTGTGCCTTGGGCTCGATTCCATTCTAGAGATCTGCAATGGTTCCTGCTACCTTTCCAGCGATCTGGAAGAGCCACTTCCAACATCCGGATAAAGGTACCGCACAATGTTCTCCGATTGCTCCACTGGTGGTCGGAAAACACGATAAACAAGGGGTGTCCTTTCAAGGAACCTTGCAGGGCAACGATCACAACCGATGCCAGCCTGGTAGGATGGGGAGCTCACTTCCAATCCCACATTGCACAGGGAAGTTGGACTATTTCTGAACAATCACAAAGCATCAACCTGTTGGAGCTGTGAGCAGTTCATCTGGCATTATGTAGTTTTCTACCCCTTTTCCAATCATGCCACGTTCTGGTCTTGACAGACAATATCACAACCAAGGCCCACGTAAACAGACAGGCGGGGTACCCACTCCAAACTTCTGATGCTGGAGACGGCCAGGTTGTTCAAGTGGGCCGAGGCCAATCTGTTTTCACTCAAGGCAGAGCTCATAGCAGGGGCCTTAAACACACAAGCGGACTGGCTCAGCAGGGCCACGATAGATCAGACAGAGTGGCGCCTACACCCATCTTTCTTCCAGGAAGCAGTGTGGAGGTTTGGGCAACCGGTGATCGATCTATTTGCCTCTCCCCTCAATGCCCAATTGCCCCAGTATATTTCAAGGTACGCGACTGAGGGGGTGGAGGCCGTCAATGCCCTGCGATGTCAGTGGCCTCCTGGACTTCTATATGCGTTTCCTCCACTCCCTATAATACCCAGGTTGATCCAGAAGTTATTGGAGGAATGAGCGGAATTGATATTGGTCACCCCTTACTGGCCCAGGCAAACGTGGTTCGCAGACTTACAGGACCTGTCAAGAGAACAACCTTGGGAAATTCCACCGTTGAGGGTTTCCCTCTCGCAAGGGCCGGTACTTCACCCAGACCCACAATGGCTCAGCCTAGCCATATGAAGGTTGAGTGAAGCCATTTAAGGACCCAACAGATTTCAGAGGATGCCATTGCCACCATACAAGCATCCAGATGGTCCTCAACAAATCGTATATACGAGGCCACGTGGTCCGCTTTCTGTCTCTGGTGCTGGGGGTCTAAGATCGACCCAATCGCCCCATCAATAGGACAATTATTGGACTTTTTACAGGAGGGGTTGACCAAGGGCCTATCTCCAAATACTTTACGCAGACAAGTGGCGGCCTTAGCCTCAGGGATATCCTGGGGTGACCTTCATTCCACAGCACACCATCCACATGTCCGCAGCTTTCTTAAGGGTTCTGCAGACATACGACCTCCTGTAATTCACCCCTATCCCACTTGGGAGCTCAACAAGGTGTTAACCGCACTTACAACTGGCCCGTTAGAGCCTTTAAGAACTGCTAGTCTCAAATTCCTGACATATAAGGTGGTCTTCTTAATCACATCAGCAAGGAGGATTTCCAAATTGGCAGCATTGTCGATGAGAAAGGACCTGTGCATGTTTCATGTGGACAGAGTGGTTCTCAGATTGGATCCATCATTCACCCCTAAAGTAAATTCAGTCTTCCACAGAGCGCAGGAGTTGGTGCTTCCAAATTTTTGTCCAAAACCATCTCATAGACTGGAGCATCAATGGCATCAACTTGACATTCGAAGGGTGTTAAGCATCTATCTAGACCGCATGGTGGCATTTTGAAAATCTGAGGCTCTATTCCTATCCTTCAACCCATCCACTTTAGGACGCAAGGTGTCGTCAATGACCATTGGTAGATGGTTGAGAGCCAGCATAGCTAAAAGTTACAAATGCCAGTTCATCTCAGTTCCTAAGGGCATTACAGCCCACTCAACAAGGAGTGAGGCAACATCAGCAGCATGGACCACACGGGCTTCCATAGATGAAATTTGCAGAGTGGCAACTTGGGTTTCACCATTGCCCTTTGTCAGAAATTATAAAATTGATGTCTACGCTCAGTGGACGCTTCATTTGGCAGAAGAGTCCTGCAGAGGGTCCACAGAGTTTAGGAGTGGATTTCGATCCAGATGGAGTCCCTCCCTAAGGACAGGCCAAGCTTTGGTATGTCCCACTTCTGGATGCTCTGAACAGCTCATGGGAGAAAGGGTGTTGGTACTTACCTAATACGCCCGTTCTCTGTGAGCTGTGAAGAGCATCCAGCCCCACCCATTTCTTTCCGTCTGGTGGGGTTCCGTTCCGGTCAGGGATCTAGATTAGGTGACGAGTTCTGGACTTTGGCACTCAGTCTTCGCAAAACTGGGGGATGCTGGGGAGGTGCCCCTTGGAGGAGGAGGAGCGTCCCGGAGTTTTAAGCCCAGCCTTTCCAGAAGAGACTGAAGCACCTCCCACTTCTGGATGCTCTTCACAGCTCACAGAGAACAGGCATATCAGGTAAGCACCAACACCCTTTTTTTAATACAGAGAAATCTCAATGTTGCACTGGAACTTTTAAAGTGCAAACACTTGTTTTCTCTGGGTACTTCAGGCAACTGCTGCCCCTCTACTGTAATTAAAGGACTGATAATAACACTTAGCCATTATTACAAAAGTAGCACTTAAATGATTCTTCTAAAATGGCATTGAACTTGATGTGGGAAACATCACATATGAGCATTCAGAAACCTATATGTAGTGTTATATGAGATTTAAACAAACAAATGTTACAGCATTTCGATGACGATGTCATCACATAAATATTGTCATTTGTTCCCTGTTGCCCTCCTGCTCCCCTCCCCACATAGGTTCATTTTGGTGACATTGTGTATATTAAAATCATAAAAATCATGTTTCACCATTTCCTTTAGAAATGTATTATTTGAACAGACTATTTTGTAGAAAATTCAAACCACTGTAATGTTAGAATCAGCCGATCAAATAGTAGCAATTTCCTGAAAATCTGTAGACTGCTAATATAACTTGTCAGATTTAATTTATGGGAGACCGTGTTCATGACACTAATGAAATTATTAAACTTGTTTGGTTTTTCCTTGAACAACTAATTATAACAAAGAATTTGCTGTAGCACAATATGTTTAATTTCAAAGGACATCTTTAATGAGTAAACAAAGGAAAGCATCTTGGTGCATGTTGTTCATTATCTTACCCAGGCACATACTTACAAAATATTTCATTCCTTCCATGTTGCTGCGAAATTTCAGTTATGGTACTTATGAAGGAGATACATAAATATTCTGTCAAGTGATTTTAGAGGTCTAAAGCCTGGGTTCCTGGAACTGTTGCGTGCTGATAGTCTCAAGATATGA
This sequence comes from Pseudonaja textilis, assembly GCF_049901715.1. Classification (NCBI taxonomy): domain Eukaryota; kingdom Metazoa; phylum Chordata; class Lepidosauria; order Squamata; family Elapidae; genus Pseudonaja; species Pseudonaja textilis. The sequence goes on along the minus strand of NC_141995.1, from coordinate 25,905,216 downwards.
AAATTGATACAATCATTGCATTTGTAATATCCATTCTTGAAGAAGGAGAAGGCTGCTGGTTTCTACAGTGACATTTGCATCACAACAATACTGTAACACTTTTTAAAAATTTCCTCACATACCTGGAATACAGTTTTCCTAAACTGTCCTATTCTCCTACAGCCAGCTTTTCTTAATGCTTCTATCCAAGTTGCAGTTGGCTACGTAGTAACTCTTTCATAGTCTACATTTAGTAACATGCATTCTCAAGCTCTTACTCTAAATAAATAAATCTATCCCTCATTCTCATGCAATGCTACTCATCTCCAGGCATCATGAGAAATAATGAAATATTAATTTTGCTAGAAGAGAGCTACACTCTTCCATCTTCTACTTATAGTCTGTGACATGGACAACAGTATTTTAGCTTGTAAAACAGTTGTTAGATTAGAATTTTCAGCTTGTGTAAAATATTGTTCACATTCCTGGGGAAAAACTAGGCCAGCATATGCATATGAACATACTAGACAAACATGCCCAAACTTATGTTATTTTCCTTACTGTTAGAAGGGAAAGCTGCATGTGGGTGGGCTTCTATAAGCAGTGGTGGGTTTCAATTCTTTTTTACTACTGGTTCTGTACCTGTGGCTTGGTGAGCATGGCAGGGGAAGGATTTTGCAAAATCTCCATTCCCACCTCACTCCAGGGCAAGGATACTACAAAATCTCCATTCCCTCCCCACCCCACTAACCCTGCTCTCTAGCTCTGTTCTCCTGTGCAGGGCAACAAAAGAAGACCCAGCCAATCAGCTAGGACCTGGGAGAAAGAGAATAGATGGGGGTGGGGCCAATCAGAGGTGGTATTCTGAACTACTCAAAATTTCTGCCACCGGTTCTCCGAACTACTGAAAATTTCTGCTAGCGGTTCTCCAGAACTGGTCAGAACCTGCTAAATACCACCTCTGTGTATAAGAATAGTCTACAACTTTTTATTATTGTTGTTAAAAAAAGAGTTATGAAAAGTCTTGACAGAACAAGAACAAGAAGCAGAAACCAAGATTTTTAAGTCCATCTAGTAACAGAAATAGTTTGTGGAAAATTGTAATTTGGAATGAAAGAATAAATGCTGAAGAGCATGTGTAAATAAATGACAATAGATGCCTTTTTGTCAATTCAAGAGAAAGGGGAAGGACATATTGTAAAGAAGATTATCAGATCTTGTGGACAAAGATACCAAGAAAAAGGCTAATTTACACATTTGAAAAGATGCATTACTGGTATCTCAATTATTGTACAGCATATCAAATTAGAGAACTCATGAATTGGCTGCAACTGCGTGGTATATTTCAATAAATGGTAATGACAGATGAACCAGAGATGAGTTTTAGCAACAATTATGAAATGTTCTGAATAAGTATACTGTAATCCAGAGGAACTAATGATTTTATTACATGACATGAATGGATGGAGGGGTAGAAACAAAATAAGAATATACAGAAAAAGTTACTGTGTCATTCAAAGATGCAACATGCGTGAAAGTAACCACTGGAAAAAAGGCTTATAAAATGTTTTAAATCTGTTGATTATCACCAGACTATCAAGCAGTAAACAATACCCTAATCAAGAATCTGCCAAGGAGAAAACCACACCCCGACCAACACTTGTAACATTCCCATAGACGCACAGGCAATGGGCAATGAGCTATTATGAATGGATTAATCTTTGTCTACAGTAAAGAGTTTAACAAAGCCAAGCCTATGAAACCATGAGGCTTCTAGCAAGCCTACCTAAAATAATAATTTAATCCCTGAAGCATCAGGAGGTTTTGATTTACTGCCAAGTCATAGTAGGGAAGCCTAGGAGCAATGGAGAGGCGTAGCTCAGTAGTACAAGAATACTTAAATCAAAAGGTTGGATTCCTGGTATTTTGCACCTGAGTTAGACAGATCATAGTCTGATTTGACAGCCAATTGGTGTATTGGTTATGGCATTAGGCTAGAAACCAGGAGGTCTAGTCCCACTTTAGGTTCAAAACCATTTGAGTGATTTGGGGGCTGGGCCAATCACTTTTTCTTGGTTCTAAGAAGCATTTAATGGCAAAACTTTGTTACGAAAACACCAAACGGCTTATCTAGATATCAGAATCAGTCATGACTGTATGGAATTCTTTTTTAATTTGGTATAAAACCATTTATGTTTGGTTTTCTAATATTTAATGGGTTACCATTTTTGACTGATTTAACACACAGTACAAAGAACTGTTGCTGAAACATAATAACTTATTCAAAGTCAAACAGAAATATTTTCCCAAAAGATAAATTAGGGATCCTCAGCAAAACAATATATAATTTTTAGACAGTTGCCATCATCTCGGTGGTAGTATTGTCACAATTTACTGCTCGCTCGCTCTGACTGGCAAAGTAGGTTGTGTCCAACATATTCTAAACTTGTATTCTATGAGAAAAGTGGAAAGGTACTGTTCCGGAAGCCCTTTTACTAGGAAATATACATAAAAGTCGATCACTGAAGAACAGCCAAGAATGAACACTGATGAACATAACCTCTTAACAAGTGGAAACAAAATATGATACTAGGGGCTATTAATACATGGTTGAAAGGGCATTGGAGCAACTCCTGCAGAATGTCAAAGAATATAAATCAGTTAGCTAGAATACAAAATTGAAATAGAGAGAAATTTCACATAAAATTGAGCATTTGAGGAAACCACTTTGTTCGCCATATAATGTAATTGTCTGGATGCAAATCTGAGGAGGCAAGTTAAGTGACCAGCAAGAGGAAGGGTTGTTCACCATTACATGAGCTCTTCTTTCAAGACAAATGCCTCCAAGTCTCCATTTCTTTAAAATCAGATTATGCCAAAATGTCAGCAAGAATTATGTGGATCACTAATCCTGAGAGAGTATGTGACAAAAAATATTCAGAACAATTTGCAAAATGACTTGAATATCTATTAACTGACAACATCAGAAGAGGTGCTTGCGTTTACCAAAGTGCAAGAAAAAAGACTTTTGAGCAACATTGTAAACTTATTTGGACTTTTTCTGTTTGCAATTGTCCTCACCTTCTGTTTTAATACTCGCCAAGAAACCTACATGTACTAGTCCAGGCAGTTGCCAGGAATCAAGACTGACTTGAAAGCACACAACACAAAAATCATAATACTTAAATTATCTTGATATGATTTTATATTATTAATGATTAAGAATAAAATAGTGTAGAGTAGAGTAGACACTCACTGTATATGTGTGTGTGAATGTGTGTGTATATGTATGTATGCATGCATGCATGCCTGTATACTTATTCTATTGATTTGATATTGCATTAAAAACAAAATGTAACATCCCCCCAGAAATCTTAGCAGCCCTAGCCATACTATCTCACATTATCTCAAAAGTCAGGAAAAAATAAGTTTGGAAGGATCTTATACTAGTGCGGTGTTAGTAATCGTGAAATTTACATTTTTACATTTATGTTAAATCAGTCTTTTCTGACCCAATGTACTCTCTCTGTGTTGTAACTTATGGTATTCCCACTCTAGGGACAGCCTGCCAACACATCTGTAGAGCATCAAGTTAAAGGAGACTTCATTAGGTTATGAAAGGATGGCATTAAAAAACAATTGGTTCCTCTTTGCAATCAGTAGGATTCACAAACATGGCAAATATACTCTGTTTTAATGAGACTTTTTCCTTATAATATTTTAATATAAACATTGTAATATTTGATTTGTGTGTATATGCAGATCTAAATGATTTGTTAGATTTATGTCCTGTCTTTTGGTCAAGAGTTTAAGGCAGGGTATGCACTCATCGTCTCCTAGTTATATACCCAACAGTTATCCTGTGAGGTAGGCTTAGCTTTGAAGTCACCTAGGGAACTCCTATGGCTGCCAATACATTAGAATTTGAGTGTCTCTAATGTCAGCCCAACACCTGAAACACTACACAGTACCAGAATTAGCAGAAGAGTTTTAATAGTCTTATAAAAGTACCCAGGATTCAAACATGTTGGCTTTCAATATGTGCTTTTTAGACACTGCTGATCACCAGCCAATATTTTGGCTATTTGCATCTAACCTTGAGCACCAATTTGACTGTTTGGTTTAGTCTGGCTGAAGTTTAAGCAACCGTGATTTTTGAAAATTTTCTATAAAATTCCAGGATGGAACTAGCTAAGTTCTAGCTGGCTGCTTCAATGTGCTGTGTTTATATTCCTTCAAGTGACCATTTGGAAATTGAATCTGAAGTGCTGTACAGGCCTTAGGCATACTGTGTCAATACAGTTGGCTTGTAGTTGTGAGATACATGATAAGGTCTACAATGCTCTTTTCTTAGTAACAACTTTTGCTAATAGAGAAGTGATATAGATGCTTTGAAGTGATATAAAAACACTGAGGTATGTATAATACTCCATTATAATAAATTAATGAACTTTTTAAATATCAATGAATGCATTGTGAACTTCAGAAGCCAAATAATCTACAATATGAAATGAAAAAGAAGGAAAGCACCTTGACAAGACTGAATATTGTCTTTGTTTAACATGACCATGCAAAAGGTATTGGAATGTGGAGAAGGCATTTGAAATTCTTTTAGGCTAGCTCATAGGCATGGTAGACAGGCAGCAAGAAAGGGGAAAAGTTAAATCAGATGAACACCTGATTAGACCCATTCCTTGTAATTGATTACTCGGTCCTTTTTCTTGCTTTTGCAAACAAAGGCTCTTTGTTTCTTTGTGCTTTGTGACCACATTCATGTATCTGCTTTTAATCAACTACATGTTCACTGTTACTTCTAGAGGGAAAAAATCATATGCTAAGGGCATTGTATACCACAAGATTTGTCATGGAACTCCACTATGGAAGAAATTTTTTTAAATGTTTAAATTTAAAACTACCTTTGGTTTTAATACAATACTTCAACATTAAAATATAGTCCTATCACTACTGTGCATGATTCTTTGGTCTAGTACAGGGATGTCAAACTCACGTTGTCACGGCATCGTCACGTGACGTATCACAACTTTTCCTCCTTCGCTAAACTGGATGTGGGCATGGCCAGCACATGACACATCGAGCCTCGGCTGTGAGTTTGATAGCCCTGGTCTAGTAGTTAAGGCACCAGGCTTGAAATCAGGAAACTGTGAGCTCTAGCCCCCCTCTTAGGGATGAAAGCCAGATAAATGACTTTGGGCCAATGATTCTCACCCCACAACACACAGTTGGTCAATTCCACAGTGACTTTGACTCACAATAAAACTTTGCAACAATTAACTAAATCTCTAGGTTTATTTTTACATGCATGAAATATAAATCAATAAACCTATATCACAGAATTAGCTTGACAGCAATGATAGATCAAGAATATTAGAACCAGCCGTCTAACATAATAACATAGCCTTTTCCAACCTAGCACCATCAATGGGTGTTGAACCAACTCCTTTAGCAATCAAGGTCAACACTTTCAGTAATACTAACTGGTGACGTGGGAATTGAAGCCCAGCACATTTGGAAGACATTAGTCTAGTGAAGATTGCTACAATGGGAGGCACAGTTCAAATTCCACCAGGATACCCTTTATTGTTATTATCCCCTACCATGACTATCTCTGTTGGTGAAAATAGTATTGTAGAATCATTTTTAAAAGATTCAGTAATTTTGCTGAGGCTAAGATTATGTAATTTTTTTCTACTAACATGACAGCAGAGTACATAGTTGGTGGTAAAATATGGGCTTTAGAACTACTGATGATAGGCAGCAAAATGACTGGAGTTTTGAAGAACAACACAGAGAACATTTCTGTAAATAAAGCTGGACAGGACAGTTAAAAAAAGGCTGCCTTATGTTTGGTGAAATGAGGAAGAAAAAGAAATAATGACAAGAGAACAGACTTAGGGAGGGGAGACAGCCTAGTGAAAATCTTTAAACTGACAGGTGCTGACTCAGTCTATTCTGTTGGAATAGTCCTGCCTAAACAGCAGGCGGACTGGTGAGTTACATTTATAAGACTTACAAGTGCAGACAGATGCAGGTGAGGGCTAGAGTTGCTTAATGCTTTTGGATGTCTGGAGAATGAAGAGACAGTGAGAAGAATAGAGGGAGTTTACAGGAGGTTTACCTTTTTTCTGGGAGGTTTGATCTTTTCTATTAGTCCCAATCTAAGGTCCTATATGCTGGATCATTGGACACCTTAAATTCGTACAGGAAACATTGAATGCTAAGCCCATCTGTAATAATTCCTTGCTCCTGTACATTCTAAAGGTGGAAGAGCAAATAGATGTTGACTCTTTCACCAACATTTATCTAGGCCAAGGATGGAAGGATAGGGATTCCTCTGTCCAAAATCTACTAACTGGAATTCATGTGATATACCAATAGCACTTAGCAATTAGCACTTAGATTTATATACTGCCCCAATAGTGCTTTACAGGACTCCTGGACTGTTTACAATGTTAGCATATTGCCCCCAACAATCTGGGTCCTCATGTTTTTGACCTCAGAAGGATGGAAGGCTAAGTCAACCTGGAGCCAGTCAGGATCGAACTCCAAGCTATGAGCAGAGTTTGCCTACAATACTGCATTCTAACCACTATGCCAGTGATGCTGGGAATAACCTGGCTTGCTGCATACCATCTCCCAACTATCCAGGTACATCCCTTCCTAGACTTGACCTCATTGCTGGGCCAATGATAAAAAAGAATCTTCATTATGCATATTGAGGAGGACTTCAATTACTATCATTGAATACAGGTAGGTGTTAGAATTCATGACTGCCATGGCAACCATAAACTTGTCCCAAGATAGCCTGATCTGACTCATATGAAACCACACTCTGAATCTAGTGTTCATTTCATAATGACTAATTTGGGATCTGAAAGTGCAGAACATCAGTATTAGTCCATTGTCCTGATCAGATCACATTTGCTTTGCAGCTACTACCAACCTCCTAGGATATATGCACCCATGAACTTGATTCATTCCAGGCACCTTATGGATCAAGTTGGTTATACTATACAATTCAGTTTGCATGTAGAAGACCATAGCACAGGTGATAACACATGTTTTGTAATTCAAGAAAACTGGAATTAAATTCTAGTTACTTTTTCAAACATCTAGTTAAACTACTTGAATGCTGCTGCCACATAGGAATGACAGCATTGTGCTAAACAAATAATAAACTGAAACGGGTACAAAAAACTTTCAGCTGCTTTACCCTCAAGAAATATGTGGGTCCACATAATCAAAGGGAGAATATAACAAAATTTGCTTGTACTATATAAACAACTGTATTTAGTACATTTTCCTCCAAAATGCTACGTATGTTCATATTTTCATACAGTATAACATTGTTTACAAGCAAAATGAGACACAAGAAGGAGATGGATAACATTTCCTGCAATTGTGATGTTTATATATTATGTGGGCTGAAAAATTCTACCACAAAATGAATGGCAATCGAATTAAACCTCTACCCCTGAATATTTTTAACTTTACTTAGTATTTTTCTGGGCTTTTAATACATTTCATTCTTCTTCCATGAAAACATAATCTTTAAAAATACTCTTTTATTAGAGCTTGAAAATCCAACAATTTCCTCTATCTTGGTTTTTAAGGAGAGTTTAAGAAAACAGCTGGCAAAGCAGAGTTTCAATTTAGGAAGCCTCACCAAGTAATGCAATGAAGTTTGGTTTTCCAGATTCTGGAAATACTAGCCACCCTGTCATTCTGTGAGTCTATACTTCTACTAAATGTACAAATTCAGGAATTCTACACACGTAAAACGCATTAGTGGCAAAGAGAAATATAGATTATATGTATAGTGGTTAAAATGGCTAGGTTTGCATATTGTACACATAGCCATTATTTTTTAGCCAATGTTTCTTGAATATGTCACGGTGATGGATTCACCCTTTTCATAAAACCATAACCTATGACTATAAACATAGCTAGATACACAAATGTGAAAAATCAAAATCAAATATCAAATTATGACAAGTTGATAAATTTGCACAATCACTATCATCCTAATCCTAGGTTCAGATTGCCAGCAGTCATGATAATCATTGGATGATTATGTGCTAGTCATTAACCTTTTCTTGTAGTGAATTAATTATGCTACATTCCATGCAGCAAGATATCAAAAATTCCTGTGATAAATAAAATGAACAAATCGTATCTACTTATATGCAGGATTTTTTGTTTGTTTGTTTGTTGTCAGTGTGCTTTGCAGGCTGAGAATTCTGGAAAAGAAAGTGCCAATATCTCCTATCTTATTTCCAGATCATGGAGCAATATAAGTTATTCTAGGTTAAGTAACAGCAGAAGCTGAATCATAATTATGTTCTGTTCTCCAGATAGTTTTTTCCCACTTGAAGAAATGTAGTAAATAGTATCTGCTCCTCTGGATAAACCAGGTCAAAATATTCAACTCCACAGAAAGACCAAAATTATACTTTTACTGAGGTGGGCTATAAAAACAGAATCTTGCAAATCTGATTGTGCTGCACATCCTTCTCCCTCTTACCCTTCATGAATTAGGAAGGTATTTGTTTAAGTCACATCCAAATATTATCTTATTTCCCAACTTAAAGAATTTTTCAGCCCCCTTTGCTTAAATACAGTGCTGGCATATTTTTTCCAGGTCACTTCCGTTAAACTCTGCACCAGCAAAGAGGTATTTATTGGTCAGTATGATAATAACTATAGTTACAATGATACCAAACTCTTTGGGAAGTGCTGAAATGGCTATCAGTGTGTTTACAATGTTTAAGCTCATGTCAAGTGAAGCAGCCTAACAAAGTATGAACCTTTTATTTATTTTTATTTTTAAAAATAACATCCCTTTGTAATTCCAGACACCTTAATGCATCACTAATGCAAACTGTGTTTACTACTTTGAAAATGAGGTATGCAGAATTAGTACCCCTTAATTATGATGTTTGACAAAATCTTTGCTTTAGCCAGGTCCTACATTCAAAAGAAAAATAAAATTCCCTGCCAATATTTTAAAATATCAGTTTTGTTCCTGTATATATTAGATGAAATATACATTGGTGTAAGGCAGAGGTCTCCAAACTTGGCAACTTTAAGACTTGTGGACTTCAACTTCCAGAATTCTCCAGCCAGTATAGCTGGGAATTGAAGTCCACAAGTTTTAAAGTTGCCATGTTTGGGGACCCCTGGTATAGCAGTGGTGGGATTCAGTCAGTTTGCACCACTTTGGGAGAACTGGTTGTTAACTTTCTGAGCAGTTTGGTGAACTGGTTGTTAGAAGAAATCATTAGGGCAGAGAACTGGTTGTTAAATTATTTGAATCCCACCACTAGGTAAGGGGTACAGAAAAGTATGTATTTTCCTCTACTTACTAATACAGTTAACCATTGGGATTGTGTATTACAACCTCAGAGGAGAGGAGAGGAGAGGAGAGGAGAGAGAGGGGAAAAGAGAAAACAGCTTACAGAAGAATAATTTCAGAAATGGCACTATTATTCTTTCTGCCCAGTAGTACTTTTTCTTTTTACTGAAAAATGTTTTTTTCTTCGTTACCAGCAGGAATGTATTATTTGCCATACAGAATGCAATATAAAAAAATCTTCTGTGCCAGAGAGTTCAAAGCTATATATGGAAAAGAAGAAACAAGATGAGAAAATAGAAAGTCTTCTCCAACCACAAAGAAAGGGATATGTGCAAGCAACTGAAAACTTTAGAGAGATGTGTTCTCCATTCAATAACAGCGAAACAAAAACTTCAATGAGCCTAGAAAATTTACCTGAATGGATGTAATATAAGGAAAAGGTCAAGAATGTATTTATTTCAATGAATAAGCTCTTCTTTTTCACTTCAACGTTTCCATTATTTTCACCTCTTTATTTGTACAACTGCCTCACACATTTCACCACCACAAATGTAGGCACACTGCTTTTCTCATGAATCCATTTCATCTATAGATCCAGCTGAAATATATGCTTTACCTGATTCTTTGTGTGTGTGTGTGTGTGTGAGAGAGAGAGAGAGAGAGAGAGAGAGAGCGCAATTGTCTCTGATAGCAGAGAAGACCTTGACATTGAGATAGTGTGGTACCAGGAGTGGGCAACTTTTAATCCAGATCAGTTTAATTTAGTGTCTGATCTAGTGCAACATTCCTTTGGCTTGATTTCTCAAGGAAAATCTGGATAGCACTCAACCGTATCTGAACTAAACATAACAGATGCCAATATTGGAAATATAAATGGGGGCTTTAAACCTAAAGTTTCTTTAGGCAAAGTAAATTGCATGGTTCTCTGTCATTTAAATCTTTCATAATATTGCAGAATGGTTTGAAATGTTGCCCTGAACCCCGATTTCTATACTTATAAATGATTAGCAGAAGAAATTTCATTTCCTTGTCCTATAGGTAAAAATGACAACAATGTTGAGAAGCTGACTAAAAGAACCCTAAGAACACTATGAGTATTCAGCCCAAGAAAACCTCTGTTTCATCCTAAATAGGAATGCTGTTTATATGACACAGGCAATAATTGTCAGGATCCTGGGATACTGTCAAGTCATTTGTTGTTGCTCATTTGAACAGACTGGATACTGTCGATACTGTTGGCCAATTATGACCAGACCTCAAAGTTCTAGCCATTGCAGAGCCCCTGCAATCATGGGATCACAGTTTGGCACTTACAGTGGTTGCAGTTTCCCACAGTTGCTATTTGCCACCTTCCCTGCCAGCTATCTACAAAGAAAGTCAATGGGGAAGCCAGCAGGAAAGCTTGCAAGTTGCTGTGGTAAGTCTCCTTCACTTCCTGCGCTATTCATCTTGCCCTGCCTGCCATCCATCCCCTGGCCTTCCTGCAATCCACCTCTCAGCCAACCTGTGCTCACATCATGCTATTTCCCTGGCCTTCCTGCCATCTCGCACATCCTTTGCCAGACCTCCCAAGCCTTCCCTTGTCTCGCTCAACTCAAATGGCCCCTGCACCCTGGACCTTCCCTGCAGCACACTCTCCTCCATAGCACCCATGCTGCACTACCTCACCCAGGATTCCCACCGCTCCTCACTTAATGATTCACGCATCTTTGGATTATGACAGCAACTGGACTTTCAGGATTGTCATCAGCAAAGCAATGCAATTATGTGATGCTTTGCATTATGACTGCATTGCTTAGGAATGGTAATCCCGGTCCTCTTGCTGTCATAAATGATTTTTTTTTTAAACTGAGAATGCAACCAAATTTATAAGCAGCAGAATTGTAATCATTCATTATTAGCCATCACACCACTCAACCTAGCATCTCCCTAATATTTAACCCTAGCACACTGTTAGTGATCCGGATCTGTATTTTACTTCTGGCTCTTCCAATTCTGTCATTCTTATTATATATGGGGCATATAAAACAGGAAACAGGCAGTCTTATTTTACTCCCTTTCTGTAATTTTAATTCATAAACGAATTCTTTATTGTAAAGATTCTCTGGAAAACTACAGCTGTACTTTGACAATTTATCAGTGCCATAGATAATCTATTTTATGACATAATCTATACAATCAAAAGCCTTTTTTTCAATAAAAAATAAATATACAAAATGTTTCTGTTTTGTCTTCTTCATTTCTTTCACCTTACATTAACTATCTGATCACACTTCTCTACTTTTTTGAAACCAGACTGTACGTATGGAATGTTTCTTCCAGTGGTGGTATTCAAATAAAGTTGCCACCGGTTCGGTGGGCGTGGCTTAGTGGCCGCGCTTTGCGCACATGCACACTTTGCGCACATGTGCACGTCAAACACGCACTTTCCGCAGGCGCAGAGGCATTCTAACTTGCTTCCTGCAAGCCTACACGATGGTGGTTGCTGCAGCAGCTGCTGCGTGGCGTTATTCTGCATCGCACAAAGCAGCTGCGCTTTGAATTCTGGCCATAAAAGTGAGTATGGGAGCCTGGGTGGGCAGGTGGGCCAAACACAGAGAAGCGAAGAGAACCAGTTCAGTCTCCACTGCTCATCGCTGCTACCAGCTCTCCAGAACCAGGCAGAACCAGTCGAATACCACCACTGGTTTCCTCCCATGAATGGCTCAAATTTATCTGAATCAAAAGCTTGCTTGCATGAGACATTAGAATAGTTTAGTCAATTACAAACATTGGAATAGTTTAGTCAATTACAATCTCTGATGTCAGCCTTTTTTCATTTAACCTTATTCCTAATCATTTCCAATATCTGGACCATACAGTCTTACACCTTGCTGCTGACTCAGATCTGCATTTGTCCTGCAGCTTTAATCAGTTCTTTGGGCATTTTAGTTGCACCAGGTATTTGACAGTTGGTCTGTTATTTACACTATTTCACTTTTAAGTGCAGTCAGTTCCTAAATATGCTCTTTCTCTGCCAGTTGTTATTCTTTTCACCTCATTTGTAAAGAATTTCCTTCTTTTTTCAATTCCATTTGCTTTTCTTACTGTGGATTTCTTCCATGATTATTCAAATACTCTTATCATTGCTGTAAATTATCCTGTGATTTCTCGGATTTTCCTAAAAAAACATTTTACACCTTTACTATGGATTATTTTAGCTACACCTCTCCCTTGCCAGGAAAAATAGCACTACTGGAAGCTACTGGCAGCATGACTCCCAGGTTCACTGAAGCTAACAAATCATTCCATATCAAGATGATGTGGAATCCTGTAGGATGATGAAGCTAGATAACTCACAAGTTTTAACAGCTATCAACTTCAGGGCTAAATAAGAAGTGATCTGTAAAAAGATACACAAATATAGCATTATCCATGCGAAAGGTTTAAGATTTTTTTTTAATTTGGCATTATGCATTTGCCTGCTCTGCTATTCAAAGTTAACTGACCAAAGTATTCAACTCTGTGAATATAAAGTTTTCTTTTCCCATACACAAATATGCCACACAACACAACTAGACATTTTCAGAGACAGCATTATTGTTTTTATCTGGGGAGTCATTGGCTGATATGGGAAAAATGTGGAAGAACATTCCACTGTAATGTTTTCCATATGAGAATAAGTCTGCAATATATTATGTCAGCGCTAGTAGCTATAAGAATTGGTATAATCAACGAAATGCCAAAAACAGACAATACTAGGAATGGCACAAAATGCTGTCTGTGTTTTTTGAAAGCAATTCAAATGACACTGATATAAGCTCTATTTTTTTTAAAAAAAGGAAGGAATTAGGATATGGGTGCAGTAAAATAGGCATAATGACAATCAGCTTTGCTTCAAGACTAAAAGAAAGTTTACAATCAAGATGAAAGTGACAAGGAACTTCAGAATGTGGCTTTATCAGTAGATTTAGCTTTTGTATTAACCATACTTGTTGTATAAACCATAATTGCCTGACTCATACAGGAAAGTTAACCATAAGCTGTGGCTAGAAAATCAGACATCACTAATAATCTATAGCATAGCTCAGCAAGGGCAACGGAGCCTTTGCCTGCCTGCCTCTCTCTCTCTCTCTCTCTCTCTTTCTCTCTTTCTCTCTGCCTCCCTCCCTCCTTCCCACGATCTGAAACTAATTTCTCTAGGAATGCACTTTGATTATCAATAGCATCTTTCCTCTTATAGGCAACAGCATTTAAGGCAGCAAATTTCACTAGGGCTGCAGCAAAGTGAGATAAGTTTAAATATTTCTAGCCTGATACTTATCTAGTTTTCTCCATCACATCCATGCAGGTTAAGCATCTTGCACATAACAAGCCCACCGATATTCTGTTGTAACATCTTTAATTGTCCAGGATAGACAGTATCATGTAACTAATAGGACTTTTCCTCAAAGGAACAACACTGCTATAATGAATTTGAATTTGAGTAGATTAATGTAGTTTTCTCAGCTTGTGCAATTGTTGTATTGATGACTGATCCCGCCAATAACATAAAGTCTTCTTTTAGCCATGAATAAATTCACAAGTCTGTGAAGATGATCATGTTTTATACAGTTCCAGAGTAATTCTGGGATACTTGTGATAATTCCTGCTCTTAGGATGTTTACAACTTCAAAATCCTTTCCAACTACTGCAGCTCTTTAGACTGGACTAAATCATGTGAAAACCTTTCAGAAACAGACAGGAGGACTTACCAAATATAAGATTTATACTTGCCGAATTCTACTTGTGCTCTTTTAGATTCTAAGTCAGAGGTCTCCAGTCTTGGCAACTTTAAGAATTCTGGGAGTTGAAGTCCACAAGTCTTTAAGTTGCCAAGTTTGGGGACCCCTGTTCTAAGTAATGCTGACTTGTCTGTCCTAAAATACACAATACAAATGTAATATCATCTGTACTACAGGATTATAGTGAAGGTCACTGAATTAATTATCCTTTTTTTAAAGCAGAGAACTACTTCTAAATATATTTGCATATGTCCATAAAATTATAACAGATTAACTTCAGTACTTAAAAATAAGCATCCAAAAAAGCTGTGAATACTGAATGGCAGTTTGTGGCAGCTCGCTATTAAGAGAAATGGTGAAATATTTCTTGCAACACAAGTTATATGAATTTATATGGAAAAAACATATCATTTTAACTTTTAAACCTGTATTTTTTGTTGCATATTCCCAGCACACATGGTTTTCTATTTAAGTATCTGTCAGAATATTCTATTTACAATCTAAAATCAATGAACTAAACCAGGTTTTAGTGTCTAAAAATTTGTCACATTTCTTCTTAAAGCAATCAAAGTGTAAATGGTAGAGATGAATATAAAGGAATGATGTAGCATTCTGTTATTTGTTCTATTAGAGTTATTGAAATTATAATATAAAAATATATTGCTGCTATAAAGAAAGTTTCAGTTATGCCTAGAAAGCATAAAAGCCATTTGTTTTGTTTTAAAAAAAATACAGTGCTTCCCAATTTTCTTATCTAAAACATGCAGTTTGAATTTCTAAGGAAAACAGGAGACAGAATCAACAAAATACTTTCATGTTGCCTGTTCTTGTAATGCAGGAAACTTTATTACCTGCCTTTGAAGTCATTTAGATGGAAATAAATCCAATGAGATCTATATATGTATAATGTTCTGTTTTAAAAGAAAAAATGTAATTTTGTCTAATAGATTTCTCCCATTTGAAGAATAACTTCAACACTGTGGAAGGTTACTTTACTGAGTACCTTTTTATTTCATTGTTGAAGAAACTTCATATTTACTCTTATTTTGCAAACAAATATGAAATGGGTTTGGCAAGAAAATAGGATACAGAAATATCTTAAAATGGTGTATAACTGTGAATAGAAAGTTATTTTGGAAATTATAAAAAAGCAAAATGTCCTTACCTCTCACTAGGACAGAGTCCCCGAAGAAGCAGTCACAGGTGTTATCTGGGTATATGAGTAAGCTCCAATTTGTCCAAAGGACAGTATTAAAGTAAATACATAGCATGGACCTTTTAAGACTTACCTAACTTTTAAATTTGAAGCTATTTTGTAACATTTTCTAACAGTATGGCAAACTAGACTATGTACAGAAGCATTATCACATAACTTCAATGTTGTGTTGTGATAAATAACACAAAGGCTTACACTATATATGCAGACATTTTATGGGAAATATATACTGTGTGTGTGTGTGTGTCTGTGTAAAATATGAAATTAGATAAATTATTGTGGCCCTGAATCACAGGTATTATATTAAGATTGCAATTCCCAAGTAAAATCTTACAGCAGTAATTAATCTAATTGCATTCCTGGCATAGCACAGCTGCTTCTCAACTACAGTAACAGAAGCCAAAGAAGCCACTAAAACTGCTTACACTATTGCTACTCAGCATAGAAACCACAAACCCATGAACTCAGGAAGTGGCCCAGAACTTTCAAACTTTCCATGTTGCATCAAAAAGCACAGTATCAGTCAGCACAACTACTCCTTATTGGTCTCTGTGACTAAGATTTACAACTCTGTGTTGCTGGGAAATACTTTAACAACCTAAAAAGAAGAATTTAGCACAATAATCCTAGTGAACAGCTTACTGATTATAGACCAACTGACAAAATTTTTGAAAGAAAGGTTGAAAACAGTGGGATAAAACAGTGAAGGATTCTTCAGCTTTGCTAACATTATTCCAATAGGTACTCTATCTTAACCTTGATGTATTGTCCCTCTACTCCATTATAAAATGCACTATATTCCATCAAAGCTCCTACTTGCAGCAATCTTCTACTTCCTGTTAAAACTACTCCTGATAAGCTTCTGATGTCTCTCCCACAATTTTTCAAGGCTGTGTTCACATCCTAGGGATGTTTAATAAGCAGTGATTGGTTAAAATATATTATCTGGTTTTATATAAGCTAGGGAGCCATAAACCAAGGACATTTACAAGGTTTATCCAACACATTCAGCTAAAATGTGTACGGCTACCTTGTGATTCAGTATGCTGTGCTATCCCACAAATATTTATGAATGAACATGATGGTTCATTGCATTGTGCAAAGTCAGTTAACCAAGCTTTGGTTAGCTAAGTGTTAGCATCTTGTGCGACACATTAGCCTACTGTGCAACCACTGACCTCTTCCCTTGCCCCACCTGACCTTGCCCTCCCTCGGTGGTTTTTGTCCATTGAAAAGCCTCCTTGCATCTGCTGTCATTCAATCCAACCCTTCCCTGGTCAAGGCGTCCCACTTTCACTGCTCCACTGTTCAAGATAACAATGAAGGGGGATCACTAGATCTTGCCTGGTAATAAGACAGGCGCATAGCCAGACCTCGGGATGTTACCCCGGGCTAAGCCTGGGCTATTAATAGCCTCTTTGGCTATTTGGCAGCTTAACCGAGTCCAGAAGTGAAATCCTCCAACGGAGACGTGCAGACGAACGGACGGGGGGGTGGGGTGGGGGGGAAGGTTGTGCCTCCCACTCACCTGAGGGGGGCATCGTAAACGTCTCGTTGGTGTTGCTGGAGCCGAAGTTGTAGATGACCACGGCTGAGGCGTTTTGGGAGGCGGCGTGCCGAATCTTCTCCTTGCAACTACAATTCCCTATAGGGACAAGGGCGATCCAGAGCTTGCCGGGGCCCGGCACGGCGAACCTAGCGTTGGGGTCGCAAGCTTGCCTGTCAGCGGTCGCCGAGGTCATCACCACCTGCCCCCAGACCTCGTTTTTGGGCGAATGTTCCCCGTAGCGGCCACACTCCGTTTTTTCGCTACGCAGCTCACTGCCGGCGCCGACGCCGACGCCGGGATCTGGATAAGTGATGTTCACGAAGGCCGTGTACCATTCTTCTTTTTCGGCCACGGTGAAATCCAGGCAGAGCAGATGCACGAAACAAAAGGAAAGCAGCCATGTTGAAAGAGCCAGGCTGCGGCACGCTTGTATCACAGACATTGCCATCTTCGGCGGCTCCTGCTCGCCCCCCCGTGCGCGCGTCTGCATGGGGGCGAGCGAGCGCGCGCGAGGGGAGGCGCGTGGGGACCCGCCGCTCCGCGCGAAGCCGAGCCAAGGTGGGCGAGCGGCTCTCACCTTTGCAACCCGAAGGCTGGCATTTCGCCCCTGCGGCGCGAATCCAAGCGGAGCGCCCCGCCGCCGCCTCAGCCGTGGCCCGCCTAGCCTCGCCTCACGCCTCTGCAGCCGTCGGCAGCTCAGGGGAGAGACGGGAGGCTTCGGCTGGCGCGCCTGGCCAAAAGGGCGCCTTTTCGGTCCCGGCGGGGCTTCTGGAAGAGAGCGGTCGAAGCGGCTTCTGCCTCCTCCTGCCAGCGGAAAGAAAAGCCCCGAGGAGACGGGCTTCGCGCGCTGCTCCGGCGGCGTCGAGTCGGCTTCTGCTCTTGACCTCTCCCATTCCTCCCCAGCCCTGCCCGGCTAGGTTTACGGCCGACTCTCGCCAGCGGAAATGTTTTGTTTGGGGAGAGAAAGGGGGGAGTTGAAGAGCTGGAAGGGGTCGTTCGCAGGAGGAGCTTGGATGTGATGTCAAGAGCTCCCGCCGCTCCGCTTCGGAGCCAGCGCGGTCCCGGAGAAGCAGGGTCGACCTCTGCCGGTAGACGGGGAGAAGGCAGCGCCAAGAAGACGCGCTCAGGCGGGAGGCTGCCGGCAAGGTGAACCCTTGGAAGCGCCGAGGCAGCCCTGGCTCGAATCCGAAAGAATTTCCCTCGCTCCACATTCCTACCCCGATAGACTCACCGATTGGCGCGTCGCTAGATAGTAGAGTCCTCGGGTGCTGAATGGACGGAGAGGTCTGATAATCCTTTGCCATAAAGCGAATCCACAAAAAAGGCGGGTGGGGAGAGGTTTGAACTCTCCAAGAAATATCAGAGTGAAGCTTGACCGGGCACTCTTCGGCCTGATAGTTCAACGGGAAGAACTGCTGCTGTCCTGTATGTGAATTAAGGCTTTCCCGCTTTCACATTTATTTTCGGCATAATCAATACTACCACTTATCTACTTCAAGAGTGACCTTATTTTTATTTCTTCAGTTTCTATCCATAGTTGTAGTTAAATCAAATGACCCTACGATGTCCACATTACAGACAATAAGAATTAAAAGAACAAGCAATCAAAATAACATTTAAAACAACAGTATGATAAAACACAGTTGAATTTAAAAATTATAAAAATGGGCCTAACAATCCCAATGCTCATACTTCAAAAGCTCTCCTAAACAACTTTCAATTCTTTCCTAAAGCCTTATAAAGTGGGAGCTGAGTGAATATCGGGAAGAAAGGTAATCCATGAGACAGATCTTTCCCCAGAAAGACTGCGCCCGGGATACTTCTCATGTCACAAAAATGAGTTTCACAAGTGTTGAGTTACAAATAAGTGGAAAAAGCAGTCCTGGCGATACTTTCATGCCAAGTCAGAGTGGGGTGGAATAGAATAGAATAGAATAGAATAGAATAGAATAGAATAGTTTATTGGCCAAGTGTGATTGGACAGGCTTTAATAGTAGTGAAAAAAACCTACCATTTGAATGGCTCTTGGAAGTGAATAGAAAGCTATTCCAGAGCTCACAACACTGGTATCCCATATCGTGTGTAACACCAATTGTAGATTCTGGGTAATTCTTCAAAGGGGAACCTTCTATAGAGTTCATTTCAGTCCAAGCAACTATGATGAGGGCATAAGTTACTGTTGTGACATCATATTCCAAGGTTCACCCACTAGAACTGAAAAAAAAATATTTCCTGACTTCCATCTGTCAATCAAATAGCACTTCTGAATCCTGCAGGAGCCCCCCTCTCCCCTGAAATTGTTCCTGTAGGGACAGTGCCATCCTCATCAAGAGATATCACTGGAAACGACAGAAAACTGCAACATGCAAACAATAACAGCCTCTTAGGACATGGGAACATTCAATTCAACTTGAAAATTCTCAACTGGAACTGGTTATTATGGGAATGAGAACCCACTAGAAAATCCCAAGGTGTGGAATTAACTAAATAATCAGGGAAATTCTAAAACAAAGCAAATAGTACACCAATTCTGATTTTTTGTAAAGCAAACTACATGGGTGTACCCATGTGGTCATCAGACATCAAATGTAACTTGAAGGTTTTATTTCCAGAGCAAATGGCCATTTCTAAGTTACAAATCAGCCATTCTCTTTCAGCCCAACACATTCCAAAACTTTCGGGAGAAAAAGTAAGGCAGAGCCTTCACACATACTATGTTGAATTCTTGTAAAAAATCTAGACGTACAAACAATAATAAAACTGAAAGCTCCATTTCATAAAACTTGAGTTAAGAACTGTTTCGTGCTTTGTTTTATTTTGATCATTAAGAAAATAATTGACTGAGCACAAAAACATTTTAGCAAATGTTTTAAATAAAAGTAGTCATGGATTTAACTGTTATGCACAAGAAAGAGATGACTTTCTATTACATAGTTGATTCACATGCTGTACATTTGGTTTACTGGAGCTCAGTTTATTAACTAAAATATACAATGGTTCTGTGTTTTACATGGACAAAGCTCTTAGCTTGATACAAAAGAGGAAACGAAACAAGGAGTTTGGACTAGTTCAAGATGCTGCAACATCTTTCACATTTGTTTAAAAAGGGACTCCTGCAAGGGAAAGAAAGAAGGCACAGGAGCTGCATAAAAACAGGCATGTGCACATTCCAGATTGTGAATTGCAAGCCTGGAGCAATCACCCCAAATCCAACAGAGCTTACTTTGTCTGCCTTTCAACTTACAAAGAAATAGCCTTAAATGCAGACATTTTCACATTTATCTGTGAAACACCAGTTTTGAATCACCCAGTGATAATGTGTAGATTAGTCCTTGAGAAGCAGCATCCAACCACTCAATCTGTTAAATGCATAGTGTCTATGTTACTTCATGGGACTACAAAATCACAGTGTTGGCTATCTTATTTAAAAATTTGAGTAGTGCTAATGAGATTAGGCACACATTTAAAACTGTGTTAGAAACAACTTGAGAGAATATATTAAGTATGAGGTCCATACTATAATCCAATATGAAAGAGGATTATATCCTTTTATATAACCTGATTATAATTATACAATTATAGCTACAGAACTATTAGTAGTTCTGTGAGGTACAGCACCAAAACAAATATGTTAAGATTTATTTCTCTGACTTTGTATCAGTTTGGTTTTTTCCAACGTATAATTTCAGCCTGGATTCAATCTTGATGGGGTTTTTTTTAATATCAAGGCTGAACTTTGGAATGTAGACATTTATAATAAAAATAGCAACTGAGCAAATATGAAGTGCTTTTCTCCTCCTTGCTGAATATAAATCACTGTGGCTAAGTCCACACAATAGATTGCCACAATTTGTTTAACAATAGTTAATCACAGTAGTCAATTGTCTGGGTTCACACCATGCACTAAACCAAGAATACAAACAGCAGAGCCCTGGAGCACATTGCAGAGCTCTAGAGCAGGGGCCTCCAACCTTGGCAACTTTAAAACCTGGGGACTTAAAGCTTTGCTGGCTGAGGAATTCTGGGAGTTGAAGTCCACAAGTTGGAGACCCCTGCTCTAGAGTGTGTGTCATTCTTTTATCTTTTCTGAATTTGATGGATTGGGGAGATATTAAGTAGTAAAATAAGCCATTAAAAAAACAATTTGGGACTGTATACATTTGGGACTGTATAAGGTCCCAAAACCATGAAAAAGGGCTTTCAGCTCTACATACTGTGACTTCTTTCTTTTTAAAAAGTTGAAAAATAAGTGCTATAATCTTGAAAAAGATTCTCGTTATCTAATGAAGAAACAATAATATACGGGTAGCCCTCAACTTACAACCACTCACTTGGTGAACATTTGAAGTTACAGTGGCACTGAAAAAAGTGACTCATGACTGTTTTTCCCACTTAGGATTGTTGCAGTTCCCCATGGTCACATGATTTGGCTGCTTGGCAAGTGGCATGTATATATGACAGTTGCATGGTCCCAGGGTCATGTGATTACCATTTCTAACCTTCCCGTTGACATCCAACTAGCAAAGTCAATGGGGGAAGCTAGACCTTATGATTCATTTAAAAACTACAGTGATTTGCTTAACAACAGTGGCAAAACAGATAATAAATGAGGCACAACTGACTTAAAAATGGCCTCGTTTAGCAACATTAAGTTCAATTGTGGTCAAAAGTCATGGACTACCTGTACACTACATTTGAAAGAAGTACTTACCTCATACAATATTAAAACAGAAGGTAACAATTTACAAAATACAGGTAGTCCTTGACTTATGATGATTGAGCCCAACATTTATGTTGTTAAGTGAGACATTTGTTAAGAGAATTTTGCCCCATTTTATGACCTTTCTTGCCAAATTTGTTAAGTAAATCACTGCAGTTGTTAGGTTAGTAACATGGTTGTAAAGCGTCTCTGGATTCCCTATTGACTTTACTTGTCAGAAGGTCAAAAAAGCTAATCACATGACTCCGGGACACTGCAACTGTCATAAACTTGAGTCAATTTCCAAGAGTCTGAATTTTGATCATGAGACCATGTGGAATCCTGCAATGGTTTTAAGTGTGAAAAATGGTCATAAGTCACTTTTTGAGTGCTGTTGTAACTTCAAATGGTCACTAAAGTCCTGTAAAGAAAAAAAACAGTAAAGAAAAAAACCTGTCTCTCTCCCACATTTAAAATGGAGCCCTGGATATGCAACCAAGGCTGCGCACCTAAATGATCCATTGTGATTTACAGCTACAAAAGCTGGGTTCACATAAGCGTGCAACTCCAAAATCAAAACATACAGTTGCAATCCCAGCTGGTGACTATTTTAAGACTGGGACTGTCCTTCCACAGCTGCCAAAATCTTATCAAACACAGCTGTAGAAGAATTGTGAGCCAATATTTGGCCTGAATCCACAATTCCTGCACTCTTTCCAATTGCAGCCTAAGAGCAAAATCATTCAAGAAAGAAAGGAGCTGATGAAAATCTAGCTCAACTTTGCTACAGTAGCTGGAGTTGATGGAAATTGTCACCTTTTATTCTCTCTTACAAACTTGCATGTTAGGATTTTGATGAAAACTATCTTTGATGTACAATATATAGAGCTTACTAAAAAGAATGCGCCAGTGGCAGAATTAATGTTCTCTTTTGTTTGACAACACACATGCATGCATAAACACACAACTGGTTTCAAGATAACACTTGGGATTTAAAGCTTGCTAAGTATGATTGGGGATTAACTATGCCTAGGGAGAACCAGTCTGGTGCAGCGATTAAGAGTTCAGAGTTGCTAGGAACTAGGTTCATAAGAACAGAAATCCTGCAGAACTGAGAATTCTGAAGGACACTTGACAGTCCATGTGGATTGTATGGTAATGTCAAGTTGCAACATTAGCTCAAAACTATGGATACTGTAATGCTGTACATCTGAAGGGAACTTTGGTGTAAGCTGCTTTTTATCTCTCTACTATTTAAGCTGTAGGCAGTTGGGAATGAATTATTGTTCCATCCGCCTTTATGTCAGAAAAACTTCTGTATCATTTAATTTCCACACTCCTGTAACTAGAAATTTTGTTTATCTTTCCTATATTAGGGCATCTATTCAATCATAAGTGATACCCAAACTTACCTTTTAAAAATGATTTTTTAATGTAATGCTTATTTTAGGTAAGATTAATAAACCTATTCAGATGGAGGTTAAATTAATCATAATTAGGCTTTTGCATTCAAAATTAGAATCTGCATCTGTAGGAAATTCATGGGAATCCAGGCATCTTCTTTTATGCAAAGGCTTTGATCTCAGATTACTTATCAGAATTTACATACACACACACACACACACACACACACACACACACACATGAAATCACTCTATAAATATCATGTTTGCAAGACCCACCAGTTCTTTTAGACTTATGTTCATTTTTTACAATTAAATAGACTACCATGCTGCATAACATATTCACCATTATCTTTATATTTAGTCTTGTAGGTATCCTTCGAAAACAAAATGTTTAAAAATGACCAGAAAAATGCAGCACAGTTGCAGAGGTCCTTGTGGCAGGAAAAGGTAGAATTCTGAACAAATTACTGAACATTGATTGCATATAAAAAGAAGCCATTTTTATTTTTGAAAATAATACAGTAGGCATTCCACAGCACTTCATCAATTTCCAATGAATACAAATAAAAGTCTAATACTACATTAGGCTTTTAAAAAGTCTCAGAAATACCATACTGTATAGCATATGTTCTGATTTTGTAGCTAGAAAGCCTGTAAAGCTTGCCAAATAATACGAAAAAATGAAGAA
The DNA here is from genome assembly GCF_049901715.1 of Pseudonaja textilis. Classification (NCBI taxonomy): domain Eukaryota; kingdom Metazoa; phylum Chordata; class Lepidosauria; order Squamata; family Elapidae; genus Pseudonaja; species Pseudonaja textilis. The sequence goes on along the minus strand of NC_141995.1, from coordinate 25,881,543 downwards.
TGAAAATTGAATCCAGATTTTTATTTGAATTTAAATTTCAATGAAATGCAAAACATTTACATTAAATGAATCCAACCCACAAATGGAAATAATTCCCACTCAATTCATTTAGGATGATCTTCTGATAGGCACAGGATCCTGATGTTAATTAGGTGCACTTTCCCACACTTACTAGCTTACTTTAAAGATATATTTTGCATTGTGAAATTATTTCAAGTTAAGGAATTCTCTTCTACACCTAAGTATGGAACACACTATGTTGAGCAGTGAGCTTTTTAAAGTCCTGGCAGACCAATATTGTGCCAAGTAATAAAACAGCTATATATACTATTTACATTCAGAATAAGATCAAGTTAATTTTAACTATTTTTACTTGTATAAATGCTTGATCTGGACTGAAATCAAATGGCCCTTCCCATGTTTTACTCTCTCTACAGCAAGAAGTCTTTTGGCTAGAATTCCGTATATTCCTTGAAAAATAAACAAACCTAATATACAAGCGAATTAATATCAAGATTGCCACTGGAGGGTGATATTGTTCCATGAATGCTGTAAGTCTTTGGCAGTCGTTTTTGAAGTATCTCAGATATAGGATCGTTCACTTGCCTTAACTCTCACCAATATTTATGAAAGCATCTATTAAAAGGATTTAAACTAGTCATATTCTGCACATATAAAGTATATAGCAATAGCACTTAGACTTATATACTGCTTCATAGTGCTTTCATAGCTTTTTCTCAGCAGTTTACAGAATCAGCATATTTTCCCCCAATAATCTAGGCCCTCATTTTACTGACCTCGGAAGGATGGAAAACTGAGTCAATCCTGACCCAGTCAGAATTGAACTCCTGGCAGTCAGCAGAATTAACCTGCAATTAACCTGCATTCTAACCATTGCACCACCATTTTTTAACGACCCTGTGGTCCCTTAATTCAGGGTAGAGTTGGTACGACTGGATGGAGCTGAGCATTTACAGGCCACAAGCCCTTCCTAATGCATTCATAGGTTATAAAAAAATGAATATAAGTGCAAAAATTGAAGTTTTCTCACTTCCTCACTAATCATTAACTATCAGCCACTATTTTTTTGTCCATGATCTGTCCCATCATTTTTCTTTTTTAGAAAAAAAAGTTAAGCAGATGGTAAAGTGACATGCAGCAAACACCTTGTTTTCTCACATACTTTCTTAGAAAACAAAAATGGCAAAAAAACTGCAACATATTACTTGTTAGAAAATATTCTCACCTGAAAAAAAAAAGTCAGATCTTACAAATGGATGAAGAACATCCTTACCTGTTTGTCTACTAGTGAATGAGTGGTCAACCTTACACAGAAAGTACCAAGTTTGAAGATACTACTCAGGGAAAAAATACCAATTACCTATTTTGTATGATGGCACAGTGGATTCTGATAGGAAAGCTGACTAAGAAATGTTGCTATGGTAGCACTTTCTCCTAATTCTAGATAGATGAAACTGGCTATGATTATGCAGTTAGGAAAAGGTTTGAGTAACAGACTATTTTAACAGTAATGTTTCTCATTTCAGCTGAGCTGGTATAAAAGAGACAATAGAATACAGAAGAATCATATCATATATAGAATCATTCAACGAAGTTGAATGATTTTCAGCTTATATTTAAAACTGCAGAACTTGTGGTCAGTGCCGAAGTGGTAGCCAGTTAAACTATCTACTTCCTATTAAAGTATAGCAGAATTAGTTGCCTTGTGGATGGAGATTGTTATGGGCCAAGCAAATTCAATAGTGCACATGTACTTTGTCCTCACAATGTTAGCAGCACTAATATACAGTTAGGAACATTTTAGATGGCATATCTTTTCTAAATTTGGTGCACTCTAAATGCATTGGCATTATAAATCCCAACAAAGCTTGAGGAAAGTTCATCTATGTAGGACTACTACCTAGATGTAGTAGTCCTACATAGGCAACAAAAATTTGAATGACCAGTAGAGGGTAGCAAAGACACAGCATGTTTTAAACATCTTTTTTTTTGCAGTTTGGATAATATACATATATTAGATTTATATCTTGCCTTTTATCAATGTTCTTTAAGCTGACATTATACAACTCCTTATTTTTTCCTGTATAATAACAATCCCATGAGATAGATTGATTTGCAGCTGAACAACCATTTCAAAGTTAGTCATCAAACATTTCTGTTTGAAGGTGAATTGTTCCTAGCCCAATATAGAATACAGAATGACGAAGTTGAAAGGGACCTTGGGGTCTAGTCCAACCCCCTGCCCAAGCAGGAGATCTATATCATTCTGAACAAATAGCTGTCCAATATTTTCTTAAAAGCCTCCAGTGGAGAAGGCACCCATGTCTGAAAACAAACCATTCCACTGATCGTTTTTGCTGTCAGAAAATTTCTCCTTAGTTCCATCCATTACTTCTTGTCGTGCCCTGAGGTACTTTGGAGGATAAATTGTTCCCCTCGTTTCTGTGACAGCCTGTCATATATCAGAAGACTTCTATTATGTGGTTCCTAATCCTTCTCTTTGTTAAGACTAGACATATCCAGTTCCCACAACCATTCATCATGTTTTAGCCTCCTGATCCCTAATCATTTTTTGTTGTTCTTCTCTGCATTCTTCTAGAGACTCAACATCTTTTTTGTATTTTGGTGACCAGAACCTGTCAAGTGTGCTCTCACCAGGGCAGTAGTAGTACTAATACTTCATGTGATCTTGATACTATTCCTCTGTTGATGCAGCCTAGGATTGCATTGGGTTTTTTGGCAGTTGCAGCATATTGGTCACTTGTACTTAAGCAGTTGTCCAGTAGGACTCCTAGTTCCCTCTCACAATTACTGCTGTTGAACCATGTACCACCTATTCTATATATATATGCATCTGATTTTTCTTGCTTAAATGTAAAACCTTACTTTGTTTGCCACTGAGTTGCATTTTGCTGTATAGGGCTTAGTGCTTTAATCGCTACATCATTTTATATTTTAGAAGCCTTTAAAGTAGTTGATTGCAGTTTTTATTTGGTCTGAATCATACTTCATTTAGAAAAATGAATGCAAATTTATTTAATCACATATTAAATAAGGTATATTTATTTTATTTATTACATATATTTGCCACCCATCTCACTACAGGCAACTCTATGTATCACAATGCTGAGTAACTGTCAGTGAGCTGATTTAGAATGATTTTATTGGCCTTAATTTATCCAGCTATGCATTTACATACATCTAATCAAGTTTTGATCAAGTTAGGTGCAAGCCATAAAAAGGAACAGTAATTTAAGCACATATATTGATATAAAAGCAAATTAAGCAATTAACAGGATTCTGCACATACCGGTATTTATGTATACTTTTTGCATATAACAATTCAGTAATTAGTGTTGTACAACTCCTAATTGAAGAATCCATATTATGTCAAACCTTTATTCTGATGTCATAAGATATATAAATTCAATGAGGTTTACTTTAGGCTTGGAAGTTGAATGTAACTGACCAAGGTGGATTATGATTTAGCATGAGGCAAATCTACAGGTGAAACTCAAAAAATTAGAATATCGTGCAAAAGTTCATTTATTTCAGTAGTGCAACTTAAAAGGTGAACCTAATATACGAGATAGACTCATTACATGCAAAGCAAGATAGTTCATCATAATTGAGATGATTATGGCTCACAGCTCATAAAAACCCCAAATCCGCAACCTCAGAAAATTAGAATATTGTGAAAAAGTTCAATATTCTAGGCTCAAAGTGTCCCACACTAATCAGCTAATTAACACCTGCAAAGGGTTCCTGAGCCTTTAAATGGTCTCTCAGTCTGGTTCAGTAGGAATCACAATCATGGGAAAGACTGCTGACCTGACAGTTGTGCAGAAAACCATCATCGACACCCTCCATAAGGAGGGAAAGCCTCAAAAGGTAATTGCAAAAGAAGTTGGATGTTCCCAAAGTGCTGTATCAAAGCATATTAATAGAAAGTTATGTGGAAGGGAAAAGTGTGGAAGAAAAAGGTGCACAAGCAGCAGGGATGACCGCAGCCTGGAGAAGATGGTCAGGAAAAGGCCATTTAAAAGTGTTGGGGACTTTCACAAGGAGTGGACTGAGGCTGGAGTCAGTGCATCAAGAGCCACCACACACAGACGGATCCTGGACATGGGTTTCAAATGTTCCTCTTGTCAAGCCGCTGCTGAACAACAAATGTCAGAAGTGTCTTACCTGGGCTAAGGAAAAACAGAACTGGTCTGTTGCTCAGGGGTCCAAAGTCCTCTTTTCTGATGAGAGCAACTGCTGCATCTCATTTGGAAACCAAGGACCCAGAGTCTGGAGGAAGAATGGAGAGGCATACACTGCAAGATGCTTGAAGTCCAGTGTGAAGTTTCCACTGTCTGTGTTGATTTGGGGAGCCGTGTCATTTGCTGGTTGTTATGGATGCTAACTTCATTTTCCAGCAGGACTTGGCACCTGCCCACACTGCCAAAAGCACCAAAACCTGGTTCAATGACCGTGGGATTACTGTGCTTGATTGGCCAGCAAACTTGCCTGACCTGAACCCCATAGAGAATCTATGGGGCATTGCCAAGAGAAAGATGAGAGACATGAGACTGAACAATGCAGAAGAGCTGAAGGCCGCTATTGAAGCATCCTGGTCTCCCATACCTCAGCGGTGCCACAGGCGGATAGCTTCCATGCCACGCCGCATTGAGGCAGTAATTGCTGCAAAAGGGGCCCAAACCAAGTACTGAATACATATGCATGCTTATACTTTTCAGAGGTCCGATATTGTTCTATGTACAATCCTTGTTTTATTGATTGCATATAATATTCTAATTTTCTGAGATTGTGGATTTGGGATTTTCATGAGCTGTAAGCCATCATCATCACAATTATGAAAAATCACGGCTTGAACTATCTTGCTTTGGATGTAATGAGTCTATCTCATGTATTAGTTTCACCTTTTAAGTTGCATTACTGAAATAAATGAACTTTTGCACGATATTCTAATTTTTTGAGTTTCACCTGTATTTCAGAGGGAGCGTGGTAGCCTAGTGATTTAGATGCCCGGTTTGTCAACAATTTGAGGCTCAAGTACTACATGACAGGGTGAGCTCCTATTTTTGCCCAAGCTCCTACCAGCAGCAGTTCGAAAACATGAAAACACAAATAAATAATTTATCTCTTTTTAATGAGGATTCCAAGAACTGCAGGAAATGGTATAGCATGGGACAGGCATTCCAGCATTTTTTTTTTAGAGCTTAGTGTAATTTTCATGTATACTTTGTCCTGAACTGGCAACAAAAACATCCCCCCTTCATTTCCAACAATTATGATTACAGTGGATTTGGGAGTTGCACAGTTTGTTCCCTCTTTGTCCCACGAGGTCCTAGTCCCATGATGAATGTATGGCATGTGTGCCAGAAGTGGCACATAGAGCCATTTCTGCCGGCACGCAAGCCGTCATCCAGATCAGGTCCATTGCACGTGCGTGAGTGCCTCCCGCCAGCCAGCTGCTTGTTGGGGGGGGGGCGCATGTGGGAGATGCTCACGTGTGCAGAGGCACATGGCGTGTGCGGGGAGGTCACACATGCATGCAGAGGTATGCGGCACATAGGAGGGTTTGTACACGCATGCACGGGAGGGGTGTACACGCATTGCACTATGGGTGCAGGCACACATGCTTGTGCACGTATGCACTTTTGGCACGTGAGGACGAAAAGGTTAGCCATCACTGCCCTAGTCAAACGGATATTAAACAAATAATCAATTAACACAATGCATGGATCCTGTTATTTCAATAATCTTGTGCATAAGACATTTTGCTTCTGATCATATGAACCACTAGCCATATAAGCCTTCGTGCCATAATTAACATATTAAACTTAAGGTGCCACAAGACTACCTGTGTAACAGAGATCTCCCTAAAACAAAGGTCCCCAAACTTGGCAACTTTTAAGACTTGTGCACATTAGTTCCCTGGGACTTGAAGTCCACAAGTCTTAAAGTTTGTTTGTTTCTTTGTCAAACATGTACAAGGTAACAAATGTATGAACATTTGTATGAACACAAACAAGACAATGGGAGTAAATACAGATAAATGGGGATAGTAAGACAGGGATTGCAGGCACGCCGGTGCGCTTATGCATGCCCCCTTTAAGGATACCAAGTTTGGGGACCCCTACCCTAAAACAACGAAAGAGTTGTTTTTATCACAACGAAGCCAGACCCACCGAAGACCCATTTCTGGCAGAGTTGGGGGGGGGGAGAGAGAGAAACAAACCAGGGTCTCTGCAGCCTCTGCTTTCCTTGCGTGCAGCCAGGAGTTCGCAAAAGGCGGGAAGGTGAAAGTGCCAAGCTCGACCCGCACCAACACCTCGCCTATTCACCCCACTTTCTCAGCCTACCACCCAGGCGACCTTCCCTTCCTGCTGAGGCTTTAGGTAAACCCCACGCCCCATTTCGCCGCAAACAGCTCCCGACTGAGGGCAAAGCTAAAGCAGGAAGAAGCTGTGGCACCAACCGCGCCTGCTCGCTGGCCTCGAGCATGCTCAGCCTGCGCCAGCAATGCCTTTTGCAGCAGCTGAGGCCGGAGCTAACGCGCGGTTTTCGGCTTCTCTGCGAGGCTGAGCTGCCCTGAAGGGCCTGGAGAGGTGAGCTTAAGGCGGTGAGCGGCGCGGGTTGGGGACGGGTAACTCCCGAGCCGGGGATCGGGATGGGTCTGCAGTCACCCCAGGCAGGCGGATTAAACGAGTGGGGTTCCTCGGGAACGCGGGCGGTGGAGAAGCCTTCTCCAGATTCGTGGTCAGCAAGGCGTCGGGGACCACGGCTCCCGTGATTCCCTGCCAGTTGTGCTGGCTGAGGATTGTGGGAGTTGTAGGCCGAAGCGCCTAGAGGGCGCTCGGTTGGAGGAGCACGGATGCCATCTGGGGCAGGGGTCTCCAACCATGGCTACTTTAAGGCCTGTGGACTTCAACTCCCAGAATTCCTCAGCCAGCAAAGCTGGCTGAGGGATTCTGGGAGTTGAAGTCCACAAGTCTGAAAGTGGCCAAGGTTGGAGACCCCTGATCTGGGGTGTTCCTGGGAAGGAGGACAATAAGAAGCCGCTCTTCCTGCTCTCACAACTGGAAGGACGATCGCCGGGAGCCTGCTCCAGCGCTGCGTAGTTTGTTACTCCGAGCTGAAATCTGGAGTAGTTGCTTCAACTCCCCCTCCCCGTCTTTTCCTTACTCCTTTTCCTTCCCGTTTTTTCAAGGAGTTTCGATGGTTGTGCCTTTGCCTTGTGCTTGATTTAAACCAGTTGTGTCAGGAGGGTTAGGCCTCGAAAGGATTGAATCGGAAGCTCCTTTGAGGCGGGAGTGACTAGGGGTAGTAGGGCTTGGCAACTTTGCAACGTGTAGCATCTTGAAGATACTCTTTATTTTCCGGCGTTAGCTTAGAGGAGTTATTTCTGGAACTTCTTAGGTAGTTAAGAGTGTAGTTAGAGATTGCAGTTGTGCTTTTGGGTTATTTATTTACTGGCATGAAGTGCATTTTGTAATTGAGGAGCATGGAGGTTGTATTTCCAAGCAGTATAAATCATTTAGAACAAGGGTCTCCAACCTTGGCAAATTTAATCCTGGAGAACTTCAACCCCCAGAATAATTCCCCAGCCAGCTTTGCTTTTTGCTTTGCTGGCTGGGGAATTCTGGGAGTTGAAGTCCTCCAGGCTTAAAATTGCCAAAGGTTAGAGACCCCTGGTTTAGGGTCATTCATAGTCTGGCCTGGTCAGGTTTACTGGCCATTTCAAAAGTTTAACAAAACACATCTAGAGGTCAGTGTATTGCAGGGGGCGGGTTGATAATTTTGGCTAAGTTTATTTTATCAATTGAACACTTTTTTCTCTGAATAACAAAAATGTTAACCTCTCCCTTTTTTCTATATAATATTATGGGTTAAAAATTCTTTGTAAGCTAACTAACTCTCCCAATTTTATTCATTATTCTCTTAGTTAATTATTAGACATTGTAGAAAAAATTTATAATTTGAAAGTATTCAATCCATGGTTTGGACATGGTTTGTTTGGTGCTTCCCAGTATTTTGCACAAAGGAATATCATATAACAAGTTAATAAGGTTTGTTTAGTTCCCTGAATATATAACAGAGAGGATGAAACTTCTTGCCCATCTGTATAGTTTTGACACACTATGTATAATAACCTAAATTTAATATTGTTAGACATTTTATTGTCAAGTTTCATTAATTAGGAAGAAAATCTGAACTTATAATATGATATATTCCCCAGAATGATAGTTAGCAGTAAATGTTTTGTTATGTAAGATTATTTTTTTAATGAGAACTAAGTTCAGTGTGGAAAGCTAAGGCGAAAATTAAATCATATAAGTTATAGGTAATTTAAATCTTGCCCATAGTCATAGTAATAAAACATTGTCTGATTATGGTTTTGGATGTTTTTATTTTAAAAAATAGAATTAATGTTTTAATAGACTTTTTCTTTGAAAACTGTTGACAATTTATGGAAAAACAGGACACTTAAAGTGTCAAGCGTGTACATGCAACAGTGAGTATTAAAATATGATTGCCTCAAACGTTTTTAAACTTTTTCTGATTTATTATTAAGAAAATTGATTTTTTGTTTTCAATTTTCTCTGCTCATGTTTTATTATTTTGGTTTGTTATACAAACAGGCAGATATTTAAACAGAATTTGGAACTTTTATCCAATTATCAAGTCCTTATCAAATTCTGGATACCAATTCTTTGGTAAATGTGTTGTATTGTTGCAGGATGTATTCTAAGCAAAGTTGCCTTTTGTATTTGACTGGTGATGATTCTGAACAATGGTATTCAAGTGGTGCTCCAGATATTTGTGGTTGCACCCAAGGCGCCTATTACTATTGATATTATTTTTTATTTCTTTTGCCGTAGTCATTCTACTATTTGCAAACATTCTATTTGCAAATCTGTGTTTTTTGTGATTTTTGCCAGTTCCTCTCTTCTTCTCTGCTGTCTGACTCTCAGTGACTCTAGGCTTGCTCTTCTGAACCAATTCTTGAATTTGCAATTAAATGTTTTCAGGATTTAGCTAAATTAACTCAGCTTGCACAGTTGTCCAGTAAGAGCCATGATGGCGCAGTGGTTAGAATGCAGTATTGCAGGCTAATTCTGCTGACTGCTAGGGGTTTGATCTTCACCAGCTCAAGGCTGACTCAGCTTTCCTTCCTTCCGAGGTCGGTAAAATGAGGATCCAAATTGTTGGGGGCAATATGCTGACACTGTAAACAGCTTAGAGACTGTTGCAAAGCACTATGAAGCTGTATACAAATCTAAGTGCTATTGCTATATTACTAAGGCGGTATTGGTAATGTAAAAAAGCAGCACAATACATATGATTATTGAGAGAACTGCAGAACAATGGATGGCTTTTTTCTGGATAAAGCTTATTTTCCAGTGCAGGAAATTTCATTAGAATTGTCCTGGTTCTGGACATACTGTGTGTTATATATACTCATTAGAATACATACATTAACAAATACTGTATATTAAAAACTACATAATTTTTCTTGATGACAAATCCAGACATTTAAATATGAGTTGGAGAGAAATTCTTCCAATAAGTTCAAAATGGTAATTTCAGTATCTTTGGTATTCAGACCATATTTCAGTTGGATTCATTCACATGCCCTTAACCATAATGTGATTTATTTGATCTTGCTTAGCATGTTGTTTAATTTTTGGTTTTTCTGGCAAGACATTGTTCAGCAAATGATATTTTTGTCGACTCCAACTTGCACTTCCAACTTTTTAGTTGCCAATTTTATTGTATGATGTAGTCAAATCCTTTCTATTTCTGTTAGACAATTTATTTTCATTCTATGTTCACTTTTTGTCCCAGTGCCTCATAATTTTAAGAACAAGAGTAGAATTTCCTAATTAAGAGACTATAGTAGTTGTTGGCTGCTGAGGAGGGTAATAATCTTATCACCATTTGGGGACCAGTGGCTAAGAATGGCCATTGTAAATTTAATAGTTCTACAACTTTGCATCTGAGTATTTTTATGGATTCTTTAATAAAAATTCAGAATAGAGGCATGTATTCGTGATGGAAAATATGGGGCAAACTAATCTTGATAAATGTTTTTTTTTTTCCAGAAAGTGAAAAATGCCTAAGAAGAAGACAGGTGCACGCAAGAAAGCTGAAAGTCGGAAGGAACGGGAAAAACAAAATAGAGCTTTAAGGGCTAATATTGATTTGGCCAAACATCCCTGCAATGCTTCAATGGTAATATTTAGTTCTTTAAGCTTTTTCTGTGCCAGATGTCTAATAAAATAATAGAATGCTAAAAGTAATCTTCCTTTGTTCGGCACAGAAGTATGGTTGGGTCAAATATTTTCAAACTTTCTTACACTAAGGAGAATACATGTGTAACCTTATAAAACTCACTAATTGTTAACACATAAGAAAAGTACATCTAAAACTATTATAGTAGACAAGGAGCATCCCTTTACCTTCTCTTTCAAGGATGCTGGTGTATGGATGACTTCAGAGGGAAAAAGGTGAAGGATCCAGGCTTCATTTTCCTGAATTTTTTAAAAATGTGTATAAAGATGGCCAAACTCAAACTGGCCTGAAATCATATTCCAGAACTGATTTTTGGATTATTCGGTCTTATACTAAACAGATATAGTAGGAATTACCTAGAAGATACTTGATAAGGTCAGCCAATGATGGGTCATTTTCAATTGCTATCCCTTGGAGATATTCTCAGCCCTTTGGAGAAGCTTAGAAATGATTCCGTCCTTCTCTGGAGCTGCCTTTCGTCCAATTTTAGTAATTGTAAAGGATACAATTGTTGGCTGTGGTATCAACTTCATTCTGTCTGGGTGTGGATGAAAGGGGGTTAAGAAGCCCTTTTTATCTAAGATTGGAGAGGCAGAAACTGCCTAGATTATTGCAAAAGGTTTACTGGCAATAAAAAGAAAAGGGTTGAGCCCCCAAATTGTGAATTTTTTTTTGCTGGAGATGCTTCAGGAAAACCTGGACTGACCTTTGTAGTGTGCTTTTTGAACTGCTGGGGCCTTAAAGATTATCAGTAAAAATGAAACAACATATTCAATACTAAGATGTTAGTACAGGTCTCAACAGAGTAAGGAATGGTATAGAAAGATGAAAGATAGTTTGGCTCTTATGATTGCCTCTCCAAAGTATGATGTACATTGCATTACAAATTTGACAACCCTAAAATATGGACATAAAAACCCTCTTTCTTTCTGTTACAGGAATGTGACAAATGTCAAAGGTAAATATTCATTTTCAGGATTTTACGTACAATTCAAAATTGTTTAGCTATTTGTTTCATCCTGTTTTATTTATTTTAACAGGCGGCAGAAAAATAGAGCTTTTTGCTACTTTTGCAACTCTACTCAAAAATTACCCATTTGTGCACAGTGTGGTAAGTGCGCCCAGTTTAACATTTTGATTACTGAGTTGCAGCAGTAGATTTCTGCTTGAAGTTAGTTTCTTTTCTTCTGATTTCGTGTTTCAAAGGTGATCAGTCTTTCGTTCTTTTGCTTCTTTAGGTATAGTGGTTTTAGGTATAATTATTTAGGTATTGTGATATGAGATATTGAATTAAGATGAAGCGAATTCCAGTGTCCAGCAGTGGCTTGGAGGTATACGTGCATACAGGGCTATTATGGCTATTATGGATATTCTGAGAAGTTTTCCTCTGTTCAATAAACACCATCATCAGCTTGCTAAGCAAAGGAGTGCCAAAAATGCAAAAGCAATGATGTATGGGGAAAGTGCAGAAGCTTCCATAGTAGGAACACAAAGTTCCCAGCTAATCCAGAATTAGGGCACAGTTCTATAAAGCAATATTATTTTATTAAAAGAAATACAGAAATTATCGAAACAGGAAAGAGGATTTTTAAAAAAATATATTTTATTTTTAAAAAACAAAAATACAAATCTCTATTCTCTATTCACTATATTGCAACCAAATTTGTTTTGACTCATTTGACAGAGATAGTCAACTGATGGATTTAGGCCAGGCATTCAGAACACTGAACAATATCAGCAACAATATCAGTAGACACATCAGTAGAAAATCTATTAAAAAGTGGACCACAAAAACAGAATCACTGGTTGTCATGTACAGTTCAAATCACTCAAGGACAATATTAATATCTTTTGGCCTTTACTGGGTGGTAAGACTGCACTTTCGCACGTAAGATTAGAAGCACCTTACTTGCTCTTCCTCTAATGTGATATATGTCATCCGGTGTCAACAGTGCCTGTCTGGAGTCTTTGTATGACAGGCCAATCTTTGAGCAAAAGAATTAACGGGCACAGGTTTGACACCAAGACTCAAGGACCATTTCAACCTGCTAGGACAATCCATTGCCAAAATCAAAGTGACCATTATGGAAAAACACACTTAACACATGATTGAGTGAGATATTGCTGATCTTATGTACATCAAAAGGTTTCAGTTTACTTAAAAATGTCAACTTCAGGTATTTTTTTAAACACACTAGAGTTGTTAATTGATAAGGTACTTGTAATCTGTCTCAAATGTAATCTGTATCTGCCTAACTGGCCATCACCCATTAAATTCTATATCAGTATAGCTACTCCTTGCTTCTGATGAAATAAACTGCAACTCGTGAAAGTTGTGCCTTTTAATAAAACTTGTTCATTGGAAAAAGTGCCACTAAACTCTTGAGTTTCATTGAGCAAGAAGAAGAGGAAAGAAAGTATCTCTCCTAGATTGATTCATCTGTCATGTGGCTCATACATCCCATGTTTTAAAACAAAAAGGAATCTTTCCCCAAATTATTAATTTGGTATGTACACTAACAACTAAAAGTTAATAGAATTAAATGAAATGTATTAACTGAATGACATTAATCCTTCTTAAATAATATTTTTATGTCTTTTGTAATAGGAAAGACAAAATGTATGATGAAGTCCTCAGACTGTGTCATAAAACATGCTGGAGTGTATAGCACTGGACTTGCAATGGTGGTATGTATCTGAAGTCAATTACAGTACATGGCTAAGGTTTATGGTGGATTAATTATTGCAGAAAGGACTTTGTTTGGCAGCATTGGTGTCTTCTGGGTAGCAAAATTTAGGATTGGAATATTTGAATGGGCATTTGTGCATCTCAGTGAAATCAATTCAGCTGAATTTAGAATGAACTGGATTGTGCCCACCTTATGAAAGTATTAATGGACAGGTAGTCCTCAACTTACATCAGTTTGTTCAGTGACAGTTCAAAGTTACAGCAGCACTGAAAAAAACTTAGTTATGATCACCCTTATGACCATTGCAGCATCCCCATGATCACATGATCAGAACTCAGGAGTTTGGCAAGCAACCCATATTTATGACGGTTGCCATTATCTTGGCGTCATGTGATCACCTCTTACAATCTTCCGATAAGCAAAGTCAAGGGGGAAACAAGATTCACTTAATCATGTTAGTAACAACTGCATTGATTCACTTCACAGCTGTGGCAAGAAAGGTTGTAAAATGAGGCAAACCGCACTTAACAAATGTCTCACTTAGCAACAGAAATTTTGAGCTCAATGGTGGTCGTAACTCGAGGACTACCCGTATTTGATTTGAGAGAGTGAACTAGCCTGGAGTCTTAACTACTATTACTGTTAATCTTCTCATCACTCCTTATCACCCATCCCCTCCCACTTGTGACTGTAGGACTGTAACTTTGTCGCTTGTATCCTTACAATTTATATTAACTGTTTCCTAGTATGATTTGACTGCTTATTGAACCCTATGACTATCATTAAATGTTGTACCTTATGATTCTTGACTCTTGACAAATGTATCTTTTCTTTTATGTATACTGAGAGCATTTGCACCAAGACAAATTCCTTGTGTGTCCAATCACACTTGGCCAATAAAGAATTGAACTCTACTCTACTCTACTCTACTCTACTCTACGCCATTCCATTCCATTCCATTCCATTCCACTCTATTAAAATGGAAATAAAAGCAAAATTAGGTAGATGGGCTTCTTCATGTTCCCTTCCCTTCCCTTGGGTAAGATCTTGGCATTTAGGCCCGAAAGGTGATTGTTGAAAACTGGCCTCATACAAAGTTGTTTCTTCCCATTTTTTTTTACACATTCTGGTTAGGCAGGAAGTGTAGAAAGGATTGATCCATCCAAGGAAAGTTGCCAGGAACTCTTGGTGTGCTTTGGCACTTCCACCTGGCCTAACAGCATTCTCCAGCTCTATGTTTTATGACTTTGTGTCAAGAATGGGTAGAGTTGATGCTAAATTAAAGGTGCCACTGAAGATTAAGAATTGAGAAAGGAGTACACTGGTGGGGATTTACCGTCCCTGGAAATTCATGTGTAGTCAAGGTAAATGTCTTTCATTAGAAGTCAGGTATAGCTGATAATAAATCTTGTTACCTCTTTTTTCACAGGGGGCAATATGTGATTTCTGTGAAGCTTGGGTTTGCCACGGCAGAAAATGTTTGAGCACCCATGCCTGCATCTGTCCTCTGGCTGATGCAGAATGCATTGAATGCGAGAGAGGGGTCTGGGATCATGGTGAGTTTTGTCTTGGTGAGAAGGAACCAAATTAATGTAAATTATCTTTCTTGCAATTTCTCCAACTGTTCTTTATTGTATATGTGTTTGTATATGTGTGCGCGTGTGCGCACACACAAACCTCTGTGGTGAAGTTGATTGCAGTCCATGAAATTCATGCAATGATGTTTTAAATCTTTCATGTTTTCCGTGAGACTTTTCATTGTGACTACTAATTCTGTTATGCAGGCAGTCCTCGACCTATGACCACAATTGAGCCCCAAATTTCTGTTGCTAAGCAAGACAGTTATTAACTGAGTTTTGCCCCACTTTACAACCTTTCTTGTCACAGTTGTTAAGTGAGTCACTGCTATTAAGTTAATACAGTTGTTAAGTGAATCTGCTTTCCCCATTGACTTTGCTTGTCAGAAGATCGTAAAAGGTGATCACGTGACCCTGAGAGCTTCATAAGTATGAGTCAGTTGCCAGTCTTCTGAATTTTGATCCTGTGACCATGGGGAGGCTACAACGGCTATAAGTGTGACCATAAGTCAGTTTTTTCAGTGCTATTGTAACTTCAAACTGTCACTAAATGAACTGTTGTAAGTCAAGGACTGCCTGCATGTTAATATTTTCATACAGTGGACATAATGCAGTCCCATTCTAAATTCATCTGAATTGGGATTAGGGTTAAGGTTAGCCTACTTGGAGTCATGACTAAAAACCAATGCTAAGGTTTCCTAGAGGTTTTCGAAGGAAAGGGAAATTGACAGCTTTTCATTTGGAGCTGTTTGTGGACCAGAGTAAAATATTGGAGTTGGCCATGACTCCCAAATAGCAATAGCAACAGCACTTGGGCTTATATACCGCTTCACAGTGCTTTACAGCCCTCTCTAAGCGGCTTACAGAGTCAGCATATTGCCCCCAACAATCTGGCTCCTTACTGACCTCAGAAGGATGGAAAGCTGAGTCAAATTTGAGCCGATGAGGTTTGAACTGCCGAATTGCTGGCAACAGGCACTCAGCGGAAGCGGCCAGCTGTACTGCTTTCCACGGCTGGAATCACAGCGGCTTGGCCAACCGTCGTGCCCTAACCCACAGCTCATTGACTGCTAAGTAGACCTAACCCTAACTCTAGATTTATTTAGTGACTTTGAATAGTCACTAAATGAATGGTTGTAAATTGAGGACTATCTGTATTATTTTTATTTAAACAAAATTAAAACTTTATATATTTAGATATGTAAGAAAGGAGGATGCAATTTTACACAGTTATCTGGTAAAACACGTTGTTGTACAATAGTGCGACTATTGAGTTAGCATGCATGGTAAATAAACTATAAAGTCATTTTTTTTTGTATTGTCTTTGTTCAGATTTTCTTTGTCTTCAGTTTTCATAGCCTGAGGTAGGATATGCTGCAATTGGTTTTGTTCAATCTGCACTCTTTTCACTGAACCCTACAGGTGGCAGGATATTTAGCTGCTCCTTTTGCCACAATTTCCTTTGTGAGGATGATCAGTTTGAGCATCAAGCCAGCTGCCAAGTTCTGGAAGCTGAAACCTTTAAATGTAAGCTTTACTCCTAATGGCTCTGTTATCAAATTAAGCGTGCTTTTAACTGTTTCTGTGATTTAGCTCAAATCCAAAGGGCCGTTCAGTAATCAATTTCAAATTGATGACTTAAAAAGTAGTATGAAATGGGAAATGTCTGGCCCTGTTACTTTCATGACTGAATAAGGGAGTTGTAAGGGACCTTGAATATTTTCTAATCCAATCCCCTGCTCAAGTAGGAAACGCCATAGCATTTCAGGTAAATAGTTGTCCAGTCTCCTCTTAAAAATCTGTAGTGTTGGAGCATTCACAACTTCTTGGAGGCAAGTTGTTCCATTGATTAATAATTCTAACTGTCAGGAAATTTCTCCTTAGTTCTTGGATCTCTCCTTGATTAATTTCCATCCATTGTTTCTTGTTCTGCCTTCTGGTGCTTTGGAGAATAGACTGGCCCGGTTTCTGAGGTATAATGCTAGCTACATTTGAAACAAATTTGTACGCATAATGCCCAAGTTTGAGGAGGTGTTGTTTAAAGAAAGGCAGCAAAAAGACTGAAGCTTAAACTACAGTAGCTTCTCTTTGCAGATTCTGATCTTGGAAGAGTAGATCACTTTTTTTATAAAGGCTGCAGTTTCTGTATCAGAAGCCAGGCACAAAAAACTGTGTCCACTTCATGTAGATCTAATAAAAGACTGCATTAGGCGTAAAATGCTTTATTCAGTTTTGGCTTAGCCAATGATGTAAACCTGCTGTGGTTTGCAAACAAGAGCTTATGAATTCTGTGTGGTCTAAGTTTAACCTTGTTTAAAAAGTGAGTAGTTTGCTATACTACATTCTTTTACAACTATAGAAAATTGTTTTTTTGTTTGTAGTTTCTGTTGCTTTATTGGGCCCTAAGTAAATCTGTTTCTATGTAAATCTGTCTTATCCAGAACTGCCTGAATTTTTCTATCACCCTCACATCTCTTGTCGTTTAGTCCAGTGCTGCTTTTTTTTGTCTTTGCGTGAACAGTCTGTCCTGAAATTGGACACGGGGAAGGGGCGGTTCTTCTCATCAGGTGCCTTTGGGTGATCGTTGGAGTCTCTGGTCTTAGATCCGGACTCCTGCAATTTGCTACTGAAATGAAGCTGCTCTCGGTGCCTCATTAAAATCCCCATTTTTTCCTCATCTCTAAGTGTTCAGTTCCATTGTACTTTGCTGAGGGAGAGCCTAAGGTGGTCCATTGAAGTAAAGAGTTGACCTTGATTTAAAAGACAACAAGAAAAAAGAGGGCAAAGCAACAAAAACTCTTCTCATTCAGCCATGCCTTTTTATCTTGCCTGTTAGGTGTTTCCTGCAATCGACTGGGGCAGCATTCATGTCTCCGCTGTAAGGTACAAGCAAAAACATTTCCAAGTAAATGTATCCCATTTCGTATTCACAGGCTTTCAACCTGCTGGCAGCTCTCATAATTCATTTTCCATAATACATTAAAAATGCTTTGTGGTGTTTTTTTGTAATGGTCTGTGTCCTGTTTCTATTATACTTTGATTAACTTTCATGCTGTGATTTTAATGTGATGGTAAAACTTTCCCTCCAGTTCCCATAAAACACCAGCACCTGCCCTGGATTATTGTCCGGGCTACCATCTGCTGGTTTCCTTTCATTCAAAGCATTGTAGGTTTTCGTATCAACCTGGATATTTCTGTAGCAGTTGCTTATAACTAGTATTGCTAAAATCATACCTCATTATGCTGCATCTCCTCCATTTTGTTACACCTACTACCCTTCAGGGAATTCTGGAAAATGAATTATTTCATTGTCTTCAGGCATCCATGCTGTTCTGGATTCTCCAGCTATTTAAAAGTGATAGCATTTCCTGCAGGGTGGTTGACTTTTTTTGTAGCCTCAGCATTTGTTAATAGGGGCAGAATGAATGCCTATGACATCATTATCTGTAAAACAGATAGGTACAATTATTTGACAGGAGAAAGGTATCACTTGTTTTATTCTGTGTTTTTAGTGTTACAGAATGTCATTTTACTGATTCAAAAGATCAGTTGATCTTTTGATAGAGCAGTCCTATACTTCATTACAATTAATCCTCAACTTACAACTGTAATTGAATCTGGAATTATGGTCATAAATCATAGTGATCGTAAGTTGCAACACATGACCAGGCCCAATTTTTAGAACATTTTTTGTGGTATGAAGTGAATGCCTCAGTTGTTAAGTGATTTCCCCCAAATTGGTGTTTTTGTTGAAACCAGAAATAAACACTGGAAACTGTCCAAAAATATTGCAAATTGCAGTCACATGACCATGGGACAATATAAACAGCCATAAAGGTGAGCTGATTGCTAGGCACCCAAAATCATATGATCATAGGAAGAGTAAGGTCATAACTTAAAACAGTCATTACGCAACTGGTAATAAGTCAAGGACTACCCATATCTCCTGTCTTTCCCTCCGATTGGGGTGACACTCCACAGTCAGAGTTGGTTCACACTCTGAGGATTCTTCTGGCCTCGGCCTTCTGCTTGAAGAGCAGTTCTAGCCATGGCCAGGAGGCCCTTTGCATAAATATAACTTGTACACTAATTGTGCCCTTTCCTAGTTTGGGTGGGATTGTTCATGGTCTTTCCTTGTCTTTGTCACCTCCCAATTAGACTATTGTAATATGCTCTACATGGGAGCTGCCCTTAAAGAGCATCAGAAGCTTCAGCTAGTTCATAATGCAACACCATGGACGATATTGGGTAGATCATGGTATATCTCTGTAACACCGGTGCTATGTGGCTCCCACTAGGTTCCCAGGTGTTAGTTATCACCTTTGAATCCTACATGGTATGGGGCAGCTTATTTGCAACATTGCCTAGCCACAATTGTTTCTACTTGTCTCACTAGATCTAACAGGGTTGGCAAGTCCTCTCAGTAAAAGAGTATTATTACACGATGGGGTCTTACAAGCAGGTCTTCTTTGTTATGGTGCTTGCCTTGTGGGACAGCCTCCCTACACAGATAATGACGGCCTTGGCCCTGTGATCTTTAGGGTGGGAAAATAAAGACTTGAGGGGTATGAATGGAGGTAGCATTAATGGATAGTTATTCATGAATGTGAGATTTATTGGATGCTCAGGGCTGCTTTTCATTTCAATAAGTTTTAAAGTAATTGTGGGGGTTGTTTTTACTTTCATTGGTCACCAAAACACTCATTTTTACTGATGTATGAATTATACCTACAGGCATGCTTCTGTGATGATCATACAAGAAGCAAGGTTTTCAAACAAGAAAAGGGAAGAGAGCCTCCATGTCCTAAGTGTGGGCATGAAACACAACAAACCAAGGACCTGAGCATGTCAAGTAAGTTTTCCTTCCAAGATTTGTACTTTTCACACCCAGTAGAATGGAAGTAATGATCTACTTAAGTTTGGCTGACATAACAGAGTGTGTAGCATTGTACTGTCATTTAAAAATGTTTATTCTGAATTTAAAGGTAGTTTTCATACTTTTTGCCTTAGGGGAAGCTTTTGTCACATTCCTACAAACACATAACCTGGTTTAATGACAACTTCAGTGACTATTCAAACTTACAACTGCATTAGCGGTACTTACAACTAGTTCTGATACTCATGACCATCACAGCAATCCTGCAATCACATGTTCATGAATTGCAACCTTCCCTGCAGGCTTCCAACAAGCAAACATAATGGGGAAGCCGCCAAAAATTTGCAAGTTGTGGTATGCGAGGTCCTTGGTTATTGATGACTGCCAGAATTATTGCTAAGCGGCACATTCAGCATGGCCTTTTGATTTAGGACATCAATTACTGAGGGAATTTCCAGGATCAATTAGCATCAATAAGCAAGGACAACCTGTACACCAGTTCTTTAATTTATTTTTTCTAAATTTTTGGTGCATCCATGATGCTCCATAGAAAACCTATGAAAAATTTTCATGCTTTTCCGTCAAGTATCCAATATCTATAGCACTTTCCTTGATACATAGATAAGCAAAATATAACAGAAACTTCTGTACCTTTCTCCATTTCTTTTTCCAGCTCGCTCTCTGAGATTTGGCCGTCAGACAGGAGGCGAAGAAAGTGATGGGGCTTCTGGTTATGATGTCTATTGGAAGAATCTTGCATCTGGCAGAGGTGTTGATACTGGAGATAATGATGAAGAATATGATGATTATGAGGCAGAGGATGATGAAGATGATGATAATGAGGAAGGAGGGAAAGATTCGGAATCAGAGGCAACTGATATGTTCAGCAACTTGAATTTAGGAAGGACCTACGCTAGTGGTTATGCACACTATGAAGAATCTGCTGAATAACGCTACTGTCCTTAGCACACTTAGCAAGAACTAAATCCCCTTGAACTTAGTCGTACTTCCCTTTGGGGTAAGATCTGTGCTTAGGTCTAGTTCTAGGCCTTGCTTAGAAAGAAATAAACAGTGAGAAGGTCTCTGTATGTGCTTAGTGAAATTTATGTGGGGCATTGGTATAATAGAGGGACGCTTTGAATAGGAAAGCTTATTAGGCAATAAAGGAATGGAACAGTTGAATGATCAGGATTTGGTCCAATGGAGCATCCTGTATGGGCATTCACATGATATTAGGGGACCACCTATTCTTTCTGCCCATTCAGGACAATAGTGTGAGGAGATTAAGACAATATTTACTTCCATGCAGTCATCAAGTGTGAAGTTCTTGAGTAATTCTGGTGGTTGGTTTTGACATCATGCTCCATAAACTAAGAAAATCAGTCTTTCTGTATCAAAAGTTATTTCCTGTCAGGTGCAAATGATTTCCCCCCCATAAATATTGATCTAGCTTTGGCAATGGGGAAATGCAAGCTATTGTAGTTGAATATATAAATTGAAATTAAATTTACTTTGGTGGTTGTGTCAGCAAGGCTGATCAATACATTTCCTTGCAATTTACTTCTGTAACACGTATCAGTTCTTGCCATTTTGACATGCTATACATTAATTGGAAATTTGCAGCCACCTGCAATGTGATCTAAATGAATTTTTGATTTTCTATTTGTCACCATAAAACTGACGCTGCATCTGTCAATCATATTCACATTCTGTATTTTGTATATTTTCCTGCAAGAGGGCAGTGAATCCGTGGATATAAGAGGGAGTTTTCAAATCAGTAAAAGTGAAAAATGAAATAGTGGGACAGAACCTAAATACCTATATTTTTAGTATGGATAAATTGGCCTTTCCCACCTGGTAACGGGGAGAGATAGATTACCGTTCTTGCCAGTTTCAATCAGTGTGATGGAAAATGAAATACAATATGCCTAGAAAGTTCAAAATTGTGAAGAACTCTCCTGTGTTACACCCATTGCTGTGTTCATCCAAACTCACATGTACACTGAGTCTATCAAAAGAATCTTCATAGCTGTGCTATGCATACAGTGGAGATATACATCATTGGCTCTGCTATTTGAAGAAATTCCAATTATGTGACTAGCCAAAATTAAAGTAGTAGTTGAAAATGAAAACTAGAATAAAATTGGTGTGGCAATTATATTTGCAAGCAGTGGGGAAGAATAATCGGGCAAGTGTTAACCCTATTTTTTAATGTTTTACATGTGCAATCATGACTAAAACACTCACTGTAATTGTTCCTGTTTAATTAATAGTATTTTCATAATATAGGGCTATCAATTCTAAATAGAAAAGCTAATAGGGAAAAAAGCACATATTTATCAAAATGGAGGTGCATCCAAGAAGACATCAGTGATTGATTGTATTAACTGAAGGAAGCTACATTGTTGATAAAAATAACACTGCAGACAAAATTAATTGGAAAGGGTAGCTATAGGTAATAATAGGTAATAAGTGTTGTAGACAAATGGAATAATATCAGGCATCCTTTCCATACTGTCACATCTTCTAGAACAAGAGGCTTTCCAAGCTCAGAACTATAAGGAGCAAATCCAGAAATGAGAAAACAGTGGTGTAATTTTTGGATTGGATTTTTAGGAGCAGAGTGACAGGTTCAAAAGACATTTATGATCCATTTTAAATGTCAGGCACCTATTGCCAAACATTAAAGGCCAAAATATTGTACCACTGTTATTGCAGCTGAGTGTTAGTTGAACCTGAGGTATGAAGGAGATTGCTACCAGCCGGTGATTTCTCCCTGCTTTAAGATCTGTGTTAGGTTAGAAATGACATTTGATATAACTTCCTTAAGTCTGTTTGTTTGAACCCCTGAACCTGTCCAATACCTGCTAATTGGCTTCTTCAATAATGTGGCTATTAATAAGGACACTGAAAGATGATTCAATTTGTCACTAACTTCTTATGAAAACAGCTAATGTTCATAATTAGCCTGCGAGTTCACTCACAGTTATATGTTTCATAGTTGGTCGTTTCAGGAACTGACTTCAAAGCAGAATTCACACGAAAGGCATGCTTCCTGCTAGCCATCAAACCAAGAATTGGATGAGTAGCATTTTGGGTAGGAAGGGGATACTTCATCCTGTGTATGGAGAAAGGCTTAACCCAGTTACAAAAGCATCCAAACAAGTCCCTGGAAGGAGCAAAGGTTCTGATCTTGGAAATAGGTAGCATATTTCAGATTAGAAAAGACAGTGCTTGTGGGACGCATAAAGAATGAATCAATCCTGCATCAGTTTGCTAAGCCAAACAATAGATGAAAACTAAGCAAATAGTTGTCATAAGGACAAAGACAATTATATGCATATAAACAGAGGTGGGGTACACTTACGTTACCAACCAGCAAACTGGTTGTGAGCATGCACCTCATAAATGTTTTGTTATCTTGATAGTTCATTTCATTTAACCCTCTCTGTATTCTATTGTGGTTCTTGAATTACAATACAGTAAATGGACAACTATGTAATTAAAATCAATTTAAAACTTAGGTTTTAAATTTTATGTTTTACTCATGTAGTTATTTCTAGCAAATTTACCTAGTAATAGTACATGTTTTTCTGTGAATAACTAGTTCAATGGCTATATAAAGTAGCATATTCAGAAATATTGCACAATGTCTGTTCAACCGTTGTCTGCTGAAGCAATTTATTTCTAGCTCAACTCTTGGACAACCAAAAATGTTGCAAATCCAATTTTCCAACTGAAACACTGGAGTTCTGCAGAGCTTGGAGATTTGGCTGTTTTCATATCTTGACAGTTCATTTCATTTAACCCTCTCTATTCTATTGTGGTTCTTGAATTACAATACAGTAAATGGACAACAATGCAATTAAATCAATTTAAAACTTAGGTTTTAAATTTTATGTTTTACTCGTTATTTCTAGCAAATTTATCTAGTAATAGTACATGTTTTTCTGTGAATAACTACAGTTTAATGTGGCTATATAAAGTAGCATATTCAGTACAATTCCAGTTAAAATATTAGTATTATGTAATAAGTCCTCTAAGATAAAATTCAGTGATAGATTAAATTAAAAATAAAAACAGAATTATATTTATTGTAAGTCCCTCTTAAAAATTGGAAAAGAGTAAGATTTTGTTTGGCATCTAAAAGCCAAAGTGCTGAGCCAAGTTTCTGTTTTGAAATTAATTACAAACTAAAAATAAATCATTCTAAATTAGAAATGATCATGTCTAAGTCAGAATACATGAGCCGAAGACAAAATAAAAGTAGGATTGTGCAACAGCTTGTAGGGTGTAAAATCAGAAAGTTTTAATTGAAGTCAAGCCATTTCTTTCAGGCAGCTTTAAGTTTCTTCTTCCTAACCAATAGCTTCAAAAAATTGGATAGATAAGGCCTGAAATCTCATAGAGAAGGTATTTCACAACTAAGGAGTCAGCCATGAGAAATTCAATCTTGGAATGCATACAAAGTACAGAATGCAAAGGAATACAATGAAGTTTGATACAATGAAGGCATCAGTAAAGCATGACATCAAGAGACAACTTTCATCATATCCCTGAAGGAGCACAATTCTTATGGATAGGCAATTTAAAAAAAATATCTTCCCTCTGGCACTTCTGAAGGAATAAATATCACATTGTTCCAGTTTCTTCTATGTCTACAGTAAACCTATAATACTGTGAGGTCCGAGGCGCATTTCAGAAAGTAGCTTATGGGCTGATCTGCTGGCAATTTACCAGCTCTGCCTAGATCAGCATAATATTTAATCAGGACTGGTCTATTGGTAATTTAGGAGTTCTGCTTAGGTCAGCCTAATATATTATTTAATAAGTAATGTTGTAGGATCCAGCCCCTCTTTAGTTCTTGAAAAAAAGATCATATGCTTATCATTTATTTATAAAGATTTCATCCACTGAAACTTAAGAGTTATCCAAGGGGCAAGGGCCTCGGTGAGGACTAGAAGAAGAAAATAATCGGAACCCAACTGGTATTACTTTCATCATAGAAATCATCATCATTCAAGAGGAGGGGGACATTAGAGGCACAAATCACCTGAAGAAACACTTTAGATAATCTTAACTAGACTCATAATGTTCCCCTCTTGTCCTGTAAAAATACAAGTTGGCTTTTGTGCATTTAGTTTAACATTAGTGTCATGTACCCTTCAGTTATTTCAGCCTAAAGTACCATCCTCAAGTACTTAAAGCATGAAACCTGCGCGATCTAAATCTTGTTGATACGCCAAGAATAGTTTTTAGTCCTGGCAAACACCACAACGTTAGTTTTAAGAGTAAAATTGATCTCCAATTGGTAATCTGCACTATTGAGCAAGGAATCATAATGCTTTCTTAAGGCCACAGGGGGCCCTAAAAAGGATCCTAGCATTGTCAAAATTGAGATAACCCAGTCAGTTACACACCACTTTTCTTCTCTTAATTCTGTGATTTTTATGGGCGGCCCAATTTTGCGTTTATGGGTCATATTAAACAATGGGTTGACTAGCATGGTTTATTGAATATGTCATCAAATCATAAGTCATGGTATACAAACTACAATGGATTTGCCATGGTGTACAAGCTACAATATAATTATTGGACTCACTCTATAACTGGCACCACTCTAGAAATATTGCACAATGTCTGTTCAACTGTTGTCTGCTGAAGCAATTTATTTCTAGCTCAACTCTTGGACAGCCAAAAATGTTGCAAATCCAATTTTCCAGCTGAAACACTGGAGCTCTGCAGAGCTTGGAGATTTGGCTGTTTTCATATTTGTATAATTTTCTACTTCACAGCTTGTAGCCTGTTTCTCTCAACTAGATTTTTAGCTATATGGCAATATGGTGAAAACTTACCTATGGTGAAACATTTCACCAACTTTTAAATTGTGAGGAGAACAATAGTGCCATGGCAACTTTCTCCTATTTTTAGCAGCTATGCTGATTTTGACAAATTATCAGACAAATGAGAAAGTGTGTAGGAGGACTAATTGTTTGCAAATGTTCTCCTAAGGCTGAGAACAATAGTCAGTTTTGAAAGATTTTGGAGAGATATGCACAAAACAATGGTGGCAATGTGGAGGTGATGTTGGAGTATGAAAAATAAAACAGACATACTTCATTGACCATTGGAATTTGTCCACTGTACACAGCAATAACTGGTTTAACTAGTATTAAGAATTTCTACCTTGTTTCTTATATCCTTGATAATCTTGATAAAACTAGAGGGTCAGCTACTTCTTACTAACAGAGATGAAATGATAGAGGGGAGTTGAAGTTGTGAGAACTTTGAAGGACAGTGACCATGACATACTGGAATTTAATATAATGCAGGTACAAGTAATAGAATAAAGTCAAACCAGTCTTAAACTTTAAGAGAGCTGACTTCAACAAACTAAGAGTTTAGGAATGATTCCATGGATGAAAATCCTAAAGGGGAAAACAGCTCGCTTGGGAAATTCTGACAAATCAAATTATCAAAGCCTAATCTAACACATATTATAGAGAAAGAAAAACAGGAGAGCCCTGATAAAACCAGCATGGTTGCCTAAAGAACTCTCTAACAAACAGAGAGAGAGAGAGAAAAAGAACAAGTATAAAAAATGGACAAATAACTAAAGCAGAATACCAGCAAATAGCCTAAATCTGCAAGGATGGAGTTAGGAAAGCTAATGCTTAGAATTGACTAAGATTTGTAACAAATACCAGAAAGAATTTTTAAAACGTTTCTTTCAATATGTAGAAACAAAAAAAAAGTCAAGGAAACAATTAAACCACTTGTGGGAGAAAATGGCAAGGAGGTACTTGGTAGCAGCAAGAAAGCAGAACTGCTTAATTCATTCTTTGCATCTTTCTTCATGCAAAAGGAAAAAAATAGCTCAACCTATCAAAAGCAGCACTGCAGGAGACAGAACAGAAATACAAATCAAAATAGACAAGAAAATGAGAAGACACTTATCAACTCCAGATGAGTTCCAATTGCCAGGACCAGATGGATTACATCCCAGAGCTCTGAAAGAGCTGGCAGATGTGATGTTGGAACTGCTGAACAAAATTTTCCAGAGCTCCTGGAGCACTGGGAATTACCAGAGGCCTGGAAAAGAGTTGGTGTGATTCCAATCTTCAAAAAGGAAAACAGTGAAACCAGCCCATCTAACATCAATACTTGGAAAAGTGCAGAAAAAAAAAGAAAAGAAAAGTGCAGAAAAAGATAATCAAGCAGTGGATTTGTAAGCAATTAGAGACAAGCAAAGGGATTATTAGAAGCCAGCATAGGCTTGTTAAAACAGATCATACCAAGCAAATCTTATTGCCTTCTTTGACAAAGTTCTTAAATTAGTGGATCAGGGAAAATGCAGTGGACAAACTTTACTAAGACTTCAGTTGTTGTAATGATGAGGCAGTCGAGGTATTTGATCATGATCACATGAATCATGATGGACTTTATTGGAGTCTAGTCTTGTATTTATACACATTTTTAGTAATCCTCTAACATTGGTTAACTTTGGTTGTTGCTCAACTTTCGTTACTGTTTAGCATAGTAATTAACACAATATCTCTAGTTAAAGTCTAACACATGTTTACTTCCCCTCTCTAATCCTTCTTTGCATTAGTGATTTTGTTTGCCTGAGTTGTATTTGCTTGATAAACATTCATTACCTGAGGTTTGCCATCAGATAGGAACATTCCTGCAATTACAACTCTACATTCAGTAAGGTATTTGATAAAGTAAACAACAGCCTATTTCTTGGTTTGATAGAATAATGTGGGATACACAGGACCATCACCAGATAAATTTGCTATTAACTGACCAACCACACTCAGTGTATAGTCCTCAAGGGAACTAAATCTACACGGAGGGAAGCATGCAGTGGGGTAACTCAAGATTCTGTCTTTTATTCTCTTTAACATTTTGATAACTTATCTAGATGAGAGGATAGAAGGAGAAATCATCAAATTGCAGATGACACCAAGTTAAGGGAATAGCGAACACTTTGGAAGATAAGCTCAAGATTTAAAAGGATCTTGAGAAACTTGAACACGGGGCCCAACCTAAAAAATTCAGTGGTGAGAAAAGGAGGATTCTACTTAGGCCAAAAAAACCAAAAACAAATCAAATGCAGAAGAATAGAACAGTTTCTACCTGGCTCAACAGTAGTAACTGTGAAAGGGATCTAGAAGTCCAGGTGGATCACACCGTAAATATGAGCCAGCAGCGTGCTGCAGCTGCTAAAAAAAGCCAACATATTCCTAGGCCTCATCAACGAAGATAGTATCAAATCACAAAGAGTGATATTGTCGCTTTATATTGCACTATGAGATCTTAGAATACTGTGGCCAGTTCTGCTCACCATGATACAAAAATGATGCAGAGGCCCTAGAAAGAGCGCAGAGAAGAGCAATGAAGATGATAAGGAATCTTGAGGCTAAACCATATGATGAATGATTAAGGGAATGAGATATGACTAATCTAATGAAGAAGCCTAAGGCAATGATGGCTAACCTTTTCATCCTCATGTGCCAAAAGTGCATGTGTGCCTGCACCCATAATGCACTGAGTGTGCAACCCCCCCCACCCCTTGTGCATAAATGCATGACACCCGTGCGTGTGCTGCACACATCTGCGCATGAGCGCACAACCCCACACGGCAGATATCCAACAATCAGCTGGCCGGTGGAAGACACATGTCCATGCGCAGTGCACCTGATCTGGGGCAACGGTTCACATGCCGCCAGAAATGGCTCTGCATGCCACTTATGGCATGCCTGCCATAGGCTCGCCATCATGGGCCTAGGGTGACATGTTAGCAGCCTTCCAGTACTTGAGGGCCTCTCACAAAGAAGAAGAAGTTTACCTATTGTCCAAAAGCAGGACTAGAAGTAATGGTGCAGGGGTGGGATTCAAAATTTTTAACAACTGGTTGTGTGGGCGTGCCTTAGGTAGTGGACATGGCTTGGTAGTCATGTTATTGGCTGGGTGTGGCCAACTCAATATCATTCACATCGAGGCATGCATCTCCTCGCCTGGCCTCTCATGACTGTGGGGATGCTGCAACAGTCGTAAGTGTGAAAAACGGTCATAAGTCACCTTTTTCAGTGCCATTGTAACTTTGAATGGTCACTCCACACAAACAAAGTACCAGCAAAGGAGGGGAAAATACTCAAGAGAAGTTCCTGAGTCAGGAAGTCTAGTCCTGACAAGAATGTAATAAGGGTTAACAAAGAGGCAGTTTCTGTAAGCAACACCAGAATGTTTCCTTCCTGCCTTCCTTACAGGATTAGGCCAGTAATTTCTTCTAACAACCGGTTCTCGGAACTGCTTAGAATGTTAAAAACCAGTTCTAGTGAATAGGTACGAACTGGTAGAATCCCACCCCTGTAACAGTGGAAGATTATTAAGAGAGATCCAACGTAGAACTAAGCAGAAATTTCCTGATAGTGAGAACAATTAATCAGTAGAACAGTAGATGTCTCTAGAAATCATGGGTGCTCCCATCACTGGAAGTTTTCAAGAAGAGACTGGACAATCATTTGTCTGGAATAGCATAAAGTGTCCTGCTTAAGCAGGGGGCTGGACTCGAAGGCCTCCAAGATCTCTTCCAACCCTGTTATTCTATTTTCTATGGTATGTCCAATATGAAATCTCACCTTGTAAATCAAAGCCTTTAGTTTGGCACAGAGAGGAGAATGTGTTATAGAATATGGAGATGTTAGATTGCTATTTATTTCAGATTGTGCATTTTTCAATAAATACATTTAAGTAAATGTTAAATAAAAATAATCAGTTGGCCAACACCTGCTTTATTTGGATAAACATACGTTTATAGGGGAAATAATGCTTTTACTATCTTTTATATTTCTCAATGTAAAGGAAACATTAAAATGTTCGATCATGACTCAATATTTATTCAGGTATAAATACCCATCACTTGGTGGCAGCAATATCAAGTCATGATTTACTTGAATAGATGATGCACCACAAATTCATTCACTTGATGCTTGTCCTCTTTTTCATTCTGGAGTCCAGCTGACCTAACAATCCTGTAAAGCAAGCAGGCCTCAAGGTGGGTGATTGGCCCGTGAGTTCAATGGCAGACAGACTTTGGATTTCTGTGCCCAGAACTAACTCTAACTGCTACACTACACTGGCAAAACTCTAAAATCAACTTGCATTTGCTTAAAAGTAAACTGAAAGAAAAACTAGATTACTGAGTTCAGAACAAGCATCCAAGGAATGTACAAGTTTCCTGTTGTTGTGGAAAAAATGTTCTCTCCTTCTGGTCTTTCTGTGTGAAACTGTTTTTTCACAGTCCTTTGTCTATTTTAAAATGTTTTTATTTTATTTACTAAAGTACAACTAAAATTGAAAAAAATGCACTGTGTATATGAAACATAGCTATATGTCTAAGTGTTTCACTTTTTGAAGAACACTGAACCGTGAACACCCAGAGTTACAATAATTAGTATTTCCATTAGGTATATATAAAAAGAAAGTTCAAAACCCGAAAGTAAACATGTTTCCTCAATACAAGATTTTACACCTGGGATCAGTGGTGGGATTCAATTTTTTTTACTACTGATTCTGTGGGCGTGGCTTGGTGGGAGTGCCGTGGCTTGGTGGGCGTGGCTTGGTGGGCATGGCAGAGGAAGGATGCTGTAAAATCTCCATTTCCACCCCATTCCAGGGGAAGGATACTGCAAAATCTCCATTCCCTTTCTACTCCTGGGGGAACATTACTGCAAAATCCCATTCCCCCCAACCTCCACCCCACTAACCTGTTTTCCAGCTCTGGTCTCCTGTACAGGACAACAAAAGAAGACCCAGCCAATCAGCTGGGACTTGGGAAGCAGAGAAAAGTTGGGGGCGGGGCCACTCAGGTGGTATTTGCCGGTTCTCCAAACTACTCAAAATTTCTGCTATCAGTTCTCCAGAACTGGTCAGAACCTGCTGAATACCACCTCTGCCTGGATTGTAGTTTCCTTTCAGTTGCATGTTATTATCATTCTAGCTACATTCCAAGCCCATGTTTCCTAAGTTCTTCAAATATCAGATTTCTTGTTTTTTATAATCATATAAATGAAAATATTAAACCAAATAGGAGTAACCAAAAAGCAAATACAAATGATACATGTCCCAAAGGTGTTTTTTCAGGAGGCAACTGGACTTTCTTGTTTTTTCTTTGGAGATGTTTCGCTTCTCATCCAAGAAGCTTCTTCAGCTCTGACTGGATGGTAGAGAATGGAAGGATTTATATTCCTTGCAGACAGCTGGTCATTTGCATCCTTTTAGAGGGTCACTGAAGCACTTGGAGGTTTATCTGTGTACTCAGGTCACCTGTGCAGTGCTCCTGATTCCTGTAGTCTGCAATTGTTTCTCGGGAAATCCATTCTTAGTGCCACACCATTCAAAGGGTGCTCATTCCAAATTGTATAGCTAAAAGTCTGTAGATATTCT
Source organism: Pseudonaja textilis (assembly GCF_049901715.1). NCBI lineage: Eukaryota > Metazoa > Chordata > Lepidosauria > Squamata > Elapidae > Pseudonaja > Pseudonaja textilis. The sequence continues at coordinate 25,850,620 of NC_141995.1, read as the reverse complement.
CAGTCATCCACGTCATGGTTGTCCCAAAAACCGGCCTGTGCATGCACGCTGGCCAGCTGATCGTCAGGCGTGCATGCGTGCTAGAACCCAGAAGTTCGGCTTTTCTGGAGCATGGCCCTGACAAGTGCATGCACGCATGACATTTCCACACGAGCTTTTTGGCACTTGGGACCAAAAAGGTTTGCCATCAATGACCTAGACAGTGTACCCTCTCTAACATTTTAGCTAAAACAAATCATATAGCAAAACACTTCCAGGAGACAAATGGCTGTGCTGATTGATTTTGTTCAGATCCCAGTAATGTTTTTACCTTTTCAATTTTGGCAATGAGAAAAAAATTGTATATTACTGCTACAGCTATGCAATGCTTCTATTTGCTTTTTTCAAAAAAGAGGTATATAATGGTCTTCTAAAAGTCAATTAAAATACAATTACGTACCCATGAGTGTTTAAACAAATGTCTTTCTTTCTAGGATTGCCTTTACATTTTTACTTTTTGTCAGCCCATTTGAAACTAAATTATCCATTATTCATTTTGTCTGCTTTGCCAAAATTCTAAGAAATCTTTACTAACTTCAACAAACCTGAGAATTCTGCATGTATGTCATTTCTAAATGTTGTAGTGAAATTCTTTAGCTGAGCTTCCTTAAGTCTGTTGCACATAGTGTTTTGAATTGCAGTTCTTCCAAGTGGATATGCTAAACTCCAGATGTGGCTGAAATTTCGGTAAATTTCCAGTAACATGAATAATGGCTTAACTGGATGTTCGGTGTAGGCCATCATAATGGGAAAATAGCCAGCTGGCAAATAACACTTTTCATCAAATACCCTCCCATTTAAAAAATGTAACAGGATGCACATGCTGTTTATAGCATGAAAGTCTGTTGCCCTTCAAGCCGTAGAAAACTCCAGAGTTACTCTTATGTAGCTTATTTTTTTAACTTTCATTTTCTTTATACTTTAAAAATATCTCATGTTATTTCCAAGAAAAAAGTTGTTTGAATCAGTTAACAAAAAATATACACATTAAATATATCAAAACAAAATAATTAAATTTCATCTTCATTTAATATAAGTATATCCATTTGTAGGAAGTTAGCACCCACCCCTCTCCTAGAAAAATGAAATATCCTAGGAAATACTAAAAAGGCAGAATATTTCCCCTAAAAAGAGAAGTAGAAACTCAGAAGCAGAAACTCACCTCAGAAGCAGAAACTCACCCCCACCTTTGTTAATGGGCAGGCCATTAAGACCTTGGCCAGAGTATTCTACATAACAAAAGCCTCTACCCATCTCACCACCTGGCCTGGGAAGATTGCATCAGACAGCATTCAGGTGAAGCCATATGGTCCAGCTAAGACCCCCGCCCCTGGGAGTCTGACAACCAATGGGATACATTTCTTACACAGGAACAGGAAACACTAAGGTGGTGTTATAGATCGAACAATGAGAGGCTAGACCAGAGCATTAACACGGAATGGCTTTATTCAACAGAATAAAGGGCTGTCGCATCTGCAGGCTAACAAGCAGACATGCTCAGTGAACAGCAGCTGGCTCAGTCTTGCAGCCGGCTTTTATAGCCGGCTGTCGAAGGGAGCCAGCCAATGGGAGCTGCAAACGCCCCCGCAATAGGAACGGACCTGGTTGGAAACCTTGGTTAGTCTTAAGGACATAACACCCCTTCTCCCCAGATGCGAACATGTATAGTCTTTCAGATACGCTGGCGGTCTGTGTTGGCGCCCAGAGCGACGGGGCCCCAGTGAGTCACAGTGTGGCACAGAGTTCGGGGAACCTGGACTGGCTGGGATTGTTGGGCAGTCAGGTTCTGGAAACCGGATGGGCTCCAGTGCAAGGTCGCTGCCACCGGGTTGGATCGCCTCAAAGTCTCTGTCCCCCAACCCGGAGGCTTCGTTGGTCGGCGGTGAAGGGAAGTCTGGTGGGCAGATTCGGTCTGCTGCTCGCTCCCTCAGTTCGGGTGGTGGTGACAGGTTTCTCTGAAGATCGCCGCTTGGGTTCTGGGACGGTGGTTGGAGATTCACCGGAGTCCTTGAATCTGCGTTGGTGAGAATGCTTCGACGCCGCCTTATCTGGTCCAGGTGTCTGCGCCAAACGCGTCCGTCTTCCAATTGGACCCGATAAGATCTCGGACCGGTGACGGCGATGATCTTCCCTGGTACCCACAATGGATCTCCGGCATAGTTCCTGGTGAACACTGGGTCCTGCAAAACAAAATCCCTGACCAAACTGTCAGAACCTAGGGGGGCATCAGGGCAGTAGTGGGGGTGTAGCCTGTCTAACACAGTTCTGAGGCGTCTTCCCATTAGGAGTTCTGCTGGTGATTTGTTTGTGACCGTACAGGGGGTCGTGTGTTGGCTTAAAAGGAAACGGGAGAGTCTCAAATGCCAGTCTTCCTGGTTGAACCTGGCTAACGCCTCTTTCGTTGACCTAACGGCTCTCTCCGCCAGCCCGTTGCTGGCAGGGTGAAAAGGAGCCGTGAGGATGTGCCTGATACCCAGGTTGGTGACGTACCTGCTGAATTCTGCCGACGCAAATTGTGGTTCATTGTCCGACACCAGGGTATCTGGTAGGCCGTGTGTCACGAATAGACGGGTCAGGGCTTTGGCAACCGCCTGGGTGGTGGTCGTGGGTAGGAGGGTCACATCGATCCATTTCGAATACGAATCCACGACCACCAAGAAAGTCTTGCCGTGCATTGGTCCGGCCAAGTCAATATGCAGCCGTGACCAAGGTGCGTTGGCGCTTTCCCACTTAGTGGGTGTGGTGATTGGCGGTGATGGTCTGGATTCCTGGCAGGGGCGACAAGAGCTTACCCACTTGACGATTTCGTCGTCCATGCCGGGCCACCAGACATAGCTACGAGCCAACGCTTTCATCCGGACGATGCCCGGGTGTCCCTCATGCAGTGCTCTTAGGACGGTTGTTCGCAGCGTGGTTGGGATGACAACTCTGGTACCCCACAGCAGGCAACCCTGTAAACTAGAAAGCTCCTGTTTGCGAGTCTTAAAAGGAGTGAATTTGGTTGCAAAGTTAGTGACCGGCCACCCCCTCCTTACCCAGTCCAGGACCTGGGCGATTGTTCTGTCCTTCCTGGAGTGAGAGGCGATGTCGCTAGCGGTGACAGGTAGGTTGGGTTCGCTAACGTCGAAAATGGCATGGACCGGGATGGGGTCCTCAACGGGCGCAGGCAGAGGGCAGCGGCTGAGGGCGTTGGCATGGCTAAGATTTTTTCCCGGGCGGTGGACGAGTTTGTAGGAGTATGCCGCCAGGAACAAAGTCCATCTCGTCATTCTGGGTGATAGTACTTGGGGGGTTTGTTTGTCCCCGGACAAAAGTCCCAGAAGTGGTTTATGATCTGTGACGAGTTCGAAATTGTGGCCAAAAAGGAATTCGTGAAATTTTTTTACTGCAGCAACTGCGGCTAGGGCCTCCTTATCAATTTGACTGTAATTACGCTCTGTAGATGAAAAGGTTCTGGAAAAGAAAGCGATTGGTGCCTCGGAGCCGTTGGGCAGTCTGTGGCTTAAGACAGCTCCAATCCCAAAAGGGGATGCATCTGCGGCCAAGACTAAAGGGAGGCGTTGGTCAAATTGTATCAAGACTGCGTCAGAGGTAAGCAGAGATTTGACAGCTTTGAAAGCATAATCTTCTTTCGGTCCCCAGTGCCATGGTGCCTTGTTGTCTAGAAGTCTGTGCAAGGGTTCAGCTACTGTGGCTTTGTGGGGTAGGAATGACGCATAGAAATTTAATAAGCCCAAGAAGGCTTGTAGCTCTGATTTTGTAGACGGAGTGGGAGCCTCGTGTATAGCTTTGACTTTCGATTCCAGTGGGTGGATGCCAGAGGCGTCTATTCTATACCCCAGAAAGTCCACCTGCTTAGTGGCGATGGCACACTTCTCCCTTTTTAGTTTGAGGCCATGCTGCCTGAACCTGTCTAATACCGCTCTGACTGTTTGGAATAGTTGGCGTCTGTCCCTGGCTGAGACCAATATGTCATTGAAATACGGTACCACACCAGGGAGGCCCTGGAGAATTCGTTCCATTAGTGACTGGAAGATACCTGGGGCGACACTAACGCCAAATTGGAGACGCTTGCACCTTAATGCCCCCCTGTGAGTCACGATAGTTTGTAGATCGGCTGTTTGACTGTCAACAGGGAACTGCTGATATGCTTGTGACATATCCAATTTGGCGAAAATGGTGCCAGGTTCGAATGTGTGAAGTAGGTGCTGAATGACCGGAACTGGGTAAGTGCTAACCTGTAGGTAGCGGTTAATTGTGGTCTTATAGTCTGAACAAATTCTTAGACTGCCATCTTTTTTGAGAGGCGTGACAATAGGGGTCTCCCATTTAGCAAAATCCGTGGGTTCAATTACCCCTTGCTTGAGTAATTTGTCTAGCTCCGTGTCCAGCTTAGGGCGTATAGCAAAGGGTACTCTCCGTGGCTTTAAACGGACGGGAACTGCTTGGGGGTCTACAGAGAAGGAAATGGGTGTGCCATTGTAACAGCCTAATTCACTGCTAAATACATCCGAGTAGTCAGAAAATATGGAGTCGATATCAGAAGCTGAGACAGCATGGATACCCATTATACTAAGGCCGAGATAGGGGAACCAATCCAACCCCAAAAGACTAGGGAGGGTACCGTCAACAACCACTAAAGGCAAATGGCCTTTGAAGGTTTTGAATTTAACGAGAAACTTGCCTTTTCCGAGTACTGGGATGTTCTTCCCTTGGTAATCCCTCAAGGTGAGATGGCACTTTTGAAGTTGGTTCTTTGATAGGCTGGGTTGGATTTTCTTAAGCGTGCCCCACGAGATGATTGAGAGCGCTGACCCCGTGTCCACTTCCATGCGGCAAGGTTTACCTTCTAAATGGATAGAAAGTGTGATTTTATTAGTGGTATGAAAAGTGTGGTTAGCTTGATAGCAAGTGTAACAGCTTTCTACTTGCCTTTGGGGCCTAGGAGGAGAATAAAAAGATGACCTTTGTGGAGTGCTATGTGTTGCTTGACAGGCCCTGGCGATATGGCCTTTCTTGTGGCAGTTGTTGCAGGTAGCGTTTCTGAACCTGCAAGTTGTCCGTGAATGGGAACCTCCGCAGGATAGGCACAAAAGAATGTGCTTGGGTGCGTTGCTGTTATCCTGCCTTGCCCCTACCTGTGGCTGCCTCGATGGCTTGAGACGATGAACATCCGAGTGTTCGGTAGGGTCGTCCTCACTCACCACCTCCTCGGAGTGCACGGTGGTAGCACTGGGTTTGGGTATGGTGCCCTGGATCTCAGCGGCTGACTGGAATGCTAGCTCTGCTGCTAAGGCTTCCTCAACGGCTTGGGAGAGGTTGAGGTCTTTTCTGGCCAGCAAACGCCTCTGGAGTCTCAAATCCCTGATCCCGCAGACGAGTTGGTCAAGCAACATGTCATCTAAGTAATTTTTGAACTCACAGTGGAGAACTGCTGTCCTCAGGGCGGCCATGTATTGATTGATGGACTCCCCCTCAGCTTGTTTCCTCATTCGAAAAGCGAAGCGCCTCGCTATCTGAGATGGCTTAGGGGGGTAATGATTAGAAAGTGTTTCCAGCAGCTCTGCCCATGGAACGCTCTTGATTTCTCGAGGTGCAAAAAGGGCTGTTGCGGTATCGAAGACTGCAGCCCCGCAGTAGCTGAGGAAATATGATTTTATCCGGTGTTCCGCTGCATCAGCCAGACCGATGGCATCAATATAGTAATTGAAGCGGTTTCTGTAAGAGTCCCACTTCTCTTCGTTTGGCTTAAAAGGCGGGAATGCTGGGTTAGTGTTCATAATGGCGCCTCAGTCTAGGGTAGACTGATCTCTCTCTCTGGGTATACGTGGCCCAATATGCGCTATCGTGAGCGTAGACGGCTGTGGCTACAGCATCTCACCTAGCTCAATGACTTCAGCTCTTGAATTAATGCTCTTGTGAGTGTTAGAGGCTATTGCTGTAATGCCGTGACTATCAGCGATTTGAATCTCGTGCTCCCGGAGAGCGTTGGCGGATGCAACTGACAGAGATTCAAATTTCGCGCTATTTTTCTGAGCGGGGCGGCTGTAGCTTTCAGCGCCTGACTTTCACTCTCTGTAGCTTTCGCGCTCTTTTCCGAGCGGGGCGGCTGTAGCTTTCAGCGCCTGACTTTCGCTCTCTGTAGCTTCCTGCATGAGCGGCTACAGACGCTCACTTTCACTTAATCAACTAGCGAACTGACCGAGCTCTCTGCTACGCGGCTGCGGTTCAGTTGCCGATCGTGACTTTCAGCTCAATTGAATGCTTCTGGTTAGCCAATCCCACCTTCGTCGCCAGTGTTATAGATCGAACAATGAGAGGCTAGACCAGAGCATTAACACGGAATGGCTTTATTCAACAGAATAAAGGGCTGTCGCGTCTGCAGGCTAACAAGCAGACATGCTCAGCGAACAGCAGCTGGCTCAGTCTTGCAGCCGGCTTTTATAGCCGGCTGTCGAAGGGAGCCAGCCAATGGGAGCTGCAAACGCCCCCGCAATAGGAACGGACCTGGTTGGAAACCTTGGTTAGTCTTAAGGACATAACAGGTGGGGCCCAACAGAAGGTATAAAACTAAGGTCTCTCAGCATCTCAGCCCTTTTCCTTCTTTTCCTTCACACAACATCCTGAAGCATGTGATCGTCCTTTTCCCTTTAGAGCTCCAAGCTAGATGGTCCTGTCCACCATTAAACCATCTTTCCAAATAGCCTCCATGTTTCCAGTGTCTTTTTCCCCACTTGGAACTGAACCCAGAAGGATAATTCTTCCAAAACATTTAAACCAGAATCTTTTAAAAGTTGAGAAACTACAAGAGAGAAAACTTTTCAGTCCAATCTTTTTTACAGAAATCTCTAGCAAAGATAAAATGAGTAATAACTCATGTATGCTGCTTGTAGCTCCTTAGAGAAAAAGCATAGAGAAAGATAAAATATAGCTGAGTGCAACAAAATCAGGCTACTTTCTTGCCAGCTATACAGAGGTTTCTTGCCATTGCCCCTTTGGGCATATGGCCTATTCACTGCTTCTGAGGCCAGACGGTCAGCTGGGCATTGTCACCTGCTGACACTATTGGACCAAACATAGGGTATAAGTGTAAGAAATAATAACTAAATAAAACCCATTAATATAAAATTCACTTAAGGAAAAAGCAAACAGAATTAGTTGATTATCAATATCCAGAGGCTCTCAATAGATACAATATTTCTCATCATAAGAACCATACAGCAAAGGGCCCACTGTGTTGCCATCCATATACCTCAAGGGTGCACTGGATCTTACCAAAAGTTTCACACAGGTAAAAATGAACTTGTTCAAAAAAACAGGTTCCAAGCCAGTTATATTCTTTAAACAAGGGTGAGCATACTCATGACTAACCATTTTTGTTACTACTGTTTAACTATGATGATGTTTCTTAAATTTTCCAATAAACCCAAAGTTTGGAGGGTAGGCTAAAATTTAATTTGTCAACTGCCTGAACTTTCCTCTTTGGAAAGGTTTGCATGATATTTCTTTCAGCCTAATCATACTGATAAGTCATCTATTCAGAATACCATTTTATTGTTGACAATCCCCATTTAGGATATTTTTTATTCATAGCCAGCAAACTTATTTGAGTCCACTGTTCTGTAGCAATAATAATTTGCAGACCAGTATGTTGATCTAAAGCAGGGGTGTCAAACTCACATCATCACAGCAGTGTCACATGACTTATCTGGACATTTCCCCCCTTTGCTAAACCGGATATGGACATGGCCAGCATGTGATGCCTCTGGCCTATGGGCCTGGAGTTTGACAGCCCTGATCTAAAGTGACCATTTTTGTAAAATTCTGGTATTTCATTGTGTCACTAAATACGACTCCTATAATAAAGATCAGCATTGTGCCATAGAATCTGTCAGTTATGCACTTGGCATATAGCTAAAGTTAAATGAATATTAAATTTCATGTAGCTCTTGGTTTAGGATTCAGAACTCATAAATTATTTGGAAATCTGGCATAGATAGTATCCAGTTTGTTGTTATAAGGAGGCTAGATCAGACAGCAGTCAGCATTCTGGCAAAGCAGTTTTCTGTGCCTAGTTATGTTGCTTATTATGGTCATTTAGAGAATGGGAAATCCTCTCCTCCCACAGTTTTATGTGAGAGCACACACAGTATTTTGAAATTTCTGGTATACTCCAGCTGAAAAAAGTTGAGGTCACCTGTAATAAACCAAGGTTGGATTCACATTGGGCACTAAGCAAAATCCAAATGAACCATATTATGGATTAATACAATTTATGAGTCCAGCCACATAATTAGGGACATAATTACCTGTAATCAAACAACATTATATGCTTCATGAATTCAGGGAGGAAATCTTATAAGCAAAACATACAATATGTCTATAGATAATTGATATAAACAAAAATGTATGTATAATGGTAAATTGGAATTATACTTGATAGAATATTCAGATATGTGACTGAATAGGAAAAAAACAATGGTTCAGTTAAACTGCAAATTTTAAATGAATTATTATTAATGTAAAGCAAAGCTATGCATTTGAGTAACTGCAAATTCATTCCATTAGACTTTTGGCAAAGGAGAAAACAGGACACATGGTGATTTCATTATTTCAGGTGTGGACTTCCTTTTTATATAGGAAAAAACCTCCCAACTTGCCAATTGGTTATGAGAAGAGAATCTAAAACACCTGGCTACACTGCATCTATCTGACATCTGCCTATTACTGGTACACATTAAAACTGGAGGCAATTTTTCATATTTTTTGTTTCCTTCTCCATTCTTTTTCTTCTTATTTTTTCCAATGATACCTTTCTCAATTGTTAGCTGTCCTTTATAAAACTGCTTTGTTTATACCCTGAAGAGGTATAAGATATGAATAGGGCAATCCAAAGATCACCATTCCCATGGAAAGCTGATGTTACAAAGGGAATGAGATCACATCACACAAGGGCTCAGTGATTCCTGTCTATTCCTGTGATGACACAATCTGCCTCACGGAGATTTTGTGAAGATGAATGAATCAAACACTTGCACACAATAAGCCATATTTATAACATCCATCCTTACATCCATCACTAGGAAAAAGGGTAACTGTAATTTGAGAATTTGAAACAAAATTTATATTTACATTTATAGGTGTTAAAAAATAATAAACTGTGTGAGAGACTTTTCAGTATGTAAAATCTCATTTGGTTTAAAGCTAAACTCCTAGAGACAAATGAGGATTTTTGAAAATATGTGTGGTTTTTCTTGCTTGTTTTGAGGAATTTTATTTCCTCAAAATTGATCAGATACTAAAAATTGATTGGTTTCATTTCCCCCTCTTTCTCCTATACCCCTTTCTCAAGCTTTCAGGCAATTATTTGATTAAAATTCTAACCCTTGTTTTTGTTTTTGGGGTGTTCTATTTTATTGGAAGATATTGTATAGGCAATCTGTTTCCTTTTTCTGGGTTATTTTTTGGGGTTGCTGCAGTGCATTTCTTTCTGTGTGAATAATGTTCCTACACAGCTTCTTTTGTTGGAGCTTGTTACTTTGATAATGGAACGCTTGGTTAGTGTTTTTTTATACTTTTTACTTCTAATTTGTTGTCATTTCTCCTGCTGATAAGAATATCCAGGAAGGGCAGTATGTTGTTGCTTTCTTCTTCCCTTGTGATTTTTATTACTTTGAAAAGATGTTATTGATTGATGCATGTGTCTTCCTTAGTTATTCCTTTATTTATTATGATGATCCATACTTTTGATTGTATGTATGGGAATGCTATAGTTTCTAGTTGCTGTGATCTCTGCTGAGTCCTGAGCTGGTGATTCCACAGCTATTCCTTATTTGTTAGTATATTTGCTCATCAAACTGAAAGTAAATAGTGAGGTAGAGGTTGTTGAGGTATATGATATTGAGTATCTTGGTGTGCTTAAGGATAAATTTGTATAGTACTGTTGTATAGTGCTATTGTCATGGATTCTTTCACTAGTTCAGAACTATGGATGTAAAGAGTGTTGTGACATTGAATACTGCAAACCATAATTTCATCTTCTATTGTTAGGTTTTTGTTTCTCTAGAGTCATTGTAGTCAGGAGCTGATTCACTTCCCTCGGTCAGATGTCCAAGCTTCTTGTAAGTTCTTTCACTATATTGCATGTTGAGATCCTTGGTAATGATATAATTGGATGAATAGCTATATAGACTTATGTATTTTTGGGCTTCCACAGAAGAATGGGAGCATAGGAAGAAGCATGTTTATCTTTTGATCTTTCTTAATTAGGTTGTTATGGGTTCTCTTGATCGGGTTGTCTAATTTCTGTATTGAATTGGTATTTAACAGGATGTAGGTTTGTTTGTCTTCCAGCAATTTTTGTCTTTTTGTATGTATTGTGGTTTGACCATGATAACTATGGTTTGGCCTTTGTCTGCTAGGAGGACAAGTAATGGTTTGGTCCTTCTTTAAGTTTCTGAGAGTTGATCTGTCCTCTGTTTTGAATTGATTCTGATTCTGTATTCTTCCATTCTTCTGAGGTGTGTAAATGAGGACCCAGAGTGTTGGGGGCAATATGCTGGCTCTGTAAACTGCTTAGAGAGGGCTGTGAAGTACTATTGAAGTGGTATTGCTATTATTGTCTAATTTATATTTTCTTGGTCTTTATGGCAAGTCCTATGGTTTTAAATACTGCCTGTAAGGCTACAAAGAATTCTAACTAATTAATATAATCTATGTCAGTGGTCGCCAATCAGTGGGCCAGGGACCACAAGGCTGCCCACATAGCCCGTGGGAACACAAGGCTTGGGTCACTTGCACTGTGCACACATGAGGTAGTGAGGGGAGGGAGGAAAGGCAGAGGGGGGGGAACTTGCCCCACTCACCTGGCCTGGCTACCGGGCTGCTTCTTTCCACTTCTTTCTCTTTCTGCTTTTGGCTGCATGCAAGGAAAACAGCAAAAGTCTTTCTTTCTCACCCCCAAACTCTGCCAGAAATGAGTCTTTGGGACCCTGTAAGGCATCCTGCTCCAAGAGGCTGCGCCGGCAAAGACTCATTTCTGGCGGAGTTTGGGGGAGAGAAAGAAAGACTTCTGCTGCTTCTGCTGCTTTCCTTGCATGAAGCCAAAAGTCTCTCTCTCTCTCACTCACTCACTCACTTTCTTCCTCTTCCCCTCTCTCTCTCCCCCTGAGAACAGAGCTGGAGATGGTATCCTGCGATCCTAAACAAAGAATGATTGATTGGTAGGAAAACGAGGTGGGAGATTTTCCTGTAGACTTTTGGGGGGATTTTCCCAGGGTCTCTGCTGCTTTCTGCAGAGACCCTGGGAAAACATCAGCAAGCCACTGTCAGTCAAAATTTATATTAGTGGTCTGCAGGATTTAAAATTATGAGTTTGGTGGTCCTGAAGGTCCAAAAGGTTGGCGACGCCTGATCTATGTTATAATTGAGGTCTTTCTGTTGGATATTGTGTTCTATGATGAACAGCGGGCAACTAGAAATCGTGGTTACTCAGTTCAGTTCAAGTATATCTTTGCCTCTTGAATTTAGCTTGAACAGATTGGTCTGGAGATGGGTATTTTTCCACCTTGTCATTGAGATGCAATATTGAAGGTGGCTGTCAACATTTGTGTATATTCCAGAGTCCTGGTTTGTTCCGGTTGCTTTTTGTGGTTTTCTATCTTGTACTGGTATTTAGTCTAAGGTGAGCATCCATGATCATTAGCTGTATCATGAATGAAATTAAATTGATTACAATATATGACAAGGATATGTACAGTCTCTGGGTTATGTTTCACCTGGAAACTATGTTTACATTTCATGAAAAATTCCCTCCAAATGCCACTACCTTTTGGGTACCAAAGTTGGCTATAAATGGCTAAGAAACCCACAAAAGTCATAGTCAGAGTTCTATGCTTAGTATTGAACATTCCCTCTTTTGGGGGAAGGGGGAGCTGCAGTTTTCTTAGCAAGTCCCAAAGGTGCTTTTTCAAAAGGCAAATGGACTTTCTTTGTTTTTCCTTGAAGATGTTTCACTTCTGATCCAAGAAACATCTTCCGTTCAGAACTGAAGAAACTTCCTGGATGAGAAGTGAAAATCTCTATAAACATTTTCTTAGAAAGATTTTTTTTGGAAGTGGTTGCCATTATCAGTTTCCTATGGCTGAGAAAGAGACACTGGCCCAGGTCAACCAGTTGGCTTAATCTCTAAGACAGGACTAGAACTCATGGTTTTCTATTCTAGCACTTTAACCACAAGACATCAAACTGGCTCTCTTTCCCTCTATCAAGAAGGATAAAGAAAAAAGGTGAGAAAAAAATCCCATTGTTTTGCATTTTCTGTTTCAATTTTTTAAAAAAGTCATTACATATGTAGCATTCAGTCTATATATAAGTTTAGATTTTTCCCAGTCTAACATTCTGCAAATGTTTTGGGAGTCTTGGATTCCCAACGTGTGAGAAGAACGTCTGCTCTAATTTTAATTTGTCTGGTTTGAGGACTGCAGTTGACAAAAAAAAAAAAAAAAAACCACAACCATGCTTATATAGCTGCTTCTAAGTCTGCATAGATCTGACACACAAATTGGCTGTCAGTTTTTAAAAAGAATTTATGTAATTCTTTTGTTGCTTTCCTTCAGGAATTTGACTTGCCACAATGTTCTCACTTCAACAATAGATGAAATCAACATATTATTTCCTCTATGAATTTTTAATGAGCTGAAAGCATTCTTTGATTATTTTTTCCTCATAAACAGAAACATTTAGGTGCATAATATGCTCAGTGTACAAAAGTTCGACGGGTGCTTCTTTTCAGATTGGTTACACTGAGACGGTTTGCATCTACAGAGATGCCTTCTGTCAGTGTCAGAAGAACAGAGTGCACAAATATTTGTCAATTCAAAATAGATAATTTTCCTCTAGCCAGTAGCAATTTGTTTGCCTAGCTTCCTGTGAAATTGAGAATAGTAAAGAAGGTGTACGTGAAGCTTTCATTGTGATTCCAAAAAGACACGTCAGAGCACATGGGGATGTAAAATTTTTAATTTTAAAAAATTATTATTCTCTTGTTAAAATGGTGAAATACAAAGGAAAAAAGTCTATATTACAAAACATTCAGAGTTTACACTAGTGTTATATTAATTAAAATTAATTAAACATCAAAAAGGCTGTTAATTTACAGAAAGATCTATATTATTACAGATTAGTACATAACAGATCAGTATAAATTATTCAACAGCACCTTATTAAATTAAGGCACATAGCAATATACCATATCCTAGTCTCATTTTTGGAACTCAAAGACTTTCAGAGATAAATAACAAATTTATATCTTGGATTTATCCAGATTTATCCAGTGGTATTCAGCAGGTTCTGGCCAGTTCTGGAGAACTGGTAGTGGAAATTTTGAGTAGTTTGGAGAACTGGCAAATACCACCTCTGATTGGAGATTTTACAGTATCCTTCCCCTGCCACGCCCACCAAGCTAGGCCCACAGAACCAGTAGTAAAAAAAAATTGAATCCCACAACTGGATTTATCCCTTGAAATCAGGAGATTTGATGATATATTCTGTCTGCCTTCCCTTAAACTCTCAAAGCAGAGAGATACAAATGTTGTATATTATCTCATATCCTTATATGAGTGGAGGAATAGTAATAGTGTATACTTTTTTCAATGGTAGCTTATCTATAAGTTTAATCAGTGATGTAATCAAGACATGACTCTAAGCAGATTCAATATACAGTACATAACTCTCCCCTCCCAGATATGACATACATAAAAGTCTTCCCATGGATGACATGAATAACCTTCATTCCCACATGATGCAGGAGTCATAAAATCATAACCCTGACCAGGTATGATGCGATCAGACTAATCGCCTTCATTTAATTAACAGAAACCTATACTTTTCTAAAGTTAAAACAGCTTGTACATCATAACCTGAAACACACACCTGTAGACACAAAAATACACACAGACCTGCATACTTTTTGTAAAGCAAACAGAAGCATAGTTTGCATACTTTAACCTGAAATACACAAACATTTAACCCCCGCTTTTCTAAAAAAGGATTTAATCCTAGGCAGATTAAACAGCACACCCTCAAAAAGTGAAGTCACAGATAGCATTTTACTGTCTGCAAAGTAAAACACAAAGTTTGCAAATTTAACCGATAACATAAATGCAAATAAACATTGTGAAGCATGACCTTTATAAAATTTATTCTAACCCCTCCAGCAAAGCCAGTAAAATTTAACAGGGAATTAAACTCACATACAAACAAATCCATACAAACCCTGCAAATCTACAATCCAACAAACATCAGTGAAACTCATTACTGGATAAATGACAGCAATGATTCTGTAGAGGTGTATTTGGGAGACCTGCTAAAAAAGGAGTAGAGATGAGAAGATCTCTACTCTAATCTGAACACTGTTCAAATATGTCACAGCTTGTGATTATGTTAGTTGTTAGCTACAGAGTGCTGAAAAGTTCAAGGGTTTAAATTCCTGCACATTTTTGAAAAATAAAAGGCCTGCATTTCGAAGATGGTAAATACTGATGCTGATTTGTTCTTTGCAACTTTTCCAGTGTTAACAAATTCACAATGGGCTCAACAGATTGCAGCCCCTGTTTTGTACAAGCCATGGACCAGAGGACCATATAGAAGGTAAAATATCTATAGTGTTTTATTAAAATTCATGTATGTTTCAAAAATCTAACATGTATTTGTTGCATTATTATAAATGTGGCTGATTAACAACAGTAAAAGATATGAGGAGGATCCTTCTTCTCCCCAATACAAAATAAGCATCACTATTGCAGAAAAACTGATCTCCACTATGTCTCTTTTCTTTTTTTTAGAATGGGAAGATGAACATAATTTTGCAGCTTCACTAATACCATTAAATTTGCAAAGGATTCAACAGAGTATGAATTTCCAGTATTCTATATACATGAACATAGGAACATTTAGAAAGTAAAATACCTATAGTATTTTTATCCAAATCAAATAGGTTTCAGAAGACCATAGTGTGTTGTTGAATTATTATGAATATTGCTAGGGTTCTGTTGATTCTGTGTATTATCCAAAGTTATCCTACAAAAAAAACACAAATGTATGGTGGAAGATTTCCTACAGATAGTGTTACCAATACAGAATGGTTTCTACAATCTTAACCAGCGGAAGAGATCAATTAATTCTAGGACCAACCAGAGGGCCCAAACTCAATACCGAGAATCCAAATGACATGTACCTGGAAAGAATACAAGCACAGCAGGGAGCTGTCCATAATTACAATGTTACAGAGTGTGATCAATATTAAGATTCATAAATCTTGATTTTATTTGTTCATTCACATATACTATAGATATTATTTGTATATAGCACAATCCTTTGAACAATGTTTCTAGGAAGATAAGCCTCAATGATTTTCAGCTGTGAATTGATGTCCACAGCCTAAACCATCCTCTCTTTTCTGTTAGAAAACATGCAGTGATTTAAATGATAAGGAGTTCCCAAACTATGTTAAAATCATGCTACATAGCAGTGTTGAATTGTTGTGGAGTGGCAATTTATAGCTATTGTAAAGGACAGAGAGAGGCTGATTTAGGAAGTTAAGCACAATGCTGTTCACCAGGATACTGGAGAAAAAAAGACACCATCTTGTTTGATTTCAATGTAGACATATTGGATGGTGAATTCTGAGAGCTGAAGGTCTACCCATCCTAAAGTACCAAGGTAGAGAAGCACTGGCAGAGACTAAGCTGGAACAAAGATTTCAAATGATTCAAATAAATAATAAAATCACTTATATAAAAATTTAACAAAAATGGCTGATGTTAGAAAAATGCTGGTCATCCATGGTTTAATCCATAATATTGATTTGAAAATGGAATAAAATGTTGTGTTTAAATCTATAAAAACAGTGTATAAAGATATTGTATTGTTGTTATATCTCATTAAGTACTGTAATATGAAACAATGGTGTACATTGACCTTTTAAAAATGGCTTCTTCCCCTGTTTGTTCCACAATTTTCAGTACAAACATCTAACAAACTCTTTACTGATTGAGCTTGGAAGACTAATCCTGTAATTTGCCATCATCTCTCCTGCTTTTTTTAAAAAAATGTAGATGTTTGCTGAAATTTAATCCCTTAAAATTTAGCAAATCCTATTAATATATTTAAAATCACAGAGGCTAGTCATGCAATAGCATTGTTTTGTATTCTGGGAATTAAGTCATCTCTGAAGGGATATATCTGGAAGGTCAAAAAACTAAAAGTGTGCTTTTTAAAAACATTTTTTAATGTCTGGGAGGTGATGACTGCTATTTTGACTTCCCTGTGGATAACTCTGCATTTTTGGTAGCTTTCCAAGGTCTCAAAAAAAATGAAATTCCTAACCTCAGTTGCAATCACCAGACTTAGGAAAGGCACTTCCTCATCCCTCCCAAAATCCACCAAATTATAGTTCCCAGCCCTGTAGTAATATAAATCTTTGCCAACTGCATTTGGTCACATTTTGAAGTTTGCAGTCTCTTCCCAGAACAATCTTGGATCTTTTATTCTATCTGTTTGCATAAGATATACCCAATGAACTGTCATGCCTTCTCTTCTCTTAAGGTAAAGTAATTGTTTATAGCGCTTTTTTACTGAAGAACATCATGTGCAGCAATTACAGTGTGAGTTGTTTGATTTGACACATTGAGAATCAAGTTATATCAATGCCAGCACAAGCAACAGGGTAATTTATTCATTGATTTTTTTATGCATCAGAAGCAGAAAGGATTTTGTATTGATAACTTTTTCCTGATGATTGATATATAATAAATGGTAGAGTTATACAGCTACATAATGGGATAGCTTTTTAAAATAAATGTTTTATCACATAAAAGAAGAAAATTAAATGTTATTTAAATAAGCAGACAAAAACCAAATCAGATAATAAAAAAAGGGATAGGTTTAAGATTGAGAAACTGACTGCAAATCTAAGATAATTAAACTCACAAATCAGGTTGTCTGTATTCCTTCCAAGCAGCTGGGATGCAGAAGACATCAAGCAAGAACTTGTTAGGGATGGAAATCAGTGAGTGTCAGGCTGCGGGTAGAAGCAGGTTTTGCAAGACGCAGGACTCTTTAATGATAGTTTTTGAGATTCCCCTATCAATCAACTTCAGAGATACATTATGAATTCATGGCTGCTTGTTTTGAGGCTGGCAAAAATGAGGATGATAAAAAATCAATTACAAATTACAAATGACTCAGAGAAAATTATAGCATGGTATGGAGTGAAAACTATGATGTGAAAATTTATGTATATATTGGTGAACAAAGACTGAACAAAGCTTTGGTGGACTATGAAATATACTTTGGAGGGAGTCTTTCAGTTAAGGCAGGGGTGTCAAACTGGCAGTCCATGAGCTGGATGTGTTACGCACAGGCCACATCCACTGAGTTCCGCAAAGGGAAAAATCATCATAATAGATCACATGATGGCAACATGACGCCACGAGTTTGACATCTGTGGTTTAGGGTATTTTGTGGATAACATGACTTTTGACTTGAGCATATTTATGTAGAATGGCAAGAATGAAAGTTGGCTTGAAACTCAACATTTTAAAAAAAAAACGAAGTTCATGATATCTGGTCCTATCACTTCCTGGCAAACAGAAGGGGAAGAAATGGAAGCAGTGATAAATGTTACTTTCTTGGGCTCCAAGATCATTACAAATAGCAACTGCAGCCATGAAATTAAAGTATACTTACTCCTTGGAGGAAACTATGGCAAACCTACACAACATATTAAAAAGCAGAGATATTACCTTGCTGACATAATATAGTCAAACTATAGTTTTCCCAATATGGCTGTGAAGATGGATCACAAGGAAGGCTGAGCATTGAAGAATTGCTTTCAAATTGTGGTGTTTGAGAAGACTATTGAGAGTCCCTTGGTCTGCAAGGAGATCAAATCAGTGAATCCTAAAGGATATTAAACCCTGGCTGTTCTTTGGAAGGATAGATGTCAAAGCTGAAGCTCAAATACTTTGAGAATGAGAAGAGAGGACTCAGTGGAAAAGAGTCTGGTGTTGAAAAGATTGAAGGCAAAAGAAAGACAGCAGAGAATGAGATTGTTAGAGTGTTGTCAATGAAGTGGGCATGGGTTTGGGCAGACCTGTAGAGACGGTGAAGGATAGGAGGGCCCGGAGTGCTGTGGTCCATGGGGTTATGGAGAGTTGGGTATGATTGAGCGACTGAACAACAACATGTAGAATGACTGTAGTGCTTCAACATTAAATAAAAAACAAATATGTCACAGCATTCTTAGGGGTTGTGTCCTCAGGGCATCGAACCACGTGACCATCACTACAGACGCCGGTCTGTTTGGCTGTGTGTGGGGCAACCTTCAGTCCCAAGTGGCCTAGGGCTGATTGATGCAGAAGGACTTAAAACACAACATAAAGTGGCTGGAACCTCAGGGGAGCTTCCTCTTAATGGACAATGTGGCTACCAAGGCCCACATCAATCGGCAAGGGGCTACTCTCTCTAGGTCCCTTATGCAAGAGGCAGAAGAGCTATGCCGCTGGGCAGAGAAGCACTTCCTTTCCATCAAGGCGGACCACATTTTGGGAATGTCAAATGTGCAGGTAGACTGGCTCAGCAAGGCCACAGTCGATCACTCAAGTATTATTTGCTTGTTCTCTTTGAGATCTAATAAACAGTAGATTTCCTCTATTGCTGGACTGTTAATAATGCCTCTTTTATGGATAAATGAATACAATGTGAATTTAAGGTTGATACTGATAATCTTAAAAGGAAACCAGTTCTAGGAAAAGCATTGCACTCTAGAACTTCTCAATATTTTAAAAATTAGGGTAAATGTGCTACATTGTATTCATTGGTTTGTTTATTTGTAACATTTCTAACATGTCTAGATTTATTTGTAACATTTTTAGAGTGTAACACTACACTCTACACTGGTTCATTGTAATGGATCTATAAACAAGATAAACAAATATTTACAACATCAGAAATATTCATCATAATGTCACCATCCACTAGGGAGAGGCAAAAGTTAACATCTTCAAATATATTCTCTCTAGGTTGTTTTTCATATCCCTACAGTATCTGATCAAGGAGGAAGTATACTGTTCCACACATCCCAAAATAGTTACACCTACCATTACATAGAAACAGATTGTGGGCAACATAGAATTGGTTCTTTGTTTATTTTAAATTCATTGTTTTATCATAAAAAAAATAAAATACAGAACAGTAAAACAAACAAAATGAAACAAAACATACATTCAACTCTAACAGCAACAAAAAAAAAAAGAAAAAAATAGTGTACAAAAAGGAGGAAAAAGTGGTCAATTAAATTTAACAGTTAACATATACCCTGGCTGACTGCTCAAAGAAAAGTAAGAACAATAAACTCTCCTCTCCTTTTACACAGACACAGACACACACAAGAAAAGAAGAAAAAGCAGTTAACAGATTGAGCTAAGCGTTGTCAAGACCAAGAGAAGCAGAAGTTTAAAAAGTAAGCAACTACAAAAAAACAAAAAGAGAGGGGGGGAAAAAACCTTGGTTGAAAACAATTAACTTTTACTAAGCCAAAAAATAGAGTTTATGTAAATGGAGTATATTATTCAAGTTATTAGAAATCAAGCCTGATAAACTCTCAAGATCAGGCAAGTTTCAATTTTTTTCTGCCGTGCCCTTAACATCATATCATGTTCTGCAACTGTACAGGAAGAAAGAAAAATGATATTGTTTTCGTTCCTGGTTTTCTGTTCCAGCTCAATTTATGATACAAACTAATATGGGCTATTTTAGATATGCAGGCAATCATTTATGTTCTGCCTGAAAAAATTAAATACCTTAATATTATTGATGCCATAAATTATTTGCCTGTTGCAAATTGGGTATTATTGCCTTAATTTTTCCATTTTAATCAAGATGGTTACACTGTATTTAACAAATATGTTTGCTTTTAAATTTAGGTTAGTGTTAAATTAGGATAGAATTTGGCTCTTGTAAGTCATTTGCTTTGTTTGTCATTGTACTTAAATATCTAAATTGTAATTTAGTTGCTCATTAGTGATAGTAATTGTTTATATCTTGCTAAATAGACTGTGATCACTGAAAATGAAATTTGCATGTGTTAGAGTTATTTCATGGATGGTAAATGCATCTAAATAATTTATATTTTAAATAAGCACCTTGCTGTGGTTAGTGGTATTTTGATGGTTATTATGTGTCCCTAATGTAATTAGGGAGCAGATTTTCCTATCATTAAGTAAATGTAAGTGAAT
Organism: Pseudonaja textilis; assembly: GCF_049901715.1. Lineage (NCBI taxonomy): Eukaryota > Metazoa > Chordata > Lepidosauria > Squamata > Elapidae > Pseudonaja > Pseudonaja textilis. The sequence goes on along the minus strand of NC_141995.1, from coordinate 25,830,284 downwards.
TTAATGGATGATTGCAGGTGCTACTACAGATAGTTTTCTCTAGCATAATATTGAGTCCTGCATTCAGTTTAATTACTTTCTATTTTAAAATTCTAACTGTTTTTACTAGTGACATACATACATACATACTATACACACACACACACACACACACACACACACATCTAATATTAAAAGGCACAGTTTAACTTATTAAGTATTACAGAAGAAAAGTTGTTTCCTGCTAGCAATAGTTAGTAAGTAACAGATAAGTAACTTTTATTCCTTTGCGGGTTAATGAAGTTCAGCTTTTTTTCAGTTGAGTTTTTGGTTCTGAATTTTCTATCTCTTGCCACTGTGATAAAAAACAATCAATACAGACAGCTTAATCAGTAAAAAAGATCATCTCTGTTTTTCCAACCTATATTTTAAAGGAATACTGTGAGATCCTTAACTCTGAGCTACAAATATTCTCTTCTAAAAAGAATACTACACACTGGTAGATATAATACAAAAAGCATATCTGAATTTTACGAATAGATCGATAAAACTCAACATTTGTTTTGTGCATAACTGAATGGTAACATTGCGCCATTATTATTACAAAACCTATTATTAAATTACATAAAACCAAGGAAAAAACAAAGTTACTAAATTCAGGAGCTGTGTTTTTTCTCATTTTAACAATATCAGAGCATGATCATAGGCTGAAATTGTTGTCATTACAATGTACCTAAGTATAACACACCAGTAAAAAGCATTTGTTAGTTGGCGATTTCCCGGAGAAAAGATAAAACAAAATTTTCTGTGTATTTGAAACTATTATGTTAAACAGTTTGTTGATTTTAAACAGTTCACTCTATCTTGACTCACATTATTTGTGACTGTGTGGCTTTTGATTTTTGATAATACCTGGACACCTTTTACATTTTATCTTCAGAAGCCCATTTAAGGGTTGAGCAGAGGGAACTTATGCATTTGTCATTCAGGAACATAAGTGTTCCATTTATATTTCTGCAAATGTAACATTCTGGTTAGGGGGCACTCAAACAGCAAAGCACAGAACTCAGATCAACCAATCAGCACATAGGACATGCACCTCCACAAAACATGCAGTTGGGATTTGCAGGTGTGCATGTCAGCCCGCATGCAGCCTTCTGCAATCTATGTCTACCCATTAATACCTTTGTAGCATAGCTATGTGGCAATGGCTACGGGCAGTTGCAGAAAACTTTAAATCAGCCTTTAGCCATGCTTTCCTCTTTTATTGACCTATATTTTACTCCTCTTTTATTGCCAACATTTGCTAGGTAGTATTATATGTAATATATGTTGTAAAACAACAACAAAAGCACAGCTGAAACTTGAAAGCATCTCAACCACAGAACATATCATTTTATAGCACTTCCAAGAGATACCAGTAATACTCTTTTGAAACTTGGCTATTTCAGTGTGCTAGATATGGCATAAAGTTGTGGCTCCCAACCTTTTGGGCACCGGGGACTAGTTCTGTGGAGAGGTTTTTCCGCAGACTGGAGGGAGTGTGGTTTTGCATGCTGGCTGCATCCTGCAGATGGGGCTTTGCTTGTTTGTGTGGCCCAGTTCCTGGCATGCCATGGACCACGGTTTGGGGACCCCTGGCTAAAAGGACAGTGACTCACCATTTAATTGGTTGCCTGAACTTTTTCTCTTAGCAGCATGATTGAACTGAGCATCTTTGCTATCAGACGAGTGGCAAGAGAAATGAGCAGGCTGGGTGGCTGTTAGCTTCCTCTGCGTGCCTCTTTCTCCAGAGCCATCTTTCTTAATAGTGCCAGTTGGAAAATGTATGGACCTCAATTCCCTTGGGATCCTGGGAATTGAAGTCCACCCATCTTCAAGTTGCCACAATTGAGCAAGACTGCTCTAGGGTCTAGACCAGGGGTCCCCAAACTTGGCAACTTGAAGACTTGTGGACTTCAACTCCCAGAATACCTTAGCCAGCTATGCTGGCTGAGGTATTCTGGGAGTTGAAGTCCATAAATCTTAAAGTTATCAAGTTTGGAGACCTCTGGTCTAAACCAAAATAATTTTATATTGCCTCAATAAGTGATGCCCAAGAGGAGAGCATGCTTTCTCCAGTTCTTCCTGACAGAAAAAGGGAAGGATGAGAAATTGCTTGGATGGTATTTTATGGAATTTAAAATGACTAAGTCCATGACACAAATTGCACAATAGGAGATCCAGTCCAGGATGCCTTTAGCTCACTGTATCACCAGGGACCAGAATTTAGCAGGCCCAGATTTTTTTTTTTTAAAGGTAGGTAACGCCACTTTATAACTCAATTTGATGCAATAAAAAATTTAAATAGGATTAAAATGTGTGGTTTATAATTTATCCAGTTGTGAGGTGTGGGATCGGCTGACCCTGCAGCCCTTGCCCACCCATCCCTCTCCGCACCTCAATTAGCTGGCATCGAGGGTGAGCTTGGCTGTGGGGCCCGGGTTTCGACTAAGCCCACTCCCCGCTGCACCGGCGGTCGGGAGAGCCGGCCAAGGGTTCCGGGCCCTTCTTTGGCTTCCGATCGGAGCAGCCTTTTTGCAATGGCCTTGCAGCAATTGCGCTCTTCAACCGAGGAAATATTTCCCCAAAGGGGGGGGGGGCGGCATGTAACGAAGGCATGGCGAAAGTTTTTGGCGCGTTGTGTAAAATACCCGAAGCAACAACATCATCATCATCATCATCATTATTATTCTGTGGAAACTTGGGGCGATTGATGATGCGGCGGCACGTGGCACCTCCCAATTCTCCGCGCTTCGGATCTCTCCGCATAACGCCTTTCCCCACTCGCTTGCGTGCGAGCCGGCGGCTCAAATGGGCTGGGTCCGGTCGTCTCCTCCCTGCCTTTCCTTCCTTCCTTCCTTCCTTTTTTTTTTTAAATGCCCAGTCTCGGCCGGGAGCGAAGGCTGTGGACTCGCCGCTAGACGCCGAGGTGGCTGCGTGCTTGGCTGCTTGGCAGGTATCTCCTCCCCCCGCCCCCAACCTTCTGGCGCGCCGCCCGCTTGGTGAAGCGGACTAAGACCGGCGAAAGGAGTAGGGTGGACGGCGTGGCTGGTGAGGGTCAGGCCAGGGGTCTCCAACCTTGGCCACTTGAAGCCTGGAGGACTCCAGGCTTCAGGTGGCCAAGGTTGGAGAGACCCACGATATATTGGCAGCGACGCCGCAATTGCGCTGCTGGTTTTCTTCTTCTGGGCCCCTTTACTGGCGGGAAGAGGAAGCAGGAAGACGAGTAGTTTCACTGCCCATAGAAAGAAGCAGGATCCCATGGGAGATATTGTCGCCTCCCTTCAGTGTAGCAGACAGTCACTCTAGTGGATTGGCGTTGCCAAGCCTTTGCTGTTAAAAATCAAGCCGCCCTGCAATCCTCTCCTCTAACTGATCGTCCGTCGCCCCTTTTTTCATTTTCTCTCTTCCCCTGCCCTCTTTTCCGCTCAAGGCTTGCCAACGTTTCTAAATTATCATAAATACACTATGCTACATTCTCATTAGGGCGGCTGTGTGCGGAGATTTCCTCTTCTGGAGTCGTCCCCCGGCCACTATTTCTGTTGATTTTGGCATTCCCTGTTTCCAATGGTAAAGTTTCCGCCAGATCGAGTGATTTTGAAAAGTAAGTTACGCTTTAAAAAAAAAAAAAACCAACTCCTTTAGTAAAACTCAGTAAGTTGGAATTGGGTTACTGCTGACCAGATATCCCTGCTCGGTTTTCTTAATTTAAACAGCTGGCTTTTAATGTTTTAAGTCAAATTGTAACTCACAGATATTTAATAACACTGGATGGTTTACTTTGAGCAAATATGTGGTGCTTAGTGGCAGCTGTTGTATAGTAAGAACCAAGCAGATGATGAATTCAAAATTCAGGCTTAAGAATATTTTTCCTAGCCATAAAATGTGATTAGGTAAGTTACAGTTGTAAAATATATATTTAAAATTTAGGGTTTAATTCCATAGATATGGAATGTTACAGTGTGTATTATCTTTGATCTCTTATAAGGAATGTTTGAAGCAATAATTATGCAATAGATTATTTTTTAATTCTGTCCCAATAGAAATAACTCAGGAAAAGATTAATACATGAACTTTGAGTGTCCTCTTGGAGATTAGCAGCCAGTGGCACCATTGTAGAAAAGGCCCTGCAGATACTTCCCAAGTTCTATGTCCTTAGCTAAGTGTTTCTCAACTTTGACAACTTAAGCTGTGTGGATTTCAACTCTCAGAATTTCTCAGCTAGCATTGTTGAAGTCAGCTATCTTACTTCCTCCAGTGTTAAGGTTACTTTTTGCATAAGTAGAGATTTCTTTGACATTTAAGTTTGAAGAGGGCACTACTAAATTTAGTTATGCTTCCCCAGTTAATAAGTACACCAGGAGACAATAAATACTTGGGTCTTTCATTCTAAGTGAGGTTGTTGGATCAGCTGGCACAAAAACAGCCAGGGAAGTGATTCAAGCCTGGGAAACAGTCTTGTTTTGATTTGTTTTGAAGGGCCCTCTTCAATCAACAGGAGTGCTGATTTACCTCCAACTTATCAAGTACTTAGGATATAAAGGCTCAGCAGCACAAAGAAACTTACTAGTCAGCCATCAACTCCTCAATCTACATCTTAAAAGCTAGACAGGCGCCCTATAAACACCATACAAAGAACAGCCCAAAAAGCATACCGAGAAGTTCCCTGTGGATGGGCTCCAGCATGACTCTGAAAGCTCAGAGGACAAAACTTCTCCCGGTGACCAACCCAGACTGGATCTTACAACATTATCCTGGGACATATATATAAATATAGTGGACACAGTCAGGTGGTTAATATAATATATAAATCTATACATATTCTATTCTATCCTAAAAGGAAAATGACCCTGAATTTAAAAGTTTCCGATAGATAGATAGATAGATAGGTAGGTAGATAGATAGATAGATAGATAGATAGATAGATAGATAGATAGATAGATAGATAGATAGATAGAGTTGTTGGAAGAAATGTCCATTTGGGTTCACTTCCAAGTGGGAAGAAAGACTGATAACATGGAGAGTGCCTGGAAGGATGGTTTAATGGTGGACAGGACCACACAGGTTTGAAGTGCTGGGTAAGATACTCTCTCTCTCTCTCTCTCTCTCTCACTCACTCTTCGGCCTTTGAGCTTCTTGTTCTGGTAGCAAGGGCAGATATCCTATTGGCTGCTGTAGTGGGTCATGTGAAAATCCTAGTTTGTTCTGAAATAAGTTTGGTTGCACTGTGGGCTGATGTGATACCCCAGAGATTTCTCAATGCAGGGAGCCCTGCTGTTAGATGGGTAGGGGGCTAGTCCTGAGGGCCATGTCTTAATCCCATCAACCTGGAGCTGAAGTGGGGGGCAGGGAGATGCAGGGAGATGCTTTGTCTCTAAAAACATGTTTCTTCTTTTCTCATACAGGGAAATATAATATTCTGCCCTTTTAATATTTCCTAGAATATTTCATTCTTTTAGGAGAGAGGTGAGTGCTAACTTTCTACACAGTATTCTCAGTCCTATCCTTGAAATTAGCCACCCAATAAAATGTTTATATATGTCACACACAAATACACATATGTGTGCACCTCCACTTGTTAAAGACTGCTTCAAAAAGGGGCAGGACTGGGCAAAATATTAATAGTAATTATAATAGGAGACCACATAGTCCTCGATTTACAACAGTTTGCATAGTGACTGTTCAAAGTTACAATAGCACTGAAAAAAGTGGCCTAGAACCATTTTTCACCCTTATGACCTTTACAGCATCCCCATGGTCATGTGATTTACATACAGATATTTGACCCCTGACTCACATTTGTGATGTTTGCAGTATCCAATATGATCGCCTTTTGCAACCTTCTGAAAAGCAAAGTCAATGGGGAAGCCAGATTCACTAAACAACCATGCTACTAATTTAATAAATGCAGTTATTCACTTAATACATTTGGCAAGAAAAGTCGTAAAGTGGGGCAAAACTCTCTCAACAAGTTTCTCACTTAGCAACATAAATTTTGGGCTCAGTGGTGGTTGGAAGTTGAGGACTATCTTTAAATGATTCCTTCTCTCTGTGCATCAAGCACTATCTCATACATATGCACAAATCACTTGCACCCAGACAAATACACAGAAAGGAAAAAATAGGATTAATAGAGGAAAAATTAGCTTCATTGGAATGATAAGAAAAAATAGAAACAGAGAAAAACTGAGCAGAGATTATTCAGGAGAAGTGATAACTGGATAAGGAAAGAAAAGGAAATCCTGTTGAAACATTAAATTTAACTAGGTCTGCATTCTGAACTCACCTCTCTCAAATTGGCTAACCTTCAAAATTATTTATGCTTGAGATTCTTCAGCCCTTCCAAACTCTTGTCCACTTCTTACTTTTCAGTAGATATTTCAGTTAATTATTTGGAAGGAAAAAATATCCTACTATAAAGAGTGAATGTGCTGAAAAGAGATTGGAATTATTGTTATGTGGAAGTATAGGTTTGTGCAAAAATGTATGAATGCATTAACAAAATTTCATAGCCATGATGTTGGTACTGTACTTGTTTAATATTACATATTTTTCTATTATTGTGAAGACATAACAATACCTTTTGACCCTTCCCAGTTAATAGGTTGGTTATATTTGTAATAAGTGCATTTTAATCTAATGGAATCCCCAAGGAATTAAAGTATTGGAGTGAAGCATAAATATTTTTCATTTAGCTGACTCTTCAAAAAATTTCACAAACTCAAGGGAAAATTTGATATAGATAAACAAAGTTTCATGCTGCTTTCTTTTCAGATTGTATTTGATGATAGTCCAATAGGAGACTGGAGGAATTTAAAATGTACAGTACATTAAATTTTTAGAGTTCCATTACGATATGGATAGAAAGATAGAAAAAGCCAAACTTCTGCATTGGAAAACTGCCTATTGTGCAGATATCTTGTTACATAATTCAGTGTTATCATTTATTGCTGGGCTGAAAAGGATGAAAGTCTAAAATGGGATCTCTTAAATTGTTTAACTTGTTTTTTTTCCTTTCTTTATTCCTTTTACCTGATGGAAATAATACAGTTTTGCTTCAGATAAAGAAAGAAATTCTGTGCTCCCACAAAATATATAATGGATGTACCATTCCATGCCCAAGTGCTGATCAGAGATAGTACTGAGATTATAGAATAAGATCAAATATCAGTTTACAAAAATAGTTTTTAAAATATTTTTTAAATGCAGGTTTCCTAAAGAGATTACATTTTAGAATATTTAGATCTTCGGATGTCTGCTTTTTAAAATCAATGTGTGTTTTAATATGTTAATATTTTTCATTACCATATTTTGTATTTCTATGCAGTTGATTTGTATTTTATATTTGTTTGCTTTAGAATAAAGTTTTATTGTCACTACTCTGAACCTCTGTTGGGAATAAATGGAATATAATTGGATTTCATGTTTAAATAAAACTATTAAAAAACAAATGTCATTATTTTACAAAATAAAGAGGCCAACAGCTCTATACAGCTGAATAGTTTTATGCTTTTCAGAGGTTCTGATAAAATTGGTAAAGGGATCATTTTTATTAACCAAAAGTAATACTGTTTTAGGGTTCATATCATTTGTTTTAAATCAGTTTATTATCAAACCATGGATTGAAGCCATGGCAAGAGGGTTGTGAGCAAATTTGAGAAGATTCAAGTTTCTGGGTCTCAAAAAAGCTTGAAATGTGGATGGACAAGGAGTACAGCATCTTCAGAGCTACAATTCACAGGCCAAGAAGGAGGAAATATGTCCAGATTGTTCATAAGCGAGGTTTGGTTTGGTTTATGCTCAGCTCCCTCTGAACTTCCAAGAAGTATGGCACAGAACAGATTACCTTCAACTATTAGTTCACTAGGTGACACATTGCTCACTGTAACATTATTCCTTTGAAGATGGTGATGAAATATAAAACACTTCATGATACCATTTCAGCAACTGTTTAAACACACACACACACACACACACACACACACCCTATTTGGGAATTCTGGGAGTTCAAATTGCCAAGGTTGAAAAACCCTGTTCTAAAGGGTGGGCTTATTGAATCAAACCAGGTTAGCATGCACACCTGCACAATTAATATGGAACAACATTTGCAGTCCTTTGAATCTTCTTTTCAATTTTTTGATAATAGTTAATGCAGGTAAATTTAAACAATTTCTTTTGTATTTTTTTAAAAATGCTCTTATATAAAGAGAAAGGAAAAATAACCAGATACAAGATTAAAAGAAAAAAGAAAAATTAATCCAAAACCCCAATGTTAAAACAAATATGTACGTTGAAAAATCTAAAAAATAACAAACCAAGATGACCTCATTTTTAGTTAACTTATATTAAATAATATTTATAGCATGGTCTAGTAGAACATTTTGTTCAAAAATAAATTATTTCTTCTGGATTCGCTTTAAGAATTTCTGATCGGACATTATTATAGCCAGCGTGACTCTCTGTGTGTAGAGAAAATTGTATAGAATTAAGCTAAAAAAGGAAAGGACCTTAGGGATTGTTATAATACTGCCTTGGTCAAAAGCAGCTCTTTGTTATTAGTATTTCCTAGCTTTTGCACTGCGAGTAACTGTTGAGCTATTCAAGTGGAGGTTTTTGCTATTATATTCATTATAAATCACCACCTTTAAGCAGTCACTCTGCTGTAATTGGAAATGTAGCTGAATCTTTTGTAAGGTCAAATACAGCACAATGGCTTGTAATGGCACATGAGCACTTGCTGGTAATAAGCTGTCAGGACAGATGATGATTTAAATATATCTATTTCCTCCTGACAAGTGATAGACTCTCAAATATTTCTGCCGATTTTCACAAATTTCTTGGTGTACGTTAACCACAAAATGTGCTGCAAATTGAATTTCTGCTTTATTTTATGTGCTAAAAGCAGGCCAGTATTATTTTTTAAAGTGTTTATCAGACAGAGGCAACAATTGTTATGTTTATTAGCAGTATAAAAACAAAACAATAGAAATAAATTACAGAAGCTGTTTTTTTAGCAATCAAAAAGGGTTTCATGAAACGACACCAGATGTCCCTTATGGCTTCTTTTGTCTCAAATATATTCCTTATGAATCTTAATATAATGCACGAGAGGTAATTTAGACAATAGTTCTCTGGAAAATAAAGGATTTATTTAACATACACAAAAAGCTGTTGTTTTTCACAAAGAAATACCCATTGGGATTAAATTAATCTAACTGCCTCATGTGAGAAAATGAGGATCTGTAACAAATTTCAGGTTTTGTTCCTCCTTTTGTTTTGAGCAGGCATTTTAAAATGCTTTATTACCTTTAAATAATCCAAAAGTTGGCAGGATTAACAGACATTTTATAAAGAGAAAGTCTCTTTTTGATAGAAATTATTCCCACATAAGTGTGCTTAGACTTGCAACTTGGGTATAAGGTCATTTAAACTTAATGTGTTGTTATTAAGTTATTGTCTGCAGAGAGCGCTGATCCCAAACTGCCATTTTTATCCCACATATCAACAATGGCAGTTGGGACTGAAGTTTCCATTTCTGCACTGCTTAGCAATGGCAATCCCTGCAGTTCGGGTTGTCATTATTTAAAAAAATCCTGTGGTCTTTAGGTGAGGCAACTTCCTGCTGACTATCCACAACCATGTCAGCGGGAGCGCTGACAGGAAGTTGCAAATCTGGGTGGCTTGCAAGCAAATAGTGGCTGCTGTCATGTGGGGATAAGGGCAAGAGAGGTGTGGCAAACGTGCGGGGGTGAGTGAGTGTGTGAGGGCCACAAAGAATACGTGGAGGTGTAAGGAAGGGACAGGGAGAGTGGAAGGGAAGCATGGCAAGGCTGCTGGCAGGGGAGTTTGCAAATGGCAAAGCATTGAAACTGGTCATAAGAGTGAATCAGTTGCCAAGTGCTCGGATTTTGATCATGTGACCATGGGGGTGCTGGATGGCTCAAATTCTGAGGACTAGTCATAATCACCATTCATTCAGTGCCATCATAACTTTGATTGAATATTTATAAGTTTAATGACTGCCTCATTTAGCGACAGTTCACAATTATGACAGTGATGAAAAAGTCCTCACAAAGGAAACTACCTGTACTATCTGTCCCAAAAAATCAAACACCGACTGTAGGCATTTTTTTTAAATACCTCTTCGGTCATGTAAATACAGATAATTCTAAGACAAATTCTTGCAAATAGAAATCCCTTCTGCTTCCTGCTACCCATTGGCAGCCATGATTTCTAACAAAATACTGAAAATAATTTATCATCATATATTTAACATATTTAGTTATTTTTCTGTATATTTAACATACTCAGATATTTTAACTGTTCGTCATAGAATTAGTTTTCTGGGTCCTTCTGTTGTGGTTCGCCGGCAGCAGGTGTGGATGGCTGAGGTCTTGGAGAGCGAGGACTCAGATGAGGGGCCTGCGTGTGATGCAGGGATGGGGCCAGGACCATCAGGGAGTGGAATGCTGCCTTCGGAGATTGTGGAGGCTGGCAGCAGTGATGGAAGAGAGGAGCCGGTGCCCAGTGCGCAGGCGCGCAGGGCTGCTCGAAGGAAAGAGCAGCTGCAGCAGCACGGACGATTTGGGAGTAAGGCTGCAAGGTAATGGCCCCTCCCTTAAGAGATAAAAGCTAGCTGAGAAACCGGAGTTCTTTGCAGAAAGCAGAGAAGTTTTTGCACTCAAGCCTGGTGGACGTTCGGAATATCTTGGTTGGTGTTTGGAGACTTTGTGTTTGAAATATTTCTTAGTAACTTTATCTTGTGTTCTTGGCAGCCATGCACAACTTTGGCAAGGCTCGTTCTTATCAGAGACAATTAGTTTGAAACAGCCTTTTAACCGTGAAGGAACGGAATTTGTAAAGAATCATTAAAAGGTTTGCTGTTATTCAGATACTTGGTAAGAGACTCATGATGATTGTAATATCCTGGGGTCATGTGATCACCTTTTGTGACCTGGCAAACAAAATCAATGTTACTAACTTAACAACTGCAGTGATTCACTTTACTATGGTAAGAAATGTGATAAAATCAGGCAAAATTCACTTAACAACTGTCTCACTTAGCAACATATTTTAATGGACATTTGCTGACACTGGGATTAAAAAGTTGACGTTATGGATTTGCCTATAGACAAGGGATGGGATATAGGATGAAAATTTACTTGTTTAACCTTGTACGGGATGAAGAGCTATTAAATTGTGGTACTTGGTATGATGAAGGTTGGAAATCATTTATTTATATAATTCTCTTTCTCCCTTTATGATATTCTTTGTTTTCTCTTATTTATTTCTTTTTTCTGAACCCTTTATTCCTTCTTTCCATTCTATTTTCTTTCTCTCAGTTTAGTTTTATTATTTTGCAATTAAAATTCTGAAAAAGAATTATATTAAAAATATATTGCAAAATTTATCTTAGAATCCCATGAAGTCAAGATTACAATGAATTTCAGTGATTTTGTTAACAATATGGTGCTTAGTGGAAATGCCTATCATAGTAGATGGGAAAAATGATGGAGGCAGTGTGTCCCCACTATTCCCATCTATATTAGGAAATAGTCTGGCAATGATAAAAGAGTCAATATAAAGTCTTCCGTATTTAGATCACACTTCAATTTCTAAAGGAAAGAACAGGAGTGTTTCCATCTGACTGTCTGGGGGTAGATATTTAGACAAGACCACGGTTGTCATAGAAACCTATAAGATCCTGAAATCAGGCCCGAAGTTCTGGAAATAGATATCTCTGAGCACAAGTATGTGAAGTAAATTGGTCTAGGTAGGAGCTTCAGGAGAAATTCATCTTCAAGCAGAACACCCAATGTCCTGTTAATTCCTATTGCTCAGGGGCTTGCGGTGGCTCATGTGGTAAAAATGCTGGGCTTGCGTACCGCTGAGGTCGGCAGCTCAGTGGTTCAATTCCCGTGAGCGAATAAACAGAGGGACAAGAAAGAAACCTCACCCGAATGCCTATTGGCATTCAGGCGTCCCATAGATAAAAATAACACCACCTGAAAAAATTCCTTTCAGAGAGGCAGCCAGCTACCTCGGTGATTCCTGACTAACACGTGCCATGCGATAGATAGTTAGATAGATAGATAAATAAATAAATCCTGTTGCTTGACTTAATGCAGAAGCATTCATAGTCTGTAGCTCCTGGTACAGAGATCCTAACCATAGGTACACTATTTTTTTTTTACTACACATTGTTTCCTATAGTTATAACTATTTTCCTCCCTTTCCATGAAGTTGAAACCATTGAAAAACCTGACACCTTGAATCATCACAAATGCTGCAACTCCTCATCTAACCTTATTTCATTAATGCATGCCAGGTCCCATTGTGGCAGAATGTGGCCTTAATTGCAATATCAGAAGAACAAAAAACATCCCATTCCTCTGTTGGAATGTAATCATCATTCATAATTTGTCTGCTTGTTCAAGAGAATAGACTGTTCTTATTTCTTCCCATATCTTGGAGCATTGGTATTGCCCACAAATCAAATGTTATTTCTTAAGATAGCGAACCAACATATGAACTGCGGGCTTTATGGTTGATTAATCAAATAAATAAGGCTTGCCATATAAAAGGAATTTAATGTGAAGAAAACAATTCAGTTCCTCTCATCTGATCTATCAATTAAGTGGAAACCTAATTAATCTCAATTAAAGTTACTAATAAAGACCTATTTGAAACTCACATAAGGTTGTATTTGAAATAAAGTTAATGAAAAAACTCCACGCTTAAGAATGTAAAATATAATTGGAAAATCCCCATTTTTATTTTTAATTGGATGACAATGATTACTATTATTCCACTTAATTAATTAATTAATCTGTATCCCACCTTTATTAGGGTGCTGCATACAAACATTTAAGAAATCAATCCCTTTTACAAAGTACATAATACCAAACTATACTCTCTTTCAACGTTTTTCTGATTAATGGATTCTAATGTTAATTCATTATCCTTATATAATATGTTTCCATACTATCAGTAGAAGAATTTACTTTTCCAGCATCTTTGTGAAAAATATTAATTCCTTTTCAGACTTTCTGAAATTTTGCATATTATTAACACTAAATGTTATCAAAAATCCATGCAAATCACACTGATGATGAACCTGTGAAGAAATAAATGTGGTGTTTTGTTTCAGTCATTTCATAACAAAGTCATCATGATCATGAAATATATCATGGATAAAAACATTATTATGGACAAATGTGTATTCATCATTTAATTTTCAGGTACACTTAAGTGTAGCCTTCCAAACCAAGGTGACTTCCAGATACGTGGACTTCAGTTCCCAGAAAATTTAAGAGAATGCTGGCTGAGAGTTTTGGAAATTGAAATCTCTGCATCAGGAGGGTTCTTACTAAATGAGAGGCCAATGCCAGGAGTGAGTAATTAATTAGAATTATAGTAATAAAGTGATAAAAGTGATATTTGTTTTGTTTCATATGTTTAAATTTGTAATATTTTTTAAACACATGCAATATATAGGATAAGGATTGTATTCATCACTGCTTCTCATCCAGTCTCATCCAGTCTCACCCAGTATGGGGCAAGAAATATTTCAGAAAGGAATTATGGTCTCTGATGCTGTGCTGAAATCTGTTCTTCAGCTTCCTGAAAATCTGAAAAATAAATTTCTGGTTTTTTACTTTATTCTGAGGTGAGTCAAGGAAAGTGCTGCCTTTTTTTTTATCTATTGGGTATCCATCACTTTGCACACTCATATCTATAATGTATAAATTGTGCAATAAAATGCACGTTCGCAATATGTGCAAAAGTATACTGTTTTCTTGATGCTGTTTTTCCCAAGAAGTTCAGATGAATGATTACCCCAATCCTGCCCCATATCCTTTTTTCCCACCCACCCCCACCCCCCATTATAAGCATCTTAGAAGTTGAATAGTACACTATTACTAACCCAACTTCACTCCTTAAAATGAAATGATATTATGGCCAAATTATGAGGAAAGCAAAAATCTGAGAAGAATGCATATTGTATATAGAATATACTAGGTCTGGAATAATCCCTCTATGAATAAGAGCCAGTTTAGCCTAGTGGTTCCTTTATAATTTGTTAATTCCTTCACAATTTAACATACAATTTCACAATGTATTAGAGATCATACGTGTTTCTTTATGGTTAATGATTTAAATAAAATTTACTTTTGTTATGATACCATTGAAGTATTCTGATAGTTTATTGTGTTAACCATTCTGTTTCAAACAAGCTTATATCTACCATATATACCAGCCACCAGAAGCCATATTTTGGAAGCCATGCTAAAGGATTTGGAAAGGATTAAAGTCAGCCCTGAGGTAACTTAAAATAGAAATGAATACAAATGTCCGCATAACCAAAAGTCCAATATGTTAGTACTATTTTAACTTATTTCCTGTCTATCTATGGAGATTATCAGTCACCTAACTCATTGTTCTTCCAAAAGTACATTTTTATTCCATTCTCTACCATTCAGTCAGAATCGAAAAAGCTTTTTGGATGAAAGGTGAAACATTTTCAAAGGAAATTGCCCTTTGAAAAAATACCTTTGGGTTATTTCCTGACAATATTTAAGTGCATCTGTCATGACTAATTTTAGTTTTTTCACCTTTCTATATTATATTCTCTCAAGACATTTTAAACTTTAAAGCATTTATAATTCTGAAAATATGTACCAAAGAATACTTTTCCCAAAATCATGTTTAAACTTTGATTCTACAAGTATTGTAAGGCAGATTTGTTGAAAGGAAAACCCTTTAGCCTTCTCCTATGTACATTGTTTGGAAAAATTGGGTTTTACTTTTAATTTCAACAGTTTCCAAATCATCTGTTTAGATGCTTAATGTTCTTAAGACGCAGAGCAATTTTTAAATGATTTTTAATGTTACGTTTGAGGAAATGTGTTTTAAAACTGCTGATTACCTAACAATTTTCTTTTTTCTTAGATCGATGCCTATTTATATACTGCAGATTTAAATTACCCTGTGAGTATGTTTTATTTTTCTGAAACTGGAATAGTTCTTAAAATACTGTATATTGTAGACAGTTTAAAATCTGCAATTCACCAACCTTTTAGTACAGCTAAAGAGAGTTCTAGATATAGTAGTATTTTTATCATATTTCACTGTTTATGGAATACAGCAGTATTCTGGGATAGCGGCCCCAACCTTTTGGGCAGGAAGGTCCAACTGGTTCTGTGGAGAGAAAGTTTTCCCCAGACCAGAGGGGGAGGGTTTTCATGTGCTGTCTGCATCCTGCGGATGAGGCTTTGGTTGTTTGCGCAGCCCAGTTTCTGGCATGCCCCGGACTGGTGCTGATCCACTGACTGGGGGTTGGGGATCTAAGAGATATTCTTTGAAAGTGTTCTGAAACTTGGTCTATGATGTGAGAATGAGATTACTAACTAGAAGTGTCTTTCAAGAGCCTGTTGCTTACTTGTTGAAACCACTGTATTGATTGTTTATGGTCCTAATTTTTCTGTGTATATCTGCCAGCCTGTTTAGATTATTTTCATAAGCAATTTTGTCTTTCTCAATTATAAGAGAAATAGGTCTATTTGGAACTATAGATAGATAGATAGATAGATAGATAGATAGATAGATAGATAGATAGATAGATAGATAGATAGATAGATATAGATAGATAGATAGATAGATAGATATAGATATAGATATAGATATAGATATAGATATAGATATAGATATATAATTTCAGCAACTTCATTCAAGCTTTAGAACTCCCACATGGGAGAATTTATGAGCTATGGTAGCATATTTATCAGATTGTAATTAATAACAATTAATTAGATGATGGCAAATCATGATATTTTATATTTTATTTCAAGCATATATAACTGTAGAATATAATGTTCAGACTGAATTGGTTTTATTAATAAATGTTTATAATTAAAGTCCATTCCACGTAATTGTACATTGTAACTTAAGAAGATTTAAAAAATAAGTGAAAAACTGAACTTCAGAATTTCTCCAGATTTTGTGCACCATTGTAATCACTACATAGCGCCCCCCCTCCTATCACACACACACGCACACAAACACACATACCCTCTTCTACTAAGCATAACTTCTCCACTTTTATAAGTAAGAAGGGAGTGTAATACAAATGAATGCAAATGAGGCCAGAAACATTTATTTATAGAAATGTATTGATTTTTATTTTTATTTTGTTTTCCCTAGAGTTATTGTAATCAATCAGTGATGAAATGCTTTCAACTTGAGATGGAAGTAGTGTCGTATGAATCTAAATTTGGGGATCGAAAATTTTATGATAGTGTGAACAGTATAGTCAGACTTGTTAAATATTTACTACCCATTGAAACGGTAAGTCCACATATTGCATTGAACTGGTGTACAAGGAGTTTGTAAAACCTCCTCATTTACAAAATTACTCAAATCATTTGTCAGCTATGTCAGTAAAAGATACTTCCTTCCCGCCACAAACTCCCGTATATGGAGTGCTAAAAGCGCTCTTGAAAGAAAACATACATAGCAAGTTGAATTGACTTTTAGTGGCAACAGGTGTAGAATCAACAGACACCAATAGCCCAGTAAACCATTTAAAAAAAAATAAATCACTGACTATATCACAAAGATGCCAGCCCAGTACGAAGAAGAAATAATGTCGTCCAGATGGGTTATCAAAAATATTCCAATGTCATGTTGTAATGTATACCTTTCCCTTTGTCTTGTCTCTTGTAATGTAGTAGGTCAAAGGTATATAAGCTCTGGCTGTGCTTTTGATCAGGTTGCTCAGTAAGCTGTTAATGGTTTGCAGGAAATTTCATGTATACACTGTTTTTTTATTTATTTACATAACCAATAAAACTATATTGTAGACATACTTAGTGTAATTTAGATTTTTCAGAAGGCATGTCTGAATGCTACACATCAGAGATAAAGTTATGATCGTCTTTCTGCCATTTCCAAGGAAGCTGAGAATGTTCCCTTTTATAAGATTGGCCCTTTTCTTGCTAACAATAAAGTCCACAGAGAGCCTTTACTTTAATTCATAAGAGCAGGATTTTATTCCACCAAATGATTATTTTCCTTTGGCATTCTTAATATTATTACCTCTTTCTTAGGCTGGAGATGGAAAGATAAATATTTCTATTGTTCTTTGAAGAAAAGTAGGGTTAGGAAAGTTTTACTGTAACAACCTGGTGAAACAAACCACTGAAAATTGGCATGGTTCAAACACTGAAAAATATAATTTGCATATCCTAGTTTAATATACATATTCAAAACTTTGGGTGCATTACATGGAATGAGTCCAGTTTGGATGAATACATTCCACTTCAAAGTACATGAAATACAAGACGTTGATTAAATCTGTCTGCCCTCTGTATGGAAGCTGATAGTTGGAGCATTGTGAAAGAATGGCTTCACAACACAACTATACACATCAAATTCTCTGCTTCCTCTCCTCTGTGATACACATACAACAAAGCAGAGCAGAGCGGGAGAACAAATGTTTTTCACAAAGAACAGAGTGGGGTCCAGCACATTTTTCCTTTTGTAAAGTTGATCTATTTTATAGGTTGAACTGCACTGAAGTGAATTCTAAGTTAAATATCCTTCCCCCATAATCCTCTCCTAACGTTCCTGTACTACTCAACACATTAACTAAAAGGTCTCCAGACTATATTTAGTTCATGGACAATGTCCAACTTTGTTTTAAGAGGATCTCAGGAATGAATTGAATTGATAAAGGAGTAAATTGCAGAAGAATGTCTAAATGGATTTAAGAATCTGTAAGAAACTAGGCAAGCATAAACATTTAGCTTTAAATTCTTTGTAAGTTGCAAGTGGCTACAGGACAAAAATAGCAACTAAAAAAATAAATAAGTTAGTAGCTGTAAAATGGATTGTTTGTTTGTTTCAGTAGTGTGAAACAGAAAGAAAAACTTAAGTCACTGAACTCTGCTAATGTGGAATTTCAATATTCTGGTACAGGTAGTCTTCAACTTACAATAGTTCATTTAGTGACTATTCCAAGTTACAATGGAACTAAAAAAAGTAACGACCATTTTTCACGGTTACGACCTAGTCCCATGATCATGTGATCAAAATTCAGATGCTTGGCAACTGGTTCATATTTATGACTGTTGCAGTGTCCCAAAGTCATGCATTCAGCTTTTGCAGTCTAGCAAAGTCAACGGGGAAGCCATATTCACTTAACAACCGGGTTACTAACTTATCAACTGCAGGAAGCTCATAAAGTGGGGCAAAACTCACTTAACATCTATGTCACTTAAAAACAGAAATTTTGGGCTCAATTGTGGTTGTAAGTTGAGGTCTGCCTATATTCCTTTGGAGCTATCTACTCACAAACATGGTTTTAGAACTCATACTGCAGATTTTAAAAAATGATATTTTTTTCCACTCTAACTGTATTAGAAATCTTGTTATTTGGAATCAGTGTCATTGTATGTATGTATGTATTCATGTATGTGTATATGTATAAGTATATGTCTTTGCTTCACCATGTTGCTTATTGTACTTTCCCCAATCTTTCATTTTTGAAGAATACAGATACGCAGACCTGCCAACGATGTGAAACATATAAAGAAAAAAAATATTCAGACTTTATAACAGACTTCATGTTTGTTATACAGCGGATCAACCGAGAAGAGACAAAAGTGAAAATTGGGCACTGAGATACTCCATTGAAGCTGGAAGAAATAATTTATTTCATCCTTGGAAAGATAGTTCCGATCTCTCTTTTTCTTTTTTGTCGTCCATTCTGGGAGTTTGAAGTAGAGGTAGTCCTCATTTAGTGACTGCCTTGTTTAGTGAACATTTGTGGTTACAGTTATGAAAAAGTAACTTTGCAACCAATCCTTGCATTTACAAGTTTCGGGGATCTGTACAGCAAAGGAAATTTAAGTAAGATCATAGACACAGTTGGATTTTCACTTAGCAATTACTTAATGACAATTGTCGGTCCCAACTGGGATATCTAAACAAGTACTACCTGTAACTAAATTAGCTGAACCACACATCTATGCACTAATTTTAAAAGGAGTTTGCTTTCTGCTTCAAGAGACAAGATCGCATTTATATACTGGAATGCTGGAAAAGAGGCAGAGAATCCAAAGAGGAGGAAATTGGGGAACATCAGGATAGAGTTGGCTTTGGACAGTGACTGAAAATGTGAAAAAAATAGGTACACATTCAGAAACAAACGCAGTTGAATGGACTTCATGAAATCCAGACATGCTGAATAGCATAGCAGCCAAAGACCTGGTAATTTACAATGATGTAGCAAGTCAAACCTGGTTGTACAAGGGCAAAAAAGGAAAAACAAGTTTACAGAAATTATGAGAAGATAAATAATTATAGTGGTAAGATTTAAAAATAAGTAGATATCACCACTTGTTTAAATCCTTTTCCAGTTTTTTTTTAAGTAACCCCTCAATACAAATCTGTCACATAGTTAAGAGGATCTGGATATAAATATAGAGATGGAATTGCTTTATCATCACATATCATTTGATGTTACACCAAAGGATATATTGATATTGCATGTATATATATCTGTGTTAAAAGATACAAATGCCAAATCTAAAACAATGATTCTTTCTTAATTATTTTTTATCAAAGATCTGTATATATAAAAGCTTAAAACAATCTTATTCTTAATTCTGGATGGAGTTACTAGGGATGCTCTTAGACTTGCAACGTCTGTTCGAAGAGCAAGTGGCAGTCATGATAGGAGGATCTTCATACAATGGATCATCCAAGAGGAGAAGAAAAAAATGTAAATTTCCTGGATCATGAGGCCCTGCATGCATTCACTCGTGCCCTGGTGATCTCCTAGTTGGATGACTGCACTATTCTCTATATGGGACTACTCTTGAATAGTATTCAGAAACTACAAATATCAACAGTTTGACTAGCGAACTCAAGAAAAGTAGACACTCTCAGGAACTTTTAAATCCCAAAACTTTATTAGATACAACATTTTGGCACTGAAGAATCAAAACCAACTCTGACTTTTCCTGCGCAATGCTTGTAAAGTTAAACAACAGCTCTCCTTCTCCCTACCCTTACCAATCCCTACCAATGTTTGGTCACATTGTCTAATTATGAATTGTCCATTTGTTTTGAGAACAGTTTACTTCTCTGTCAGACACCTGTATCAGTGTCCTTGGTGGGATCTTGGCTCCCATGGTCAATATTTGGAGTGTCTGCATTCTTTCACCCTTCCCTCTCCACAGTTCTTTGGCAGGTTAAAAGCGACAAGACCTAAATGTTCCATGTCCAATTCTCGGAGATTACATAGAAAAGTCCTTGTCATTTTCTTGGCAAGGTTTTTCAGTGCCTGTCTTCTTCCTGGGCTTAACAGAAAGTAACTGGCTTGAGGTGATTCAGTGGCTTTGTATCCAAGGCAAGACTCACTATCTCTCTGTTTCTATATCTGCATGGGTGGGTGTGTTTTGAATCTTGCCGTTTGAATATTTAACTGAAGGAAATAACATATTGCGGCAGTTATATTCTAGTAGCCAGTCAATTACCTGTTTTCCCCATACTCTCTCTTCCAGGATATGCTGAAATTCTTCTTTTTTAAATACAAGATGTACTACATATATGTGCAGTAATGTAACCCTAAACTAATTAATGTCTCAAGTTTCAACAAATTAACTAATGAATTTGTTATCTGAAAGAATGTTTCATTGCTTTTTGGAAAAGGAAATTTAAATATTTAGTAATTCTATGTAAAGTTGAGCTGTGTGAATAGACAAGAATAAGTATTCAAGACTAATTAGTGTGGTGCTCTAATTGATTTATTAACTGGACCATAAATCAGTTTAGTGCTTAAATAGAGAAAACCCAGACTGAAGGTTGCAAATTAAAGTTTACATTAAGCAGAGACTAGTAAAAGAATTCTTTGCCTGCAGGCAGGAACATAGTAGGCCAGTGTATGGAAATAGCTAAAGGGAAAAAACACCCAAGCTATTAGCTGAAAGTCAAAAGTTCAGAACTGCAGGAGTTTGCTGAATCCAGTCCAGAGGTCAAAAACTACTGATCAGTCTACAGGGCAGGGAGCCTGGAGGCTGTAGGAATTTAAAACCAGCAGAACAGAATCCAGAGGGAACCTTAAAGCTGCCCTTAAATAGCAAATTGACCTTGTTTGATTAGTAATGCTCAAGGAGTTACACAGATGATGATGGCTAGACTCTTCCTAACGACCATCTTGTTTTAGGACTGGACCCTTGGTTAAGGTTTAGATCCTTTCTCTATTCTTAGAGTCAGGAAGTAGTTTATTGAACTTACATCATTAGATCCAACACCTTCAGGATTAACTTCCCAACTGCAGGCTGGCAATCCATCAGTTTCTGCGCTGCAGAGTCACAATCCAAGAAGCCCACAACACATTCGGAGTCAACACAATCCTCATAAATACCACTGACATTATTGTTGGAGAATGATCATATATAACCCTGAAACTTAACTGATTTTTGTTTATTGAAGTTAAAATTCAGTCAACAGACTTTGATTAAAACTAAGGACAGACAAGTTTAAAGATATCACACAAGATCCAAAGGCCACTGCACAGTTCACAAATAAGGAACATTCACAATTTTATATGATAATTAATAAAACATACATGACATCAGCTGTATAGTTTAATTATTTATGACCTATTTGTGAAAAAAGCAACAAAATATTTAGCTTTGTGTATAGTTATTGCCTTGTCAACACGAGAGAAGAGTATGCTGCAATGCGTAATGTTTATCTTACTTGGAACTTTGATTTAAAGTAGTGCTTGTTCTTACTGTTATAATAAAAAAATACATTTTTTCCGGTACATGTTCTACAGTTTCAGCTAGGACATAATCTCAATTCCAGAAGGATTTTCTTGAAATGACTTTCTGATGTAACTGCAGAGGCAATCGAATGGATTTAAAAAAAAATATTTGGTGGCTGTGAAGGGTTAGAGCAAATGTTATTTCTCTGGTTTCTTAAGGACTAGGCTAAGAAATCGAACTGAGAACAAGTCTGAGATCCATGTTATTTTATAAAACTCCTAGGTATTAAATAGTCAGCACACTCTTTAATATACTCTCCCATTACTGTATATAATTAGAAAGCTAACTATATGAAGCTGGGAATGTGTCAGAAAATATGAAACTGGGCATCATATTTGTGCAGATGTCCATGCATAAAATCCCACTGCTCATTTAGGTTGTGATTCTAAATTGAGTAAATACACCTGTTGCTTATCCCATCAGTATAGAAATTTTGACTGGTAGGTTCTCTGTTATTGCTTCCATCCATTAGAACATCTTACCCTCAGAAGTAAGGCCCACTCTTCTGGTTTTCTGGAAGAGGGTTAAGACCTGTCTCTTCCAATTAGTGTGGAGCAACCCTGGGAATAACTGGTGGATTAAAGGCACTCCCACTGTTCTCTTAACCTCTTAGCCTTCTGAATTTTTTTAACTTTGATTTTTACTTTTACTTTTTAACTTTTTCTTAACTCTGTTTTAAATGTCTGTTTTTATTCAGGTATTTATATATTGTGTTGTTTTAAATCACCCAACTCAGCTAAGTGAGAAATTTAATAAATAAAATAGAATTCAAGATCCCCATTGCCAGCCATTAGATGAACTTATAGGCAAAGCAAGTGGGAGGATCCAGAAACATATGCCTACGCAGAGACTTTGAATGGTTTTTAAGTAGTTTTATTATTATGTATTGCTTAGATTTATTATTTTAAATTGATGGTCTTATTTTGTTTAAATGCCTACGCTGCTGTAGACTTTTTTCCCCTGAGGGTCCAAATGTGATAAAGAAATAAACATATTAGTCCCCTTTATTATATTTCCTAGTCTACAGGAAATTATTTAAGATTAGACAGTGTCAGTAAAATGGTGGCGTGATTTGGCTCTGAAAGCCAATTTCATAGTGCAGTTACATGCTTGTGTGTTCAAAAATAAGTTCTATTTAATTTTAAGGGAACATACAGGTAGTCTTTGACTGACAACCACAACTGAGCCCCAGTTTTTTGTTGCTAAGTGAGATGTTTGTTAATTTTGCCCCACTTTAAAACCTTTCTTGTCACAGTAGTTAAATAGTTAAGTGAATCAGCACACTCGTTAAATTGGTAACACACTTGTTCAAAGAATTCCCCATTGACTTTGCTTGACAGAAGATTGCAAAAGGAAATCACATGGGACACTGCAACTGTCATAAATATGAGTCAGTTGCCAAGCCTCTGAATTTTGATCACATGACCATGGAGATTCTGCAGTGGTTGTAAGTATGAAAAATGGTCATAAATCAATTTTTTCAGTGCATTGTAACTTTGAACGGTCACTAAAGACAACATGTACTAAGGTTGATAGGAGATAGATGACAGAGATGGATACCGATAGATAGATAGATAGATAGATAGATAGATAGATAGATAGATAGATGATAGATAGATAGATAGATAGATAGATAGATAGATAGATAGATAGATAGATAGATAGATAGATGATAGATAGATAGATAAATAGATAGATAGATAGATATGAAATTACAAGAACAATTTTAAAGAAACAGAATGATTTCATGAAGAGCCTTATTTAAATTCCAAACAGCCAGGACATCTGTTTGATACAGTATATAATGAGGTATCTCATATTTTGAAGGTCATACCTGGATCAGTAGAAAAAAATATATTGTTATAAATGAGCAGCTGTGAGAAATGTCATTCTGTAATATTCTTCTGTAGTGCAGGATGAGTCTTGTAAATGATCTTCAATCATTTTTTAACTATACAGGTGATGAATTAAGCAAACCTGACTTCTGTGGTAGCCTTATTCTTGCCCATTAAGCTGGTGGCCTAGTCATAAAGGAAAGGAATGAAGGGCAGCTTTGGATTCATAATAGTTTTAGCTAAACTGCACCAGAGGCCAAATTATGGTATGTTATGAATCTGCAAGAAAATCTGCAAGAAAATAACCAAGCTCTCTGTAGGACCCTACAATTCAACCCTGACTGACAAATATTATCTTCCATTGGTACATTCCACAAAGCCAAATCTTTAATATACAGAGTTTCTATTTTCTGGCTGTAATTGCAACATTACTAATGTTACCCAAATATTATAACATTTTTGGCTTTCAGAAGTGGTTATCACTTTCCCTTCCAAGCTCAGGATAAAAAGTTATGTGCAAAATTAATAGTGAAGGTTGGGGAAAGTAATCATGTCCTTTGAGATAGCCAATGTTCCTCTTAATACAAACAGACAATTATTATTTTATTCTAATTTACAGCAGGACCATCAATACCTTCAGCCATGATACTTCTGAGCCAGCCTTGGGCACTGGGAGAAGGAGATGCTACTTTATGGCGGCTTTCCCCTCCTGCAACGTGGCGTGCCTTGGGTCTTGAGCCTATCTCCTTTCTTCTTTAACATCTACAGTACATGAAACAACTAGGTGAGATCATTTAACAGAAAACAGATAATCAGAGTTGGAAAGGACCTTATAGGTCATCTAGTCCAACCCCCTCCCTGCCCAAGCGGGAGAGAGGTGGAGGGGGCTGAGTGGCTCAGGACTGAACGCGCAATCAGAAACATTTTTAGCAGTCAGGTAACACCGCTGACTTCATTAAATTTGTGATCAACTGTTCCAAGATCAATTTTATATAAACTATTGCTAAGCAAGGTGTTACGTATGATATGCACATTTCATTTGGTTCCAAGCTTGAATACATTTGCCTTTATATTAAATGCCATTCTGTTATTTTCTATCCACTTCTTTTAAACTATCAAGAAATTATTGTATGTCTGTTTTCTAAAGTGTTAGCTATCCCATCCAGTATTGTGTCAACTGCAAATTTCATAATCTTCCACTGACATAAAGGCAATGATAAACATTCTGAATAGTATGATCCAGGGTTGAATTTGGTGGCATTCCACTCAATACTGCAGTCCATTCTTTGTGGAACTATTGATCAGCCCTGTCTCAGTATGTATTTCAAACCAATTTTAGAAGCACTTAATTGTAATGCTATCCAGGCATTCTTCTGGCAGCATTTCCTTGCCCAGCCCTTCCATTCATAGAGGACAAGGACACAGTAACTGATACATATAACAATAATCTCCAAAGGACTATAATCAACGCAGTATCTACTGTTGCTTGAGAATAAGCCAAACCACTAGAATGCTGCCTGTCTTTTCCATTTCCTTTGGAATATGTCATCAGAGGTTGCTGTCACAAATGAACAACTTTTTTAGTCTTTAGACAATATAATAATTTCATTGGATATTAATGCATAGACATCAATCATGTAACAAGATTACTGGCACCATGACATTTTTCTCGTTAGAAAAATATCCAAAGGCATTGCTTTATAATTAAATTGTGTCAATGATGACCTTGAAACGACTAGCTGTTTAATTTCATGAGCCTTATTTTAGTATTATTTTTATTTACTTATTTTTATTTACAAATTGAACTATAGAAATTGAAATTGCTTTAAGCAAATCCTCATTATCTGGTTTTGCTGCCTTCCCACCTTAATGAGATTTCATATGCATTATGTGGCTATAAAGCATTTTATTAACCAGTTTATGGTATCTGAACAACTATACTGTTGAATTTATTTTTCTTTTGATGTAATGTCTCCTGAGAAGTTTCCCTTTCTAATTATAACTGGAATAAACACAGATTTAAAACAAAACATCACTTTTTAAAGTTGTATATTGGAGTAGGTTTAGAGTTGGGAAATAAAAGGATGATGAAGGAGGAGCAACACACATGCCAACACAAAGTTCTGAATGGATTTGAGCACACAGCATACAACTAGACACATCCACAATTCCATCTATATGCTTTTCCCTTAATTTTCCCTTTAAGATATATTTGTATTTTCTACAGTAGAGTGGTGTATTTCTCAGATAAGCTTGCAACCATTCCAAAACAATCCCCATCAAACTATTCATTTCTAAAACCCCTGAGCCAGGCCACTGCCTACGTCTGTCAGAGGAGAAAAAGAACACATCAGAAAAACAAATCCAGTTCAGGGAATTTAAAATCTGTGAAGTGGAACTAAATTTCATTGTACATGTTCAGGTTATTTTTTATTTATTTGAACAAGTTTAGTGTCTTTTTAAAGCGTTGTTTTCAATACCAATCAAAGCTGTTTAAATGAATTACATGTCTCTGAGCAGGCTTTTTGCACAGCCTGGGAAGAATGAATGTGAACCAGTGGTGGGATTCAATTTTTTTTTACTACTGGTTCTGTGGGCATGGCTTGGTGGGCGTGGCAGGGGAAGGATGCTGTAAAATATCCAGTCAGAGGTGGTATTTGCAGGTTTTCCAAACTACTCAATCTTTCCGCTACCAGTTCTCCAGAACTGGTCAGAACCTGCTGAAAGCCACCTCTGATGTAAACCTCTGTTTTTCACCACAACCAAATAATCAGCTAAGTGTTGTGGAGGCATCCCTATTTCCAGTATATTTGGGGTCCCCCCCCATATCCCCTTTAAAGCTCAGATTCTCAACAGTGCAAGGAAGAACCCTCTCTCCACTGAATGTACCAGTATTGTCTATTCTGTACTGTATTATCTATACTTTGGATCAACCAATTCATTTCACAGCAGCGTGCAGTGAAATCACAATAAGGGGCCAGCATGTTTCTGTGTAAACAGTCTTTTGCATAGAAAGAGCCTGATCTGATCGTTTGATTAGAGCAGGAATATTGCAGAATTGCGCAATTACAATGAATAATCTGTTGCTTCTGTTTCTTCATATGAATCAATGTAATTTGTTGGGGGAAAATGTGAGGAAACTCTTATGATCGAAACCTGAATAAAAATAATATCACAAGATTGGAAAAGTGCTTCTTTCATTGCCTTTGCCAGTGATACATGATAACTTCCATAGGAAATTGAGTTTAAAAAAATCAATCAGCCAAACCCAAACGACGTGATTAAATCTGCTTTTGGAAAACCAAAGGCCAAAAAAAGAGAACACATTTGTTGCTGCAACTAGCATTTTAATATTGGCTAGGTAAATACATTTGTACACTAAATTTGAAATGCAGTTCAGCCAATCTAGTCAAGAAAGTGAGAGATTTGTCTTAACTGTCATCACTTTATGGTAGCTTCTCAAACAGTTTAGGTAGTCCTTGACTTATACCACAATTGGGAGATTCACATTTGCAGAACTTCACAATTATATTCTGGGATTTCTTGCTGGACCCCAACAGCTATTCTTGTTTGTAAAAAACCAATTAAACCTAACAGCCGATAAAAATACTAGTGAAAGAATGAGACAGAAGTAAGTAAATAAATTAACTAGAAAATTATGCACTGGAAATTATGTACTGGAAAAAAAATGTGGATAGCAATTGCTTAATAGAAATCCTGTCCTCAGGCAAAAGAGTTGTAATCCTGAAATGGAATATTTAAAGGGAATTAAGTTTGACTCCATGAGACATCCTGTCTCAAAAGCCATTTATATATAAAGACAACATTTAACAATCTTATTCCTCACTGAACAATTATCAACGTTTGAACAATTATATTAGCAATTCTAATCTGACTTCTGAAGTATCTTATCAGTAAAAGAATTAATATATCAATAAAGACACAAGGACAGTTTTTCCGTAAATGCCATCACTCTGCTAAACAATTCCCTCAACACTGTCCAACTATTTACAAAGTTTGCATTACTATTACTATTAATCTTCTCATGACTCCTATCACCCATCCCCGCCCACTTGTGACTGTAGGACTGTAACTTTGTCGCTTGTATCCTTACGATTTATATTCACTGTTTCCTAGTATGATTTGATAGCTGATTGTACCCTATGACTAAATTCCTTGTGTGTCCAATCACACTTGGCCAATAAAGAATTCTATTCTATTCTATTCTATTCTATTCTATTCTATTCTATTCTATTCTATTCTATTCTATTCTATTCGAAACTGCATGCTAATGTAAGCATTTTGGAGAGCTTCAAGGAAGCTTATGAACTGCATAAAAAATCATGCATTATTGATATTCCTTTACCAGGGAAAGATACAGGAATGCTTTGTTCTTGCTATATTGGAGAGTTGCACAGACTGACTTCTGCCAGTCCGGACTTGAATTATGTTTGTGGTTCTGCATTTAATTACTTTGTCATCATTGTTCTTATTGTCCTATTCCTCTTATCTGGTTGTATTTTAATAAACTGACATTTTGTTATACTACTTTTTATTCTGGCATAAGCTGATTTATGAGGAGATGAATCTTGAAGGACAGGCTACAAAACTCTAATAAACACATCTGGTATAAAAAGGTTCATCTGTTCACCTTTGAATATTGAGCAAAACAAAAAGGGAGAGGATGGAATTCAAGTTAGTAGAAAATATGGTTGCACACAGTCTTACAAATCAAAAATATTATCATCATGTGAACTAGATGCTGAAGTAGCTGCCTTGTTTGCAAGTTTATTTCTGAGTGCAATTTAAACTAGTGTTTATTAAAGTTACATTGACCTTGGGGCTTGGGTGTTTTTGAGACTGTTGGTTTTGTGTAAAATCCACCACTAACGGAAGCAAGGAGAGAGTGCCTACTGGAAATCCTCTCATGTTATTTAATGAGAGAAGACTTGAAAGCCAACGTTTTCCATAGAGATACCCCTCCTACAGCCTTCCTTAAAGGCAAGAGAGGCCCTTGTACTTATGGTATTTCAGAGGCTTGTTAAAAATTTTCCTGAAGGGCTTTGGAAATCATATTGTTACGAGAACATGAGGTCATAAATGGATATCAGTGGATGATATCATGGTGTTTATTATTTATTGTTACTTATACGGGTAATCCTCAACTAAGACCACAACTGAGCCCAAAATTTCTGTTGTTAAATGAGACATTTGTTAAGCGAGTTTTACCCCATTTTACGACCTTGTCATAGTTGTTAAGTGAATTATTGCAGTTGATAAGTTAGTAACTTGATTGTTAAGTGGATCTAGCTTCCCCATTGACTTTGTGCTTGTCAAAGGTTGCAAAAGATGATCACATGATATTGTGACACAGCAATGGTCATAAATATGAACTAGTTTGCCAAGCATCTGAATTTTGACCACATGATCATGGGAAGCTACAAAGGTTGCAACTTGAAAAATGGTCATAAATCACTTTTTTCAGTGCTGATATAAGTTTGAATATTGACTAAATGAATGGTTGAAAGTCAAGGGCTACCAGTACCACTGTGTTGAATTCTTGATTTTTGCTCTGTATACAGTTGAATTGTAAACTGCTTTACAGACTCATAAGTTAACACATGAACAAACATGCAAGAAAATTCAGCTTTTGTTAGAAGGAATAAGATTTCAGAGCAGCTTCTTAGTATAGAATAAACATAACATTACTATAGCTATATTTTACTGTAGATCTAAAATCAGTTGAAACCAACAATACATAGTTTGGAATGCTTAGGCACAATTTACAAAAGATGTTAAATTTTATAATAATTTTTGAAAGAAGTTTGAAAGATATTTAAACTGAATAGATAAGATAGATAAAATTCATCCTTCTTTGCTATTCTTCATATTCACTATTTGGTGAATAATAAAACATGAACTTTGTTATCATCTCAAAGCAGAAGGCCCTAATAATTAGCTTGAGAAGATTCCATTTTCAAAAATCACAGGATCTCTCTACTTCGCATTGCTGCTACCATATCAGCAACTCATCCTGATATTGAAAATAAGGTATTGTATACAATTTTTGAAGTATAATAAAAACAAAATGTGGATTTGTTATCTACAATATTTCTATAGTGGCCATTCCCTAGCTGGTCCGTTTGTTTGTTTGCACCTCTAATGAGAACTGCAGCCACAGTCACATGCTCTTAAATTTGTTACAGTGCAAAGAAAAATGCCACGAGTACTGAAGTAATTAGGTCCTTGGTGTAAAATTAGCTATCACATTGCAGGCAGAAAAAAAGAACGAAAATAAGGGTTGAAAAATACTGCTTCTCATAATCCAATGATCCCGGGTGCAAACCCTTTATTACAAATGACAGAAACATGTATGCTTGGAGGAAGTAAACATTATAATTAGAAGTGTGAATAGCTTTCTAACACAGAATTACCTGAAACTGAGCGGTTCCTGTAAAGGAGTACAGCATCTCCTAAATGCTAAGGTATAATGCTTATGTAGGTATCTTTGTTGTGTTTGAGAAGCTTTTAAAAGCAGTCACAACATCTAATACCTCCTTCAATTTTGCATCACTGAGCATGGTTTAGAGGCTGTGCTGGCTCTTGAAGGTTTATTTCTAAATGAGGAGACCTAATGTTGGAAGAAATGTCCATCTGGTTTCAATTTCAAGTGTGGAGAAAGACACTGGAAACATGGAGGTTGATTGGAAAGATGGTTTTTGTTAGGTTTGGGAAAAGAGAGGCTGAACCAGAGCATGAGTGCAACAATACTTTATTATAACAATAAAGGGCTGACCGTGCTTGCCAAGCCGGGAACTGGCTCGCAGCGATCAGCAACGGGTTGGACCCCGCAGCCTGCTTTTATAGCTGGCTGCTGGGGAGAACCAACCAATGGGTAAAGGGGAGAATGCCCCCGCGAAGTGAATGGACCTGAGTGAGAACTCCTAGAGTCCTCAGGACATAACACCCCTTCCCCCCAGATGCGAACACGCATAGTCCTTGAGGTAGGCAGGAGGTTTATGTTGGCGCCCGGAACGGCGCAGCTCTGGAACGCTGACTGTCCACTCAGAGTCTGTCTGGGAAGGCAGAGCCGGGTATGTGTCACCAACGTGCCCCTCGGTTCGGGCAGGCCCGGGACTCGTAGGGTTGGTCACTGGGGACGTGCTCCCGTATACTGGATCAGGCTGGTCCACCGTCTGGGCGCCGCTGTCCGTGCTCGGGCTTTCTGGACTGACTGTTGGTGTGTACTGGTCGCCGGGAAGGATGTGGATGTGGGGTTGATGCTGAGACCTCCCGTCGCTTTGTGATTCTGGGTCCCTGCTAGTGTGGGTGCTGAGGCGCCTTCGCAGCTGGTCCAGGTGCCTTCTCCAGACCCGGCCGTCCTCCAGTCTGACCCGATACGACCTTGGTCCGGTGATGGCCATGATCTCGCCTGGGATCCACAGGGGGTCTCCAGCGTAGTTCCTCGCGAATACTGGCTCCTGTAAGATAAAATGTCTAACCCCCGATGTGGAAGCGAGGGGAGAGTCAGGGCAGTATTGTGGGTGAAGTCTGTCCAATACAGTCCTCAGACGCCTGCCCATCAGGAGCTCAGCCGGGGACTTGTTGGTGGCTGAACATGGAGTTGAATGCTGGCTCATCAGGAAACGCGAGAGTTTGTGGTGCCAGTCATCCTTACTGAACCTAGCCAGGGCTTCTTTAGTGGTCCTGACGGCCCTCTCAGCCAATCCGTTACTGGCAGGATGAAAAGGGGCTGTGAAAATGTGGCGGATACCCAGGTTGGCAGCGAAACGGCTGAACTCGGTTGATGCGAACTGTGGGCCATTGTCGGAGACAATGGAGTCGGGTAGCCCGTGTGTAACAAACAGGCGTGTTAATACGTTGGTGATTGCTTGCGTGGTGGTCGTGGATAGCTGTGCAATGTCAATCCATTTAGAATAGGCGGCCACGACCACTAGGAACATTTTCCCATGCAAGGGGCCGGCCAGGTCGATGTGGATTCTGGACCACGGAGCGCTGGCGCTCTCCCATTTAGTAGGGGTGGCAATGGGAGGAGCCGGACGGGATTCCTGGCAGATGTTGCAGGAACTTACCCAACTGACAATGTCCTCGTCGAGGCCTGGTCACCATACGTAGCTGCGTGCTAATGCCTTCATTCTCACGATGCCAGGGTGTCCCTCGTGCAACGCCTCCAGGACCCGGGTACGTAGTGAGGTCGGGATGACCACTCGAGTGCCCCACAGTAGACAGCCCTGCAAACTGGACAGCTCCTGCATGCGGGTCTTGAAAGGTGAGAATTTGTTTTCCACATTGCCACCCGGCCACCCCCTCCTCACCCAGTCGAGCACCTGGGCGAGCGTTTTGTCTGCCTTGGTTTTAGCAGCAATGTCCAGGGCAGTGATGGGGAGGTCCAATTGGGTTACCTCGAAAATGGCGTGGACAGGAGCAGGGTCTTCAGCTGGAGCCGGCAAGGGACAGCGGCTGAGAGCGTCAGCGTGGGACAGTGTTTTACCTGGCCGGTGTAAGAGTCTGTAGGAGTAGGCTGCTAGGAAGAGGGTCCATCTCATCATCCTAGGGGAAAGGACTTGAGGGGTCTGTTTGTCTCCGGCTAGTAGACCCAGGAGGGGCTTGTGGTCTGTGACCAGCTCGAAAAAATGGCCAAAGAGAAATTCGTGAAATTTTTTCACTGCTGCAACAGCTGCTAGAGCTTCCTTATCGATCTGGCTGTAATTACGCTCTGTTGCGGAGAGCGTCCTGGAGAAAAAGGCAATGGGCGCCTCAGCGCCATTGGGAAGCCTGTGGCTTAATACTGCCCCAATTCCAAAGGGGGATGCGTCTGCTGCCAGGACTAAAGGAAGGTTGGGGTCGAATTGAATAAGTACCGCCTCTGACGTGAGTAGTGATTTGACGGCATGAAAAGCATGGTCTTCTTTGTGCCCCCAGTGCCAAGGTGACTTTTTATCCAGTAATCTGTGTAGGGGTTCAGCTACTGATGCTTTATGGGGCAAGAAAGACGCGTAAAAGTTTAATAGCCCCAAGAAGGCCTGTAGTTCAGTTTTGGAGGTTGGAGTGGGTGCCTCGTGAATTGCCTTAACCTTGGACTCCAGGGGGTGAATGCCTGAGGCGTCAATTTTATAACCCAGAAAGTCCACCTGTTTAGTGGCAATGGCGCATTTTTCTTTTTTCAATTTGAGGCCATGCTGTCTGAACCTCTCTAACACTGCTCGAACTCTCTGGAAGAGTTGGGGTCTGTCCCTGGCCGAGACTAAGATGTCGTCGAAGTAGGGTACTACTCCAGGGAGGCCCTGTAAAATCCGCTCCATGAGGGATTGAAAGATACCTGGGGCAACACTTACGCCAAATTGGAGACACTTGCATCGGAAAGCACCCCTGTGAGTGACGATGGTCTGGAGTTCTGCTGTTTGGTTATCAACAGGGAACTGTTGATACGCTTGAGACATGTCCAATTTGGCAAAAATGCTGCCAGGTTCAAAAGTGTGTAATAAATGCTGAATGACGGGCACTGGGTAAGCGCTAACTTGTAGAAACTTATTGATTGTGGTATTGTAGTCCGAGCAAATTCTCAGGCTACCGTCTTTTTTGAGGGGTGTGACAATGGGCGTCTCCCATTTGGCGAAATCTGTTGGCTCAATGACCCCTTGTTTTAATAGTTTATCCAATTCAGCATCTAGTTTTGGCCGAATAGCGAATGGGACCCTACGCGGTTTTAGCCTGATTGGTACTGCCTGGGGGTCGACTGAGAACGATATTGGGGTACCGTTATAACACCCCAGCTCATCGCTGAATACGTCTGAGTAATCAGCGAATAAGGAGTCAGTGTCTGAGGTTGAGACAGCATGGACTCCTGTAAGCCCTAGGCTGAGATGGGGAAACCAATCGAGCCCCAACAAGGTAGGGAGATTGCCATTAACTACCACTAGAGGTAGGTGACCTTTAAAAGCTCTAAAACTGACAAGGAACTTGCCTCTGCCGATTACAGGAATGGTCCTCCCCTGGTAGTCCTTCAGGCTAAACTGGCACTTCTGGAGCCGGCTAGTTGATAGGCTGGGCTGGAGCCTCTTGAGGGTGTTCCACGAGATTATTGAGAGCGCTGACCCTGTGTCAACCTCCATGCGGCACGGTTTACCTTCTAAGTAAACGGAGAGAGAGATTTTACTAACAGCGTGGCAAGTGTGCTTGGCACGGTGATGTGTGCGACAGTTTAATACTTGCCTCTGCGGCCCCGAGTGTGAGACGGGGGGGTGCCTTTGTGTTGAGCTTTGAGGGGTTTGGCAGACTCTCGCGATGTGCTCCCTTTTATGGCAGTTATTGCAGGTGGCTCCTTTAAATTTGCAGGTGGCCCTCAGATGAGATCCACCACAGGCTAGGCACAGGGTGATGTGCTTGGGTGGACCGATGTTTTCTTGTTTGGGTCCTACCTGTGGCCGTCTGTCGTTGGAGAGGCGGTGGACGTCGTTTTCATCACTCAGGGATTCCTCTGCTACCACCTCCTCGGAGTGGACTGGAATTGATGTCAGCTTGGCAGTCGGGCCATGGATTTCGGTGGCTGAGTGCGCTGCCAGTTCTGCTGCTAAGGCCTCCTCGACTGCTTGTGCAAGATTGAGGTCTTTTTTCGCGAGGAGGCGCCTTTGAAGGTGCAGGTCCTTGACCCCGCAGACTAGTTGATCGAGGAGCATGTCCTCCAGGTAGGTTCCAAACCCACAATGCAATGCTGCTGTTCTGAGAGTGGCCATATACTGATTAATGGTTTCCTTGTCCGCTTGCTTCCTCATACGGAAGGTGAATCTCCTGGCAATCTGTGAGGGCCTGGGGGAATAGTGGTTAGTGAGGATTTCAAGTAGCTCTGACCAAGGAACGTTTTTCAACTCACGTGGAGCCACGAGGGCTGTGGCAGTATCGAAGATGATGGCCCCACAGTAGATCAGGAAATACGATTTTTTCCGATGTTCTCCAGCATCAGCAAGTCCAATTGCATCTATATAATGGTTAAAACGGTTCTTGTATGATTCCCACTTCTCCTCATCTGGTTTGAACGCTGGGAAGACTGGATTGGAGTTCATGGTGATGGGGCCGGTAGAACAACCTGTGGAAAAAATCTCTCTGGGGCAGCAGAAAAATGCTCTAGTGCCTGTGGCAGGCAAGTGATTTCAGCTCTGGAGAGGCTTTTCGCAGTCCTCTTTCTCTCTCTGGGTTAGCCAAGTTTGGCCGTCAGCCGTTGGCGGCATTTGAATTCACGCCTGAGTGGGCGTTAGTGACTTGACTACGGCACCGTGCTGTGCCTTTTAGGTTTGAAATTCAAATGACAGCCGTTTGAATTTCGCGCCTAAACAATGAGCGGCTGCGGCTCGCAGCGCTTCACTTTCCCTGTAGCTGGGCTAACAAGCGGCTACAGACGCTTCTAACTTTTCGTTCTGACCGCTCTCTCTGGCTGCGGATCAGTGTTCGCTTCTATTGCTTGCTGGCCGCTTTCTCTGTCAGCGGACCAGCGTTCGCTCTTTTTGTTTGCTCTTTTGCTTGCTGACCGCTTTCTCTGGCTGCGGATCAGCGTTGCTCTTATCGCCGGCCAATCGCTCTCTCTGGCTGCGGATCAGCGGCTAGTGACTCAGCGGTTGCAAGGTGCTTCTGGTAGCCATCCCATCCTCGTCGCCAGTGTTAGGTTTGGGAAAAGAGAGGCTGAACCAGAGCATGAGTGCAACAATACTTTATTATAACAATAAAGGGCTGACCGTGCTTGCCAAGCCGGGAACTGGCTCGCAGCGATCAGCAACGGGTTGGACCCCGCAGCCTGCTTTTATAGCTGGCTGCTGGGGAGAACCAACAAATGGGTAAAGGGGAGAACGCCCCCGCAAAGTGAATGGACCTGAGTGAGAACTCCTAGAGTCCTCAGGGCATAACAGTTTTAATTATGAAGCCGAACCACCAAACATGTGTGATTCTGAGTAGCATGGAGAGTGAGTGTTATTTATACCCTCTTCTTGGGCTTTGAGCTTGAGCTTCCTGTTCCTGTGGCAAGGGCATGTATCCTATTGGTTGCAGACTCCCATGTGAAGTCGTGTTTGTCTGAATCAAGTTTGGTTGAACCTTGCTGGGTAATGTAATGAAGGGGCTTGATTGTGCTATGTGGTGAGCTAGATAATCCTATTATTTCCTAGAGGGTCATGTCTTAATCCCATCACCCTGGAGCTGAGGTCTTTTGTTTTGTAGATAGGCTGGCCTAGTCTTAATGTGAACCAAATATTTGCTGGGGCAGGGAGCTTCTCTTTGTCCTTAAAAACCTGTTTTTCCATTTCTCATCTAAGGAAATACAATATTCTGCCTTCTTAATATGTCCCAAAATATTTCATTCTTCTAGGAGGGGTAGCTGCTAAATTTTTTCAATACTAAGAAGCTGCTCTGAAATTCCATTCCTTCTGACCAAAGTACGTGGTAAAAAAACCAATTTCCTCACACTTTATGGTCTGACTGCCGAGAACTGGCTTCTGAGAATGAGCAAGTCACAGCCTATAGCTCTGAGCATTTTGATCTGAGTTAGACTGAGTTAGAAAAAAGACTCAGTGCTGCCTTGTAGAAATAGGTCAACCATGATCTTCTGTTGTGGAAACAAAAACTAAAGGCCAGCTGAGAAAGATCCCCAAGGACAGGCATGGCTTCTTGTGGCCTTCACTGGTAACTATTTGCAAGGCAAGCAAGATTTGGGATAAAAAAAAAACCAAGGGCTGTCTTAATAATATACTTTAGTTTTTGTTAACTATTTTCTATTTGACAAATTAATATCAGAATTATGATAAAATTACATTAAGCAACTGATTCATATCAGATTTTTTTCCAAATTGATTAAATAAAAATACTCCTTTTTATCTTCAGCTTTGTTTAAACTCTGGTTATAAATATTGGTTATTGTGTTTCCTGATTTGAACACCAGAGAACACTGGTTTACAGATGCTGGAAGAACTGTATTAGAGCCCCAGAACTTCAATATATCAATAGAATTACATCTAAACCTAATGGGGGAATAGTAAGTTCTTTTCAATAACAGCAATAACCAAAAAGCATACAAGCATATTAAACTACATACATCAAAGCAATTGCTGGGTTAGAATTCACAATGTAAGACTCCATACAATGTTATTGTGTGCAGACTTCAGTTTGTACTAGGAAGTTTCCTCTTTTTCTCTTCCTGCTTGTATGTAGCTTTGGATGCGTTTACTGTACATTTAAGCTCTAGATCACATTTGGGGTGACCTGGAGAATTTTGTGGAATTTTAGTGTGTGTGTTATGTGTCTAATAAATATTAATAAATATTACTATTGGATTTTAATTTAAATTGTATATTAATTATCTCCCTCCTATTAGATCGGAATGTGGAAAGGACTAGATAGGGGGTGTCAAACTTACGTCATTATGGGAGTGTCACGTGATGTATCAGGACTTTATACCCTTCCGCTAAACTGGGTGTGGCCATGGCCAGTGTGTGACGCATCCGGCCTGAGGGCCAAGAGTTTGACAGCCCTGGAATAGAGGTATGCTAGTCTTCCCTTCTCTCTAGCTTGATCAGATTCTTTGGTTTGAATGTCTGTTTCAATGTAGAAGCAGTGTAAGCAGGCTTCCTGTAGAGTTGGTAAGATTTAATCTCCTCTCTCTCTCTCTCTCTCTCCCCCCCCGCCCCGTTCCCCTCAAAATATGGAGTATACTCTCCTAAACAAGGGAATGGATAAGGCTTCAAGTAGCTTAAAAATAACTGTTGGATTTCACCCACTTTGTCTTACTGCAGATCACAAGAAAATTATATTGTCCAGAATGAACATATTTCTACATAAATAAAATAAAATCAGCTTGAAGCAAAGATACTCTGCTTCTTTTTACTCAGAGGTGGTATTCAACCGGTTCGCACCAGTTCGGGCGAACGGGTAGTGGTGATTTGGTCCATTTGGACATGGATCACTGAACTGGTGGCGACCCCTGGTTGGCCACACCCCTGACCAGGTTGCCTGGTCTCTCACTTGCCCCAGTTGCTCTCCCAGTTTTCCCTACCACATGGCAGTTGCGACACAACTTGGGTGGATGTCTCATGCTGCTGAAAATTCGCACTGCATGTACAGCCACTACACATGCAGTGCATATGTGCAGCAGCCCTGGGACATCCACCCGCCTGCCTGCCCTCCCGGAGCACACTACCTTCCTTGTTCTGGAGGACACACTTCTTCCGGCCTGGCCCAGCACGGCCCTGCCCAGCCAGCCAGCAGGTGGGTGGGCGGATGTCCTGGGACTTCTCATGCCCCTTGTTGTGAGGTGCCTGCAGCTGCTGCATGCTTTTTTTGGTGCGGCTGGAGTCCAGCAGCCGCACAGAAAAAAGCATGCCCTGTTCTATGTGCCGGGCCTAGCAAGTCCAAGCAGCTGGCACACAGAACAGGGCGGCACCAGAACATTGGAGAAGTAGAATGAAGCTGGAGATCAGTAATTTTCTCTGAAAGGAGCCTGCGACTGCCACGTGTTCTCCAGCCCCACCAAAAAAAGCACAACATGCACTGGCCCATTGGAGGAGTGGAGAGGCAGGCACAGGGTTCTTACACTGAAAAAGGGACAGCTGGAGGTGACTCTTTTTCAGTCTCCAGCTGCCCCCTTTTCAGCGCAAGAAGCCTCCCCCAACTGGCCAGCTGCTCTCCTCCTTCTCTGCCGGTTTCTTCTGTATGGCCAAGGAGGAGGAAGACAGCAGCCACCCAGTTGGGGGAGGCTTCTTACACTGCAAAAGAAGTGGCTGGAGACCGAAAAAGAGTCTCCTCCAGCCACCCCTTTTCACGGGAGGCAGACACTGCGCCGCTGAGGAAAAGAGGAGATGCTGAAGTCCTGGCTATCACCCGGGAGGGGACTGTGGAAGGACACATCACACGCCCCTGTCTCCCCTGCTACTTTTGCTCTTGTTCTCGGCTTCTTCCGTGGGGGTACTCTTAAAGTCGACCTTTAAGAGCTGGAAGACGTTTCGCCAACTCATTGCTGGGAGAGGTGTAGCCCCTGAATACACAAGAAGTCTTGGGCAAAGTTCTCTGACTTTTAAAACACATCCGCATGGTGTCTGCCTCCCTTCACACTCCTTGTGCCTGATGGGAGCACCTAACCAGAGTGAGAGAGAGCGAAGTTGGCTGCTATGGGGTGAACCCCTTGGCTTCCCCTCTTGCTCCTCACAGTCACCGCTGGTGCGGTTCTTTACTTTGGCAGCCAGACACCTGAAGCAGTGCCCGCAGCAGCAACAGGCAGCACCACAGCACAGTAAGATTTGGTGGTGCAAATTTATCTACAAGAGGCTTCTGGCAAAAAAACAAAACAGAAACCACCCCAAAACAAAACCCATTTGGCAGGCAGACTTGGCAGGCAGTCGCAATCTTTAGTTGGGCTTTTTTTTTTTCAGCCCAAGAGCAGAGGAGGGGGGGGACAGGTAGGTAGGAAATCACCCTGTCTCTACAGCATTGGTCATGTGACTGAGTGGGCGTGGCCAACTCGATGTCACTCACAGCAAGGTGCCGCACCACAGTGGTGGGATTCAAATCTTTTTACTTCCGGTTCTGTAGCCGTGGCTTGGTGGGCATGGCAGGGGAAGGATACTGTAAAATTTCCAGTCAGAAGTGGTATTTGCTGGTTCTCCGAACTACTCAAAATTTCCACTATCGGTTCTTCAGAACTGGTCAGAACCTGCTGAATACCATCTCTGCTGCACCACCTTGCTGATTTTGCCACACCCACCCAGTCACATGACCACCAAGCCATGCCCACCAAATAAGCCACGCCCACAAAACCAGCAGTAAAATTTTTTGAATTCCACCACTGTTTTTACTGCTTAACCAGTCCAGATATGTCACGTGATGCTGCCATGATGACATGAGTTTGATACCCCTGCCCTAAGGAATATAAAAATGAAACTGGTATCTGATTTAACTTTTAATTATTTCACCATTACACAAGTTTTGTTTTTTTTAAATACCAGTCAATATCAAAGACAAATTATAATAAAACATTTAGACATAACTTGATTGTACTAAAATAGAACACCTAGCCAAAGTAAGGTTTGGGAAGAATTGATGAGTCTAATACCCGTACTTTTATTCTGCTATAAATTATATCACTATATTAATTTACTGTAGTTTATGTCAGTGAGGGAACTAGAAGGACATGAACTGAGCTACATATTAAACATTGATAGATGAGTGCAACTTTTACATTTGATTTGTCAGCTACATATTCACCAGAGGCATGTGCTCAGTGAAAGTGAAGGAATTGGAGTAATGGTGTTGAACATTTCAAATATTTCATCAAGCTTTGTTAACTCTGTAGACTAGTGTTCAGGGAATGAAGATTAAAGCTTCTAACTAAAGGAGAACTATAAAATAGCTAACTCAACTGATGTTGGGAAAGTAAAACCGTCACGCTACTTTCCAATCTAGTGCCTTCCAGATGTAACAAACTACTGCAATATATCTGCAGGGCAGGATACCAGAAAGGTTGATCTGATATGTTAGCCATCTTTGAAGGCTCAGTAAAATTGTATTAAAACATGCTGGAGAGGCTAAATGCTACTGAATCAAACTTTCTATACTCACAAGAGTTTGTAGATCAGTAGTTGGGGCTCCCATTCTGCATGGAAGAATCAGGAATCCAACTCTCTCTGTGGATTTCAACTCTCAGAATTCTCATAAATGGCAGCTGAAAAGTTTTGGGATTTGAAATCCATATAATTGGCCTATGTACAGCTACTCTACTATACAATGATCTAACGTTGACATCTGGAGTCCTGTTGTACCTGGGGGCTGGCAGGACTGGTACCAAGTTAGACCTAATAAACTATCCTTAGGCATTTTATCCCCAAATGGAACACAATCTTTGTTCCAAATAAACAACAGGTTAATTCATCATATCAGATAGTATAACCCTATTTATTTCTTGTTCAGCTGTTCCATTTTTTTGTTTAGATTCCAGTTCCCTCAGAGTGAGAATCCCTTCATTTGTACTTGATACAGTGCCTTGAATGTTTCCATTGTTACGTTTATATTTTATATGCTATGTATATATTTATGAAGTTCCTTGAAATTATAAACAAGCCAATAGACAAATGGATTGTGGCCCTGTATTTCACAAGAAACTTTCTATTGGTTGCATAGAAGTTCCCTTATGCATGCTAGGTGATATGTTAGATCAAGCCAAGGTAGGTGCTATAAACTGATTGTACCACAAGATGAAAATCATCAATTAACAGGTTAAGGGAGAGAAATGATACTTTGAAAAAAGAATATATTACCGTAAGTCATTTGGTCACATATTAGATGGCTTTTCTCTGCTCCATATTGATCCATGATGTACTCATTACGTCTAGCAGTTTAGGACAATTTAGGATAATTTTGCTTGAACATGTTATTAAGTTTGAAAAGCTGCCCTTTTAATGCTTTAGTAATTGGCCTTGTAGTCCTGAAGCCCAGGTTTATGACAATGACAAACTGTACTTCCATGAGCCACTGTTGCCCAATACATATTCTAACATGTATACATGGTGATAAGGAGGAGACTTAAATGTGAAATGGATGCTTTGATTGTCCTCAGGAGAAACTAGTATATATACTGTGAGACATCTTGCAGGATTTGAAAATGTAATTATGAAAGAACATTTTTCCTGGCTGCCCAGAACTAGAATAGATTGGGCATTGGAATCTGTTTTCAAAAATATTTATAAATTTCACCTTATTCAGCACAATATGTAAAATTAGGAATCACTGCTAGGATTCATTATTGACTGTCAAATGGTGTTTACCATTTAAATTGATTTATAATCGCAACTTCGGCACTTCTTCCTATAGTAAAGGAATTTCCTGACTCATTTTTTTTTTA
Organism: Pseudonaja textilis; assembly: GCF_049901715.1. Taxonomy (NCBI): domain Eukaryota; kingdom Metazoa; phylum Chordata; class Lepidosauria; order Squamata; family Elapidae; genus Pseudonaja; species Pseudonaja textilis. The sequence continues at coordinate 25,788,699 of NC_141995.1, read as the reverse complement.
CGCTGGCTACTGAGGAAGAACATTACAATAATTACGTGTTTAATGTGAACATTTTAAAGTAATGTGCTGTGTATGAAAGAATTCTTTTGCACTGCTTCCTGTGAACACGTAAGCCTTAAAAGAGCCCAGGAATAATAATTATTGTAATTAAAATAAATAAATCAACAGATAAAACTGCTAGAGCATGGCTAAAGTTCACTCTGATGTAGCACCGTTTATTGCCTTGTAAGCGCCAGACTACAGAGCAAATTCTGGTGCTCTGAGGTTTCATCAAGGTTTTATCAGTAGCACTAATACCTGTATATAACAGAGATTCATTTGCTCTATACCCCAGGCATGCAAGCAATTGTAATCAAAGCAATTGTAATCAAAGCAATTGTCTTTCTGCAAAATTAATTTTCCCATCGTTTTTGTATGTAGAGAAGCTCCAAATATGAACTACTAAGTTACCAGGAATAGCAACACAATAGCAGATCTCATAACAATCCAACAACTAAAGAAGATTGATGCAGCAGAGCATGAATTACAAGCATATCTACTTAGCTGGAAGAGGACCCTGACCTCATGATTCATCAGAGTTTCAAGTCATCTTTTTTTAGTTAGCTTCCCAGGCACTTCATCATGATGCTTTGAGTCATACCTGGGCTACCTGGGAAACGCTGGAGTTGTGTCTTGATCTGAAATGCCTTTGCAAATGAACATTTTATTCAAAAGGTCTGATTTGGTCTGATTAAAACATTGAAGCCTCTTCTCCCACTTGTCTTCTAGTTTGACACACCCGATCACATCCGACCTGATTTTCTCTACCTAATACTGGAAATACTGAATTAATGATTAACTTTATAAAAATCTAAATTGAAATATATTATCCTTAATTACTTTAACCTTTAACGCGAATAGTCCTCAAGTGACAATTACACCTGAGCCCAGAATTTATGTTGCTAAGTGAGAAATTTGTTGAGTTTTGCCCCAGTTTACGACTCTTCTTGCCACATTCTTTAAATGAATCACTGCAGTTGTTAAATTAGTAACTCGGTTGTTAATTGAATCTGGTTTCCCCGTTGACTTTGCTTGTCAGAAGGTCACAGAAGGTGATCACATGACCCTGGGATATTGCAACCATCATAAATATGAGTCAGTTGCCAAGAGTCTGAATTTTGATCACATGACTGTGGGGATGCTGCAATGATCATAAGCGTGAAAAATGGTCATAAGTCACTTTTTTTTTCAGTGCCATTGTAACTTCAAATCATCACTAAATGAACTGTTGTAAGTCGAGGCTACCTGTATTTAGTTGTTTGGCTTAGAAATTAAAATGCAGAACAACAAATACCATCTGAAAATGACTAATTGATTCTACGGCACAATTCTCTTTTATTGCCATTATCTAAAAACTTTTATTGCACTCATATTGGGATATAGTATTCTGGATTATTAAGCCATATTTTTTAGAGATCCTATCTTTTTCCTCTCATATGTTTTTGTGTGTGTGTGTGTGTGTGTGTGTGTGTGTGTGTGTGTGTATGATTCCACTGGGAGCCATGAGACCAGTTTCTGCCAGGTATGAAAGATCAGGATCACACATGAAATTCCAGTTAAACTGATTTATTACTATTCATGCCTATGCATAGGAATCTATTCAACTAAGAATTAACACTGTTCTGGCCCTAGATAAGGGTCAATGGAATTCAAGAGGGGTTGGACTTAGTGTGTTTGTGACTATGTAGAGACTCTAGGCCAGGGATCCGCAACGCCCATTCTATGGACTGGCACCTCCATGCCAGAAACCGGACTGCACAAACAAGCGAAGCCTCATCTGCAAGATGCAAGCAGCACGTGAAACCACACCTCCGCTGGTCCTCAGAAAAACCTCTCTTCATGGAACTGGTCCCTGGTGCCCAAAAGGGTGGGGGCAGGGATGGGATTCAAATTTCTTAACAACCGGTTCTGTGGGTATTGCCTAATTTGTGGGTGTGGTTTGGTGGTCATGTGACTGCGTGGGTGTGGCTTGCTGACTGGGCATGGCTAGGTGGTCATGTGACTGGGGTGGGCATGGCTAGGTGGCCATGTGACTGGCAAACCAAATATAAGTGGTCTTCGCTTAATGGCCAGTTGCTTAGCAAATGTTCTAATTTATGATTGACCTCCCCAGAGCTACTTGACCTGTTTTTGGTGTTTTGACAGCCCTACATACACATACACACTTATGACCAGTTACAAACATCCCACACAGTCTTGTGACTGAGGTTTTCTATGTTTTTTGCCAGTTTCCAACAATTTCTTCTGCTTTCCGGTTAAAAATGCCCATTGGAGAAAATGGACTTTGTTAAGTTCGGGAAATGAGAGGCTGAACCAGGGCATGGATGCAACAAATACTTTATTAGAATAATAAAGGACTGAACGTGCTTGCCAAGCCTGGAACTGGCTCGCAGCGATCAGCAACTGATCGGACCCCGCAGCCTGCTTTTATAGCTGGCTGCTGGGGAGAACCAACCAATGAGAGGGGGCAACCGCCCCCGCAGTGCGAACGGACCTGGGTGGGAACTTCTTTAAGTTCCAGGGACATAACACCCCTTCCCCCCAGATGCGAACACGCATAGTCTTTAAGGTACGCGGGAGGCTTGTGCTGGCGCCCAGAACGGCGCAACTCTGGGGAGTTGTCTGGTAGTTCAGAGTCTGCAAGGGAAGGTTGGACCGGTGGGATGTCACGAGCGTGTTCCTCGGTCAGTGCCGGTTCGGGACTCGTAGGGTTGGTTACTGGGGATGTGCTTCCGTTGGCTGGTTCGGACTGGTCGGCCATCTGGTGGTCACGATTCGTGTTCGAGCTCTCCGACTTGGCTGCAGGCATTAACTGGTCCCCGGGATTGGCGCTGATGTGGGGTTGATGCTGAAGCCTCGCACCGGTCTGCAACCATGAGTCACTGCTGACGTGAGTGCCTTGGCGTCTCCGCAGCTGATCCAGGTGCCTTCTCCAGACCCGGCCATCCTCCAGTCTGACTCGATACGACCTGGGTCCGGTGATGGCCACGATCTCGCCCGGGATCCACAGAGGGTCTCCAGCAAAGTTCCTCGTGAACACGGGTTCCTGTAAGACAAAATGCCTAACCCCCGACGTGGAAGCGAGGAGAGAGTCAGAGCAGTAATGTGGGTGAAGCCTGTCCAATACAGTCCGCAGGCGTCTACCCATCAGGAGTTCAGCCGGGGACTTATTAGTGACTGTGCACGGGGTTGAGTGCTGGCTCAGCAAGAAACGGGAGAGTCTGTGGTGCCAGTCTTCCTTGCTGAACCTAGCTAGGGCTTCTTTGGTGGTCCTAACGGCTCTTTCTGCCAACCCGTTACTGGCAGGATGAAAGGGAGCCGTGAAGATGTGGCGGATGCCCAGGTTGGCAGCGAAGCGACTGAACTCGGCCAATGCGAACTGGGGGCCGTTGTCGGAAACAATTGAGTCTGGAAGCCTGTGCGTTACGAACAGGCGAGTTAATACCTTGGTAACCGCTTGCGTGGTGGTTGTGGATAGTTGTGCTACGTCAATCCATTTAGAGTAAGAGTCCATGACCACCAGGAACATTTTGCCGTGCATCGGGCCCGCTAGGTCGATGTGGATCCTGGACCAAGGTGCGCTGGCGCTTTCCCACTTGGTGGGTGTGGCAATTGGAGGGGATGGACGGGATTCCTGGCAGGGATGGCAGGAGCTTACCCATCTGATGATGTCATCGTCGAGGCCCGGCCACCATACGTAGCTTCGCACTAATGCCTTCATCCTGACGATGCCAGGGTGGCCCTCGTGCAGCGCCTCCAGAACTCGGGTACGCAGCAAACATCCCTGCAAACTGGATAACTCCTGTAGGCGGGTCTTAAAAGGCATGAATTTGGTTTCAACATCACTGCCCGGCCACCCCCTCCTCACCCAGTCCAGTACCTGGGCGATCGTTTTGTCTGCCTTGGATTTGGCAGCAATGTCTAGGGCAGTGATGGGGAGGTCCAGTTGGTTGACCTCAAAAATAGCGTGGACGGGGCAGGATCCTCAGCTGGAGCAGGCAGGGGCAGCGGCTGAGGCGTCTGCGTGAGACAATGTTTTACCTGGACGGTGTATGAGTCTATACGAGTATGCCGCTAGGAAAAGAGTCCACCTCGTCATTCTAGGAGACAGGACTTGAGGGGTCTGTTTGTCACCTGCGAGTAGGCCCAGGAGAGGCTTATGATCCGTGACCAGCTCGAAAAAGTGGCCAAAAAGAAATTCATGGAATTTCTTCACAGCTGCGACAGCTGCTAAAGCTTCCTTATCGATTTGGCTATAGTTGCGCTCTGTTGCAGAGAGCGTCCTGGAAAAAAAAGCGATGGGGGCCTCGGAGCCATTGGGGAGCCTGTGGCTTAACACTGCCCCAATTCCAAAAGGGGATGCGTCCGCTGCTAGCACTAATGGAAGGTTGGGGTCAAACTGAATAAGGACCGCCTCCGACGTGAGTAGTGATTTGACTGCGTGAAAAGCGGAGTCTTCCTTGTGACCCCAATGCCAAGCCGATTTTTTATCCAAAAGTCTGTGCAGGGTTCCGCCACAGATGCTTTATGGGGCAGGAACGATGCGTAAAATTCAAGAGCCCCAAGAAGGCCTGTAGTTCCGCTTTGGAGGTTGGAGTGGGTGCCTCGTGAATTGCCTTAACCTTGGACTCCAGGGGTGAATGCCTGAGGCGTCAATTTTATAACCCAGAAAGTCCACCTGTCTAGTGGCAATGGCACATTTTTCTTTTTTAATTTGAGGCCATGCTGTCTGAACCTCTCTAACACTGCTCGAACTCTCTGGAAGAGTTGGGGTCTGTCCCTGGCCGAGACTAAGATGTCGTCGAAGTAGGGTACTACACCAGGAGGCCCTGCAAAATCCGCTCCATGAGGGATTGAAAAATGCCTGGGGCAACACTTACGCCAAATTGGAGACGCTTGCACCGGAAAGCACCCCTGTGGGTGACGATGGTCTGGAGTTCCGCTGTTTGGTTGTCAACAGGGAACTGTTGATACGCTTGAGACATGTCCAATTTGGCAAAAATGCTGCCAGGTTCAAAAGTGTGTAATAAGTGCTGAATGATGGGCACTGGGTAAGCGCTAACTTGTAAAAATTTATTAATTGTGGTTTTGTAGTCCGAGCAAATTCTCAGGCTACCATCTTTTTTTGAGGGGTGTGACAATGGGCGTCTCCCATTTGGCGAAATCTGTTGGCTCAATGACCCCTTGTTTTAATAATTTATCCAGTTCCGCATCTAATTTAGGCCGAATAGCGAATGGGACTCTACGAGGTTTTAGCCTGATTGGGACTGCTTGGGGGTCGACTGAGAATGAGATAGGGGTACCGTTATAACACCCCAGTTCATTGCTGAATACGTCTGAGTAGTCAGCGAATAAGGAGTCAGTGTCTGAGGTTGAGACAGCATGGACTCCTGTTAACCCTAGGCCGAGATGGGGGAACCAATCAAGCCCCAAGAGTGTGGGAGGTTGCCGTTAACTACCACTAGAGGTAGGTGGCCTTTGAAAGTTTTAAAATTGACAAGAAACTTGCCTCTGCCGATTACAGGAATGTCCTTCCCCTGGTAGTCCTTCAGGCTAAACTGGCACTTCTGGAGCCGGTTTCTGGATAGATTGGGCTGTAGTCTCTTGATGGTGCTCCAAGAGATAATTGAGAGCGCTGACCCCGTGTCAACCTCCATGCGACAAGGTCTACCTTCTAACAAAACGGAGAGAGAGATTTTACTAATGGCATGGCAAGCGTGCTTAGCATGGTGGCAAGTGCGACAGTTCAATACTTGCCTTTGGGGTCCGGCATGTGAAAAGGAAGGGACCCGTTGTGCCGAGTTGTGAGTGGCTTGACAGACTCTAGCGATGTGCCCCTTTTTGTGGCAAATGTTGCAAGTGGCTTCCTTGAATTTGCAGGTGGACCTCAGGTGAGATCCACCACAGGATAGGCACAGGGTGATGTGCTTGGGTGGACTGACGCTTTCTTGCTTGGCTCCTACCTGCGGGGGTCTGGTGTGGGCGAGGCGGTGGATGTCGGCTGCATCGCTGGGGTCCTCTTCGATGACCACCTCTTCAGAGTGGACTGAAACTGCACTTTGCTTGGAAGCAGGACCTTGGATTTCGGTGGCTGAGTGTGCTGCCAGCTCTGCTGCCAGGGCTTCCTCGACGGCTTGCGCGAGGTTGAGGTCCTTCTTAGCGAGTAGGCGCCTTTGGAGGTGAAGGTCCTTGACTCCGCAGACTAGCTGGTCGAGGAGCATGTCCTCCAGGTAGGTCCCAAACCCACAATGGAGAGCTGCAGTTCTGAGGGCAGCCATGTACTGGTTGATGGTCTCTTTGTCTGATTGCTTCCTCATTCGGAAAGTGAACCACCTGGCAATCTGTGAGGGTCTAGGAGAATAGTGGTTAGTAAGGATTTCTAACAGTTCTGTCCAGGGAACGTTTTTTAACTCACGTGGGGCCACGAGTGCTGTGGCAGTATCAAAGACGATGGCTCCACAGTAGATCAGGAAATATGATTTTTTCCGGTGCTCCCCTGCATCAGCCAACCCAATTGCGTCGATGTAATGGTTAAAGCAATTCTTGTATGACTCCCACTTCTCCTCATCCGGCTTGAACGCTGGGAAAACCGGGTTGGAGTTCATGATGAAAAAAAAATCAGGTTGGAATAATCTGTTGAGAAAATCTCTCTGGGGCAGCAGCAGGAAGGTTTTTGTGCCTGTGGCAGGCAAGTGACTTCAGCTCTGGAGAGGCTTTTCACAACTCTCTCTCTCTCTCTGGGTTAACACGAGGTTAGGCTGCAACGGTCGTTGGCAGCGTTTTGAAATTCGCGCCTGCGTGGGCGTCAGTGACTTTGTAATACAGCACCGCGCTGTACTTCTAGGGCGGAAATTCAAATGACAGCCGTTTGAATTTCGCGCCTAAAGAAACGAGCGGCTGCGGCTCGCAGCGCTTCACTTTCCCTGTAGCTTGGCTAACTAGCGGCTACAGACGCTTCTCACTCTCGCTGCTTGCTGACCGCTTTCTCTGGCTGCGGATCAGCGTTCGCTCTCGCTGCTTGCTGACCGCTCTCTCTGGCTGCGGATCAGCGTTTGCTCTTATCGCCTGCTGATCGTTCTCTCTGGCTACGGATCAGCGGCTAGTGATTCAGCGGTTGCATTGTGCCTCTGGTAGCCATCCCACCCTCGTCGCCAGTGTTAAGTTCGGGAAATGAGAGGCTGAACCAGGGCATGGATGCAACAAATACTTTATTAGAATAATAAAGGACTGAACGTGCTTGCCAAGCCTGGAACTGGCTCGCAGCGATCAGCAACTGGTCGGACCCCGCAGCCTGCTTTTATAGCTGGCTGCTGGGGAGAACCAACCAATGAGAGGGGGCAACCGCCCCCGCAGCGCGAACGGACCTGGGTGGGAACTTCTTTAAGTTCCAGGGACATAACAGACTTGTTTAACAACCAGTGTTTGCTTAATGACCACAAGGTTCACTTAATGACCATGGTTGTAGACCAAGGGGTCTACAACCTTAAACACTCAAAGAGTCATTTTTCTATTTTCTTTTAAACAAGTATCTCTGTCTTTGTCTTTTTTTCTTTCTTTCTCCCTCTCTCTTCTCATCTCTCTCTCTCTCATCTTTCTCATTTCTCTGTTTCTCATTTCTCTTTCTCTCATCTATAACTGCTAAGATTGGAAGCTCTTTTTTATAATCCTATTTCTTTGCAGTTTTTTTTCACATACATTTGTGTGTATGTATCCAATACTTTTTCTTCCTTTCCGCAATGTATTCAAAATGGGCAATGATTTTATGTGTGTGTGTGTGTGTGTGTGTGTATAGCATGTGTATATGTGTGTTATGTATGTGTATGGATATGTATATATATTTCACTTTTAATGTGTGCCAGTGTACTTACAGTAAAAAAATGACAATAAAAGTTATATTATCCTATCTTCCTCTTTCCTTCCCAACCCCATTCCTCCCCACACCCTATTTTGTGTTGGCTTCCCAGCCAAGTACTTACCAGGTCTGAATAGAATAGAATAGAATAGAATAGAATAGAATAGAATAGAATAGAATAGAATAGAATAGAATAGAAATCTTTATTGGCCAAGTGTGATTGGACACACAAGGAATTTGTCTTGGTGTAAATACTCTCCATATACATAAAGAAAAGGTACATTAATTAAGAATCAAGAATCATAATGTACAACACTTAATGATAGTCATAGGGTACAATCAACAATCAAATCATACTAGGAAATCCTGTTTAGCTTTCTGAAATCAGCCTACTGAAATAAATACCAAACTAAACCGCCCAATAATTTACCTACCATCACTATCTTGCACCTGATTTCAGTGTAAACAGCCAATCTACAGTACTACTAAATTTTGCTAGGCATCTGCTGCACGTTACTCTCTTCCTTGATAATCTAGTCCAGAGGTCTCCAAACTTGGCAACTTTAAGACTTGTGGACTTCAACTCCAGAATTCTCCAGCCAGCAAAGCTGGCTGAGGAATTCTATAAATTGAAGTACACAAGTCTTAAAGTTGCCAAGTTTGGCAACTTTAAGTCTTAGTGGGGCAAAACAGTCTGGAGTCACTGGCAAGAGCAGCTCAGCGTGGAGAAAAGTTGTGCATCTCCCCATATTCCTTTCTCTGCAAGCAGCCTTGTCCCCTCCCCCTCATTTGTGAAGCGCGCTAAGTTTAATGTTGCTGCAAGAGGCTGCTCGCGGAGAGAGGAATATGGGGAGACACACGACTTTCTCCATACCAAGAAACTCCACTCTTGGCATGGAAAAAAGTCAGTGGGAGCAGCAGTTGAGGCAGTCGGTCACCTGTCCCGGGGCTCATGCTCACCGTACCTGCAGGCGGTGAGGGATGCAGCAGCAGCGAGGCGGCAATGGCGATTCTGGTGGCATCAGGGGTTTCTGGGACCAGTCCCCCCCGCATCCATGCAGCCGCACACATGGTGCATCGGGGCTTCCAGGCTCTGCTCCCCACAGCTGCTGTCAGCTGTCCCAGACTTGATCAAGGGGTGCCTTGCTGACACGGGTCTCTCCATGTGTTCTTTCCTGCTGCTGTTTTGGGGAGAGCAAGAGTTTCCCAGCACAGTGGAAAGCTTCTATGTCCCCCTCCCATCAGAAATGGCTCCCAGGCAAGCAGAGAGAAGCAGGATTCAATCTGGCTTGCTTCTCTGCTTGCCCGGGAGCCGTTTCTAATGGGAGCCAGCCAGAGGCCTGATTTAGCAGTTCTCCGAAATCATAACACCTGGTTCTACTGATCTAGTCAGAACTGGTAGAATCTCACCCCTGGGTGGGGACCACTGCTCTAGGCTGATTCTTCTTTTGACTCCATCCCCAGATTCTGCCACTTTTCCTCTTACAGTTTCTCATCATACCCAAAAGGAAAACTTGTTTAATTGTTGCCTATAAATCAGTATGTTTTCCTAGGCTCCAGTTGTTTCATAAAGCTTTGCCTTGCCAAAGGAAAAGGAAAAGGAAAAGGAAGGAATGAAAGTAGAAAGAAGGAAAGAATGAAAAGAGAAGAACTACCCATTTTATTTCTTTCCATTTAAAAATACAAATTTAAGGGATAGTTTTAATACAAATAAAAATAAATAAATTAAGAACACATTTTGGGTTTAGGAGCATTAAGCAGCTACATGATTTTCTGTATATTAATATAAAGTACAGATGATAAATAGAAGCACTAAAGTATCAGTACTGACCAATGTGCCTTTTAAATTCTGTCATGCTATATGAATACAAATTGTTTGGGGGCAATTCTTCTCAAGCAAAGTATAAATTTGTGTGTCATAGATGAATGTACCATGTATTACAAATACATGTAATAGCAAACTACAGAAATTAGAATTACAAAGTATAATACTGTGTCACATACATATTTAAGAGACAAGCCTCCTGCACTTTTCTATCTACCATTTTTTTTTGTCTATTCTTTCTTCTTACAATTGGATCAAAGTCACTCAGCTTTGTGCCTCAAGGGAAACAAGAATTCAGTCTCATAGACTCCAGTCTAATACATGAACAGCTGCACCAAAGTGTTCTACATATGTATGATCAACAGTTATAAACTTGCTAGTCACTGAAAACCAGTAATTCAGTATTTTAAAATTTAAAATATAACTTTTTAAATAGAGAAGAATTTTGATGCTGTAATGGGAAAAAAGGAAAAGAAGGAAGGAAGGAAGGAAGGAATTTAGATAGCCCGCTTTCATTTTTCTTTCCTTTGTTCTTGATCTATTCTGATCTTTTGAAAACTTTAATTATTATTATTACAATAATATTTGCAAAGTTTATAAAATTAGCAACCACGAACCTTGCATGGCCACAATCAACAGGCATTAATTAAACCTTTTTTTGGAGGGATGCTGCAGACAGGTAAGAAGTTTTGTAGGTAGTCACTTCTTAGTCCTGGCTCTCTGGTGCAGCTCCTTCATATGCAGGAGACTCTGTGGGTCGTGCATGGGGGTTTGTCTAGCTGAGCCCCACCCAGAACATGAAGGTTATTCAATGAATTTAGGGGCATTTAAAATATCTGGCACTAAGCAAAATGCTTTTCTTTATTTTTACTCAGATAAATTATAATTTAAACAACTATTCTGCCAAACATTTGCCAATGCTTATTTATAATTAGCTAAAAATAGAAATCTATATTTGTTGAAGAATCGCTTTCAGGACTGATTTGGATAACTCTGTAACATCAAGACTGGATTCTTAAAACAGAAAAGCAAAGACCAATAGATAGAACAAAACCAATCTTTTTCTCACAATTCTAGAGGAAAATAGTTTTTTCATACAACTCTGGAACTACGACAATTTAGAGATTCCTTTTGCATAGTAAATCAGTGGGGTGCATTGCAGAGTTGATTGTAACAATCAATTAACAATCAAGGTGTGGTTCTCTGTACATTTTGAAGATGTCAATGTTTCATTTCCACTGAGGCCTGAAATTATTGTCTAGGCTTTGCTGTTGAAGAGCTTGATAGACAGTTTAATCCCTTATTATGGTAGAATTCAAAAAGAATGTTCTTTTTAATGGTGTCCAAAAAAATTAACTGTTAAAAATAAGCCTCAGGAACACAGTGAGAAAATTCCACAGACTAAAGAAAGCAGACAGTGTTAAGAGCCCTAGTCCCAGTCTACATGCCCGTAAAATTGACATAACTTCAGTTTAATGCAAAGTGGAACTCTACTGCACATAGAGAGCTTCCCTGTTGGTTTCTAGAAAGTGCAGCAGCTTATACTCCCTGCTGGTGTCCATTAACATATCCATGAATATATAAATGCAAATTGGTGTTTCATGTCTTTTTTTAAACCAATCTCTGATTTTTTTTTCTTTATTTAGAAGATTACTAAAGCTGGAATTCAGATTAAAAAAAAACCTGACATACTTTGCATGTAGCTAAAACATTAGATCTTACAGTACCATGTGCCACAGGAAATAAAAATAAAGTGAATGTAATTTTGAACAACAGTTGGAAATGGCTTTTATTTTTCTTTTGTGTATCTCTGTGTCTGTAAAGAAGTCACACAGTTTCCCATCGTTGGATAGTCTCCCATCTAGGTTTAACTTCATTAGCTCCCCGCATCCCCCAATACTCCTTTTAAGTACATACACTTTTTGAATATTAAAGAGAAGATATTTCATAACTGTGTAACAATGAGAGATGCCTCTTGCCAAGCACCATGCATCAATACTCAGTGGCAAGGGGAAATGGCTTGCACGTTAGATGTAGATACGGTTACTGTTAAGTTTGAGCAATGAGAGGCTGAACCAGAGCATGAGTGCAACAGTACTTTATTTTACAAATAAAGGCTGACCGTGCTTGCCAAGCCTGGAACTGGCTCGCAGCAATCAGCAGCCAGTTGGACCCCGCAGCCTGCTTTTATAGCTGGCTGCTGGGGAGAAACCAACCAATGGGAATGGGGGAATATCGCCCACACAAAGTGAGTGGACCTGAGTGAGAACTCCTTGAGTCCTCAGGACATAACACCCCTTCCCCAGATGCGAACACGCATAGTCCTTGAGGTAGACGGGGGTTTGTGTTGGCGCCCGGAGGCGGTGCAACTCGGGAACATTGTCTGTCTGTTCGGTATCAGTCTGTGACGGTTGAGCTGGCATAGTGTCGCCAACACTCTCTCTGGACTGGGCATCCTCGGAAACCACCGGGTTGGTTTCTGGGGTCGAGCTCTCGTGGGTTGGATCAGGTTGGTCAACTCTCTGGGCGCTGCTGTCCGAGTTTGGGCTGACCGGAGCGACCGCTGGCACAGACTGGTCGCTGGGTGCGGTGTGGCTGGGCGGCGGATGAGACGGTTCCCCTCCGACTGGAGACTCTGGATTCTTGTTTGCGAGGTTGCTGAGGCGCCTTCTGAGTTGGTCTATGTGTCTCCTCCAGACGCGACCATCCTCCAGCCTGACTCTATCTGATCTCGGCCCGTGGCGGCGATGACCTCGCCCGGAATCCAAAGTGGGTCCCCAGCGAAATTCCTTGCGAATACCGGCTCCTGTAACATAAAATGTCTAACCCCGAAGTGGAAGCGAGGGGAGAGTCAGGGCAGTATTGTGGGTGCAGTCTATCTAATACAGTCCTCAGGCGCCGGCCCATCAGAAGTTCCGCTGGGGACTTATTGGTGACTGCACAGGGGTTGAGTGCTGGCTCATCAGGAACCGTGAGAGTTTGTGGTGCCAGTCATCTCTGCCAAACCTGGCGAGGGCCTCTTTGGTGGTCCTGACGGCCCTTTCAGCCAACCCATTACTCGCAGGGTGAAATGGGCTGTGAAAATGTGGCGAATGCCTAGGTTGGCTGCAAAAGCGGCTGAATTCTACTGATGCGAACTGTGGGCCATTATCGGAGACCAAGGAGTCGGGTAGTCCATGTGTAACGAACAGGCGCGTTAACACGTTGGTGATTGCTAGTGTGGTGGTCGTGGATAGCTGTGCCACGTCTATCCATTTGGAATAAGCGTCCACGACCACTAGGAACATCTTTCCATGCACGGGCCGGCCAGATCGATATGGATTCTAGACCAAGGGCGCTGGCGCTCTTCCATCTGGTAGGGGTGGCAATGGGGGAGCAGGACGGGATTCCTGGCAAATGCTGCAGGAACTTACCCAATTGACAATGTCCTCGTCTAGACCCGCCACCACACATAGCTGCGTGCCAACGCCTTCATTCTCACAATGCCGGGTGTCCCTCGTGCAACCTCCAGGACTCGGGTGCGCAGTGAGGTCGGAATGACCACTCGAGTGCCCCACAGTGACAACCCTGCAAACTGGACAGCTCCTGCATGCGAGTCTTAAAGGGTGCGAATTTGTTATCAACGTTGCCTCCGGCCACCCCCTCCTCACCCAGTCGAGCACCTGGGCGGCGTTTGGTCTGCCTTGGTTTTGGCGGCGATGTCAAGGGCGGTGATGGGCAGGTCCAACTGAGTGATTTCAAAAATGGCATTGACAGGAGCTGGGTCTTCAGCCGGAGCGGGTAAGGGGCAGCGACTGAGCGCGTCAGCGTGGGATAGAGTTTTGCCCGGGCGGTGGATAAGTTTGTATGAGTAGGCCGCTAGGAAAAGTGTCCACCTTGTCATACGAGGGAGAGGACTTGAGGTGTCTGTTTGTCGCCGGACCAGTAGGCCCAGGAGGGCTTATGGTCGGTGACCAGTTCGAAGAAATGGCCAAAAGGAATTCGTGAAACTTTTTCACGGCTGCAACAGCTGCTAGGGCTTCCTTGTCTATTTGGCTGTAATTTCGCTCCGTGGCCGAGAGCGTCCTGGAGAAAAAGGCGATGGGGGCCTCGGTGCCATTGGCGAGTCGGTGACTAAGGACCGCCCAATTCCAAAGGGATGCGTCTGCTGCCAGTACTAAAGGAAGGTTGGGGTCGAATTGGATGAGCACTGCCTCTGACGTAAGTAGTGATTTGCGGCGTTAAACGCCTGGTCTTCTTTGTGCCCCCAGTGCCACGGCGACTTTTGTCTAGTAATCTGTGTAGGGGTTGGCTACTGAGGCTTTATGGGGCAAGAAGGATGCATAAAAGTTTAGGAGCCCCAAGAAAGCTTGTAGCTCCGTTTTGGAGGTCGGTGTGGGAGCTTCGTGGATCGCCTAACCTTGGACTCCAGGGGTGAATGCCAGAGGCGTCAATTTTATAACCCAGAAAGTCCACCTGTCTAGTGGCAATGAGCGCATTTTTCTTTTTTTTAACTTGAGGCCATGCTGTCTGAACCTCTCTAACACTGCTCGCACTCTCTGGAAGAGTTGGGGTCTGTCCCTGGCCGAGACCAAGATGTCGTCAGTAGGGTACTACACCAGGGAGGCCCTGTAAAATCCAGCTCCATGAGGGACTGAAAAATACCCGGGGCAACACTTACGCCAAATTGGAGCGCTTGCATCGGAAGGCATCCCTGTGAGTGGCGATGGTCTGAAGTTCCGCTGTTTGGTTATCAACAGGGAACTGTTGATATGCTTGAGACATGTCCAATTTGCAAAAATATTGCCCGGTTCGAATGTGTGCAATAAGTGCTGAATGATGGGCACAGGGTGGCGCTAACTTGTAAATATTTATTGATTGTTGTCTTGTAGTCCGAGCAAATTCTCAGGCTACCATCTTTTTTTGAGGGGTGTGACAATGGGCGTCTCACTTGGCGAAATCTGTTGGCTCAATGACCCCTTGTTTTAGTAGTTTATCCAATTCAGCGTCTAGTTTTGGTCGAATAGCAAATGGAACTCTACGTGGTTTTAATCTGATTGGGACTGCCTGGGGTCAACGGTGAGCCAGATGGGGTTCCATTATAACACCCAGCTCCTCGCTGAACACATCTGCGTAGTCAGCAAATAAGGAGTCAGTGTCTGAGGTTGAGACAGCATGGACTCCTGTTAACCCTAGGCCGAGGTGGGAAACCAATCGAGCCCCAATAAGGTGGGTAGATTGCCGTTAACTACCACTAGAGGTAGGTGGCCTTTAAAAGCTCTAAAACTGACAAAGAACTTGCCTCTGCCGATCACGGGAATGGCCTTCCCCTGGTAGTCCTTCAGACCGAACTGGCATCTCTGAAGCCGGGTAGTAGATAGGCTGGGGTGGAGTCTCTTGAGGGTGTTCCACGAGATTATTGAGAGCGTGACCCTGTGTCAACCTCCATGTGGCACGGTTTACCTTCTAGGGGAAACGGAGAGAGAAATTTTACTAACAGTGTGGCCAGTACGTCTGGCAAGGCGGTGCGTCGACAGTTTAATACTTGCCTCTGTGGTCCCGAGTGCGAGGACGGGGTCTTTGTGCAGTGCTTTGGGGGCTTGGCAGACTCTCGCAATGTGCCCCCTCTTATGGCAGTTGTTGCAAGCGGCTCCTTTAAACTTGCAGGTGGCCCTTTGATGTGATCCCCACAGGCTAGGCACAGCGTGATGTGCTTGGGTGGACCGGTGTATTCTTGTTTGGCCCCTACCTGCGACCGTCTGTCATTGGTGAGGCGATGGACATCGTTCTCATCGCTGTGGGCTTCTTCCGCTTCCACCTCTTCGGAATGGACTGGGAGCGATGCTAGCTTGGCACTTGGGCCCTGAATTTCGGTGGCTGAGTTCGATTGCTAGCTCAGCTGCTAGGGCCTCCTCTACCGCTTGCGCAAGGTTGAGGTCTTTTTAGCTAGCAGTCGCCTCTGTAGGTTGAGATCCTTGACCCCACAAACTAATTGATCGAGGAGCATGTCCTCCAGGTATGTTCCAAACCCGCAGTGCAGGGCTGCTGTTCTGAGGGCGGCCATATATTGATTGATGGTCTCCTTACTTGATTGCTTCCTCATACGGGCGTGAACCTCCTGGCGATTTGTGAAGGCCTGGGGCGTAGTGGTTAGTGAGGATCTCAAGCAACTTCCGGACCACGGGCGTTTTTAATTCTCTCGGCGCTACGAGTGCTGCGGCGGTATCGTAAGCGGTGGCTCCGCATGGTAGATTAGGAAATAGGATTTTTCCGATGCTCTCCGCATCCGCCAGGCCGACCGCATCGATGTAATGATTGAAAGCGGTTCTTATCGACTCCCACTTCTCTTCGTCTGGTTTAACGCTGGGAATACTGGGTTGGAACTCATGGTGCTGGAAACGGCTGGGCTACCTGCGGAAAAAATCTCTCTGGGACTACGAGCGCTCGTGAGTTACCAGTGATATCAGCTCTGGAGGTTTTTGCTAACCTCTCTTTCTCTCTCTGGGTTACCACGTTGGCTGCTAGCCGTTGGAGGTGTCTAGATTCGCGCCAAAAAAGTGGGCGTTAGTGACTCTCTACAGCGCTGTGCTGTGATTCCTACTGGCTCGAAATTCAAATGACACCCGTTTGAATTTCGCGCCAAATGCAAGCGGCTGCGGCTCGCAGCGCTTCACTTTCCCGTAGCGGGGCTAACAAGCGGCTACAGGCGCTTCTAACTTTGACTCAGACCGCTTTCTCTGGCTGCGGATCTGCGTTTGCTCTTTTTGATCGCTCGTTTTGTTAGCTGACCGCTCTCTCTGGCTGTGGATCAGCGTTTCCCTTATCGCCAGCGATCGCTCTCTCTGGGCTGCCGATCGGAGGCTAGTGACTCAGCGGTTGCAAGGTGCATCTGGTAGCCATCCCATCCTCGTCGCCAGTGTTAAGTTTGAGCAATGAGAGGCTGAACCAGAGCATGAGTGCAACAGTACTTTATTTTACAAATAAAGGGCTGACCGTGCTTGCCAAGCCTGGAACTGGCTCGCAGCAATCAGCAGCCAGTTGGACCCCGCAGCCTGCTTTTATAGCTGGCTGCTGGGGAGAACCAACCAATGGGAATGGGGGAATATCGCCCACACAAAGTGAGTGGACCTGAGTGAGAACTCCTTGAGTCCTCAGGACATAACAGTTACAGTTATTGATACCGCTCTCAACTACAGAAGAAGCCCTAAAGTGACAACTTTTATATGGTAATCTCAAGAGATACATATCAACACATTAGTAGCCTGGGTATGGGTAATAAGATCTGTGAGAAAAAGCTTTTCTCTTGAAGCCATGCTATTCAGCAGATAGACACCAGTGTCTGCATCCCAACATTGTGGTGTGTGTTTTGTTACTTGCCCTCTTGCCTCCCGTTATAAATCATTTTATCATGCCTGAATTGTATATAACTCCCTAAATGCCTGAATGTTGATGTCCAAGTCTGATCCTGCAGACAATTCCCACTGGTTCAAAGGAATATGGCTACCAAAAACTAGTCCATCTATAAAATAGCGGATACTTGTCTTTGAACTGTAATCAGAATGCTTTTAGAGAAAGCCTATATTTCACTGTAACTAGTAACTACAATATCTTGTCTTTTGAAAGGTCAGCTTCTGCTGCAGAATTTGGATCGGTGGCTAGGACATCTGTTTTAGCTTCATTTGTCTTGCCAGTGAATTATGTTTATATATGTTTACAAATTGTTTGTATAAGAAAAATAAATAAAGAAAAACTCCAAGAGGAGAAAGATTGAGAAGCTCAAGTTTTTAAGGATAATTTTCCTTTTCTCATAGCATTGCAAGATCCGCTAAGAAATACACACAAAAACAGTGAGCTCTGTGTTTATGACCTTCAATATTGATTAATAATTGATTAAACTTGTATGCCGCCTTACTCTCAATGACACAGATTCACAAAGGTCAAACAAAGAAATCAGAATAAAATAAATAAAATATTTAAAAAAGATGGCAAGTGTGACAGAACTGATGGAATGAAGTGAAGGGTTTCATTGTCTCTCATTATGGTGTGGGTGAAGAGCCATATAGATCTTATAAATATATAAACCAGTGGTCCCCAAACTTGGCAACTTTAAGACTTGTGGACTTCAATTCCCAGAATTCTCCAGCCAGCTGACTGGAGAATTCTGGGAGTTGAAGTCCACAAGTCTTAAAGTTGCCAAGTTTGGAGGCCTCTGATATAAACAGATAATCTCCTACAATATGCCCACTATCATGGCCATAGTTCATAATTTGCAAACATGACTTCTAAATTCTATTTTGAAGACTGTTTTCAATTCCTAAATGTGTCTAAATTCACAACTATGGTGACTCTCTCTCTCTCTCTCTCTCTCTCTCACACACACACACACACACACACACAAAGTATATACATATATAATTTAGAAACCGTCAAGCTCACTCATTGAGTGACTCTGGGCAGTTTAGAGTTAAACATATTGGTCCGCTGCCATACCATTATCACAGGGGAATGCTGAAGCAGCAAAAACAACAACAATACATACCTATCATTCTTGCTATACTTACTCAGAGTTCTCAAAGTAGCTTCCATTGGCTTACCAAAGCACTACAGTCTAGAGGAGGCCTTTGATCAGGTTCAAGTTATGCACCAGCTGTGCCCATTTCTGAATGATTCATGCTATCACTTCCTATTTGGATTATTGTAATACACTCTACATGAGGCTGTTCTTGAAGAGCATTTGGAAGCTGCATTGCTTCTTTACAGGAGGGGACGGTGCCCCAGCACTTTAAGAAGGCTGTGGTCCACCCTCTTCTTAAGAAGCCATCGCTGGACTCCACCGGGTTGGATAATTTCCGACCTGTCTCCAATCTTCCCTTTTTGGAGAAGGTTAAGGTAGTTGCGCAGCAGCTCCAGAGGTTTCAGGATGAAATAGATTATCTCACCCCTACCAGTCAGAATTCAGGCCTGGATTTGGGACAGAAACAGCACTGGTTGCACTTTTGGATGATCTCTGGCGGGAGCGGGATGGGGGTAGTGCATCCATCGTTGCTGTACTTGACCTCTCAGCGGCTTTTGATACCATTGACCATGGGATTCTCCTGAGACGGCTTCAGGGGATGGGAGTGGGAGGCCTTGTGCTGTCTTGGTTCACTTCCTTCCTCTGCAGCCGCTCTCAGTGAGTGTTGATAGGAGGGGAGAGATCCAACCCTCGTCCACTGCTTTATGGGGTTCCACATGGCTCTGTACTCTCTCTGCTCCTGTTCAACATTTATATTAAACCACTGTGTGAGATCATCCATCACCATGGACTGAGGTATCACCAATATGCTGATGATACTCAGCTGTATGTCTCGGCCTGTGAAGAGTTAAGTGTTGCTGTGTTCCCACTCTCGCAATGCCTGGAGGCTGTTAGGGGCTGGATGGGGAGCAATGGGCTGAAACTAAACCCATGCAAGACTGAATGGCTTTGGGTTTGGGGTTCGTTGGTTCAGGGAGAATTACCACCTTTTGTCTTGGATGGGGTAGCACTACCCCAAACAGACCCTGTGCATAATCTGGTGGTTCTTCTGGACTCATGACTCCTGTTCAAAGAGCAGGTGGAGGTCGTGGCCAGGAGGGCCTTTGCACAACTGCGGGTTGTGCACCAGTTACACCCTTTCCTGGATCAGTGGTCCCTACTCAGTCACTCATGCCCTGTTCACTTCCCGTCTTGATTATTGCTACGCATTCTACATGGGGATGCCCTTGAAGAGCATCCAGAAGCTCCAGTTGGTGCAAAATGCAGCGGCCCACATGGTTTTATGCAGACCCTGGTGTGCACATGTATCACCTCTCCTGCAGGAGCTGCAATGGCTGCCAATTTGCTTCCGGGTGCAGTTCAAGGTGCTGGTTGTCACCTTTAAAGCCCTTCATGGCTTGGGTATGGGTTATCTGAGGAAACATCTCTTGCCAGTGACATCTACCCGACCCATTAGAGCGAGGAGGCAGGGAACGCTGCAGGTCCCACTCGAGGGAGTTACACCTGGTGGGACCTAGAAGGGCCTTCTCTGTGGTGGCTCCATCTCTCTGGAACATCATTCCCCCAGAGATTAGAATGGCCTTCTCATTAATACTATTCCAAAAGGCACTGAAGACCTGGTTTTGCCAGCGGGCCTGGGGAACCCAGAGAGGGATGGAACCCATCAAATGGCTAGTATGACCCACTGTCATCGGGGTAGGAGTTGGTTTTTGTTTTGTTTGTTTTTCCCCCCCCAAATTTTGTTCTATTGTACTTTACTAATTTATTTGATTCTTTTTATTAGTTCTTATTGTTTTTATTTTTATTTTAAATATGATTTTACATTGTGTAAGCTGCCTTGAGTCGCCATGGGTGAATAGGCGGCAATATAAACCAAATAAATAAATAAATAAATAAATAAAATCCATGAGACTGTTCTTGAAGAGCATTTGGAAGCTGCATCTGGTTCAGAATGGAGTGATGTAGGAATTTCCTGGCATCTCTCACTATGCCTACATACCATTGCTCTTTAAGCTGCAGAGGCTCCTAAGAAGTTCTGGGAGCAGTTTAAGGTGCTGGCTGGTTGATATCTATCATCCCTAAGGCCATGCTTTTGGGAGTAGCTGCCATTATTTCTGCTCACATTACCAGATGTAGAAGCAACAGCACGTTCTAGGTCAGTGATGGCTAAAAAGCACACACATGCACATCCCCAAAATGCAATGCGTGCGTGTCCCCCATGCATGTGCCCTGCCCCCCGCATGCATGGCAGAGACTTGAAGATCAGCTGGCCAGCAGGCACACACAGGGGGCGGAGCCGAGCTGGGGCAATGGCTCGCATGCCCAGAGAAGACCCTGCGTTCTACCACATCATCAAGTTCTAGGTCCCCTTTATTAAACAGTGCCATCTTATTGGACTCAGGAGCCATGTGTTCTCCGTGACAGTGCCTGCCTTATGGAATAGCATCCCATCAGAAATCTGAATGGCAACGACCCTGTTAGCTTTTTGTAAGCTTGTTGCCAAGCTCTGGTGTTATGGTTTTATGATTAAGATGTATTGTTTACTTTGGGTGCTGTGATTTATTGCAGGTTTTAATCATTGTATGCCATCTAAATTACTTCAATAAGGTAAATAAATTATATACATGTATATTGTTTTAATTGTCACATTTCTTCTCAAGCACTTACCTTATGGTGCCTGTTTTATGGCAGTGGAAACAATTCAAACTCAGGCAATAATATGAAAATATGAGTTTTATTTAAATAAAAATACATGCACGCATAATGTACAATGGATATGAGTAACACACATGAATTCTTACAGTTTCTAAAATAATAGGCAAAATGATTTTAAAAAAAAAGATGACATGCATAAAAGCAAAATATTTATAAACTATGGCTCAATTTAATAAAATTCAAGCAGGCTTCCAAAAATACTTCAAGGCTGTTCCACAATTTAATTAAACACTTCCATTACTTCTTAATAATGATGAATGCTTTAATGGCAAATTAATCATTGCTTCTTCACATTTCTGCATGTGAACAGCATAAGCAATAGTTAAAATTTAAAACTGTATATTAATAATAATTTTAAAACTGTATTCTAAGTCATAGTGAAGTAAAGTTTCTGATCATGGATGAAGGTTATTCATATGCTAATAATTTTTTAAAAAACTTTTGCTCTGAGGAAACATTTCTCTATTTCTCACACACTTCTCTTGCTATCTAATATCACAAACTGCTTTTGAAAATCCACTTTCAAAAAGTTTGATGCAGTACGTACAAATATGATTGTACCCGTAGAGATTTGGAATTTAGGTGTATTACAATTATAAACAAACCTTTTCCTATGACACTGAACCATAAACCAGAACCTGTATTTTATTTGCAATATTCTTCAATGGTCATAATTAACTGCCTTTTAAAATTTTTACATGATCAATGATTATTGCTCACAAAAAAGACCTTTTATGCTTTTTTTGGAACTCGGTATCAGAAAATGAATGGTACCTCATATGGTTCCAGGAACAAGAAAGAAAATGCCACAAAGTAAGGAGAGGAAAACAGATTCTTCTAAACAGTGTAATACTCTAAAACATTGAGCCTATACTGGTACGTTGTACTACTATTTAAAATGTATTAAAAATAGAGATTATTTTCAGGAATGTTTGCAGAAATGGGTAAAAGAAAAAGATCAAGATGGCAGCTGCAATCACACAATAGATGCCCTTTCTCTTTTGCACGTTCACATACAAAGGGTAAAGTTTTAGTCATGGCCACCATCTTAACTTTTTAATATTTGTGCTGCATTCATCTCTGAGTATTTGGACAAATGCTTTGTGTGTATGTACATTTGTGTGTGTGTGTGTGTGCGTGTGTGTGTGCGTGTGTAAAATATGCCAGGTATATATGCTAATTCAGTTAACATTTTTCATGGGACCATAATTTAAACTACATTTACTGATAGTTCTGTATATCAGCTAATCCTGTCTATCATAGAATTCTTTCTCATCTGCCATAAAACCTGGGATTAGAGAATAAAAGTATTTCATGTTTCTACAAGTTAAATTGTCATTTTCTTTAAGTAAGATACTTTTTTAAGTAAGATACTTGATACTCATTTATAGTAGCGGCTGCTTGAAAATGAGTTGCATATAATGATCTTAAGAAAAACTGTTGGAGTATTTAGTTGTAGTGTCAGTGCTATACAACTGAAGTGGAGAAAAGTCACATTCCAGTGGTTAATTTTTCAGGATCTGCCCAATGGAAGTAATTAAATAGTAGCAATCCAGAATAGGCTTTTCTCACTTCAGTCAACATGTATAGAATGATTACAGTATTTGGAAGATGACACCGCTTGCTGTTTGCACTTTTATGAAACATATCCCCAAACTGTTTATTTGAGCAAGAAATGTATTTTGTTATTAGAATATGTTGCTCTATTATTTCAATTCTGATGGATACACAATGCAGTTTTTTATGTATGAGTCCTTCCAAAAATAATGACATTATATGCAAATGTTTGGTGATATCTTATATTCAAGTTTCATGTGTAGTTAGATCTTTACACATGCTTTGATATTTTGCTGCAGGGTCTGTGTTTCAGGAATGTACTATTTTAATAAAAAAACTGACTATGCACTCAATTATTCATTCCCATTTAAAGCAAGCAAAGAATAGAAAACTTACTTCACTGATCATTCATAATTATTAAAATGGGATGCCTGATGGCATTTTAACACTATAATTTTGGCACTATAAAGAATGAGAAGCCAATTTATTTTATCTCAAAGAATTTGGATTCCTAAAGCATCATGCAAGATTCTTATAAAGGAATGGGTTTACAGGACCCTAAAGCATTTTTAAATACAGTTTAAAAATAGATGGTTAGATAGAGATCTGACTTTTGTGATTAAGAAGAAACGAAAAAGAAGAAAATCAGCTTGGAGTTTGATACTTCACAACTTTTGATTCAATTTCCAGGTTAGTATTTCTGCAAAAATTAGTAACTTTCATTTTGTAGAACAGTTGGACAACCTCAAGAAATATCATTGTACTGCCTGTAGATAATAGAAGTTTTGGCTGGACGAAGTCATTCTAAATGTTTGAATTGGATATACTTCAACATCCTGGCAAAATTTTCTATTGCCAGATATCCCTATTTCATAATGAACGTGAAATCTGTCTAAATCCCTTAAACAGCACCATTTGTATAAACAATAGTTTCATTCAGCAGCTATGAGTCTAATGTAAAACTTAAACTAATCTTGTTTTTTACACAAAAGGCACTTTTTGTAATTCTGCATTAACATTCACAAATTAATTTCTAAATAAATCTTACCTTTTAGCATGTACAAATAAAATTTAATGTTGCGTGAATTAAATTAGATTAACCAAAAAGTCAATAAATCAACCCTTTCTTCTGATCAGTATTTGATTTTAACAGTTCCAACATTGTTGAAATCCTATAACTTTTATTCAAATGTAAACATTGTTTAAGCTTCCAATAAAGGCTTTTTACCTGTATCTCTCTTCATGCTTTCAGTATTTTCAAAGAATAGTTTCTATTGGTCATCTTTGTTATAGACTATCTTTAATGCTCTTTTAGTTAAGAAACACTAATTCTGCTTAGAGGGTGAATGCAACATGCCACCAACATGAACAAACTTAAAAGAAAAAGCTGGAAGTAAACATAGATGGAACTGCAAAAATAACCCAGAAAATGTGATATCTTCACATATTTAATAAGGCAAAGTAATTTGTTTTTTCTTCAGATTCGATTATGAATTTTATATATAATAGCAAAGTAGTAACTTGACTTCGCTCTTACTTCCAGGAATCAATACCAAGAGCTAGATTTTAAGTCCAGACTTATGATTTACCTTTTTATTGGACTGTGGATCAATCCCTTAACTCTAGTGAACCTATGATATACATCGTACAGTATTTTATGAAAATTCTGTATTTATTCAACAGATAACTCAATGCTTGGATGCTCAATCTACCATATATACTGAGGTTTCTTTTGAGTGATGATACAATTTGATAAAACAAATCTTAGGTATGTCTGCTTAAAGGCATCCTCCCAACCTGAAAAACACACAAAACATATGCGCGTTAACTAATGAGTGTAGCTGTGTAATCCTGCAAACTTTCAAAAGGGCATTTTTATCTAAGAGCTTAGGTGTCAGCTTTTCCATATGTTCCCTCTGGTGGCCGGTAGTACTTGGGGAAAGCCATCAGCTGAATCATGTTGAAAGCATACTTTCTGCATTTGATATTCTTCAGGACATTTTCTATGCGGCATCCTTGTCTAGTGCAGAGGGGGAAAAAGACAACTTCGTGAAACAAATCATAAATAAATATGTTTTATTTTGTACATTGCAGAGTTTTAGCAACAATTGAAGTAAAAATAACAAAGATAAATCTACAATATATTTTCCACAAGTGATGATACATCTTACAGAATTAGATCCAAGGCCAGGCCAATACAGTTTTTGCCCTCAAAAGTAGGTTATGGGATTTTATATATATATTTCTTCTCACTGTGGCTTGATTAGATATTATATTTTATGATATATTTTACTCTAGGATTAGAAATATATTTATTTTAAAAATTAGCTTACTTTTTTCAGATTGGTTTTCTTTCGCTCATTCGTACATGTTAAAGTTTACATGTAACTGTAAGTGTACATGTTCCATGAATAAGGCAGTTTTTTTAATGAAACCTGACTCTATAACTTGTAAAGAAAAGATCCCCCTTTGCCTCATTTTTATGTTTATGATGAAAGAAAAAAAAAGCATGGCTTTCTTGGAGCCCAAATCAACTTTC
Source organism: Pseudonaja textilis (assembly GCF_049901715.1). Classification (NCBI taxonomy): domain Eukaryota; kingdom Metazoa; phylum Chordata; class Lepidosauria; order Squamata; family Elapidae; genus Pseudonaja; species Pseudonaja textilis. The sequence continues at coordinate 25,763,678 of NC_141995.1, read as the reverse complement.
TGTTGTATAAAGAAAGGATGCTGATTCATACATAGTACAAAATTCACAAGAGCCAACAAAATGCAAAGAAAACTTTGTTTAAAATAAGATAGACGGATTTTGTAAAGTAAAGGTAGCAAAAGCAACACTTACAAACAGGTTAATTATGTTACACAAAGTAAGTTATTGTATGCCAGAGATGGCTTGACAAAAAAGAGTTAGTTATGCAACAAATAATTAAAAGAAATATTAAAATTATTTGTTAAAATTGAAGAACTCTACTGGCAAGAAATAATGAAAACAGCACACTGAAAATTAATCTTTTGATGTTACCCAGAATATTTAACTTAGTTTTAAATGTCAGTGTGTAAATACTTTCCTCTATCTTCTTACATGTTTTGACCAATCACCACAGGAAAAAATATATAATCATGCTGGAGGTTTTATCATTACATTTTCATTTAAGGAACCAATCATTTTATAAGGCTCCTGGCATGAAAATGGCAAGGATAGCACTATTAAAGGGAATGATTCTATCTAGTAAAGTAGAATTTGGCAATTTTCACACCTGAGTACAAATATTATGCTGGGAAAAATAACTATTTCTGCAAATCTGTCCTGAATTAAAATAAAGTGCTGACAATCCCCTAAATTGGAATTTGATTACAAGGGGGTGAAGGATTAGGTCAAATCTGATCAAGAAACCCTAATGTACATTGGCTGTCTTAGAACTAATGAAAAGATTTGCTAGAGCTAGAAGATAGATTAAATCAGTTGAGCACAGTATGCTTTCTTGATTCCTGGGATGAAAAGGAGAAAGTATGCAGTTCAAGACATTGGCTTCTTAAGAACTAGTCTGAAGGTCCAAGAATGTACAATATAGTACAATGTGTAATTTTAAAGTGTTCTTGTTCCTTAAAAAAAGCAACAAACAGAAGTGAACTTTACTGATATTTTGCTAATAGTAAAGCAAGACTTAAAATAAGCCACACAACCAGCAAGTGTGAGCTGACAAGCAGCAAGGCGACAGGATAGAAGTGACGAGAAGTTGGCTTGTTATCAGTTAGACAGCCTGTCTCGGGATCATCCGATTCATTCAGTGCTCCCTGGGTTTGTCTGCTGTTAAACAGGGGAAGTTAGGAACAAATAAGAGACCATTTAATAGGAGAGAAAAGCAATACTTTCGTATTCCAACATCAAAATGGCCATGCAGGATTATAAATCGATATTACATAATTCTATTTTGGGGCTTGACCATCATTCTTTTTAAAACCACGTTAGGGCTATTCTTCAAAAGGAAAAAACAAGTATCCAAAATCTCCCCCTCGTATTATTTGCCACATTAAAATTGCATTTGTAATTCAAAATGAAATAACTCACACCAAAGGAGTAAAATAAATCTGAAATGTCATGAATTGGAGATAAAGATACTGTATGATTTTCAATACTGAGGGGAAAAAATTCTCATATGCAATATGGTTTTCAGCATCATCTAGAATTAAAATGGATGGATAAGATTTGTTTTTATGCTAGTTTGTCTATTGGAACTCTGTACACAGATCTTAACTTATCCTGCAACTGCTTGATATCCTTGAATCATTGACTTCCCATTCAAAATCTAGCCTCATCCACTTGTGCTGGGATTCATGACAGTTGCGGTGTCCTGGGGTCATGTGATCACCATTTGTAACCTTACCAGATAGCTTCTGATAAGCAAAGTCAATGGAAGAAGCCAGATTCACTTAATGATTGCATCATTCATTTAACAATTGCAGCGATCTGCTTAATAACCATGGCAAAAAGTGGGGCAAAACTACTTCACCACTGCCTTATTTAGCAATAAACATTTGGGCCCAATTGTGGTTGAAAGTTGAGGACTATCTGTAATTCAGGGTCCTGCTTCACTGCAAGAAAAGCCTTAGAGCTTTATGAAGATTACGAGTTTTTGAAATTATTTTACAGTTCAGACATTCCTCGCTGGAAAATCTTCATGGAGATTTCAGTTATTACTTGCAGGCTGTTTAGTAAAATGTGGTTTTATTGCAAAGTAAAGGAGAAAGCAGAAAAAGTATGAAAGTATGAAGAATTAGATTCAATTCTCTTATCTTCAAAGAAAATACGTTATAAGAGAACATATGTTCCACATATATTTTGACTACATTATCATTTTTATTAATAACACAATTTTTATTAATAACATACTTGGAGTAATGGAGCCATGTAGGAACCACTGGAAAACAAGAACTTGTGTGGTGGTACATTTCTTAAATTCCCATTCCTACCCAATGAGTGTGTAGCTTCCAAAAGGAAGAGGCAGTGATTGGTCATTGAAAGAGAAAACAAAACAAAACAAAGCAAAACAGCAATTTGTGTCAGTTTTCTTTTCTTGGTCAATGGTCAGGGAGCTGAACTGCCTTAGACTCAGATTGCCACTGATTATCTATTAATGAAAAGAACATCCACAACTTAGTTCTGGATGAAACTTTGTTAAGAAAGCTAAAATTATCATTCTATGAGCTTCAAGAATTATTGCTCAATTTTTGTTGTAATAATTCTGGTTATTTGTATTTATTGAAGGAACTTCAATATTTATACCTTAGGAAGGATGGATCTGTCCCAGGTAATATCTGGCCTGATTCATATACTGTAGGTAATCATATCATAGATCTAATTTTCACTTTGGGGCAATTTAAGATGCTGTAATTATAAATATGCTATCTAGAGGCCAATGATATGCAGAAATAAAATTCTATCTTGGGTTAAGTTAGAAACCAGTGTATAGAGCCTGAGATGCTGTTTGGTCCCAAACCATTGTGTATCCAAATGCCTTAGAGTTATCTGATGAAACGGAGGACTCCTGAACTTATTAGTTTTGGCATATCAGTAGACTGTGAGGCTCTGAGAAGCTTTAATCAAAATATTTGTGTGTACAATAGTTTTTAATCTTTTAACCACTTTAAGGATAGATTGCAGTGTATGTTACACAGGGATGTTTTTCAAGACTCAGTTTCAAAAACAGAAACTTCATTTGGTGCAAATTGCAGTAACCCACAATCATAGCTATTGTTGTGGTTAGCCAGCAGCAAGTGCGGAGGGCAGAGGAGAGCAAGGACTCAGATGCGAGGCCAGGTTCATTAGGGAGTGGACTGCGGCCTTCAGTGATTGTGGGGGCTGGCAGCAGTGATGAGGAGGTTCTCGAGGAGTCTCTGCCAAGTGCGCGCACGCACAGGATTGCTCCTAGGAGAGAGCAGTTACAGCAGTACAGGCGACTAGGGATTAAGTCTGCAAGGTAATGGCCCCTCCTTCAAGAGGATAAAAGCCAGGTTTGAAGAAGCATTCTTTGCAGAAGGCAAAGACACTCTGAAACTCAACCTCGTGAACATTATAGTTAGTATTTGAAAACTCTTGTAAACTATTTCTTATCTGTGTTTTTTTGGTAGCCTTGAAAACAACTTGGCAAGGCTCTTTCTTGTTGGAGTGAATTAGTTGGAAGCAGCCTTTTATCTGTGAAGAAACATAACTCATAGATGAAACCTTAAAATGTGGGAGCTGCTGCCTTTGTCTGGTGTTGGCTCTCTTGGAACCAGGTTGGGTCAGAACAGCTACGTAGCATTAATTTTGCAAGTAATGCACTCAATAACAATACATTTCCAAATACAATTTAAAGTAATGTTCTACCCCAGGGGCCCCCAACCTCCAGTCTACGGACTAGACACAATCTGCAATCCATTGGAAACCGGGCTGCACAAACGGCGGGCCAGCATGCAAAACTTCATTTCTTCATGCATGGGATTAGGTTGAGTCATAAAACCATCCCCCGCCACTGCCACTTGCTCCAGTTCTGTGGATCTGGAAAGGCTGGGGACTGCTTTCTACCCTATGAACCAATCTTCATAGCTTGGCATCTGGGTATCTTAAAAATTATCTTATTGAATGGGACTGGCTCATCCCATTTGTTTGTCATGTAAAAATGGTTGAAAAATTTCTATATGTATGATTCATTTAGTGCCCTCTTTGTAGCTATTTAGGAAGGCCACTGAAGGGAGCTATTCCACCAAGCTTTGAATCTGTAAGGATTGTCACTGTTGCTTTCAGTTGGTCTTTTCTATTTGTTTTTATGTATTTAGTTTGTTGTGTTTATCTTTGGAAATGTAATCACTTTGGAATTCAGCATTGTGATATATATTATATATGTTACATCAATAAATAACCTTATTAAGAATAATTATGTCATTTTGATAAAAAAATAATTCCCATTTACCATAATTGTTGAATTCAAAATTAGATCATTCCAAATACTTCCAGAATTCTTATTATTTATTTTCAGTAAGAATCTGGAATATTTTATGAACATTTTTCCAGTACCATAAAAGGAATGCACTGTAGTTTTCAGTGCTAGTAGGATTTATGGTGGATCACAGCAATTAATCTCTTCACAATGGTTAGTTTCTGCAAGGCATGCTTGCAAACAAATGATATTAAATCTGCTAGCTAAGCAACATGCTCAGAAAGAATGTAAGAAGAATATGATATTTTGCTAACCAAGTGATCATGGGAAATGTTGATTTGTTAATAGATAATTCAATTTGTTATTTTTTTTTGCATTGATATTTTAAATCCTAGAGTTCTTGTGAGTAGGCCCTAATGGCAAAATCAACTCTTGATTATTTTAAATCAGGATTTCTATTACTAGAATATACTTGACAGAGCTAAAAATCATTTAAATGAATCTGTCACAAAGAGGGATATGGCAGATCATATAATGTATGTGTGCATGTGCATAAATATACTTATACACACACGCAAGCATATAGATAGATCTATATGCATACATAAATATATTTATATTAATTTTAATTTATGCATTTTAAGGCTGTAGTTAACAAATTCAGAAGCTTCTAATAATTGAAATCAAGGAGGAAAATAAAAATGTCACATTTAAAAATCAAAACCTTAAGAGACTAGAAATAAATTCAAGCACCAAATTAATAATTACAGAAAATTAGATCCTTAACCTGCCTTCTCAACTATTGCTACTGAGCACAAATTAACAACCCTTTTGTATTTTCATAGTAAAGGGTATTCATTCTGGTACACTTAGCTGCCTTCTCCTTGATGGTGTTAATAGGGAAATGTAACAAGGCTTTCTTCCAAGAACATCTCAATTACAGAAGCAGAATAAGCCAGGAATTGATATATCTGTTCAGATACTGAAATTGAAATTGCTGTTGGCCAATATACAGTTGTGCTCATAAGTTTACATACCCTGGCAAAATTTATGATTTCTTGGCTATTTTTCAGAGAATATGAATGATAGCACAAAAACTTTTCTTTATTATCAATCAACTGTGTTTACTCTTTTTAAATCATAATGACAACAGAAATAACCCAAATAACCCTGATCAAAAGTTTACGTACCCTGATGATTTTGGCCTGATAACATGCACATCATAAATTCTGCCAGGGTATGTAAACTTATGAGTTACAACTGTATCATTAAAGAGATTGAACAGCAAGACTGATAATCTCTCTAACTGCAAAATATTCATGTTGACACTAACAGAAAAATGCAGTTTTTACTCACTGATGTTTCCAAGAAAGTGGCTAAAATTTGACTATTGTGTCGCAAGCCATTAGCCTTAATTGGAACTTACATACTGTAAAATTTGTAATTTATCATCTCCAGTTACTGTACTCAACTCACATCCTTCTTAATTTGTTTCTTTTTAAATTATATTAATGGCTACTTCATCTTTATGTTATTTTAAGCTGCTGCTTTTTGGTGTAATAATGTGTATCAGCTAAAACATAAGATTCCAGCACAAAAAATAATTAGGTATACGTTGTGGAACATGTAGCTTTTTCTAATATATTGTTTGTATTGCTTTTCAACAAAGCTACATCATCCAATAAAAACACTTTAGGATTAAGAATTGAGCTATGACTGTCCTCCTGCTGCTGCTCCCTTTTTGTATCTTTTTAACTACGTCATAATTTCAGGTAATTTCATCTTCTAGCTAGTATGAGGAAGAGATAAGAAACAGACTGACTAGATGCTGTTTTATAGTTCAGCAGTAGAAACAGATCCTAAGTTTGAAAATTGCTAACCTGCTATTCATGTATATATGACAACAGTTCTGATCTTGATGCAGTCAGTCTACTGGCTTGCAAAAATAAATTATTGGAATATGAAGCATGTATTTTGAAGTACAAGCTAAGAACTCTTTTTTAAACAAAAAACAAGGATACAAACATACATAGCTTCATTCATCATAACCTATAAAATCAGTATTAAATTGTATTACAGGTATTTAATATCACAACCTTGAATTAATTTAATCTAAATATAGTCATAGTAGTTTGCACTTCAATAGAACTGTGGCTCTTTTTTGATTGAAAGAAAAATTATTTAAATTGTAACTAGATAACTGTTGAGCAGGATAAGATTAGATCAATAAATTTTCTGCTGCATGTTGAACAGCTTTAACAAGTTATGTGCTAAATTTATCCCAAATTGAGTTTTGGCAACATGCAATTTAATCACTCCCTGAAAGAGGAGTTATAGAAGAGGATTTTTAAAAAAGTGTTCAGTTACATTGGATTCAACTTTTTCTTATTTACACATTAAGCAGAGAAAATTAAGTTAAAAACAATGAGAATATTTCTTATCATGGTCAAATCTGGTGCAAATAATTTAATATGGAATCATGGAATCTCTTGTGCAAGCACATATCTCTGATGGCCTACTAATCTGACATTAATCTCAGGGTTTTTTTATACATCTTCAAGGAGGATACCAAATACACAAGGATACTTAAGCAAGAGCTGTGAGGAGTATTTCAAAATTCAATTCCCCAAAGAAAATATAGCTGAATCATTCTGGTGATCTTAATAGAAAAACTGAGATGTTTCAAACCAGACAATTATCAATGTGGCTTCATATTCTACTATCTTAGCATATGAAGTTGTCTCAGCTATTTGTTTTGAATAAACAAATATCATTTAAGATAACATAACTAGCCAGGTTTGGCGAAGGAAATGGAGAGCCACTAAATAAATGTTAGCAGAAAATCTAGGGTAAATATGTACATTGTCATCTGGCAATGTACTTAGGAAGGAGTTTCGGGATGCAGAGCAAATAGAACTGTACTTAGAGTAACACAGTGAGAATACAGAAACTTCATTGTATCGAGATGATATCTAATATCTTCACAAGCATTCCTTCTACTTTCAAAATGCTCTTTTGGTTTGTTAATCTCCTTTCTGTTTTTTCCAGTTAATCTGAGGGATAGTTTTGATTTCACTTCTCCCAAAGTGGTCTCTTTATTTATTTGTGTTCACTTGGAAAAAATGCTGTGAATAAAGAGCTATTGGGAGCGGGGGGGGGGGGGTTACTTTAATAAAACTTCCTTTGCCTTTCAAATATAGTATAACATTTGATTATCATAGGACAATTATCACAGGACAATTACACTTGGCAAGTCTCAAGAGGCTGGCCTTCTCTTCCATGGTGCCTGCATTTCTAGCCCCAGACATGAGGTTAGCTTCATCCCTTATAACATTCCACAAGTCCCTCAAGATCTGGCCATGCCTTCAAGACTGGGAGTCCCCAGAGTTTAGAAATATCTTGCGATAGCTCCTTACTGTGGCTAACTTTACCCTCTCTGTTTGTGTGCTTTTAAAGTCTTTAATGAGTGTTTTTTTTATATATTTATTGATTTTTCTTTTAATTAATTGTTGTATGCCAGACAGAGTTACATTCTTGTGAGATGGGTGGTCACATAAACATGATGAATAAATAAGTTTTATAAGCTACTCAGAGCCTACTGGAATTGAGCAGCATAGAAATTTCAGTAAACAAATAAATCATTGCAGTCTTCCAGCAGAGAGTGAGACAGACTATCCATCACATCTGTTTCTTATTCTAACCCCTAAAGAGATAATGGAATAGACTTCCCTCCTTAGAATCTTCTTTAGCTTAAAAGTTCATTAACATTGGTTTTCCTTAATTGATTTCTGAATTGCAACATCACCAGGATTGGTTCAATATGTATTTCTTTAGGACAGTAGGAACAAGTTAATTTCATGGTTGTCCCAAAGGTGCTTTTTCAAGAGGCAACTGGAGTTTCTTGTTTTTCTTTCAAGGCATTTCACTTTTCATCCAAGCTTCTTGGATGAGAAGCGAAACATCTGCAAAGAAAAACAAGAAAGTCCAGTTGCCTCTTGAAAAAGCACCTTTGGGACAACTATGACCTGGATGACTGAGAATTTCCATAGAATTTCCATTTTAATGGTCTTAAATCACAGAAATAAAATTCAAAAATGCTGAAATTTTTAAAATGATCCTTTAGAATTCCTGTGTAGCAAGGAGATAGCAACAACAGAATATTTAGAATCAACAACTAACAGGAAAGAGAATTAGAAGGCTAATATAAGGACTCTCTTAATAACATTAGATGCATTCATGATATTAAATATATTTGGAGACTGACTTTATGCAAACTTTTTGCATATGGCTCCTGATAATATTGATGAGGCAACTTTAGATCAGTGGTTTTCAAATTTTTGACCATGAGGAACAATTTTTAATTTGCCCAAATTTGTAGAATTCCAAACTGCTTGATCTAATTTTTTGATCATGAAATTAGCACAGTTAATAAAAGCTACTACTGAATGAAACACTTAAATAGATTCGTATCTTAAAATACAGCAAAATTTAGATCAATATGAAAAATAGCATTGCTTCTACATATAAATATCGTACAGGAAACACATGCTTATTTATTATGTTGGCATTTAATGAAATAGATGATGTTGCTTTTTATCTTTCAGAGAATGGAAATGTGCTTGAAGGGTTGAATCCATATTCAGCTTGTTTTGGTATTTAGGTTTTCATTGTAGGAGATGACCAGGCAGAGCCTGAGGTCAAACATATCATCAATCATGAGTCCTTGCATGTCCAGAAGAAAATTAAGTCCAGCCCATCTTGAATTCCTTTCTTAGCTCCCGCTAATGTCCCTTGACTGTTAGTAGTTCAGATTCTTGTAGGGAGCTTAAGTTTCTAATAAATCTTTATGCTCATTTGAACTGCCTGAATCTCCTGATTTCTCTGGCCCTTGACATTGATACAAGTGCAGAAAATCCATTTCTGGATACTCAGAATGAACTTGGGATTAGTAAACAACTAGGTGCTTTTTCATTAAGATTCGTTTTGGATGATACCAAACTGCAGATTTTGCCTATGTCTAATTCCCAAACTTGTATTTCATTTATAAGAGGCTTGTATGCAATGCAAAATTCACTAAGTTCTCATTTCTCTGTTTTCCTTCTAAACTGTAGTATTTCTATTTCCAAAGTATAAGCCAGAAGTCAATCTAAATTGTTTGAGATTTCCGTGTTTAATTATAATTCACTGAAAGAAACTGTATGCATGCACAAAGGTTTACTTACAACTTATTTTAATTTGCATCAATCAGGAAATGTCAACAGATGTAGATAACTTTTAGGAGTGATAAGCTTTCCTATTGCACAATCCAAAGAACTTTTTAAAAAACTTATACCAAGTTCCTGCATTCTCGAATATGGAACTTTTTAAAGGAATGTTTTATCAAACAATCATATAAATCATATAAATGGGGAAATATATATTTTGCCCAGTAGCATTTATTTTAGATCATACTTATAGAATATTTTTAAATGCCACAGATTAAGTAAAAGCTGGTTAAAGATGCAGAAGTCCTTCAAGGATATAGACAAAATTTTCTTCTTTTTTTGAGCTCTAACTTTTTAATATCTACAAAAATTTGCAGTAAATCCAGAAGAATTATAATTTTACTCAAGTTGCATCAAATCTGGGCAGATATGCTGGTATCATTTTCATAAAGAGTGAAAACACTTTCATGGCAGTTTTCCCCCAATACTAAAAATGTTCTTTATATCTATATTCTATGGAAAAGTAAAAAAATGGGAGCACTTTTTCTATGGAAAGTAAAGACAACTGGCTTAATTTGATCTTACTGACAAATCAATATTCAGAGTTTCATTTATTGTAACCGTGGATGGTTTAATTGGTTATTTAAAGTAGTCCCCTTTAGTATTATTGTTAATAGAAAGAGGCTAAAAACTAATAAAAACTAATACAAGATTACAATGTATGGCAGATTATTTTTTTAAAAAATATTGTAATTCTTTAATTGCATTTGCCATTACTTGTTAATGGTGTTACTATATTTATCATTCTGGTGTTATGTGCATGCAATCAGGAGTAATTCCAGAAAAACATGTAGTTAAGTCTGATTCACAAATATGAAACTCTACGATGGCTCCATTATAATGGTTAACATCCACTCTCTCTTGTGCCTTGTAGTTTTTTTTAATATATTTTATATTTGTAATGATGATAGTTTTATATATTTATTGTTTAATTAATTGTTATACTCTACCCAGAATAACCTTTTGTGAGATGGGCAGCCATATAATGCTTTTATTCAGCCACAGTAACTATACTGTCTTATGGATTACAAACTGATCGTGAAAAGCAGAGTAGCTGTAAATGAATAGAGTTTAGGATTAAATAGATAAAATACATCAATAAGCAACATAAACACATTCAACATGAAAGCTAGTACATGCATTGCCAATCATGAATGAAAAGCTAAACAGGGATAGGATATATGGACAGTAATGGAATTTATGAAATAGTATAAATAGTATCATGCAATATTAGGAATTTACAAAAGAGCTAAAGAATTGAATTGTTCTATGGTCCCAGGAATTATTATTATAGTCATTAACAGCTTTTCTAAAAGTGTAATTTATCCATTTAGTAGAAGGCTATTCTTTGAATACCCAATTTCTTTTAGTCAAGTTATCTGCATGCAATTCAAGTAATTTATAAACAGAAACTGTTGTGTTTTCTTTGCATAACGAGGAATATTGATAAAAGGCTACACTTTTAAATTTTCTACTGGATTTCAAAGCATGATCAGTTAATTCTCACCAAACAGTTATTCATGAAAGAAGATATCTGAAATTCAGTATAAAAGTAATAGTTATCAAGTACAAACAGTGTTTATTTCTTAATTTAAATATGTGTTTGTCAGCACTTATCCAAATTATGAAGTGTACGTAATGCAAGTTCCTTTGAAAATAATAAATCTGACCTTTACAAGCTATTATTTTGTTTCATTTAAATTTATTGCCAATAAGCAAACCAAACTACTTCTCCTAATTACATATCTTGATTAATGTAATCAGATTCATTGTACAATTACAACTAATGGCAAAGTAATTTAATTTTAAAAAATCAAGTGCTAACTTAATTAAGTTTGGTTGCTGTATTTTATTTGTCTTTAATTGAAGAAACTCATAAAAGTACCAAGGGAAATTAAGTATATTTTAAACATAATATATATTTAGCAGTATTCTGAACAATCTTTGTGAGAATTCAATATATTTCAGAAAAAAACTATCTATGAAAGACCTGAAATATGATCCTAGCTTGGGAAAGTAATTTTTTCAAACTGTACCCTGATTTAGTCACAGAAACATAGATTGAAACACATTTAAGAGCTGTGGTGTCACAGTGGTTAGAATGCAATACTGCAGGCTACATCTGCGGACTATCAGCCACCAGCAGTTTGGCAGTTCAGGTCTCACCAGCTCAAGGTTGACTCAGTCTTCCATCCTTCCAAGGTTGGTAAAATGAGGACCCAGATTGTGGGAGAAATATGCCAACTCTTTAAACCAGGGGTTTCCAACCTTGTCAACTTTAAGCCTGACGGAATTCTTGGAGTTGAAATCCTTCAGACTTACAGTTCTTAAGGTTGGAGACCCCTGCTTTAAACCACATAGAGAAGGCTGTAAAGCACTGTGAAGTGGTATATAAATCTAAATGCTCTTGCTATCTACAAACTTGAAAATATGGTAAATAGATAAAATATGAAATATGGTAAATGGATAATAAAACAGTGAAGATTAAGAACATACCTCCTCATACAGTCCAGTGCTCGAATAAAGAAATCTTTGTGCAACTGATGCTCATCTCTTAAAATTGAACATTGTTCCAGTGTCACTGACATTGATGTCCTATCTTTGGCACTTTTACAGCAGGTGAACCGTACACCATTTAACTTGCGGCAAATCTATAATGCAAAAAGAAGATATAATTTATTTTTTTTCATTTTATACTTCTATGCACTTTTACAGTCTATTGCCAGTGCTGTATTTTGGCTATAATAAAGTTTTTGCTGGATTGCTTATAATGCACAAAGAAAACCAAGTAGCAACAGCACTAGCATTTAGACTTATATACTGCTTTATAGTGCTTTACAGCCTTCTCAAAGCAGTTTACAGAGTCAGCATATTGCCCCCCAAAATTTGGTTCCTCATTTTACCCACCTCGGAAGGATGAGTCAACCTGGAACTGTGTGGGATTTGAATTGCCAAATTGTATGCAGCTGGCTGCAGAAGTAGCTTGTAGTACTGCGCTCTAACCATTGCACCACAGAGGCTCCTACATGCATTTTAATTACAGGCATATTGCATTATCTAGCACAGGGGTCCCTAATTCTGTCTGTGCCCTGGTGCTGGGCTGCAGCCTGTTTGGAATCAGGCCGCGGAAATGGTGGGTGAATGCATGTGCATGTGAATCAGCATTTGTGAAAGTGGTGCGTGCACATGTGCAAAACCATCCCCTTTCCCACCCACCACTGCCACCTCAAACAAGCCAGAAAAGTTGGGGAATGCTGATCTAGCATATAGAGCAACCAATACGCCCATCTCAAAAAATATTTTCAGCTTTGTTCTTTTGATAACACAGATATAGTCTATTCATTAAATAATACTTTTACAATAATTGTCCATAGTCAATGTCATGCCCCTGGTGGAGACTGACTCTGAGCACTCAGAGGAGGACCCAAGCCCATTCCCTATCCATCCTGGGGCATGCAGGGAGGAGGACCAGGGTAAAACATGGTCTACTCGGGAGGGGAGCATCAGGGTAAAATGTGGTCTAGTCCGGAGGAGAAGGCCATGATCCTCTTCATGGGTTGCAGGTGTGAAGTCTGCATAAGAGTTTGGATCTGCCTGCTAACAGACGCTGGAGACAAATTAGTGTTTTATTCCTAAAAATGTTTATCTTGGTTGGCGTTCTTCCAACGGACTGTACCTGGTTATCTTCCTGAAGTTGGCAATTATCTATCCTGGTTGGTCGTGAAACTTTATTCAGTGCAGTTTGTTTTTGTTTTTTGCTTCGTTATTGGCTCTTTGAATTTGAACTGTGTTTCTTTCTTTCGAAATGTTATTTTGAAAATAGTTTACTCCTCCACCGTGAACTATTAAACAGTGAAGCCAAGTTGAAGGCATTAAAGGACTTTTAGTTACGTTTTGGGTTTTGTTATATTTCTGAGATACTCTGGGTCATCATAGTCAAGCAAGTGTACAGAAATTTGATAAGTATATAAATAAAATAAATAGAAATCAAGTTCCATTAATATATAGAATGTATATCAATCATTAGGCTGAATGCATCAAAATGTGCAAGACAGATACCACAGGTAAAAAGAAATATTTTGACTTTGAGTTGACCATTTTGGATAGTATTATAGTTCTTAATGATAAGTATAAATAGCTTTATCATAAAGCTCAATTTTCTGTTTGGGTTTACAGCAATTTAAAGAAATATAAAACCTAGATAATCTGAGTCAGACTATGCAGACTATTTCATTTTGCTTTCAAAATAGCCAAACAGCTGCAAGAGCAATCTAGGAAGAAATTCCAGGAATTTCTCAAACCTGATAATCCAGATAGCAATGACATTGTTAATGCAGAACCGGAATGAGATGTATCTCAATTACCCACTATCTGGTCTATTACAGGTTATTTCTCTCACATAAGTATATGTGTTCTTTCACTGTCTAAAAGTTCTTTATCTTTGGATACATGCTTTGAAGCTAAAAGTCACAGATAATTCCTATTTGAAACACGTAACAGTTATTTGTAATTAATTTTCATCTGTCCACAATATTTTCCAGTAAGGATGTTTTTCACTTGCCAAAATTATCTCATATTAATTAAAGAATTTTCAAATATTTATATGTAAAGCACAAAAATCTGTAACACTTAATGTATAATAACAGGACATCTTCAATAGTAAAAGTCCGAAGTAAATTAACAACTCTGCTGTTGTTTAAAACTACTATGTGGATGAGGCAGAGTGGGACCCTTTACTTCATTCCCATCTGTTTTCTTGTCATCATTATCATTAATTTTTTTTCTTTTTAATTGGTTTTATTGTAATTTATATCTTTTGATTGTTGTCAGCTGTTCAGAGTTGCCAGGATTCAGGCAGAATATAAGTTTAATAATAAATAATGATTACAATATTCTAGAAAGAATATAGATAGTATATTCACAAAAGTAATATTGTAATATATATTTGTATTTTGTATAGTATTGTATTTGTAAATAGTATATTTAATAAGGAGAAATAGTTTTCACTGATAAAGTGGAAGAATAGTAAGATTTTCCTCCTTTTCCATTTTATTGCCCAAAATATGCTCTGGAAGATCTCTCTAACCCAAAAGCAATTTTTAGGGTATGCAGGTTGTTGAAGATAATAAGTCAAGTTCCATTCACTAGATTCCACACAGTGGTATTAATATTTGGTGAAACGTGTTCCGAGAGTCTATTTTAGATAAAAAATATAAAAACTTAAATCTCAAAATTAATTTTAAAATGAAGCTTTATTTAAATAAACATTAGGGAGGAATGAACATATGAAATGTTGTTTCACATAATTATTGTCACTTTTAGGGCGCGAATTAAAATATAATCCCGTGACATACTGGGCTGAATATAAAACTATGTAATGTTTGGTGTTTTGCTCGCTTTCTCTAAACCCATATGTAGAAGCAAATACCTCATAAGACATGTTTGGCTTGTTAACTTTGTTTTCAGTGTTATGCACAATTCAAAAAAAAGTTGAGTCCATCACTGTGGTCAAGTTTCACAAAATATTTTTGCTGCCTCATAAGTATTTAATAAGAAGGAAAAATGGAGTAAAATAAAATGTCATCATAAACCATTTTACTGCACCTTACATCTGAGGTGACTTTAAGAAGAAGGCTCATGTAATTCCTGCATGCAAAAATGCCATAAATCCTTCAGGATTATTTTTCAAATCAATAATCCAGATAATTATGCTGTATTTAATATAATGTCAATGTTCCTTCCTTTGCAAATGAATTTTGAGGCTGTGAGAAAAATATAAGCCACAAATAATAGTAAATTAAAACAAAACACAGGCACACACAGGGCTAAAAACATTGGAGGGAAAACAGGACCAGAACTATTCATCCAACAGTCACTCAGAGAAAGTAAAAAAAAAAAAGGGGGGGGTGTAAAGTAGTTCCTGTGGATTTTACTACATTAGTTATTGCTAACTATAAGGGGCGGTGCTGATCCACATTTCAAGGCCATTGAGCCAGTGCTGCCTGAAGAAATTTTTGCAGTCAAGTGGCCAGCATGACATCACAGAACACTCTTATCTTCCGACCAAATTGGTTCCTATTTGTCTACTGCATTTTCATGCTTTCGAATTGCTAAATTGGCAGGAGTTGTGGTGAGAATGTGAGCTTACCCTATTGCATGGAGCTTGGGTCTTGAACCTGGGCTGCTGGCTTTCCAGCTATAAAGCCTAACTTCTTAACCACTGAGTCAGTACTCAGAGAAGAACTGGGTAAATTGTTCTTAAGAGATATATAATAAAGGGCTCCTCACATTTCAAAAAGTGGAACATTCCAGGGAGCAAGAATACTTTGAAAAGTCATTCAATGGTGACCAAAAAGGATGCTGTGATCATTTGGCCTTCTTAATAGTCTCAGTATTGAAGACATCTATAATGGTGAAGGCATTTTATCAGGTATTTTGTTCCCCAAATTATTTCAGTCCTTCCATGTTATAAGCAAAGCCATACATGTATTTCAGTACCTAATTGGTATTCAATCTTTAATTCAACATAAGTACATGTGCCTGGGCACATGCACTGACTGTCACATTCTGAACTGCTGCCGCTTCCAGATTTAAGTGTTCTGCAGTAAGCAAAGTATGATGTTGACATTACATGGATAATGGTAGGTATTTCCATCAGAAAATTCAGCTAAATTCCAAATTAGAAGATTAATTGATTGATCAAAAATCCCTGAATCTCACTGTTATATTAATGCTTTATTATTATTAATTACTAATGTATAGCTGTCAAGAAACTTGGATCTAATATGTTAGTAAGATGGTTGTATCAACAGAATATATTTTAACATACATTAAATAATAAACTTATAAAAAAAACTAAATTAAATTACTTACCCCTGGAAGAGCATTATTTAATTCAGTAAGTTAGCTTGCTAAAGACATGTAGGCAGCAAAGATAATTGCATATTTTTATTTTTATATGCACATTTTCAAGAATTATAATTCCACAGGATTTCCACAATTCAGTGATTCGAAAAGGTACATTCATTGGGAAATGATTGTTCACCTATCAGATGGCAGATTCCAAGCTAAGTGACAGTTGCTTCCGTACAAGACATTTTTCATGTCTTTTTATCTGCTTTTAATAAGTTTATACTGCCTCTCCCCATGGATTACATCTTTCTGATCTCTTTTCTGTCCTGTTGCCAAACTCTTTATTCTTCAGCATCTGTTTGGTTCAGTTATACTGCTTTGAAGTTCTAATTTTAATTCAGAAAAGCTCAGTCAAAATTCCGTAATGAATTGAACCTAATTTTTAAAAATAGAAGCACAAACTTGAAAGCTTCAGCAATTCTTTTGTAGTGCCATCTCATATACAGTAGTAGAAACCAGAATATCACATTTCACGTATCAGAATAAGTAGAGACCAATGTGTTGTGGTCCTCGGCACAGCTCATATTCTAAAGGTATAACTGTTATTGATTTGTAACACGTAACTCTTAATAATTGAACAATATAATTATGCAAATGATACTGGTCAAGGACACTGTGGTTTCTTAGCAAGTTTCTCAACCTACACTTGAGTAAGTAATCACCCTATATCTGAAAGAAATGGTACATGCAACAAGTAACAGAACACGTTACTTTGCACTCAATTGCAGATTTAAAAAATCAGAACAGAACTATAGACAGCCTGCCAAACTCATCATCAAAGCCTCAGAAGATCTCAGGTCTTCACAAACAGAATGACTGTTCCACACATTACAATGGCTAATTGATAAAATACTTGTAACATGCCGCCCATGTAATGGCATTTGCATAACCATCATTTCTCCCCAACCATTTTCCTCATTATCTTTCCACATTATTAGTTTAATAATGCTTCAGATATCTGATGAAGTGAGCTACTCCTTATGACAGCTTATGCTTTTCGTAAAATTTTAATTGGAAGGTGTGCTACCAGATCCCTCCTCACTTTTGGGTATCATACACTAATAAGACTACCTTTGTACAATGCATGCACTGTTTAACTCAGAATATCTATATCTGCACACCATGTTTTAGGTTTGAGTGCTGTAACTATTAATCTTGTAAATGGATGTAAATGGATAGAATTTAAAAATTTTAAATGTAAATTTCTCTATTTATGCTTGCTTTCTCCACTCTCCACTAGCTCTTATTAGATCTCATTAGATCTTTCAACAGAAAGGGACTCGTGAAGAAAACAAAAACTCTTTCTTTTTAGTGTTTCTTAAAGGATAGTCTGATGATTTTAGTGATTGAAATCAAAAAAATTTGACAGCCTATGTTGAAAAATAATACAATAATAAAATTCCATCAAACAATCATGAGACGCATTAGCAGAAACAAATCTCAATTTTAATTTTTAATGCAATAAATATCTATGGATATAATCAATCAAAATCTGTATCGGAGTCCTTCATAACTTTTAAAAATGGGAAGAGATCTTGAAAGAAAAAAGTTTAAAACTATTGGAACACTAATTATTTTGCAGTGATTCAACACAATGCAAGGATGTACATATAGTTTCCCATTGGCTTGATGAGTGGGTTTAAGAACTCAATTTTTGTCACTGGAATAGCTCAGGAGACAGCAGTGTACTTACCATTTTTTTCTTAAGAGTTTAATATTTAGCAAATGTTAAAATAATTGTGGATTGTCATCTAACTTTTGAGTAAAGATGGTGGCAGTATGGAAGCACCACTTGAGAAGCACTGCCTCAGCCCATATGCACGTACCTCCGACGTACACTTCTTTTTTTCTTTGTTTTTGCTTTTAAATAAGCCAGTTTTCCCTGAATGACCTTGATTTGTTTTAGCCATTGCAGTTCAGTTCATTTAAGTTGAAATGAACAAGTTTCAACTAGAGATAATAGAGTACAAAACTTTACATGATATCAGAGTTTATACGTCATTCTCAAATGATATATTGAAGGATATGCTCAAAGAAAAAAGAAGCAAAGGTCAGAAAAAAGCCTGAAAATTTCACTTTAATTAGTAAAAATTAAACAGTTAATGTAACTATTCCCCATTTATTTAATAACTTAATCTTTATTTCACGTTAAAACAATTTGATGACAATTTTGAGAAAGCTTAGAGTGGGCAGGGATTTCAGGATCTACAGAAGATCCTGGGATATTCTTATATACACTTTTGGCTTTCCAACTTCCAGGTATTTGAAGATCTGTAATATGTTTAGTAGCATAATTTATTCATGAATTGTCCCAAATGATATACACTAGATAAAACTTTCATTCCAATATTTTCAAAGAAAAATATTTGAAATGAAGTTATGTTTAACTGAAAATCTCAGGCAAAAATAAATCAGTATGCATTCATGAGTGAACTGGCAGCTAAATTCTGTTTAAGATACTTTTAAAATTTTAACTTTCAACATGCATAGAGAAAGGGATGAGCTCACCCTTTTAAGTTGTGTTAAGTTATCTATGCACAATATACCTCTGCTGTTGAGTAGCTTTTCCACTGTCTAACAACTTTCTTGCTTACAATAAACATTTCTCCATTTGCTTTCCTGGTATCATGTCCTAACTGTGAAATCCTCAGACTGGAAAAAGCCATTGTCTGACCTGTGTAGCTCACTAATACACTGATCATCTGTTGTTTGACAATATCTAATTTACCCTGACTCATTCCTCTGACATTCCATGTGGCTATCTGATGTATTTCTGTACAACACAGATATTTGCTTACATCACTGGTTGCCTCCGCAACTGGGATTCCTGTTGTCCAATTGTTGAGCTCCCTGTCTGACATGTTTGAGACTCTTTCCATAGAATTTTCTTGGTGAGTTTTTTGCTGAGTAAGTCGTCAGGTCTTTCTCCAAAGACATGGCCTGCTGGGTAATCTCTGTGTTATCTGGAACAAGCTGAACACTTCTTTCAATTATTTAGGTCAGGAAGTTATAATATTAAAGCTTGCCAGAACACTAGCTGTTTTCTTTCCCAGTTCAAGTCCATGGTGATATATGTGTGTGTATTTGTGTGTGTGTCTCTCTGTGTGTGTTTTCTTATGTTTTCACGGGTATTTATATGTATGGTATTTAGGTTTCTTCGGGCATTTTCCCACGTCTTAATAGTTGTGCTTTTAAATATGTGTGTGTATGTCTGTGTGTGTAGCTGTTACAACACAATGTGCAAATTGTTATCTGAATTCAACTACTTCCTTTGACACGAGGCAGTGTTAAATGGAAGCAGTGTACCATTGATCAATTAAGCTGAAAACCTATTAGCAAGAGCATCGTTACAGCACTGATGGCTACCATTGTGACTCCCACTTCTCACAACTGTCACTGTTCCAACATAAGTACATTGAAGCAGTTCATGAAAAGAAAGAACAGAAGTGGCGCCAAGATATTAGTATTCCATTTTCTCCAGTCTTTTAATTTTCCATTTGACAGATGCATTCTGAAAATATGTAGAAAATTATCTACTGTAGATGTTTTATTGTTATTAACAAAATAAATAAAGCAGTAACTAACTGCTATTAGGAAATTCACCAACTATATTACAATGGTCCATGGCAGAGGTGATATTCAGCAGACTCTGATCAGTTCTGGAGAACTAGTAGCGGAAATTTTGAGTAGTTCAGAGAACCGGTAAATACCACCTCTGACTGGAGATTTTACAGTATCTTTTTCCTGCCATGCCCACCAAGCCACGCCCACAGAACTGGTAGTAAAAAATTTTGAATCCCACCACTGGTCCATGGGCTATTTAGTATCTATCTTACCAAGGAAAAAATAAAAACAATTTACTGGAAAAAGAAATATAATTAACTTACTGATAGGTAATTTGTGGAGTCCCAATCAAATAACACAATCTGCATTCTTAATTATCTAATAAGAATATACATTGCATAAATGAATCAGTGTATGTGCAGTTGATGTCAGATTAATGGAATAAATAAATCAAGCATGTATGCCTTAAATCAGCGGTCGCCAATCTGTGGGCCACGAGAAAATTTTGGTGGGCTGCAAAGAAATCTCACCCCCCAGAGCACCCCCCCAAAGCAATTAATCCAGGCTGCGCAGAAACACAAGGCTGCTCAGCCCACATGGCCCACGGGAACCCTCCCCACCCACTCACTCCTTACCCAGCAAACTTGTCTGCTAAGTTGCCATTTTTCCTTTTTCCAACCATTATCTGTTCTGCTGTGCCAGGAGATTTAGATTAGCTAGGAAGCAGGAAATGGTTGGATTTCTTGCTTTCTAGCTAAGCACAGCCAAACCTCCCTTAGGACTGAAGGTTTGCTTGCAAGCAAATTCAGTGCAGGCTCACGGCAAGCAAATTTGAGAGACTGAGCCAGCTGATGGCAGATAGATAGATAACTGAGTGATTCTGTGAGCAACTCAATCTACCTGCTTTGCCTGATTTTGTATAAAAGTTGCTTTTTCTATATAAAAAAATCAATATTTATATGCATGGTATGTTGTGAGTTAATTTTGTGAGATTGCTTGCTAGCAAATTTTATGTGCCAACTGAGCTAGCCAATGGCAGATAGATAGATTTCTGAATGAATCTGTGATTCTGTGAGCAACTCAATCTGCCTGCTTTGCCTGATTTTGGGTAAAAGTTGCTCTTTTTTATTAAAAAAAACAATATTTATATAAATATTTATAATATTTACATACAAGCCATGCCCAGCCAGTCACATGACCACCAAGCCACACCCACAAATTAGGCCAGGCCCACAGAACCAGTTAGTGGTCCCTGGGATCTAAAATTATGAGTTTGGTGGTCCCTGAGGTCCAAAAGTTTAGCGACCCCTGCCTTAAATAAAGCCCGGTACTTCCATATAATTAAGTAAAATCATTTATAACAATTATAATTTGATTTCCACCAATGTGAATTTGAGTGCTTAAACTTTGGGTTTTAACAAAGAAATGTTCTTTGCATCAAACTACTTCTAGTATAAAATGAAGATCAGAATAATTTGCAAACATCTTTATAAACGCATATTTGAAGGTTCACATTTCGAGTTGGAAACCTTTTAGATGTCAGACATTGTTGTTATTCCTTTGAAACTCCATGAAGCCATGAGGAGAAGATCAAGACAAAGGGGATGGTTGATATAGTTGTATTCCTTGCATTCCAAGATTGAATTCCAGGAGCAGGGAAAAGAGACAACCTTAATTGAAATCCTGTCTGACAAGAATGAGGGTGAAAAAGGATTGACTGATCTTCTTGGATGGACAGACTGCACAGTGAGCCATTTGCTGAGTTTGAGAAAGCCTATCCTCCCTACCTGGTTTATCACAATCTTTAAAGGGTTTGCTTCAGGGGTGGACTTCTGGGGGGTTTGCAGGGGTTCAGGAGAACCCCTAGCTAAGATTCTGTGCAGTTCATAGAACCCTCAAATCCCATTCCTGGCTAGCCCTGGCTGCCCTTCCCCTTCCAGGGGTCCCCACATGGCCTGTTTTGGATGCAGGTAAGTGCAAGGCATGCGTGAATGCTTAGGGAGGGTGAAAAACGGGGCCTCCTGGAATTTCAGGAAGATCGGAAATGGGCCCAGTTTCTGGCTTTCAGAGAGCCTCCGGAGGCTGGGGAGGCCGTTTTCACCCTCCTGGAGGTTCAAGGAAAACTTCCAGAACCTGGGGAGGGAAAAAAGTCCCCCCGCCATGGTGTAGGAGGCCGACTAGACCATGCCCACCATGGCCACACCCACCTAGCAAATAGGCAGAGAACCCTTTGCTAAAATTTTTGAAGACCACCACTGGTTTGCTTGTAAAGACAATGCCCTGATCATTTCCCTGGCATTTGAAGAGGTGTCTGGAAGGAACACAAGAGGCTCTTGCCCCCAAAACTTTATTGGTGGAGTGCTGACCTTACTATTTTTCCTAAGTAATTGGCAGGCTGCTAAGAATTAGACTCATAGGATGCTGCATTAGCAATGCACAACTGCAGGGTCTGTGTCCCCAGTATCTATACAAAAACAGCAGATAAAGAAAGTTATGGAAGCAAACAGTTTTCTTGTGTGGAGTTTAAGATAATAGACAGTGAGGCTCAGGTAGAAGACCAGTGAGTAAATGCAAGCTTCTTCCCTTATTTTCCAGGACCGCTAAGCTGCAACTCAGTTCTAGTTTCTATCCTGAAATACTTTTTTAATCCATTATTCAGTAATTATGATGGTATCTCGGCGTGCTATGTAATCAACTCAATCTTTTGCAGAATGTATCAAGAACCACAGATAGTAAAAACAAACGAACAATCAATAAGAAAAGATTCATAGACCTGCTCTTTGTACATAATGTCTGAATAAGCTCTTCTGTCATTTATTTTTGTGTCTTACTAGATCAGACAGAAAAAGTATATCAATATAGTCTGGCCACAGGAACTGTGGCCGTAAAGAAGCCAAATTATTTTCAAGAACTATTTTCTTAGTATAAAATGAAATCTAATCCCCACACTCCCTGATTTCACCCCTAATGTCAATCTCCTCTGTTATATTTTCTTCTGCAGATGAGATGAAAATGCAAACACCAGTAGGATATTCATGAAATGGCTACAGAATCATTTCAAGTTCTTTCCTAACTTCAAACCAAACCTCCAGCCAAAACCAAAAGCAGTTAATCCCGATAGAAAAAGTAATTTAATTCTATGTTTCATTATGTACAGAGAATGTTTTCAAAAGAATATGTAATATCAATGTGTCTGGAGGGATTTAGCATCAACCAAATTTCAAACAGGGCACTGGAAAAACTGGCTTGGATAAAGCATGCATGTGCAACTGATTTCACATACTAATATAGTTTGATAAAGTACTTGGAAGGAATCTAAAAATATACATATTTTGTAATTAATAAAATTAGAGTGATTTAGAAAAAAATGAACTCATTAGTGACTTTCCTCAGCTCTTTGGGGACCCAAAGTTTAATTTAACAAGACAGAATGACTTCAATGGAATTGCTGTTTGATGAGGCTTCTTACCGTTGCAGCCAACCACATGATTTCTACGTTCTTTCTTTTTTTAGTCTGAATATTTTGATGAAGATTTTCTAGTAATCCTTTTAAATCATTCTGTTCCTGAAAATGTGGTAGGCCTGCAAAAGGAGAAGGAGACAGCCCGTGATATTTCCCATTCATTAAAACAGTAGCTACACAGTCCTTTCAAATACATGATTTTCATCTAACAGAGTAATATCATTATTGATATATTGACTGATCTGAAAATAATGTGTATTAATATACTACTATTTAAGAGTTTCTTCTGAAGTGCAAAGCACCCAGTGTTTGTGATTTGAATGGAAATTAGAAGCACTTCACAATCTACTTTATTTCTGTTTCCTCTCTATAAACATTCCTAGTGCTGCTTTTCTGTAACTGCAGCGGTGAATAAAAAACACAGCCCCCTTGATGGACAGGAGAAAGGGAGACATGAGGAACCAATAAAAATAATAATAATAACAAGAAACATCTTAATATAAATTACTGTCAAATGTAGTTTTATAATAGTTTTATTACTATTGAGTTTTGTGGACATGGAGCTTTAATCAAAGAAATTATCTAAAAACTACAGTGCACACAGCTATTCATTACTAGAATACAGTAGCCCATGTTATAGAGATGATGAGATTCTTTTGATTGGGTTATTCAATCCTATCATAATGTCTGAACCTTTCCTTCAAATAGTGGTAAGCCACTGTGTTTGTCCCTGGTCTTTTGCTATCTTTCCTCCTAATATTTTCCTCCTACATTTGCTCTTGTTTTGTAACAGGAAACAAATGGGAAAAATTAAAAAATATTTGTCTGTCCTAATTATATCGATATCTTGCCTCTTTTCAGTTCTTACCAATTGTGAGGCAAGGAAGGGTTTAAATAGATGAAGTTTTGAATTTCTATTTTATAAATGTAGGATCTAAATGTTAAGAAACAAAAACAAAACAAAGCAATAAAAAACATCTTTGTTTCATATTACATTTGTCTTGAGCCTTAAGAAGTCACATAGAAGTTGTATTTGCATGTTGACATTTTAGAAAAGATTAAAATTTAAAGCTGCAGGTTGTTTGGAAATCTAGAGACTGGTGTGGCTGGGATAAATATTGAATTAACATACTGTTAAGATCTAGTTATAACCTACTGCAGTAATTTTTCTAGCTGTAATCAAAAAAGTGCTTGGTGTCTCAAATATTTTTTGATTTTTCTAATTACAAAGATGACTGTTTTAACATTCAAAAAATGAGCAGCATTAGAACAATTTTTGATCATTTGTCATAGTTAAACACAGGTTTTACCTCATTAGCATTAATTCCAGCAGCTTCAAGAAACTCAGCAAATAAAAGTCCATAAATAATGCTGTTATCAGCCAGAGAAGGCAAACATGCATCTGCTCTGCAAATGCACTAAAATATTGATTGAAATCTATTATATCCTAGGGAGAAAGCAATTTTAAATAGCAATAGTCTTCATGAAAATCCAGGGAAAAAATGATGTGGTACACTAAAGATCACCTGAAATAAATAAATCCTTGTTGAATAGCAACAGTGATTTTTAAGCCCCTCTTTTGAGGTCTTCTTATATTTTGATGGTAGGTATAATCAGGATTTAACCTGAACTAGGGATTTTCCAGAGCTCAATGTGCAAATGCATTTTCATTACAAGAACAAAGAAATAATAAGCAGCCCCAAATTCAGTATACAAAAAATAGGAAATTAGATTTTCCTCTATTTGTAGCATTTGATAAAACAAAATGCATAGCAGAAAAAGAAGAAAAAGAAGTTTTGGGTCAAGGAGCTGCATATTAACATGGAAATGGTTTAATACATAGAATACCTACATCAAATTACATTTGATGTTCTTGTACAATAAGTTTTAGCATTTTTATATTAGATGCGATTCCACTCCAATTTTCAACACAGAGTGTGGATAGGACTTTTAATTCTTCACTTACAAGCCACAGTTCTTACGAATTAAATGTACTCTCATGAGATATTCAGCACTGAAACAAAGTGGTAAGGGGACAAAGCAAAAAAAAAGTAACATTGGTTACAATCAAAAAACCCTCACTGAATATGCAAATAGGGAGAGCAATCAGGGGAACTTAACATGTGAGTTTGGTAGAAGGAATGTGGGCATCCATTCCAATTACCCCTGAACAGAAGGAAGAATGAAGGAGCCCTAGTGGTGATGTTCATGCAGTATTTGAAGAGAATCTAAACCAACATTCCTGTTTCTACCAGAATAGAAGGCAAAATAACATGAAGAGACAGGTTCTATACTTGCATATACCAGGGAAGGTGAAAAGTTCCTTGAAAAATAAGAGAAGCAGAGGACATGAAAGCTGGAGTAGCTACTGGAGGAAAGTAAGGGAAGCATGTCACCCAGTAAAACAAGAGAAATAGGTAGTTTTCGGTGATGGAGCTCAGAGCCTGGTATCAGCTTCTTGCTCTTGAGGACATTCCATACCTAGCTGAATAAGTCTCATCAATCTATCAGAACAAGGTGGAAGACACTTCAACCATGAAGTTGAAGAAAAACAATTTTGAGAAAAGAGAAATGTGTTGCGATGATGGGGGATTCCATGTGAAATGAACTGAAACTGCATTAAGACTATGCAGATTAATATGATGTCCTATATCTTCCGGGTCCTATATCCTGATTATGACAGACAAGTTGCTGGATTTCCTTACTTTATGTTCTTCAGCCATATCTAAATGAAGAAACCCTGGCAAAAGGTAGCTTAATTTCACAAAGCCTGGGAAGGATTTATCTGGAAGAATGTTGGCTAGAGAAGGACAGATGTCAAACGCTCGGAACTGAACATAATGCCAAAAACTGTGTTGAACAATACAAAAGACAAGCATGAAAGAAAAAAAAATGACTTAGAGACTGGTAAAAAACTACAATGGAAAGCTAGTAGAGTTAGTACTTACAATCTAAGGAATTTCTACACAAATGCCAAGAAGAAGAAACTGTAGGTTGAAGAAGTAAAAGTAATTGAACTCTTGGGAGAAATGGATCATATTATCCTTGAGATCATGTTCAAGAGTTCAAAAGGAGGAAGAATAGAGAGAAGTCAAACCTGTATACTAACTTTCAAAGAAACAGATTTCAATGAACCAAGATAGAAGGTAAGCCAAATCCTGTAGATCGGAATTCTGAAGGAGAAATATGTCTGGGAAGAATGGAAATTTCTGTAAAACGTGATGCTGAAACTGCAACAGCAACAATTTATATTACAAAGAAAATGAAGTCATCTCCAGGTATCAGTGTGGATAAAGACAGAGATTCTAAAATGCTGAAGAGAAAGGGACATGTATAGGAAATGAAAGAAGAAACATATAACAAAAGGGGGATAGAAGCCAGTCACCAGAATATCATAGAATGAACTGCAGATGAACATTGTAGAATGAATTGAAACTTTCAATACATATTATACCATCTCAACAAACCCTCTTCTTTGGAGGGGGTTTGTTGGGTGGCTGTGTTAGAGGTACTGTGTTGGGATTGGTCAGGCAACTGGCAGCAACAGAGGACTTCAGCTGTTTAGATTTTGGGAGATTCCTGCCACATGCTGAGGATAGAGGGCCTCTGCTTGCTACTACATGTGCAACCTAGTGACTGCTGCTTGGAGCTTGCCTTGGCAGCTTTCCATCCAAGCGACCATCCAGGACTTCAGAACTCTAGAGGCATTGGCTAGGCAGGGAGGGAGAGGAATGACAATAGACACCATAGAGGACATTTTGTCTCCCTTCCTGTACTCCTGAAGATATTCTGGCTTTCAACTGCTGCTTGTAAATGTAATCATTTGTGATTTATTTGTTGATGAGAAGGCTGACCTGGCCTGAATTACCCAGTCCTAGGTGGGGCCTTTTGAAAGTCTTGTCATATAAATTTTAGGTGTGGCATCAGTTCAGACTCTGGAGCAGTAAGTTGGCGATTGTCATCTAGGAACCTCCTATAATCTCAGGAACGGTGCAACACAGGCTGTCATATATGAGATATGTTCATTAAGTTGGGCTTTAGAGATTAGTTGGGATTGTTGCTATTGTACTAACTTCTTTGCTGCATAGCAACTTCCCAGTCTAAGCTCACTGAATCCGTTCTGGGTTAGGAGCAGAGTTCTCTAGACCCAGGGGTCCCCAAACTCCGGTCCATGGATCGGCACTGAGCCACGGTATGCCAGAAACTGCGCCACATGAACAAGCAAAGCCCCATCTGTGGGATGCAGACAACACGCGAAACAATGTCCTCTCCAGTCTGTGAACAATCTCTCTCCCTGGAACCGGTTCCTGGTGCCCAAAAGGTTGGGGTCTCTGTTCTAGACTTATAATTTTAGGGGAATTCAATCTACCTCCTTTGGGAGTATGGTCACCATGATAACATAGTCCTATCCCAAGTCATCCAGATGGTCTGACATGGGACAGTGGTTACACACCATCTGCCACATCTGTGTCTTTTCCTTGGGTTAACAGTAATTACACAATCCCAAAAAATAAACACTTGAGTTAAGAAGATTCATAGACCTGCTCTTTGTACATAATACCTGAATAAGCTCTTCCATCGTTTAACTTGAGTTAAGAAAATGCCAACAGTGCGCCCACTGGTGCTACAAAGAATTTTGTCATGTCCTGTTAACACACCTTAACTCTCACATGTTTTTCAATGGGATTGTTGAGCTACTATGGAAGTTATATAACTTGATAATTGTGTGATTAATATTTTATTGTCTTTGTTATATTTTGCTGGTAAAAATCTAAACAAATATGAAATAGGAAATTATTCACAATTAAAACCTATGAAGATATTATTTCACTAGTATTCCACGTAAGCCTTCAGTCAGTTCCACCAATACTGATGGGAAATTCTATTTCAAGTGAAAAAGATTTGGAAGATAAAAAGGGCAGTGTTTGCAATAAAATAATAAAGAAACTCAAGTTTATAAAAAATGACTCTGTAGGAACAATATTACCTTGTTGATATATGTGACAAATGTAACAAATTCAACATAGTGAAGTTCTATTAAAATGCTTACAATCGGGAGGTATTTTTTCCATTAGTAACTTATAATATTCTTTTAGCAATTCCAAATTTTCCTGGTTAAGGCTTTCTTGCAAGGAGGTATCTCCAAACCTAAAGAATCACAAAACATATATTGAAAAAATAAGAACAAAAATAGCATAAATGCAGTAATGAACATGTAAACATGATTCATTCAGAGAAACTGAACAATCTCCGCTTTACGTTTACTAATATGGGTTAATTATTTATAGCATTCTAAAGAAATGGTCTGTAGTATGTGTGTAGAGCATATCTTAACTTAATAACCAATCATGATATAAAATTCTGTCACAATTTAAAGATCTTAACAAAATAAAAAGGCTCTATAACATGGATTATGTCTGTGGAAATACTGATGGAAATAAAGCTCCAATTTGCAGTACTTCTGCCAGTTTTATTCAAATCCAGACTCCAAATTCCAGACTCTAGCCATTACAAATATTAGCTATACTATTTTATAAAGTGTTTTTGGTTAATGATCTATCAAATGAAGCGACACTGAAAAAGCCCTTCACCTACTCTTGATTGCTGTTGACTTGAAGTACACGTAATGTCAGATTGTCTTTCTCAAACCAAGGGAGAATTGGCCTGACTGTATCATTATTTTTCCTACCCAATAGCAGAAACTAATATTCTATTAGGTGACTAAACAAGAAAATAAACCAGACAGTTATAGTTGTTGAGCACATTAACAACCTTACTGTGTTTAATTTAAAAAAATCTCAATACTGTGAAATGAGGACACATTCTTACATATGTATTACAGAGACTTTATATAGAAATATATTCTCTTGAAATATTGGGAATTTTTTAGTCAATAAGGCTCTAACTGAAAATGAAGTTTTCTCTGATATTATTTATTTATTCAAATTCTGTCTATTCCTAAGCCATCTTCTTCTGAATTAAGGTTGGAAGTGAGGGGGGTCAGCATGCAGTTCTAGGTGCTATTCGAAGTAATTGTCTATGGAAGCCTCAAATCACAGAAAAATCATTCAATTTGTCGCAACTAAATCCCAATGCTGACTCGCCTGAGGAACACTTTGGCTTTAAATTCTTTGGAACAGCAGAGTAGAAAGTTAGATGATATGATCACGTCCCATGAAAGCCATTTGTTGGATGTTATACCAATCATACACAACGTCATACACAAACTATGCTTTGTTTTGTTTTGTTTTACCCTGATTTAATTCCTTGCTTCAAAAATGCATTCTAACCCTAACTTTATTCAGCTTTATTCTGCATTGAAAATCTTTATTTAGCTATTACTATGTAAGATTGACAATTTTGACATTTATTTTTACATAGAATTTTTTTTCTTAGCACATTGCAACAAAATCTAGGTTATTCTATTATCTTCTATTATGTACCTTGATTCATTAAAAGCATTTAAAATACTGAATTAAGCTGAAGATGAACAAATATTATTTCAGAAGTATTAATTTTTTTCATAATACATGCACTTAGTAAATATCTAAGTAGCTAAAAATCATTCTAATTGGATCAACCTTTCCATCACAGGTCTATTAAATAGACATTGTTAATGGTTATTTCTTCAAATGTTCACTATTTTCGATACAATAATATGTACAATTTTTATTTGTTCACTCAATCAAGAGCTTAGAATCATGCTTTTTTGTCTGTCCTTCTTTGGAATAGCTTCTCATCAGTAATTTGAATGACTAAATCCCTGTGCATCTTTAGAAAATTGCTAAGCCTTGGCTATGTTACCAAGTTTTGGGGGAAGGGCTATTACAACTCTCCCTCTCCATGATTTTTAAAAATCGTTTGATTTTTGGTGTAATTATCTGTATCTTAGGAGTTTATAGTATTTTGGGTTAAATTTTTGATGATGAAATATTTGTTTCAACGCTAATCATGGAGTGTTAAGTTGTACCTATATAGAAGAAGTTAATTGGATTGGCCTACAAGCTCTCTATATTTAGCTGAAGATGTCAACATTTATTTGGGCCTAAAAATGGAAAAATCTGTTCAGATACACTGTAACTGACTAACCAGTTGCTGAGACACAAAGAGGGACTATTTAGGCCCAGAGGTGCTGTTCAGATAGAATATTAAGGAGATGGTCCTTTTCTCTCTCTCAAATGACACTGACTACTCCAGTCATAAACATGCACCAAAGTTCCTGACAACAAGCATATATCTTTCATGGGATGGGTTGTTCTGAAAAATGAAATAGTGCCTGTCCGACATGGTTAAATACTTAGTTTGCTTTATTATAGTTATATATTTCCAATTGTGTATTTGTGTTGCTATTTTAATGTCAGTTTATGAATAGAAAAACCCCAATCTGCACATTTTGTAGCTATTTCCCAATCTTTATTTCCTAATATATAAAATGTTATGTATTTTTAATGTGCATATTTCTGTATATATACAGTATACTCAAAATACACATATATTTCTGTGCATTTTTTGAGCTTCAAATTGTATAGTTCCTGTAAAAACCAGCATGTTCCATATCTATATAAACTGTACCTGATTAGTAGGAGAATCTATGCCCATAGATTTTCCTACTAATCAGGTACAGTTTGTATAGATATGAACAGAATGAACTTATCATTTCTCCTTACTTTACTGTATCTTCTCTAGCTAAGTTATCATAACCAATTGTTTAATTATCTCATGGGATGTTAAACACTATAGGTATTTTTTCTATCCATATATAAAACAACACATAATCCTGATGATTTACCTTTCTGCAAGTGTTTGTTGTTCATTGATTCCAACATTAAAGAGGACTGGATAGACATAGAGCAATTTTCCATCTTTAATCTCTTGAGGAAGCAACTCAAACATCTTTTCTGGAAGCTTTATTTCTATTATATAATGTTCCCTATGAAAACAAAAAGACAAAACTAAATTTGAGTTGTTTCACTTTTAAAAAAATAACTCTATTTTCAGTCTGTTTTACTCCTAGGCTGGTACACAAGGATATCTATATCTAAAAAGCAGAATGCTTTCATAAATGAAGAAAAATACTTTCTAATTAAAAAAAAACCATATTTGTAAAACCCAACAGGACTCCCAATATCTCTCAGGAAGAAATCCAGAAGAATTGGAAATTGCAATGTTGATGCTGTTCCATGGGCCTGATATTAAGATAGAAAAGGCCTGCTGAATGATACTGCTTGAGCAGGGGTGTCAAACTCAAGTGCTTCGATCTGACCCATGGGGCTGGTCTGGAAACAGCAAATGGCCAGCCCGCGGTGCCTCTGCCAGCAAAAACGGAGCTCAGGGGGACAACATGTGGCCACCCCAACCTCCATTTTTTCTGGTAGAGGGCTGCAAGAGACCATCATGGCTGAAAACAGGGCATGGGGGGTCCATGAGTGGCCTCCCCAAGTTCCTTTCGCTGGCGGAGGGCTATCAAAACAAACTAAAAACAAAACAAAAGGAGAAATGTTTCTTCTTTTGCATTTGAGCATGCAAGGGACAGAAAAGGAGAAATGGAAAGAGGAAAGAAAAAGAAAAAGAAGGAAAGATGGGAAGAGAGCAAGGAAGGAAAAATAAGAAAAGAGGGGAAGGAAGAAAACTGGCGAATGAAGATGGAAGGAAAAAGAAGGAAAGGAAGGAGATTATAATAAGAGTGAGGGAGGGTCTCCAAGTTGCAGTCAGAACCTCAGAAGGAGCATGCAGCAGTGTCCCCATCATCTCCCCCAGCTACTTTGGAACCCAAGCAGGTCAGTCACCAAAGGTGGATCATGTGAATAAACCTGGCCTCCCCATGAAGGGTGGCAGTGGAAGAAAATCTCCAGGCCAGCAGGGAGTGGTCTCACTGTGACAGAGGGATATTGAAGATCCACCAGCACTACTCCAACAGGAAAATCATATCTGGAGTGTGACTACTATCTTGAATTGGGCCTGGGATACCTTGGGATATGCCCATGGCTGTCATGATGGCCATGAACTCCTGAGTCACTTCCAAGGCCAAACCCAGAGATGGCAAATTGAAGTCTCCCAGGACCTGGCGAACTCTACTCTCAGTCCTGAGATGGCCTCTAGCTAGAAAAGCAGTAACACTCCCAACGGATCCTACAAACTCAATCTCAGAAACAGTTTGGGGAGCATAACCCGTGAAGGCCAAGAGATTCCTGAATGACAACTGCCATTCCGACTCTCCTGCTCTGTATCCTTGGTTGGTACCAGAACCCAAACCCAGCTGGGCACATTTCTGGTTATGTCCTATGTAATTGTATTGCTCATTTTACAAGCCTTTTTAAATGCTAACTATTTCACATATACTTTATTAAACTCAGTCAGAATTAATCACAATCATATAATTCTATATATTTGATGTTACAGTTCCTTCTATAAACAATAGTAAACATTTTGATATTTGGAGCATAATTTCCTAAAACATTAATGATCCTTCTGAAATTGACCATCTACAATCATTTTTTTTCTTTAGAACATCAGCGTTGAGAATGAGGTATCAGAAGCAGATGCACATTTGAAAGAGAATACATAAAAGTAAATAGTGAAAAAAAAAGCAAACTTGGCAACTTATCAATTGTTCAAAAACATTTGACCATTTTTTTACTGCTTTGTTGAATATGAATCTTTCCAAAGCTGGATAACTTTCTTGGCAACCCCTCATGAATCAAGATCCATAACACTTTATATTCTATATGTAGTTATTGGTTAGATTTAACAATTAACAAATATAGAAAATTCTTACTTGTTAGATTCTAAAGATAGACTCCAAAAGAAAATGTACCACTCTATTTGTAGCAATGGTTGTACAAGTATACCAACTTTTTAATAGATTTCTTATTGAAATGTAACTATAGAGAAAATCCAAACTGTAAACATTTGTGTTTTAGCAAATGCCACATCGAGGAAACAACAATAAAGCTATTAGAACTTTAGTGAAGTGTCTAGAATAATTATTTCCAGACTGCTAATAGTTCCATATTGCAAAGAAAGTTTCCTGTAATATTGGAGACAGCTTGGTTTCTCTAATGAACGAGGAAAGAGAAATGGGTAGTGCAATCTTATTGGCACTTCTGAATCTCTTGGCAGGTTTGATACCATTTGACATGATAACTTTCAGGAGCACTTAAGGGAGCTATAGTAGAGTCACTGTTTTACAGCCTACTTCTTAATATGCTGTGGGAAAGTTATATTGCTTCACTCACTTTGCCATTAATAACCTTATGTTACTTAGCCATATTTCCCCTTTCTGGTGAGTTTGGACAATTCTAGAGCCTCTGAATGTCTCCAAATTATAAAGGGTGGATATGGAGGAATAAGCTAACTATCAGTGGCAACAAAATAGAATTGTTTCAGTCCAAGAAATGGACTTCAGGATTTGGAAGATCTGCAGCCTGCTTTAACAGACAGATTTGCAGTCTATATTAATTTTTAGATTCAACATTGTACAGTGTAGTGTTTAGCCCCAAAATATCTGGAGCAAAATTGGGTGATTTTGGTAATGAATCATGGACATCCCTACTTAGAGACAAAATACTTGGCTTGAAGACTTTATAATTTCATTATTATAATATGCTGTGTGGATCAGCTCTTGAAGATAGTCCAAACATTGTCCAGAAAGAGGCAACATTTGTAACTGATAATGCTTTTAGAGATTGAAACAATAATGAAACAGTTTCACTAATTGATAGCTGCTGGACTTAATTTAAGAAATGTATATATAAAACCTTTCCTTGCTTAGCTCCAAGCTATTTACAGGATCACCTACTCCTGCATATTTATCTTGTACTCTCAGATTGCGAATGAGGTGCCTGCTGGATATTTGACGTTACCAATTAACTTTGCTTTTCCCATGATACATACCATGTAGTTGAACTCACTATGGATTAAGGCTTCTTACATTGTAAAAGGGACTAAAAGTATATTTATTAACGCAGATGTTTTAACAATTTGCTTTTTGAATATTAAACATTGGTTGATTTATTTTTCAGTATTTAAGATTTCTTGCTTTTCATTATTATTGGCTTATTACGTTTTTGTAAGCTACTTATTGTGGATCCATGAAAGGAGTGGGCAGCATATAAGTGTTTTAAATAAAAAGGATCAAAGGTCACAAATGATTTTGAAAAGGGATAGCTGAGGGCTCATACCATATCATATAACAAAATATTTTCTACCTATTTTGAGATAAAGCCATTGCCTCGATTAATAGTCTAGTATTATTAATTCCCTGATGGTTCCATAAATTCAGCCTGAAGGCTTCAAGCCAACAGAGCAATTAATGTTTTAGTATCCACATTTATAAAACAAACTGGTCTGTAATTCAGAACCCTTATCCAGCTTAGAAAAAATTATTAGATAAACTTAGTAAATAAATAAAATAGATCATTTTAAGTTAAAAAGACTTCTAATAAAAATTAAAAATTTATATAGTGCTCCTACTAATAATTGGAGCCACCACTACACTGTTTATAGTACTGGTAGCCCTCGATTTACAACAATTCAGCCCAACATTTTGGTTGCTAAGCAAGATGAAATTAAGTGAATTTTGCCCCATTTTACGACCTTGGTTGCCAGTAGTTAAATGAATAAGTTCAGTTATTAAGTTAACAACATGGCTGTTAAGTGAATCTGGCACTGACTTTGCTTGTCAGAAAGTTACAAAAGCTGATCACATGACCCCGGGACACTACAACCATCATAAATGCATGCCAGTTGCCAAGTGGTCAAATTTTGATCATGTGATTATGGGGTGGGTGCAATGGTTGTAAGTGTGAAAAATGGTGATAAGTCATTTTTTTTCAGTGCCATTGCAACTTTGAATGGTCATTAACTGAGTAACTACATGTCATGTTCTGTATGTAGAATCAAATATAGTGAGATGGAATATTAAATCTAGTAAAAATTGAGAGAAAAAAGCTTGCTCCTTCCTACAAATTTAGAAAAGGTAAAAAGTAGGTGCCAAGAGAATAATTATTGCTAAAATCCTTGTTTTGAAACATAAAAAAACCCCACAAATTCTCTGGTGTACATCTGCAAAATACTATGATAAACAATTAGAAAAGTACCCAGCACTATAGAAAACACAAGGTTGCAATGTGTCTACACTCCATAAATAATTTAGAAAATCATTTTAGGGATGTATTAGCATATGTATGAGCTAGTGTCCATTTATAGAACACAGGAAAGAAATTATAGGCAAAGTATAAACAAACATGTTTACTTCCATGAAGGCACCTAGAGCCCAGTGCAGTAATAAATTTTATGTAACTTCAGAAACTGAAACAAGTTCTAATTATTTGGAATACAGACAAAGAAGATAATAGAAAA
Organism: Pseudonaja textilis; assembly: GCF_049901715.1. Classification (NCBI taxonomy): domain Eukaryota; kingdom Metazoa; phylum Chordata; class Lepidosauria; order Squamata; family Elapidae; genus Pseudonaja; species Pseudonaja textilis. The sequence continues at coordinate 25,727,908 of NC_141995.1, read as the reverse complement.
ATGAAGTCAATATTTCAGAGTTCTCTTTATTTGCCAAGAAACCAGACATTGAAAACAGTTATTGATTACTGATTTTAAAGTTTCACTTTCTCATGAGGGCACTTTTGATTATTTTCAATTGAAAATCTAAGAAATGTTATCAGGTGGTCTGTAAACTATAGGTGCAGAACTGGAAAATGATAATGGGATTCCTCAATACTGTTTCCTATTAATATTGATCAGATCATCTGGTAATATCTAGTATCAGATTTTTTCATGACTGAGATTAATTTTTGTTTTTTTGCAGAAATTCCAGCACACTCAAGAATTTCCTCATTTGAATTATAAATACAATCACAATACTTATTGTAGCCAGTAGAGGTTTTATAGTATTAACTAATAATCTGTTTATTATCCACAGTGTGTTTATGGATAACAACAAAGAAACTTTAATTATAAAAAAAGTTCCTCATTATTAAAGACTATTATTTTCATCATTATTATATTCAACCTCACCAAACATGTTTTCCAAGTGTAATAAGAAACAGAAATTGAAGGCAAGGACAAAAAGAAACATAAAATTAAAACAAAACCAAAGAAGCCAAAACTATTTCTATTTTGTCTCTCCCTTCGCTACATCTTTTAAGCATTAACTCGTGTTTATTTCCCTGTCCCTTTCCCTACAAAGTATCTGGTAGCATCTACAGTATTATAGTTGTATTGAAACATTTAAATAATGCTAAGTTTGGATCTGATGAACAGGAAATGAGCACTGGTCCCTGGCTGATAGGCTTAAGTTGGGAAATTAAAAACCAAACAAAAATTCCCGAGAAGGCTGCTACTTTCACAATGCTGCCCAGAAAACATCATGGACATATTCATATAGACATCAAGAGCCAGACTCAACTTGAACAAACTTTCTATCCAAATCCATTCAGCTCTAACTATATAGTATACTGCTGCTCATGTTCTTGTAATTCTATTTCTTTTGTACTTCTGAATGCCCTGTACTATGTAAATGTGAAAATCCATGTGTGCTGCAAAGTTCTTTTGCATTTGGAAGTGGTGTAATGCTGAGTGAGTCTGCAAAATTGAGAGTGAGAGAAGAAAGGAGCTAGAAATGAAGGGTAATGGGAAGAATGGTAATGATGGGTGTGGAAGAAAGGGGATCTGGGAGGCAGTGAGGAAGGGTAACCTGCAGGGAATTCTTGGGAGCCTCTGCCTTTTACTTTTCCCCTGGCTTTGTAGACTCCATGATCCTATGAGCAGAGAAGAGCAAAAAGGGCATTATGATATAAAGACAGATGTACGGAAGGAAGGAAGGAATGAAAGAAATTATCTTGCATAAATTGCAAAATACACTGAGATCCAAAGTGGAGAGAGGGAAAGAGACAGAAGTACAGCAGGTATGGGGGAGGGAAGAGAATGGGAATTTCTTAACCTGGAGCTGTACTTCTCTTTTTCTTTCCGCTTATGCGCTGGAGGAATGCTGCTTTGATCAAGAGGCATAATTTAGGTTTTATTTTATAGTTTGGTATGCCTTGGTTTCACCACAGTGTCCAGTTTTGACCAGAGCCATTTTCTCAAGATGGAATACTGCCTGGATATCTGCATTATGTTCCACGTATATTGTAGATACTCCTCACAGCAATCTTGATTTCTAGGCTTAAGTCTTGTGCAAACAAAGCTTTAGCTCTGTGAGAACTCAGTTTAGTCTGTGTGGTCAAGCCAGCTGTGAGACTAATTTCCAGTGTTGTGAGGTATCAAGCTTCCACACACAAAGCCAGAGTTCTGCATGGGTTGTGCATGCAAGGCTGAATTGCTGCCATAATTGTTCCTCCTGGGATTGAGTTCTAGCAGGACTCTGACTTATGTACAGGAAATAATAAATGGGAGAGGAAACTCACGTAATGCTGACACCTGCTAAACTGATAGCTGCCTCATTCACTGGAACAAAGGGAAATGGCTCATTAATTTTATTCATGGAGGGAATCACAAAAAATCATTTATCATTTTAAAAGGTTGTGGCACTGTAGAGTTTGGAAACTCTGCAATAATATTTAATTGCACTGATGAAATCTGTGCTAGATGCTCTTACAAGGGTTTGAATGGAATAGATTGCGATGCAAGACAGCTATGGCTCCCTCAGAAGTAGAACATTTTTTAAAAAATTAATGGAACTCCACTAACAGAAGGTCCCTAGGCATGATTCTTGTGGCAATCCTGTTCCCCCCACACCATGGCATATTTCATTAGCAGAAACTTTCTGCACAATGTTTTGTACCCTGAGTTGGTAATGTTGATGAGGTTATTAAGCTGTCTGCTTGGCAAATGGCCTGTGCCTAAAACAATGTTTTGTATAATGTTTCTTCCTTTTCCACAGAGTCACTGAGTCTGAAAATGCAGGAAATTTATTTCTGGCATGCTGTCACATTTTAATTTAGACATTATAGCAACAATGTCTCGACTTACAATCAGTCACTAAGGAGGCTCCGTTTGTTTGTGGAAGCCCTATTTTTTAAGGAGGATCCCTATGTTTGTGGAGTTTGAATACTACTTGCTAGGAGAATAGCACAAAGTTGCCATGAGGTTAGCAGCCTCTACAAGAAAACTAAGACGAGTCTCACTTTGCATCAACTGGACTCTGCAAAAAAATGAAAAGGTAAGTTTGGTACTGCTCAGCCCTGGAGTTGGCTGAGGAGCAGATTGAGTCCTGCAAGTCCCTGGGGTGACCAGATGGGAAGTAGGCCTTGGCCTATAGGCTGTAACTGCCTACCACATGCCAGTTGCTTCTGCTGACCTGCTTTAAGCTCCCGTGTTTGGCTGAATAGCTGGCTGGGAGCAGGCCAAGGACTGGGAGACCCTGAAGGACTGGGAGAGGACCACTGGGTGCCTCGGAGGATGGGAGAAGGCTTGGAGGCCCAGGAAGATTAGCCTGGGTCTGTGCTAAGGCTTCCAAGGGCATCCCCTCACTCTGAAGGACTCATTGCTCCACTTAATGACCTGGATGTTTAACAGTTGCAGAGGGGACAGCAGAGATGTGGGGTTATTAGGTGAGGCATTTTCTTAACGGCCATTGCAATATGCAATTATAATGGCCAAGTACCATTATAGTCACATCTTGAGGACTACCTGTATTGTTCTAATCGTAATCTTTTGTTGGGCCTATGCCAGGCGTGGTCTTAGACAGCAAAGAAACAACTATACTCAAGCATCAGAAGACATGCTGCTTAGTTTTTTTCATATAAAAAGAAAGACACCTCTTCATTCATCCCCTCTTCATTTTTGACACTATAAAATTACACAATTAAAATCAAAGGAGTTTATTTTCTTAATGAGACCTGCAATTTCCTTAAACAGAACATCATGTCACCTTATTGACCCAACCTGGTTCCAAGAGAGCAACACAAGACAAAGACAGCAGCTTCCACATGTTAAGGCTTAATTCACAAATTGTTTCTTCAAAGATAAAAGGCTGCTTCCAACTAATTAGCTATGACAAGAAAGAGCCTTGCCAAGTTGTTTGTCAAGGCTGCCCAAAACCCACAGATAAGAAACAGTTTACAAGAGTTTTCAAATACTAACTATAATGTCCTCGAGGCTGAGTTTCAGAGCATCTTTGCCTTCTGCAAAGAACGCTTCTTCAAACCTGGCTTTTATTCTCTTGAGGGAGGGGCCATTACCTTGCAGACTTACTCCCGAGTCGCCCGTGCTGTTGTAACTGGTCTCTCCTACGATAATCCTGTGAGCACGCACACTTGGCACAGGCTCCTCGGGAACCTCCTCACTGCTGCCAGCCCCCACAATCTCTGAAGGCCACTCCCTAATGGTCCTGGCCCCTCATCTGAGTCCTTGCTCTCCTCCACCATCCGCACCTGCTGCTGGCTAACCACATCACCTGCAATTTCCTTAAAAGGTGTTCATTCTGATTTCTGCCTCTTTCTTAAATATCACATAACTTCAATTTTTATTTTTGTGCTACATCAAATTAACATTTTTTTTAAAGAACAAGAGAATACATACCGTCTTCCAGTTATAACAGGCATTAGGTCATCTGATTTAGTTTCAGTTATTTTAAACATGACTTTTTGCAAGTCTGATATTCCCACAGCCATATCTTCTAGCATCCCAATTTCATCACCTATAATGAAAAAATAAAATAAAATAAAATAAAAAAGAAAACAAAATATACATGACAAACAATCTGCTTGGTTTAAAGGAAACAATGTAAATCAAATATAGAGGTCAAATTTTAAGATTAAACTATATCTACTTTTACCATGTTTTTACAAAAAGTTCTTTCCCTTAATTATTTGCTTATTACGGATTTATTTTATTTACATTATTAACCAGAGATCTCTGGATAATATAACAAATATGTTGTACAACTTTTATGTAAATTCCTACTTTCCCACATACCAGGAATATTTTGAGAAATTTATTCACAAAAACAAATGCAGACCTAGATCTAGGTTGACATACTGCAGTGCAGTATTACTGCACCAAGCCATAAATAAGGTTGTTTAATCTGGCAAGGTATGATGTGAACCCACTATGAGCACATTTTGTGAATAAAGTCATCTTTTTCCTCATTATTGCATAAAAGCCACCATTCAGGTTTTTAGGATATTATTATACAACATTGTAAAATTATAGCAGTTCTTTGGCTGACATTGGCTTTCATTTGCATCAAGTTCTTTCCAACAATCTAGGAGATTGTTGATACGTTGGCACAGTACATTTTCGGATCCAAAGCCTTTTGTAATTGACAGATGTAAATTGTTTATTATGGTTGGTTGCGCAGTTAGAATGAAGCTGGTATTTTTGTCCACCTATTGCATTCTTCCTCAAGTTCAAGTTCAAACCTTTATTGTCAATGCACAACATGTGTACAATGAAATTGAATGAGCCTCTCTTGGTGCAGCCCACCCAAGAACATGGAATACATCCAGGGGTGGGATCCGACAGGGTTAACTACCAGTTTGGTGATTTATGAGGTTTAGTAATTTACAATGTGGTTCCCTGCACGCTGCCGGTGCGCGTCTGTAAATTGTCATCAGCATGCTGTGTGCAGAGAAGCAGCCTTTGAAAAAGCCCTTTTTTCCTGCTTTTTTAACTGCGGCTGTGCCTCGCACGGCAGCTGAAGTTGAAAAATCAGGAAATAAAGATCAGGTAAGAGCCCAGGTGAGCGGGTGGGCAAAAACATCAGCTGACATAGAACCGATTCTACGTCTGCTGCTCTTTAGAGCTAGCGGTTCTACAGAGGTGGACAGAACCGGTAGAAACCCACTCCTGAATACATCTCAATAAATAGAAAGAAATCTTTAACCCCAAATAAATAATAAACTAGCACACATTTCTCCATACATACATATATTGCATTGGTATATACACTGGCACTATAAGTCTATCACATTAAGCCTGATTGTGGTGTTACGTTGCATTTACTAGTCTGAATGAAACTATTTTTCATTCTATTTGTCTGGATGGCTATCCTTCTATATCTCCTACCCGATGGTAGGAGAATAAAAAAATGCTGTCCAGGATGTGAGTTGTCCCATATTTTCCTCACTCTGCTAAGACAGCGGGACCTGGCAATTTTCTCCAGTGAGGTTAGGGAGCAGTCCATAATTTTTAGTGCTGTGCTCATCACCTTCTGTAGTGCTTTGCTGTCTGCGGCTATTAAGCCAGTGTATCATACTGTGACACAATATGTGAGGGCACTTTCTATCATGGACCAGTAGAAGGAAGTCATCAGCCATTGTTCCATCTGATTTTTCTGCAAGATCCTAAGGAAATGGAATCTCTTCTGGCCCTTTCTAACCACCTGGAATGTGTTATTTTGCAAGGTGGGATCTTGGCTAAGATGCAGCACTCCCAGGAATTTGAACAAGGAGACCCTCTCCACACAGCCCCCCTTGTTGTAGAGTGGGGCAGTTTTCTTTCTGCTTCCGGAAGTCCAACACCATCTCCTTTGTCTTGCTGGTGTTTAGATGCAAGTTGTTTTCTGAGCACCATGTAGATAACTTCTGGACTTCTTCCCTGTATGCTGACTCGTCCCTCCTGTAATAAGACCCAGCACAGTGGTATCATTTGCAAACTTTATTGTCATATTAGATGGATCAGAAGATATTCAGTCATGTGTGTACAGCAAGTACAGGTAGGGACTTAGCACACAGCCTGAGGAAAGCAAGTGCTGAGCTTCAGGGAGGAGGATGTAAAGGACCCAGCCATCACTGTTTGTGGATGATCCGTCAAAAAGTCTTTAATCCAGTCACAGGTCAGGGGAGGGAAATTCAAGTCAATCAAACTTTTCAATAAGAATGCCCAGCAAAATGGTGTTAAAGGCCGAGCTATAGTCTATGAAGAGAATTCTGACATAGTTTCCAGGTTTCCTAAGGATCTAGGATAGATAGATGTTGTTTGATTATATTAAACTGTCACAGAATGTAAGCTGTTCTAAGAAAAGCTGCCTTTTGCAATGGACTGATGGTGATTTTGTCAATACCCAAGTGGTGTTCCAGGTATTTCGGGATGAGATCCAAGAAGCCCATTACTATTGGTAGTATATTTGCTTTCTCTTGCCACACCCATGCTACTTTTAATTGCAAGTCTTTATATTTTGCGATAGTCTCCTGTTGTTTCGCTTTTCTTCTGTTCTCTTCAGGTATTGCAATGTCCACTATCTAGACTTTTTGGCTTACTAACCAATAGTTGTTAAATGGTGTTGTGTGGCAGATGCTTGTCTCTTTTAATTCTAAAGTCCCCAGAGCACAGCTCCTTCCTTTTCTATTACTTTGTCTATTTTGTGGCCCACTAGTCATTTGCAAGCAAATGGTATTTCTTGCAGATATTTCAATGCACCATTGTTGCATTGTAATGCCTTTGTTTGGAATCAGCCTATGGGCTCTTCTTTCAGCAGCTAACTAAGTAGTCAACTGTTTCTTCAACTTCTTTGCTTCTGTATTCTCAATTCTGGCTTTGTATGCATTTGTTTTTAAGACTTTTATGACTTGGTTTTGTGTAGTCAGAATTAGCATTTTTGTCTCTTTCTTCAAATTTCTTGCTCTTGGCCATTGCCAGGTATTGTTATCTGCTTTGCTAATTTTTTTGTACACTGGCTATATAGTACTTGGTCTTGCCGTGTCTCTTTTCTAGTCTTCATTTGGTTTTTCTTATAAGTCAATTTGGTCTCTTTGGTATTCAATAAATCTTCAGGTGTACTAGCTTCAGTGTATCTAGATTGTTCTTTAGATATTCTTCCAGTGCTCTTTTTGCCTTCTTCAACTGTCTAGTGTACTTGCAACATTCCCTGCCCACCTATGCTCCTTGGTTTATAGTCTGTCAGCATTGCTGTATGGATGAAGGGCATGATTCATTGTCATTATTTTTCTGGTCTTTCTATCCATGGCTTCTAGATCAGCTGGAGTCCAATCCATTATTCCAGTTGTATATCTAATGAATGGAATTGCTCAGGTATTAATTGCTTTGATAGATTTCCACCACTGAGTTTGTAGTTTAAGATCTTCTTCCCTCTTTTGATGAGTTCACTACCAATTTTGTTGACTTTGGTATGCTTTATGTTGTCAGTCTAAAGCATATCCTGGTATTTAATCAGATTTGTTATTTGTCACCCTTCAGCACCCTTCTAGGTATCTCTTTCCATTTCACCTCTCTTATTTGCTCTGAGAGTAAAGTCAATAGTTATCTGAGGTGCATACTTACTATATGTACTGAGAAGTCCTTCATACTGAACAATTAGGCCCACTGTATGAAGTTGCTGGAGAAAGCCTTGATCGCATAAATTGGAGTGTAACTTGATGATGAATCCACAGATCAATCCAGCAAGCTAAGTTAATGACAATAACCACACAAACAGATATATTAATTGCTTCAGCCAAAAGCTGTAATTATCATAACTATATAAATCAAATCAGAATCACTGGATCCAATGCTCAGTATATTCTTGCCATACAAATTAGTCTTGAAAGAATATGAATAAATGGCAGGAGAGAGGGTATAAGTTCTTGGATCTTTATTAATCATAAGCTAGCATCTTCCTGATGGTATACATTCAAAATCGTGTTCAGAACCTGCAAGCTAAAGTTTACCTTCCACCATAGTTCACTGCATAACTTTGAGTTAATAATTTCCCATCAGAAGTGTCACAGGTTTGTTATTTGAGAGAGTGTTGATGCAGATGTTGCAGAAGAGAGTGCTATGTATGCCATTTGAAATTTCTGGAAAAGGGGCTAAAAGCCTACAAACAAATTTCCATCAGATCATATTAATATGGCTAATGAAGCTTATGATAGTTACAATCCAGAGCTTAGAAGGGATATTAGGTGCCAATCCTAGTCTTAAGAGGTGCGTTTTATTTATTTCCTTATAAATATAGTTATTGTTATGCCATTTTGATTGAATGTGTAATTTTTGGTTCTTCAACTGATAATTGAAAACATGCACATTTGGGCTTGCTAGTTGGTTGATAAATTTAATAAGAATGGTTTACAATGAAAGCAAAACATGTGTGAGAGTTAATAGAACACTTAATGAATAGTTCTACATTAATCAAGGAGAAAGGCAAAAGTGGTATGTTGATCTCTTTGTTGTTTAATGCATTTCTACATGTAGGTGAAATGCTTCTAGTAACAATAGTAGTGTGTTGGTCAGGTTTATGAATGTATAGTCTATGTAGTTTAGTATATGTTTTAGACTGTGATTTGTAACACGTGTTAGTGTATGATGTAAACTTTTTAGTGTATGTCAACTTTAAAAAATGCAGGTGGGCTGAGAAAAATTAGTTGGTGGACTGCATGTGGCCTGCGGGCAGTATATTATGAAGACCTAGCATTCTTTTTTCAACAGTATATTGTGTGCAAAATTTGAAAAAAGAATGCTAGGTTTTGAGAACTAGTGACTGCTTCAATGTAGCTTACAGAGTTTTTATTGCTGCAGATGACCCCCTAAAATCTTAGGCTAGATCATTAAAACATATAATTATATATCTGTTTCAATCTCCTCCTTTTTTCAGTTTAAAAAATAAGAGCTACAAAAGACATCTTAATAGCAAACATAGCTCTATGTAAATTATACATACAGATTGGACCTGGAAAGTCTTAAACAGCCTTATCAATCAGCCAAAGATCCTATTTCATCATGCTGAGAGTAACATGGACTCACAGATCAAATAAAGATGAGCTGTTGCTCTAGTTCTTGTTTTCCTTTAGCTGACATTGGCTGATTTCAAAAACATTTGGATGTCTTTGACCATATTGGCCTTCTGAAATGCCTTAACAAACTCCTGAGCACTGGGCCAAAGCATTAGATAAATTCATTGTTTGAACAGAAAGAAGTTCTGGTAGCTTTATTATTCTGTTTTTAGGATCTGTTTTTGTAGTTTTGTTATTGGCTGTTATATTTTCAATGATAAAATAAAGGTGGAATATAAATCCATCAGATCAATAAGCAAGCTTTCGCTGTTGCTATTTGTGAGTTAAGTGACTATAATTGTAGTAATATTGGACCTGATAAGTATATTCTTGTCAAAAATACTATATGGATTTCTCTTCTATCTCATCAGCAGGAATTAAGCTTAAGCCTGCTCCTCTTTTTGTTTCATTGCTATTCTCTTGTCAAGGTCTACCAAAACTTTCAGTGTCAATTTTAATGCTTTCCATAGAAAAATTTTCTCATTTAGAAAATTCATTACAAAAATTATAATTAATACATTAATGAAAATAAATAATTGAATTAAAATAGTAATCAATCCTCAAAGTACACTTCTTTCTTTCTATTTATATGCCTCTCCAGTTGTTGCTGCCTTTAAGCTATTGTTGCCCAGGATCTAATCTTCTTTTGCTGTGACAGTAAAGAATAATTCTTTGGGAATGCACTAACAGATGATTTTTAAACAAAGAACCACTTCTGTGAGATTGGCAGGTTTATAAAATCTGAAGTGTCAGGTTTCAATGATGCTGCTGGAAGCTGATCTCAGCTACACTAGGCTGAAAAGCCTCATGTTTAAGCTACATAAGCACTGCCATTCGGATTTGTGACTATATAGACAAAAGACTGGTCCTTGTTTAGACAGTGATAGTAGAATACTACTAATTATTATAAAATCATTTTAAACCCTTAATGTTACTGTATTATCATTAATAAGGATCATTCCATTATTGAAATGACTTGCCATTTTATACTTCCTTCAGGAGGGCTAAGTGGCAAATATTAGAGACAAATAATGTCTATATGTGGTTGTTTTCTAGCAGTGTTGAAGTGTTTGATTTTATTGGAACAATAATGTTCTCTGTTGTTGTCTCTAAGTATCTACTTGCATGGTTTGTTGATTATTTACTTATTTTCTTAATCATCTTGAACAGAAATAAAGTGACTTCTTGAAATAAATAAACAAGCACTGTTCAATATTGCAGAACATACCAGAGAAATCCATCAAAGATGCGTTGGCTTCAAAGATGTGTTAAAGTGTTGGCTTCAAATGGATTGGCAAAAAAGATCATTTTACAATAAATAATCTTGTTCCTGAATGTCTGAAATATGTGGTAAGCATTACACCTGACTCAGATTTCGCCAATAAAATACTCTTGCAATGAATACAGCTCATAAGCAGGCACTCAGGGTTGTGTCTTGCAAGAAGGCTAGTGAATTATTAAGGGAGAGCAGAAGGAACATGTCACTGAACAGACTGAACTCTTTGATGTGTTGTACTACAATTTTCAAAATTCCCAACTAACTTGCTGACTGAAGATGATGACAGTTGTAGTTCAACACAGTGATATGAAACCAGGTGGAAGAAGGATGCTTCAGAGTTATGAAGATATTCTTTGCTGTCCTTAAAGTTGGTTCAATTAAAGCTTACATGATTTACATCTATTATTTTTCAATAAAACAAAGGATTATCAAAATAAAACACCTACTGCTTGACTGAAGACTATATCTCTTCTTAATGTCAACGTTAAACACTGTGGCAAACAACATGCAAGCTCCTGAAGCAGAACAAAAGACATTGACTCCTTTGCCCTAGTCACCACTTCTCCAATACAGTCGTTCAGTGTAACTGTGAGAGGATATAGTTGTTCATACCAGTCACCTGTAACAGAGGAACACTGACAGTGACCATCAAAGTGGAATTGAAATATATCAGAACATATGTAATTATCATATCTCATTCATGGACATACTGATTTAAGGTTATGTGCCTGATTATGAGAACGTCATTTTCCTATGTAGCTTATTATATGCTCTCATTGTACCACTATAGAAACAAGATGTTCATTATAACCTAAAGTAGCACTAAATATTGTTAATTTCATGTAGATATGCTGTCCATGTGGCTATCTGAAACTATTTGCATAACACTTCTGACATATTTATTTCAGAAAAAATATTGAACGGAATGCAGATTTTCTCAGTCTAGTGCTATTGCCTTGGAAATAGTTTTAATTTTTGTTTCAACATTCAGGAAAAAAATCACCATATTTTGCTTTGTGACTATTTTATAATATAAGAATGTGTACCATATTTAATAATATTTTCAGTTCCAAATAATTTCCCATTTTTATCTTCAAAAGATGAAAAGAGGTGAAAGAAGAATAAAAAAGAAAATGGTCATCTTTCTTTCTCGATCCTTTACTAGATTGTAAGCACTGTTATTATAGATACTACATTTAATTTATATAGTCATGGAACACTGAACCATTTGTGCTGGCATTATCTAATGAGTTTAAAACAAGCCCATAAAAATGTTCTGTATCTTCCTATTCTATATTGTCAGGTGAACCTCCCCCAGATGAAAAGGCTTAAAAAATTAAATAGAGTAGAAGCAAAAGAATTCACTCCCATTAAATATTAAAAGCCACTTTGTTGTTCACTAGTGCTCCTTCAGTATTTGAAAAGTGCATCAGTTTGAAAGGACTTGCTCTGTCTCAGTGATATCATCACATATCAAATCATATCTCTTATCATTTTATCATGCATTCCACCCTTTCTCTTAACTCCAATAAATTACAGTTCACTACTGATCTATTAAGTTCACTTCCATTTATTTTCATGATCTCATGACGTAGCCAGATCTGTTTGACTAAATAGCTCCAAACTGTCATATTATTTCACGTGATTATTACCTATATACATTTTTGAGTATTCAAAAGAAATGCTACCGTAGAAACATTTTTTTAAAAGATAAATGATACAAAAATAACCCAACAATTGCAAAAAGAACTATATAAGAGAAATATTACTAACATGATGGAACTAGACAAGTATCTATGATAGACATGACAGAACAATATCATATAGTAAATAGACATCTGGCATGCAAAACTTGGAAAAATATGTGAATACAATATTGTAAAAGTTAACGCTCAACAAAAATCTTTTTAATTAAACCATAACAGAATATAAAACTAAGGAAGTGATTTAAAAACTGAAACTGACCAGAACTCCATGACTTAATGGTATCTCTAAAACAATACTTACTTTTTTATTAAATTCTAAGTTGCATGAGTCCATGATTCTGGATGGCTTGATATTCACAATAGCTATAAAATTGGCAATAAAACCCAGGTACCTAGAGGGAGCAGCAACCAAGAATCTTGTCCCGCACCAGAGACAAAAACAGACAAAATTCCTATATATTAAACTAAGAGTGATGGGAAAACCATAAGATATTTAACTATTGAGATATTTAAAGAGATATTTAACTATTGAATGCAATTCTATCATAATTGCAATGAACAGAAGATAAACATGCTTTTTTCATCTGGACATAATGCTGGAAGATATATTGCTGCAGCCTTGTGACAGCATCTTAAAATAAAAGCTTGTTTAGTGCCCAAAGATGGATGCCATCCAAAAGTGCCATCAACTTCATGTCACTGATAAAATGTTCCACAAGCAGAAATTCTACATATTATAGATTGCTACCTAAGAATAAAACAAATCCAGGTGAACAGCAGGTGTTATTTCATATCTCATTGGTGACTGCAGGTTACAGCTGAATGGCAATTCCACATTGTTTTTCTCTCATAGTGGGAAATTGTAAAAATCTTACTAAATGGAAACTAGCATGACAGGGAGACTGGGACAACAGTTTTGATGATATCTGACTTTATATCTTCACATTGTTTTCCACCCTATTTTTAGATGGGAGCATATTCAATTTTCAAATTCCATCTCCAGGTTGAAGCAGCTCAAGAAAAATATAGTACTCATCTATTGAAAATGAAGTTTTTAAAAATGGAAACAGGCTGATAACATGCAAGCTTAACCTATCCATAAGGTGCACTTTCCCCCCCAAAAGTGGGTGGAAATGTCTGTGTGTCTTATAGAGCAAATGTTGATGAAGCCCCGCTCACCCTTCGGCCTCTGCCTCCCAGCAATTTGCCTCCTTGTAGCAAACAGCAAACAGCCTGGTCAGCTTCAGCACAGCTGGATTTAGCACTAGCAGCTGATTGGTGGTTGGATTGGCCTCCGGGAATACAGATGATTAGCTGTTCCAGGCTGTGGGAATGCTGCCACCTATCGCTGTTGTCACCGCCTGTCACCTCTGTGCGTCCCGTTGTTTTGCCTCCATGTGCCCCATTTTCAGCCTCTGTATGTCCCATTTTTGGCCATTCCAGGCGGCAGCAATTCCCACCGCCCAGAACAGGCCAAAAACAGGATGCACACAGGCCAAAAATGGAATGTGCAGAGGCTGAAAATGGGCGCACAAAGGTGGCAATAGGCAGTGGTGATGGGTCGTAGCAATCCCTGCAGCCTGGAACAGCTGATTGTAGGTATTCTGGGAGGCTGATCCAACTACCAATCAGCTGCTCATGCTAAATCAGGCTGTGCTGAAGCTGACCAAGCTGTTTGCTACAAGGAGACAAATTGCTGGGAGGCAGAGGCAGATTTTTCTTCTAGTTTTCTTCCCCAAAAGCTAGGTGCGTTTTATAGTCTGGAGCATGTTATAGTCTGAAAAATATGGTAAATATTTTGAAATTGCAATTTCAAAAATTTGCCAATTTATTGGAATGTTCCAGCATTATCATGTTGTATTTTTCTATATATTTTTACACTTTATACACGTGAAGAAAAACAACAACCAATCAAAGAACAGGAAACAAGAAACTGTACAGAATTTAATGGACTATATTTTAATTTATTATATTTTATTAACAATCTTCAATTTAGATATATGTTAATAATATCAAAATATAATCAGCATGAAATTAATCAGTCAAAGGATAAAAATTATGGAAGAAAAAGTTACTGTTCCTTGTGTAACCATTAAGTAAATGAAATAAATATCAAGAAAAAAGGTTGGAATAAATTCTGGTACAGTATAAGTCATTATATTCTGAATTTATAATGTAACACTTGTGAAAAAAGGTTAAAATCTAAAAAGTATAAAACCCCAAAACTACAGATCTTATAGCACAATATAAAGTCAATGAATGATAGAAATGAAGTTTTTAAAATGTTTATCAGTTGTATAAATTAATAGTAATTTATTATATATTTTTATCCTCGATACTTAATTCATCTGGGACAGTAAATATGCCACTCTTTAAAGAATTTGTCAAAATGCCTTACATATTAATTTTACTTTCCTAAACCCTAGTGTGTGTAGTACCAGCTTCTAAAATTCAATAAGCTGTCAATGCATGCTGGCTTGTACAAGTTGGCATTTCCAAATATTTAAGGTCATAAACATTACCTATTTTCATGCAAAGCTTCCACAGAATACTAAAGATAGGTGATACTCATTTTGCTTTAATAAAAATATCTACAGAAAAGTAACCTTTTCTTTCCTCTGCTTTCTGCAGTCCTTTAATAACCTGCAAGATCAACTAATAATGGATTAGAATTGTGAAGACTCTGCTCACTCATTCATGCCTTAGTCACCTCTGTTTGTAGTAAGCACTTCCTGCTTACTACAACATGCTTTGTATCGAACTTCCCCCGAAAACAATTTGGAAGCTGCAACTGATTAAGGATACAATGAATGGCATAGTTAATTTTGGTGCCCTATGATTCACCGAGTAACACCTCTATTACAATCTTTCAGACAGAAAGACTACCATCCTACTAGGTCAGGTTCCCTCTGTAGGATCCCTCTTGTAACAGAATGTGTGGATAAACTTGGGGCACAAGGGGAGATATGTTGCTTAGAAAAGAATCAGACAAGAGAAGCAGGAATTCCCTATGGATTATTGGTCAGAGGAAGAAACTTAGGAAGTGATGATAGAAGTCTGTACCATCAGATTTGCAAGGTTCTGTTAATGTACCATTTCAGTAATGTAAAGTTAGCTCATTTAGTTATGTTTCCTGTCTGGTTTACCTGGGAGGGCTGATACCTCCCTTTAATGTTGCCACCCAATGAGACTTCAGACACATGCCTTCTCAACAGCCAACCCAGCCTCCCACCTGAGTTCCAAAGGATCCCAAATGTTTTAATCATCAGGAGAGCTGTGAACATTTGACTTTTTCCCAAACAATAGCCTTGGATGGGGATTAACTGGAAGAATGTTTGATCTAGAGCCTATATAGAAGGGGAATTTTATTTTTAAGCCATGTTTTTATGAATTGTTATGAGTTGGTAGAATTGTTATATGGGACAAGCAGCCATTCAGGCCAATGTCATGTAAATTAATAATAATTTTGAAAAACACTCCCTTGTTTTCCATGAGGAGCACAGTTGAAACTGAAATAAGTTGGATATAATTTGTCAATTTCATTTTACTAGTGAAGAAGAATTGGAAATCTTTCTATCTCCTTTAAGAAGATCGGAAAGTCTCTGAGTTTAACACGTGATAAATTCTGAAAATGTATACACATTATGCATGCATGTGTGCATCATAAATAGTACTTTCACAAGCAGTGTAAATTATTAGATACAGTTAAGAAAGAAACACTATGCTTCTTTCTAACTGTATCCATCAAACCTTTATTAAATCATTATTATGACCCCTAGGCAAGAAAGTTCTGTGGTGTATTTGGTTTCCCTAGAGAGTTAAAACACAGAGACAAAAACAAGAACCGTGGGTTATTGTGTAACAGGGTGCAATTCAAGGTGCTGGGTGTAATGATGTAAGAAAGATAGAATTGACTATCAACACAAGAATTACAGTATGAATATTTATATTTCAGGGACCCTAGCTAGACTGAAGTAATGGTTAGAGAGTTAGCAATAAGTGCGCATGATGAACTCCAATTAGAGCAGCAGAATTATAAAGGAGGATACAGAGGTCCACCTGAAGGAATGTGCTGAGGAATTTGCAGATTTTCTGGAAGACAAAATTGCTCAGGTTCGTTCCCAGTTAGATGCTTCCTTCCTCTTTTGCTGATCTCAGTCGGTGTTGATAGGAGGCGAGAGGCCCAGCTCCTGTACATTGCTTTGTGAGGTGCTCTCTTAGTATTCTCTCTGCTTCTGTTTAACATCTACATGAAACCGCTCGGTGAGATCATCTGTCACCATGGATTGAAATATCATCAATATGTTCATGATACCTAGCTGTATATCTTCGCCCATGGTGAGTTAAGCGATACCGTAATTCTCACAGAGGCTGTTAGGTGTTGGATGGGCTGAAACTGAACCATGCCAAGACTGAGTGGCTCTGGTTTGGGGGTTCTTTGGTCCATGGAGAATTGCTATCTTTAGTCTTAGATGGGGTAGTACTGCCCCAAACAGACCTAATGCATAATCTGGGGGTTCTCCTGGATTCCTAACTCCTGCTCAGGAACAGGTGGCAGTCACAGCCAGGAGGGCCTTTGAGCAACTGCGGGTTGTGCACCAATTACAGCCTTTCCTGGACCAACAATCCCTACTCACATTCACTCATGCCCTAGTCACCTCCTGTCTGGACTATCCAGTTAATTCAAAATGCAGTAGCCTGCATGATTTTCTGCAGACTTTGATGTGCACATTCCTCTCCTGAGGAAGCTGCATTGGTTGCCAATTTGCTTCTGGATGCAATTGAAGATGCTGGTTGTCACCTTTAAAGCCCTTCATAGCTTGGGACCAGATTATCTGAGGGACTGTCTCTTGCCAGTCACATCCACTTGTGAGCTCTTGCTGGGAGTGGTAGGGTGGGGTTATTGTTCTTTCTTTCTTTTTTATTTTATATACTGTGTTTTTATTGCTTGAAGGCTGCCAAGAGTGCTGAGTAGGTGGCCATATGTATCCCCCCGCAAATAAAATTAGTTAATTAATAAAGTTATAAGACGTGTGGAGTCTTCTAATCCAACATCCTACCCAGATCAGGAATCCTGCTACTATCCCAGCCAAAATTTGTTGCATGAAAAGTTATCATCCATGAGTTAAGAGGCATGCACTAAAGCAGGGGTGTCAAACTCAATTTCATTGAGGGCCACATCAGGGCTGTGGTTGACCTTGGGGGGGAGGCATGGCTGACTGGGTGGGTGTGGCCAGCTGGATGCCACTTCCCAAACTGCTGGCCTGTTTCCTCTTTGCATTGGATAGATTGGGCCAAAGCAATGCAGGCTGGCCCCTTAAATTTTCCAGGAGGGCCCCGTGGGCCGGATCCAACCACATTGCAGGCCAGATCTGGCCCATGGGCCTTGTGTTTGACACCCCTGCACTAAAGTATAATATCCAATATGCTGTATATTGATATACTGTGCTGTAAATAAATTAGCACCTAACAATATCAACTGATAACAAATCTCTTTGATAAAGGAAGTCAGTTTCATAAACAGTTTATGAGATAGGGTAGAAATAGAGCCAAAAGTTAAGAAAGAAAATTTCACTGTTATTAATTCAATAAATGCAGTATCAATAGTCATCTGCAAATGATTATGAATGGTTTTTCAAGAACAAAGCAAATTGGGAGATTGATTTGATTTAGTACTCAAGAAAAAAGTAAGCTGTTTGTTAAAGTCTTATGCCATTTATCCATCCTGTTTGTTCATGCCATAAACTGAGTGTATGTGTGGATAACAAATATAATCAATCCTATCAATAAACTCCCTTTATACTGGAGATTAGTGAGTATTATGTATATGTGCATATTTGTGAACACATGTTTCTGTCCATAGTGCACATAGGACTTTTTTTTAAAAAAGAGGATCATACAGTCTATGAATTTCAAACTTTCTAGTGTAAGCAGAAAAAATGTATAATTACTTTATAAAAACATTCTTTAAAAGGAATATTTTGCACCTGCTTTACTCTGCAATGAAATCATAATGCTGATGACACCATGGATGGTTACCATGGAAACTACTGAAATCTAGCCTTAAAGGATATTTACCAAATTTGAAGAAAAGGGGAATATATCTTTCTAGTCTAAAGTTGGCAATTTAGGGAAATTTTAATGTAATTGGTAATGTAGAGAAATTTTAAAGCAAAAGAGCTATAAATGAAAGACAGAACCAAATAAAATTGTTCCATAAACAAGCATACATACTATCAAAGGATTCTTTTCTGAGGTAAGAAACATTCAAGGTGGATAAAATGATCAGAAATAGTAAGACAAAGAAATGAAAATATCAAGAAAGTAAAATAATACAGTAAATATAGTTGAAAATAATTTACTCCCATTCATTCTACCTCTCTGTTTTCCATCCTTGCAAAAACCTCTTGCATGTTCATACGGCTTCATGCATTGCCTTTTCCATTTAAATGTTCTCTTTTATCCTTTTGGGAAATCCCATCATATGTTTATCAGCCATCTTCTTCTCAATTGTTTATACTGTATATTTGATTGATGATGAGATAGTCATTCTTTCTACATGATCAAATCACTTCTATGTTTTTCTTTCATAATAGTCATTCATGTAACAATCTTGATTTTTCATAATTAATTTAGCTATATATATTATTTACTGATCAAAGTCATACAATCTAATACACATATATTAAACAAACAAGGGAATGTAATACATCTTTGTACTTCCTATTCACTATTGAATCATTTGCAAAGCTGATGCTTTTCATTAATATTTTAAGTATGTTTAAGAACCAGATTTCATGATAAGCAAAGTAAAATAGAGTGTAGTCATTTTGTATTATTTTATTATTTTTTATGTATTGCTAAATATTCACAGAATAATATAAAATTAATGTGAAAGTTCCTTTTCTTGAGACAAGGTATTCTACAATATGTTGTTTTCCCCTAGCTGCTTCAATAGATATGAATAAAATCTTTTAGTCCCAATTGTGGGAGAAAGTTTGTATGAAAAATGCAGAGAAGTCCATATCTGAATAATAATTACATGTAACTGTTTCACACTGTTAGAAACAAAAATTTGTTCAGAAACTTTTATTGCCATTGCAAATCCATTAATGGACTTTCATCAGGAGGATTTTGCTAGGTATTTATAATAGTTGCAATCCCTGTTTATTATCACAGCATACATCAAGGCAACCACAGAAACCTTAGTAGAGGCACTTTGAAATAATTCATTATCACTTTTTGAAAAATATAACATTTGTTTGAAAAAAATAAACTTTGCACATCCCAAACCAGAATATTCATCAGTCAAGCTCATAATCAAATGGGAAATGTCACTGCAATCCATAATAGCAAAAAAAACTCTGCCAGTTGAGAACTATTCAACTGATTGATTTGAATTTATTAGTTGTTAAAGTCCAAGGGGCCCTGGATCTAAAGATGAGGTCTCATAAATAAGAACTGTTGAAATGAGCCCATTTAACAAACGTCTAACAGTGTTTACAAGTGAGCATTCCACAACTTCATCAAGGAAAAATAAAAATATCAAAAAAAGGAAATTTGCTCTCATAATGCTGACACTTGAGAAATGCAGCCTTAAGGCCCTAAGATGAAAGCTAGATGCCTTGCTTAGTATCTGCCTTTCACAATTCATCACTATTAATTTCAGGAAATTCATCCAGTTGCATGCATGATATCTGTGCTGTTTATTTCTAAAACATCAACATTAGAATTTAACAAAGATTAAAAAATAAAACAGAGAACTGGTTACATTTTGTAGAAACTCATGATATGGTTGGTAATCCAACTTCTATTTTGGCATTCAGTAACAGCATTTCTAGAAATGTTGCATATTTTTTGGCATTGAAAGTTCATGCATAAATCCAGTTAAATGAATTACAATATGAAAGATTCACCAACTTGAAAAAGTGAGCTACTTTTGAGCTATCAAAAATAAAGATTGCCAATTCCCTAAAATTCCATTTGAAAAATATTTAATATAATTATGAGCTATATATACATTATAAACTTCATTTCTAATTAACCCTTTTGGCATGCATTTTAACTCCAGATACTTGGTCTTTCAGAATGACTTTCTGAACCATGAAAAATGTGTCCATCAAAAATTGAAGGCCTCTGTCTTTTTCCACTTCTTAGTTATAAACACTCATAGCATGATAGCCTTAACATACTATTCAGTTAATTACAACTCATCCTACATTTTTGATCTATTTCATCAAAACAATTTTTATCTAAAAATTCAAGTCAGTTTTATCTATATCTATTTATATGCCTCTATTTATGAAAAGGACAGCGAGACCCACGATATGACAAAGCAGACAATAAAGGCAGAGGGTGAAATGGTGGAAAGCTGATTTCTTCAGCAAATATGATGTTTTAATGGGTCTCAGGGCTGTCTTTTTCAAGAATTTTATGGAGGAAAACAGGAGACTTTTGTTTCCCTGCCTCCCATAAGCCAGAAGTCTTGGACATAATAGTCTGGGACAAACTAAACAACTATCCAGATGCTTTAATGTGTTCCAGACTTTTTTCATTATAGAATGCATTCAATTCATCTTTTACCCAGGTAACTTTGAGAAGAGTCTAATATAAATATATAAATCTTAAATGATGACACAAAAGAAGTAACTTCTTATAACATGACTGTTCCAAATAAACAATCATAATTTAGTGGCACCCACAGATTATGGATACCCAGTTTTTTAAAAAGCTGCTCAATAAAATCGTGTATTATGTGGTCATATATTAGGTAGCAGCAATTAACCACTCATGTAATTTTATGTATAAAGCTAACTGGGCCGAAGTACCTGAGCTTATATCAACAGTATTATATAGCATAGCATGCCACTAACTTTGCACCTCTGACATTCTATCTGTATTTCCCGAGACCTATTGTCTGTTTCACAAACCAATCTTTCCCTTTTGATTTTACCATCTGTCAATATGTTTCTAGAGCTGTTAATTTTCTCGTGACTCTTACATTTTCTTCACTTTTTAAACTGCAAACATGGCTATGAGCAATTATCTTATTGCTCTTCAGGCACCTTTTCTTTCATTTAAAAGCCATCCATTGATGTGTTCTTTCATAGTCTTCAGTTTATCATTTCCAGTTGATTAGCTTCAATATTACGCTATTGTATTATTTCATTTCAATCTTTCACTCTTGTTCTTATATCTTTTGCCATATGTTTTCTCACATTTTAAACCAGCTATCCTCTTTATTATTACTAAAAAAAATCATTTTAAGAGCTGGAATCCATCTTTCTTCATTAGTACATAGTTAATACAGAAAAATATTAAACTGTTCTTCTAAAACCTTACATTGACTACATTCCATGGAATTAAGGGGGGACATATTTCAAAATGTTATAAACTATGATATTAGAAATAGTAGCTGCGATAATTCAAGAGGCCCGTCTCTCAAGTCTTCATGCCCTTTTTGCATTTCTAAAATTTTATTATCCTTTCCATTGGTCAATATTTCTGAGAAGTTTCAGAACTATTATCCTAATGTTTATTAATAATATTAAAACTTTTATTTTGAAAACATCATGCAGTTTACTGGGAGGTGATAGCTGTCAAATTAATAACTTCAGGGAATATCAGATTACATTGCCAATACATAATCTGATAAATAGCCTTCTAACATAAAAGACGAAGAACTGGCGTCTATGATTTTACTGTTCTATTTTATTTTTCCTTTGCAAAAATAAAAATGCATTCCTTACCACTTATATGAGATGCTGATGAAGGTTCTTTTTCATTTTCCTTACTGATGCTGGGAGTGTTCTTTTCAATCAATCTGTCCACCATTGAAATAATGCAGTTTAAACTCTTCCCTACATTGGCCCACACCCTATCCTGAAAAAAATATCAGTATCATTACTTAGTATTAACAGCTGCATGAAAAAGTATAATTGCTTAGTTTGTAGTGCTATATTATAGAACAGCAGTGAGATGAAACAAAGTAATATAATCAAAGAACAGGGTCTTGCATTTAATCTTAAAAAGATCTTTGCTGTTATTTTTAAAGCATAATTCTAGACTAAAAATGTTACATAATTTAAGATGATGCTATAGGATAAGAACAGGTAGAGCTGGGGATGGAGTTAAAACACATCACAATTTAGAGTCCTTGTACTGCAGAGATCCAAGTCTAGCCTCCCTTGAATTCCACTGAACCCTGTCTAGCACCAAATTAGTACTGAACTTTAATTGATCAGATTCCTGTACATGGATTTGAATAAATCTTCCATGCTTCAACATTAGAAATGATCCTGATTCTTTGTGTCTTACAGGTGCTATACTACTACATCAATATACATTAGTATTGTATTAAAATCATTTTGGTATATATCTTCATGAGTTCAGCTTTTACAAATTTAAGTTAAATATATTTATTTAAATTATTCCCTATATCTTTATGCAGTTTCAATCATTAAAAAATTATACTGGAATCATACAAATGAACTATACTTTGACAATTCTAACTTTTCTCAAAATGAAAAACGAAGTTTGTGCATAATAAAACTTATAGAACTGACCACAAAGACTTACTCAATACTTAACACTTCTATATGTTTTGTTTATGTGATTATACACACATAATTGCTCATGCGCACGCACACGCGCACACACACAAATTGTTCTCTAGAAGCGTACAGCTAAAAGTATAAAGGCAATTAGAATTTTACAAGCCCAAAAACCATGTTTATCCCATTTTCAGGTAAGCAAAGAATACAGTTTTATGTCTGGACAAGGGATGTGACAGATTTGAATTGCAGAAGAGTTGCTTCATTGGAGCCAGTTTGGTGCAATGGCCAAGGTGCTGACCTAGAAATCAAGAGACTTTGGGTTCTAGACATGAAAGCCAGCTGAGTGATTTTGGACCAGTCACTCTTGGCCCAACCCAGCTGACAGGGTTGTTGCTGTGGGGAAACTAGGAGGCATTAATATTATGTTTGCTGCCTTGAGCTGATCAAATAGATATAAATATAGATTTATATATACTGGATAAAAATATCATCATCATTATACATAGCAGTGTCCTTTACCTGACAGAACCATTGTCACTGTAAGTAGCAATGCAATTAGATTGTTCATTAATATTGTTTCTTATACAGTAAAATCAACAGATTTTGAGGCAAAGATGTAAAAAGACACATGTAATATTTCTTGGCATAAATGCCTCAAAAGAGATTCATGGTTAACTATCTCTGTTAACTGTTCTTTAACCTAAAATAATCTCATTTGAGAACATTCTGTTATGTTCATATATAGAAAACTTAATTTTACAATATTCTCACAGCACCATCCATTTGTTGCTGAGATAAGGTGAGATGTTAGAGACATTTGACTGGTTCTATAAATGACTGAATTTCTGTTCTATTTATACATCAAGGTATCTTTATTATCAACTCTATTCACAAAGCATTAGCAGAAAGAAGACAGCAATTATTTAAAGTGAAACTGGAATATTTCTAAAAGGATACACTGGATGGGGTGTTTAGTCAGGCATAAACAAAAAGTTAATGAATGATGAAAATGTTTTTAAAAATGAACAGAAAGAGAAGCATGTTTGGTGCTAATGACAAATAGTTTATTGTCTTTGAATGATTACACAATGATGTATTCATCCATTTGAAATTAATTCTAGTGTTTCTTCTGTCTGGCTGATTTAGTACCAACAAGTCATCTGTTTTCTAGATTATATTCTAAGAATATGCTTAGCCAACTCAGACCACACTAAATTTTTTATTAGGGATTCAAAAAGGTCTTTGAAGAAACATTATTTAAACTGTTTTGACTGTACAGAGGATAAAAACCAAAATCAATAAATCATTTCTCTTTCCAGGCTATATGATCAAAAATTCAGGTCTATCATTTTTGTTTAAGTGGGTGTTTTTAAAAAACCAATACATTTGTGGCTGAAATGATGATGACAATAATGATCACAGTTACAAGTAACTTTCAGCAATAAGTTGCATATACATTTATTCAAAGTTAAAATTCATTAGGAATAGATTTATGAATAATGATGGTAAAACTAAACATAAATTTAAGATTAATTTGTATTATATTTCATTTCTGAAATGCAGCAACTGAAATATACCTTTAAGTTCCTACATTAAGTTTCTCTTTAATTTAAAAAATGACAAAGTTTAAATGCTTCAAATTGTAAATGTTAATGAAATGAATGGGTCCCTCAAATATAATAAGAACATACAATGCTTCTACAGCATTTAAGTATTAAAAGTGGCATTTTTATCATCCTAAGGCTATAATGGTGTTATGAAAATTGGCCTACCAGATCTATCTACAGTGCTGTTTCAAAACAGAGGGCAGCAATATTCAGAGAACTGCTAGATGATAAGAAGAATCAGAGTTTTAAATCCTGTCATCTAAAGGCCATGTGTATTTTGCAGCCCAAACATGGCAACCCTAATTAACTGTACCTTTGTACCCATAAAGAAGAATTTTTGTAGCTCAGGACTGAAATGAAAGGTCCCTGATACTCCCTGAGCTTGGCTGTTTTCTTGCAGATGTTTCTTTACCCAAATTGGTAACTTCATCAATGCTAGTCTGACTAGCACTGATGTTACCTAGTTGGGGAATAAAACAACTGCAAGGAAACAGCCAAGCTCAGATAATAGTAAGGCCTTCCCAGTGTCCCTTTGCATTAGTGTTCAGAGCACAGTATACAATTCTCTTATCAGTCCCATTGAATACTGTACTCATTTGCTTCTCAGTTCAATTTAAAGTGCTGGTATCTTGTTGACCTTTAAAAGTTTGCTATGGAAAAGTTTATTTGAAATACTGCCTATATTCAATTAAATTCTTTTCAGTACACTGATATAGAAGGAACAAACTTTTTTATTCATATTTCTGGCATTCCCTTTCTCAAGAAATGTATTTTGATTCTTCCTTACTTTAATTTCAACCTGTTTTTAAATCAAAATTATGGTCTAAATTAATATTAATATTAACTTCTTAAAATGTTATATTGTTGGCTTGGGGCTGGTTCTTGCTTTACACAGTCTTGTAAATATTTAGTTTTGAAATTTAAAATTTTGCATTTTTAACAGATAGTGATGTTAACATTTAACAGTGATGTTAACAGATAGTGATGTTAACATTCATTATTTTTGCTGATGTTTATATAAAATTGTTCTTAAGAGTGTAAGAAACAATAAAGTAAAATATGTGTTATCCAGACACAAACCGCAACTACTGTACTGTATTTGAAGGATAGAAAATCATAACTGCACTATATGAACATTAAAACATGTCTCTTTCTCCAACAGCAATCCATTCAAAATCATGTATTTTCTCCCAATGCAATTTGTACCTTCAAATGCAGACCTTGTCGTATACAGCAGTTCTTTTTTAGGATTGTTTTAATACATTCCATATGCATTAAACACTTAGATACACTTTGCAAAATAAAAGACTACTGTATTAGTACTGCCTATTGGGTTACAGAGAAGCTAAGTTTTGCTTTTGGGTATATGGCAGGCAGAGTGGAGGAGGACAGTTTTATATTATGTCCAGTATTATATGACAAGATCTGAATTATTCTCAGTGAAGAGTTTCTGATAA
The DNA here is from genome assembly GCF_049901715.1 of Pseudonaja textilis. Lineage (NCBI taxonomy): Eukaryota > Metazoa > Chordata > Lepidosauria > Squamata > Elapidae > Pseudonaja > Pseudonaja textilis. Next base: position 25,702,112 of record NC_141995.1, on the reverse strand, counting down.
ACATTCATTTCTTCACATTCCAGGAAGGAGTTGCTTCTCCATATACTAGATTATTCATTCCCATCGGTAAATATGCTGCTTTTCATCTGAAATGCATTAAATGTATTAACATGACACATAGAAAATGTATTTAGGAACGTTACTCAATTATTGTGCCTTATATCTTCAAAGTACAGCTTCTGCAAATCAACTGCATAGTTTTCCAAAATACAAACAAATATGGAATAAATTGGTTTTTAAAATACTCTTTTCTCCTCTCAACTGTGGTCAAAATGAGCTTTAGGTTTTGCTGACTACTATTCAAATAGTCTTTTACAACCAGCCATATTACCTAGTCAGAAATAAACAACTGTGGTTTCCAAGCAGCTTGCTGCCCACCAAATTCTTGCATTATATATAACATGATTTTTTTTGTAACCCTCCTTACAGGAAGGTTTTAGAACAGCTGGCGAGAAAAAAGTGGGACTGGCCATTCTGCTACTGTGACAATCAGCTTTAAAAGGTTAACATTGTTTGGTATAGCCCATGGATGCTATTATCAATTATATTTTACTCAGCAGCTTAATAGAGAATAAATCTTATCCACCTGTCTCTATTTTAATTGCTTTTGTAGTAGAAAAAGTAACATTTAATATGAACACTTAGAATTTCTCTGTCAGGCAAAGTTCCTTATGTCGATTTTTCTGAAAATACTATCTGAGTTATTAATTTACTGAATACTGGATTAGCTTTCCCTGGGGAGAAAAAAAGAGAACAATATGCTCTAAAGTAGAAATGCATATTTAATTTTTTCTGCTTTCTGTTGTTATAATTCTGTTCTGTTGTTTACATATTTACTATTCTTATCGTAATACTGAATATCATACAGAAACATTGATGTAAATGAGTATCTTTTGCATCTTAAACAAGAAAATTAAACAAATGTAGAAAAATGATATTGTGCTGATAAAGTAGTAATGGGTATCCTTCTGGCTACTGTTGCCATAAACTGCAACAGTAGATGGATTTCTAATCTGATTCAGGAAGGCAGACAGGTTTTGGCTCAGCAGAATGCAAACCAAGATTAAGTTTATTCTGTCTACGGAAGGAAAATGAAGACAGAGAAACTACACTAGATTTCAAACCACCAAGTCCCCTTTCTGCTTATGAACAAAAATATTAAAGCATTTTTTTTTCTTTTATGGCATTTTTGCATTTACGGAATTGTTCCCCTAAAACACACAATATTGCTTCTATGGTTTAATTGCAGAACATTTTAATTCATCTGGTATCAGTTAGCTGTGGTGGTTAAAATGCTGGACATGGATTGGGAAGACCTAAGTCCAAGTACCCATTCAAGCACTGAACCTCCAGGAACAGTGGGCCAACCCACCCAACTCCAACCCCAAAGGACTCTTGCTAGGGGAATAATATTAGAGGATACTGACAAGAAAGCTTGTTTTAAGATTACAGAGGGCAAATGTAAAACCATGCATTATAGATAATCCTTACTTACTGCTTGGTACAGTGACTATTTGAATTCAAAATACTGTATAATAATCTTGCGACCAATGTTTGCATTTATGGGTGTCTAAGATCCCACAGTCACATTATTGCCATTTACACAGTCTGCAGCAAGCAGAGTTAATAGAGAAGACAGTAATAATAATCCTAAATTGTGGTCATGTGATTTTTCACAAGGCTTAGGAATTAAATTGCTAGTTCCAATTATGGTTGATAATTGAGAATTACATATAATATCTTATCTTCTTATATGCCTGCACCCCTAAGATGCTCATGCCAACTGACAACATATATTAAAATGAACATAACACAATAATTGAGATAATGGAAAATAAAATAACAGATTACAAAACTAAATTAAAATCACAAAAGTTTTCTTCCAGTAAGGCTTTTAACATTAAATGTTTGATGGAATTGCTCCATTTTCTGAATATCAGGAATTGTGCTGTCATATAGATATCTGAGAAAGGAAGTTCTAGGGATTCTTCCAAATCTCATACTGGAGATAACCTTCATCATTTTTATTAAGGAAGTGCTGATCAAGTGGCTAGGTTCTACCTGAAGTAGATGGCCTTGAGTAGGGGCATCTGAAGTGGTCATCACTGGCTTTAAATGGTAAGAAAAATTGGATAAATAAAATCCCACTCTTTTTACATGTGTACTGGGCACATAACACACCTTATAAAACACAGTGCTTTGAAGCCAGTAATTGTCAATATATAAATCCCCAGTCCTGAGGCAATGGAAACCATACCACATAAAGCTTTGGAGATCAAAATCCATATTCTGAATTGTAACCAGAAGCCAGTTGGTAATCAATGCAGAGCTTACAATATTAGTTTATGCTCATATAGCAGCTCTCACTAACTAGATTAGGCTACTACATTATGAATTAATTTCAGCCTCTGAATAGTCTCCAAGAGACATATAGAATAATATAGGCCTGTTTATTGATTTATTTATGGCAAATAATGGATGAACACTTTGTCTTCCAACAATAATTTTGGTACTTACAGAACAAATGCTTTTGGCAATCTGGCCACCTAGAATGGGACACTGAGTTAAAAATAGTGACCAGAACCAATCTGCAAGGTACCTTTCCCTTAGAACACTCTGCCCTATACCTACCATCACATCTTCTAGAAGTATCTCGAAAAATCTTCCTGTTATCCTCTATTTCCCAGATTTCTCACAGGTCCTCTCCACAGCAGAAAATGGTGCACTAGAATCCTGCCCTTAGTCCCAAACTACTTCTTCTTGTCTATCCATGCTCCTATGGGATAAGTAAACCAATCTTCTCAAACCAGTCTATTCTACATTCACTTCCTGCAATTTCCCCCCATTATTTTTTATCCATTAAATGCTTCTTCCACTAAATGCTTCTATTTAACACCCCATACTCCACATCCTGATTTTATCAGGCCCTGGAATGAGATGGTTATTCATCCAACCTCTCCGTGCAGAGTAGTGGTTCTCATTCAGATCATCTTTAAAGAACTGATGTGAAGAGATGTTTGCAAGGCTGACAAACCAAAATTATGATATGTAATCCTGAAATCTAATACTAGATGTTAGTATATTTGTGGACTCAGTGGGACTTAAATTTAAATGGGTGTAATGAGGCAGAGTGAATGTGTCCAGTAGCTGATGGAAAAAGAAAGAGGGAGAGAGGATTGGGAATAGTTATGCTTAAGAGTTTCTAATCAGGCCATACTTTATAAAATGAATTAGCATGACTTAAATGGATCAAACAAATGTGTATTCTAGGACATACCGTACTTATCCTTCCAACTGAACACTAAACAGAATTTTGTAATACAAAATGAAGAAATAGGCAGAATTTTCTAGTATGTTACTTTGTTCAAGGCATCTTACAAATTAAATTTTGGTATCTGTCTAAAATGAAAATACTATGTTTGAAACATGGTAAAAATAGAGCAAAAGAAAAAGTGTGTTTTTAGTTTCAACTACAAGGTAACACTTTCAGGTTGAGAAGTGTCTGGATATTTATAAAGATTTGATTTCTATAACTTTTAATAAAAATTAATGTTTAAAACTGAATTTCAGTGAAATTATTTTTATCATATAAATACACTTTCTCGATAGCCAAATTATTTTATAAATAAATTCTTTTCTAGGACAGCTTTTCCCAATCAGCGCTTGTTCTGCATTTGGAACCACTGTTCTATGTTGTTATCATGTTATTTCAGAAAGTCATTAGTTTCGGCAATAGTACTTTAAGTTATGTTTCAAAAAATGTAAGTGTAAAATAGATTCTCCAACTTCATACTTATAAAACCTTATACTTATAAAGGACACATGCAAGAAGAATAAAAATGAACCATGAAAGTAGTAATGAAATAAAGTATTTTGTTTAATGTACAGAATTACTATTAATCACTGAAATACTGCATGTTACATTGGAAAAAGAAATTGTCACGGTTCTGAACCATAGGTATTTAGTCTTGCTGAAATCCTTCTTTTCCCAGTATATATATTTATAAATTAGTGACAGAAAAAAAATGCAAACTTCAGTATTCAAGTTAAAATACTTACTGAATATTAATATGTAGTTTAATTAAGGCATAATAAAGGTTAAGTATCTACTTTAATATCACATGAAGTATATTATATCTAAAGCATACATTTTTCATGCAAAATATGTCAATCTTTAGTGTCAAAAGAATCTAGTATTATTGATATAACTAAACTGGTTAACTCTTTAAACACAAATAATTTGCAACTGAATAAAAGGTGGGGGGGGGAATGAGATTTTGAGGTTACTTACCCACTCTTCCTCATCATATTCTGAGTGGTGAGGTATGGAATCTTGTCTCTTGATTTGTGATGGATGGTCCTGATTTTGTTGTTCGCTATTCTCTTCGGTGTTATTCCTTGGCAAAGTTGGTTTTTTTAAGACACAACCAGGGCGGGCTGTGTATAAAGCTAAAAGGGCACTTCTGATAAGCTGATCCTTAAAGGCATGCACAAATAACTCTGTCTAAAATTAAGATGAGTGTGCAATCAACAAAAGGTAAGTAATGCAGTCTCAGAACTAAGATAATAAAATATACTCTTCTGGCTTTCATGATATGCTAAGCACTATAAGGCTTGTTGAATCTGGATATGTGCTGTGTGAACCTGTCATTATGGCTTATAAATCATGGCTCTAAATTTAAGTGAGCTATGTGAACCAAGCCACTGTACACTGTTCCGTAGCTAAGAAAATTCACTTAGCAGGATAAAATCAGAAATAGAACCTAGTCAGTCTGCAATTCATTTTATTTATGTGAATTTCTGTAATGTATGAAAATTGGAGCTCAGAATTCAGAAATATTCATTGGAAATCTGAAGACATTCCTAACTTGTAAAACGAAGTTTTCCTTTACAATAACACATATCTGAACTTTTTAAAAAAATCATGTACTATGATTTTAACTAACTAATGGGGAATGGGCATGAGATTATCAATGACTGTAAGTCCAGATAATTTTCATTATCTCAAATGCAAATTTATAATTTCATACCATTAAAATATGATGCATGTCATTATAAGTTACTGGCAAAGGAGTATATTAGAGGCTCTGCATTTTGTCTTTTCCTTATTCCAAAGACCAATAGACCAAAAGATGTCTGAATTCAAAATGTCAAATTCTGTTTAATGGATAAAGCAGAAAAGGCCAAGATTTGTTTAAAACAAAATATATGGATATAAAACAAAATATATGGATATGCAAAGTGCTTAACAATAAACGGTACTTCAAAGTTATAAAGTTAGGTTGAAAGTTGTTTCTCCATCACAGTTTAATTCTCCTTCTTTTATAGTTATGCCACAGTACTTCAGGCACAAAAAAATTATAAAGAGGGAAGGATACACTAATAATGATATATATGAAAATGAGAGTTATCACTCTTCAAAAATAGTAATGATTATCCACCAGTTGCTAGTTAAAATGTAATATGATGCAGACTTTTCTGTTTTATATTAAAAGCATCAAGTTTAATATCCATAAAATTGCTTGATAATAATCCAAACAGAGAAGAAGACGATAATTATCTGAAGCTTGTAATTAGTTAAATGTTCCTCATACAGAGGAAGACAGATTCCACAGACCAAAGCAATATCTAGGCATCTGATAATCTAGTTTACAGGAGGGATTATTTTTGAAACTTACAGTTTCTGAAAGCATCTTTAAGGAATTCTTCAAGCTTTCTGGCAACTGTTGTCTGGCCGAATTAAGTAACATGTCTGCATGACTTGATATGAGAGGCTGTAATTGATTGATGTTATTGAGAACTTCCTTTGCCTTGGCAGTGTTTTCAGGTGAATAATAAATACATTGGTACCCAGTACTGCAAGGTAAGACATGACACCACATAATTTATTATAAAGTCATAACTATTTTCAGCTTTAAAGTATAGCTGGATAATATTTTTATGTACATGAAGGATTTCATCGGTTTTATAATGACCGTGGAAAGTATTATAAAATTTATTGTCACACATTTATAGGCATTATTTTAAAACTCAATTTACTGTAGATTAGAATATAGGCCTTGTAAAATATGATAACCTTTTGTTGATGAATGTTACTGGAGGTGTTACTGAAATTAATTATTCTCTGAAGTTTTCTGAATAAGTGGTTGTATATTGTATTATGAAATACATCAAAACAAAGCAGACACATGCCTTATCTTGACAATTGTGAAGGAAACAGAGATATAGAACAAGCTCCAACAAAAACATTTAGTAATTTGTAATAGCCGTAAGGAAGATTCTTGTTCCTGGCTTCTCTTCCTCTATTGATGAGCTACCCCATTCTGTGTGGTCAATTCCATTTATTATTTCTTTTTTATATGACAAATTAAAAAGGACAAGTGGATTTAACTGAAATACTCAGAAACAATTGGAAGAGATATTGAACTGGTGGTAGTAGCTAAAGCAGACGATAACTGGAAAGCTTTTTTAATGAATTTATATCATTATTTCTCTATCTCCAATCTACCAATTTATCTGCCTATCTACCTACTACAATAGAATAAAAAACAACTAATGTGTGGCATCAACTTTATAATCAACTCAGCAATGGTGGGCAATCATTTTGTACTAGTGGAAACATTCAGAATGTTCATAATATATTATACGATTTTACTATTCACAAAATGCTTGTTATGGTAATTTACATGTCTAATGACCGAATACATTTATTAGAAGACAATGAATGCTGCCCATTAAGTCTTTAGTTGCATCACCTATGTTTTTAATCAATCTCAACTTAATTATTACAGTACTATGGGAGATGGACAAATTTTCATATAAATAAGTGAAGTTCATCTTTCTTCTGTTTAGACATATTGATGAGATCTATATGAAGCTTAAAACTTTTTTGAAATAAAAATAAGGATGAAACTGCCATTTTGATTTGCCCATGCTAGTTTTCCATTTTTAAATTAAAGACTATATATTAAAATGCATTTATTAAAGTAAAAATATCAGCCACATAAATTAGATAAAATAAAACTTTGGTTTAAAATCCATTTAAACATTAATTTACTTTTGATCACTTATTATGCCATGAAGAAATCACAAAAATTAGCAGTATTAAGTAAATATTTGGTTTTTGGCCTATCAAAGATAAAGCATTAAGATGTAAGATGTGAGATCCCTGTCATTCTGGATAATTCATAATGCATTGATTTTCTTTATTAGAATAGAAGAGGAAAATATAGGCTATTAACTCTGCACCTTCTCATCCACACTGGCACAGTCAACTTTGAATGGGATTACTCCAGTGTTTGTAATAGAAAGGTATTATATTGAGCCAAGACACAAGATACTTCAGATAATTTTAGAGTAAGAGATAAGAGACAGGGTTACAAATGTTAGAAACACCATCATGTAAATGCTGGGAATCTAGCCTTTTGTGTTTTGAAGATCCAAGTCTCAAATTGTTTGTCTAATAGTTCTTTCAGTGTTATCAGATAACAAGGTAAAATAAATCCTCAAGAAAACCGTAAGAATGGAACTTTGTGATCAGTGTTGTTCTCCCAGGAGATTACCACGCTTTTTCCTGCAAGGATATATTTTAACCAGCTGTTTAAAAGATGGAGCCAAGTGGTCTCTAAGGCAACAAGTCCTATAATTAGATTGAGCAGAAAAACTGGAAGGTGACAGATGTTTTGGGGTCAGTTTGATGCACAATACATATCTCTACAATACAGAATAGAAAAATTTCAAATACAGACATTTAAAAGCACAAGATTACTCACTCCAATATAGGAAAAGAAAAATATACATGAAAGTTCATAATCACAGTGGATAAAAATGTTGCAGATAAAAATATGTTATTAGCATTAATACATAAAAGCAGTTCAGGGAAATATTTAATTAATTTTCAGTCTAAGAAAACTTGCTTTGGCTTAGGATAATTTTCTTCAACCTAAATCTTTCCAAATGTATTGGACTTCCACTGCTGTAATTCCCAGATGATGAACAGAAGCTTTTCCAAGAATTTCATTCAAACATGTTCAAAGGGAAATACATATTCTCAATATTAATCAAGTAAGAATTTTGATTTCATTCATTAATTGAATAAATTAATATAAATGCACATTACAAAGAGTTTAAAATCCATTTGCCTTTTGTCCTATATAAAATCCTATTCCCCATTTATTCGTACACAATACAATCAGATATAACAGATATTTGGATCTATTTGGTCATTCTTGTTACTATTAGCCAATTAAATCAAGAGTTTACTGTGCCAATTTACATAATAAAAGGAACCCTAAAAACTGACATTCATTGGACTAATTTGACTGTAGTTTCCTGGTTTCCTAAACCATGCTTCAACTGTCTGGGAGCATGAGCAGATCCCACTTTCTTCCTTCCTCTCACTTTCTGCCTTTTCTGGTCCACTAATTCTGGCTAAAGTAAGTAATAATTTAATGTTATTTTTAAATAAAAGAATTTTTATTTCATATGAACTATAAACCTAATAATTGCATTAGGAATAGGAAGGAGAACAGGCTCTTTTCATGTGTGGTAAAATAGACTGGTTAAACAAAGATGTGTATCTTAATTGAGCTGTTTGTTAAAGGAAAGTACTTCAATTTTAATTTCCTATTACAGTAATAGGTGTATAGGTATCTGCAGATTAAAATTGTTTTTTAAAAATAACCAAGTGTGCTTAAATTACCTTCATTAATTAAAATCACTCTACAGTGATTTAAACTTTAATCACATTCTAGTGACTTTCTACTGATTTAGGAGGCCAGTTGTAGTACTAAGGCATAGCAGCTTGAGCCCAAATCAGTGTTTGCTTCTTTGTTCATGGTTTTTGTTCTTCATTTTTGTAATAAGCCTTCAGGGATAGTTTGTATTCCTTTGGGTTTGTAATGGGGCATTTAAAAACCTCATAATCAGAAGCCTGCATAGTTTTCCTTCAGTGCATCTCATCTGATTAGCTTTTGAATGAGAGGGAAAATATTCCATGCAACAGTATTCTGAAAATGATTTATGGATCCTTAAACCCCTGAAATGCTGTATAAATTTTAATTTATAAGCCTTCAACTATTATGATGCTACATTATGTGGTTTAAAAAAATAATAATCTAAAATAATCTTTCTATAGTGAAAACACAAATAATTCATTCTATGTGAAGATGAAATGTTCTATATGGTAGCAATACAAAATAAATTAAGATGAAGTCCAAACAATTTACTTTATGTATGATTATGAAGTTTGCTGCCAAGGAAAGCTAATGCTATAATAAATCAGTTGAATACTAACATATTATTACATTTTTTCCCGCTAGGAATTCTATGTATCCTCTAATTGAGGAATTGGTCTTTAGCTCTATGCACACATTTCAGAATGGTCAGATAAGTAGAGTTCAACATTATGAAACTACATAGAAAAAGATTTGATTGAAAAGCAAATTATTGATTTTGGACACATAAAGTATGGAAGTAGTGAACAGATGCACTGAGAATATAAATGAACTTCCTTGCTGCTGATTCTCCAACATAGTCGGCATTCCACATGGACTATCCTTTGAAATCTTATCTTCTAAAACAAGCTGCTTTTCATAAGGAAGTACTGTAGTATGCTGTTTTTGCGATCCTTGTTTATGTATTTCTATTTTATTTATTGATTTAATATGATATAATTTATTTTATTATCTGCCTAGAGTCTATTAGGACTGGGTCAGAATAATTATTGGAAAATAAATAATTTAACAAAAGCCTGCCAGATGATCCATTAACAATTTACGTAAAATGTTTTTAAAACACCAAAAAGATTAAAATCTGCAATCCTAAAAGTTTTATACAAAAAAGTAAAACCTTTTCTTAAATAAATTTTCAGTCAAAATTTTAAAAATTAGGATGTTATATATTCCAGAAATGTTCATGGAGAGATGAGAACCACACCATCCTGCACATTCAAATCACTGTAGTCAAAACAACAGTATTCAGCTATGGAAGAAGTGGATTGTCTGGATCCTTTTCATCCATGGGACAAAAACATAACTGGTCATTGTCACTGGTGACTTATTGCAATGGGCCCTACATTACAAAGAATTACATTCAAAGCTGCCCTGTCCAGGAAAATAAAACTAGTACAAAATGCACTGGCCTTAACGTTAACTGGGAGAATCCAGTACTGCCATGAAACACAAATGTTGGCAAAAATGCATTGGGTCCGGTGGTTTGTTTCTGATATAAGTCAAGATGATGGCAATCCCTTTAAAATTCCTATATAGCTTGAAGACTGACTATCTTTGAAATTGCTTGCTTTAAGCAGAATCTACTTAGTCAAAATGTGCTAGTAGTGTCCTTATTGAGAGTTCTCACCTTACAAATGTGATTTGGCTGTGAGCATTTCCTACATGAGGTCCTTTCTTGTGAATAGTAGTTTAAGAACTACAGTCTCAATTTTACTGTGCAGCTCCTACCGGAGAGACAGATGCTTTTTTACAAATTCATTTTAATGAGTCTCTCCTCTCAAATGAAATAGCTTGCCCTTTACGGGCTCGATAATCAAAACCTGTAATATGGCAGTCTTCTGACGAGCTGAGTTTATAGATAGTCTGAAATTGATCATACTAAATAGCTCTGTTAGAGGAGACTTGAATGGGAATTAACCATCTGGAGATCCAAAGGAGCAAGTGTGGTTGATTGTAAGTTCCATATACTTATGCTCATCCAAAATACTATCTAATACTAATAATACTCACAGTTCAAGGTTCAATGCTATTTTATAGTTAGATACATGTTTGGTTTCTATGGGTGCCAGAGCCTGGTTCTATCACCTTATTTTCTGGTTGAAATTGACTCTTCTAAACGTCTGTTTTAAACTAATCTGGCTAAAAAAAGAAAATGGCAAATTCCAATCCTTAGGCATTTCTTTGGAAAGTCTCTTATTAGGGCTTGAAAATGCCAGGATGTAAACAATGCACTGGGATATTGACTGACAATCATGTTTAAACCTAATATCCAACCATACAGTTTATGGATTCTTCTCAAATAGGCACATGCCATTATCATATCTCTCTACAGTTCTAATTCTGAAATTCTGTTGGACTTTCACCTTGGTCAGAATGGATGCAGTATTCGCTGCTGATCTCTGGGGATGGTATAAAAATATCCCGTTTCAATACTGATTATGTCCATGTGGAAATGGCTTTGTAGAATTCCTAAGCCATATGCTCCTTTTTTGCTTGCACTATAGGAATCAAGGAAGATATACTGGTACCCTTATCCCATGTTAAAGAGCTATCCTGGTAAAAAGCATAATGTCTATTTGTCACTGCTTCTGTCTAACCAGGACCCTGACATATGTTTCCAGTTTTTCAATCTTGTGCTGACAAATAGAATTAATAAAACTGATATTGTAACTATAAAACCAAGGGGCCATATGTCATCAAACAAGAAAAAAATTATCCTAGCCTCATATTATGCTCTTATTTATTTATAATTTTTCTACAATTAAGTAGTGCTTCCTTATGTATGTGTGTATGTAGCTGTTTAGTCAGGTAACTGTATTATTTGAAATAAATAAATGTTCATTTTCAAAATTCAAAACATACAGATGAACAGATTGGGTTTTATTTGGACCACATTCTTAAGCGAACTAAAGTAATCATGTTCTGAGGCCAATATACGATTTAGAATGCAGCTAATCTTCACGGTTTTCCAAATTCTGTAATATGGTATATGACTCATATCTAAAACTATATATAAAATGCATCAAAAATAATCTTGTTCCAAAATATAAATATTTATTGTATCCAGAAATTCATACAATTAATGCTTAAATTGCATGATCTAACTTTGCACCCCGATGAATTTATGACTGAAACTGAATGACATATGTATATACTGTACTGATTCACCCTCTTCCATTCATTTCTTTTTGTAAGTACATATGATTATGTTGTGCTACGTAATTACATTCTTAGAGTAGCTTTTATATGTTTATTTTTTATAGTTTTTCAATTCCTTTTCTATAAAATTAGGAGGAAAATAATTTTTTATAATTAGATATATAAGTTTAATTTTCTAAACAAATACATGTTAATGTGTTATGATATACTCATTTAGAAAAAGCAAGGAAAAAGAGAATTAATAATGTTGGTAATCCCTATCTTCATAACCTTAGGAGAAATGTTGATATACAATACAAAATTAGTTAATATAGTATTTCTAAATTAATGGCAGTATACCTACTTTCGTCTTTCTGCCTCAAATTTATTCAATAATTTCTGAAGACCACCATTTTTAAATCCCTGAAAATGTGCTGCAGGAGCTCCCACAGTGATGACATCATAAAGAACATCTGCAACAGAAAGATTACATGCTAAATTGTACATATAGGGATGCATTGTAATCTTATAGCAATGAACAGTAGTTGTAATAGTCCTAATACAAATGAATTTGCCTCTCTGCAAATGCATTTCACCAACCATCATTTCCCAACCACCTGCAAGTGACCATGTTTACCATTCCAGGGTTCCTCTGAATTTTAGAGCTTCTTTCCCTCCAGAAAGCCTCTTTTATTGTCTTATCTGCTTATATTTTAATTGTTCTTCACCAGTTGTTAAACTAAGTCAAGAGCTTACTGTACTATATTGTTCAAACCCATCTAGGAAATATTCTGAGGAGACATTCTTATGACAGGAAACAAAGAATCAAACATATTTCCTGCTTCTTCACCCTGTTATTGTGATCATGCTTTGTTATTAAGAGCATATTTAGCAATTGGCTTTATCCTGGTAAGATACCATTACCTCTTGACAATTTTAGAAATTTCTTAAGGAAAAAAAATCCATGTGGAATTTTACATGGAATGATAATAGAAAATACAACTTTTTCAAATACAGTTATTAGCAATAGCAGTCGCACAGACTTATACATCACTTTACAATGCTTTACAGCACTCTTTGAACAGTTTTCAATGTCAATTGCCTCAACAATCTGGGTTTTCATTTTACCAACCTCAAAAGGATAGAAGGCTGAGTCAACCTTGAGCCAGCCAGGATCAAACTCCTGGCAGCATGTAATATTGTATTCTACCCACTGCACCATGACTCAATTATTGGTTCCTTTTATTTTAGTAATTATTTACTTAGCTTCATATAATACAATTTTCTTCCTTTTTTCAATAATTTTATTACATATTACAACATTATACAGATAAAATTTATACAATAAAATTACATACTATCGAAATACATTAAAAAAATTAAGAAAGTGCAGAAAAAGAAAAAAGGAGGGAAAAGTTAGAAAAAGAAGCCTCCTCCTTCATCCGCAGAAACTCTAATCAACATTACCGATTTATCATTCTCTTGAAATATAATCAAACAGCTATTCATCCCATTCCTTATATTCTCTATAGGCCCATATCTAAAACCTCATTTCTATATATTCATCAGCAAAGATCCAGGAAGGGTCATCAGAAATACTATGCATTATCAATTTTATCTACATTCAGTTTGAATCTTTCACTTAATATTTGGATCTTCATTTCTATTTAAACATATTCTGTATTTCTTCAAATATGTGGTATCTGTTTAAATAGTTGAAGTTCAATTCCAATCAGAAAAAAAATTAAATATCACCAAAAATAGCAATCCATTATTTTAAAAGATTTTCAATCTTTAACAAGCAGTAAAAAAGGAAATTCCAAAATGATTAAAAAGGATGAGGTTTGGTCAAGCCTTGAGTCCATAAAGGGGACATCAATGGCTCTGAATTTGCTGAATCCTATGAGTCTCAGCTGTTTGCCATAATTAGCAAAAATGTCAATTTCTGTATGTGTTCTTAAAAAAAACTCCAGTTGTGTTTTTTACATATGGGTAACCTCACAATTTTTCCTTGCTCCAGAGATAACTTTTAACAGTCCAGATGGAGTATCTATCTGCCTTTTGACTGTAATGTCTCCCACTGTACACACAGGATATCAGTTCAGCCTGACTCATTGGAACCATCTCTATGGAATTTTTCTTCCTAATGTTTTAGTAATTTGCTTTACTGTTCATACATATAATACATTATTTGTTCAATCTTTGTTTTGTATATTACAAAGCAAAACAAAAATTGTATTAACATTGTATTAATATTCATGCAGTTGGCTTAATAGATTTCTGTTTAGTGAATTTTGGATGCAGTGTATAAAAACTATTCATAATTCTATGCATGTATTAACATCATTTTATGCATGCATATATTTCCATTTGCCTTTTAATAGATATTTGGGTATAGTGGATACCCCTTACTCCTCATAGTGCATTAAATTAAGCACTTATTTCAAGAATTGCAGTTATCAAACATTAAAAACATTACAAATGGGTAGATAAAATAAAAGAGACAAATGGAAATAATAAAATACTTCAAGATTACAAAAAGATAATAATATACTTTTAATCATCAGAACCTAGAATTATCTATTTCAGAAACCATTCAAACATTTTCTGTTATAACTTTAAAACCAAGAAAGATAGCCAGCTTCATTAAATAGCACAGCACCCAGATGTTCTGGCTACAATAGGAAACATGTCTTTTTGTACTTCAGACTCACCAGTCTAATAATAAGAAAATTTCCAGTAAAATAAACAATGGAATAAAAAATACACATATATAGACTTGGTGAATTTCAGTCTTCTCAAATATCACATGTAAGCTGCATTATATCATAAGATGTTCATTACAGTAAATTACAGAAATTACTTCAGCACTAAAAACTCAAGGATAATATATAAGGTAAATAAATCAAAGAATTCACAATGCAAACAGATATGCAAACATCTTAGTAAGAGTTTAATGTCCACTAAAACAATTTAATTTGAATCTGTTTACTTTGTGGATATTATTTTAGATATTTTACTTATAAAATTGTAATTTTACATATATTTAATATAATTTTAGTCCTTACATTATAATTTAATATAGGCTGCACCCTGGAACTTACAGATGTTAGTATGTTACTTTACAAATGTATTTTAACTCTGTCTTAAATTATATTTTGTTTTCTGTAAATTGAATTGAAATCAGTTTCTATTTAGTAGTATAAACAATGGCACAAATCTTGGATACTTGATTTAAAATGTCTAGAGCGGCCAATGTAAAGGATCTGCTATTGCCCCATGGTTTTATTTGCATGTTGAATTTATAGTAATTAAATATCTGATGGTCTTTTAGCAGCAGAAGCATTAGGAATTTGTGGGAGAATCCATTAATCTGCAGCTTTTTTACCAGATAAATTATACTGATATGTTAAAGTAATTTATTTTAGCTTTAATTTTTTGTTCTTATCTTTTATCCTTTCTTATATGAGTTTGTAATTTACTTTTAATCTTTGGCCATAAATAAAGATAATATAATATTAAGATTTTTTCTAGGTTTTGTTATTTTTTTAAATGTACATTCTATCCAATTCCCGACAGCTTACAATAACAATAAACATATCTATAATAAAACTCCCACGAGCTACATAATTATAAATCCTCTAGCTGAATAAATAATTATCTGTCAAAAGTAATTTCAATAAACTTTTTAAGTTCGGCAAACTTAAAAATATACATCCAAATCAGGCCTTAGCTGAAACTAATTTCATAATTAAAACTACACTTGGCATGTATCTGGAAAATGAATAAAGATATACAAATATAAATGAAATATAAAACTTTCATGTATAACTTTTAGGACAATAGTGGTAGGGGTAGGGGGAACAGAATTAACAGTCACTTGTTTTTCAAGAATGGACACAATTTTATATATAGCTCTACCTTTCCACAGCAGAAATACCCAAGTCTAAAAGTGTAACCAATAGAGAAGAAAGAAAAAGATATTTCATGATTGAAGTTAAATTATTAGGTAGTGAACTGTATAACATCATATAGCCTACCTTTTATACAAGGACCCTGCACAAGCATTCTCTGCAGATGTAGATTTATTGGAACAAATTCTAGTGTTTTTTCTCCTTTACTACAACTTGATTTGAAAGAAGAGCCTGAAAAAAAATATAAAATATAGTTAACTTAGGATCCAGATGTCTTTTCTTTCTTAAAATCAAGGAAGATGTTTTGAAGATATTGTCGGTAACATTTTTGGGTGTCAAAAATCTTTGTGCTGCAGCTTCAATTGGCACACAGGCAATCTCAGGAAAAGAGACCTGCTTTAAAGAATTGCTGATTAGTCCTATATGACAGCACTATCATGCTCCACTTCACATTTTTCTCTTTTAATCTGAATACTGCTCTAATTTCAATTTGTAAGAGTTCACACCATAGGAATTCTATGATGTCCAAATCCACAATATCTACAAGATATTCAGATATGATCTGGATAGGAGAAATGGAAGAGAAATTTAGGAAATATAAAGGGAAATTTCCTATCTGCACTATTGTAATTGATACAATTACAATTGAATTGAAAGCCAGAGGACTAACCACCCACCTTAATTAATAGCAACCAATCAAAATGTTATTAAGGACATATACCAGCATATTTAATTAATATATGGTTTTATTGACAATGGTGATATATTTATTATATATATTTAGTAGAAATAAAGAACTTTGTGGCATCTTAAAGACTTTTTAAAGCATTATCTGATGTATAATACTTAAAGTACACTCTCCTCTTATGGGAAGTGGTGTCTATAAATAGTAAAGTTAGAAGTAAATGAAATGAAGGAACAATAACTTTTATAGCAAAAAACCATTCTCACCTAGAAATAAATGCATGTAAACAACTGCTGCAATAATCATAAAAAAGTCTGTAGCATTCTCATTTTATAGTCAAGTACTGTAGTTAGTCTTTACTTAGCAATTGGATATTCTTGGCTTTGGGAGGTCAATGCCCATCTCCTAGCTCCATGTTCTAGAATTTTCAGTGCAAAATATCTGCAAAAATCCTGATCAATACTTCTCTATTGCTCTCCTCAACTATGGAGAACTCAGCCATTATAATATAGCAAACCTGAAATAACTCTGTTCTAAGACATAATTGAAATTAGTTATGTGTTTTGGAAATCTTGATGTAGAAGGAATAAGATACAGATAAATAAATTAACTCAGTCAGGAATAATATAGACACAAACAGAAACAACTCTTAATATTTCAGAGCCATGGTGGCACAGTGGTTAGAATGCAGGCTCACTGCTCACTCCAGGAGTTCAATTCTGAATTCCTGAATTATGAAAACTATTTATTAAATAACTGATAAAATGGAGAGATTTTGTAGATAAAAAAATCATTATCATTAGCTAAATAGCCCTGATCTGGCAGTATTTCTGCAATCCTGATGCCTAGAGAATGAAACAAGAGATTTTTGTTATCATCTGGGCCAGTGATTCTCAACCCTGGCAATTTTAAGATGTGTGGACAAATTCACAATTCTGGGAGTTAAAGTTCAAAAAATAGCCAAGGTTGAAAAACCCTGATCTAGACTCTGAGAAATCTTACATTCAAGTAATATCATACATTAAATACTGTAATTACTTTTTCATAAATTTGAGAGAAAAGGAAAAGATCATATATACCCATGGTTTCTACTATATACTTGTATAGAATAAAAATCCACAAATTCATAAGTTTAATTATTAAATATTTTCTGACCTGTATATTTTCCAAGTTCTGAAAGCATATTTTGGTACAGGATCAACATTTGATCACAGTGTGCAATAACATTTTTACGCATATTGTCCCAATGTGGAGAAAGCTCCCCAAGTTCTTTAAGGTCCTGATTCCTGTAGCAAAATAACAATAAAACTTATTTTATCAATCCAATACTACAAAAATATTAGTACAAATTAAGTGGTTAAACGGCTAGAGTATAACAGCTAGTTTTATCATTCTTATTTATATATAATATTAGCCTGGGCCTAATCAGTAAAGTAATTTTTTTTTTTTTTTGCAAAGAAATGGATTCAGTTAATTCAGAGAATCTTTGAATAGGGTAAGGAAATGCTAGAGTCTAGGCAATCATAGAAAAGGTTTCTTAAACTGGCATCCTTCATGTGTCTTGCTAAGAATGGCTAAGAATTCTAAGAATGAAAATCTCCAAATATCTACATTCTAAAAGGCTGCTAGACCATCTTACATACACAAATGTTGATGTGTTGTTTCTCTGTTTTACAGAAATATAGAAATATATTTGAAGAAATATAATACAAATAAAATAAATGGAAGCCTCAAGTCAGTATCTCTTAATATCCATGAAAATGTCCTTCCATTTACATTAACATTTGATGAGGTGTTATCTTTTAACTTCTACATCTTATCAATTTTTGCAATTCTAATCGTGTTCTCCAGCTTTTATGTGAAAATAAGCTGCATTTACCACAATGATCGGCATTATTTAATATTGTAAAATATGCTGTACTGAAAAATATGAAACTAAAACAAACCCATCAGCATCATTAAACAAAACCCCCAAAAGTCAACAAATAATGAATTCCCTAATTAAAATTGTTTGACTTGGATAATGAGAATGGTCCATTCACATTTTCAATTTTTAAACACACCACTTAAAGAAAATCTTACTTTCACTTTTAATATGTACTACCAGGATATATCTGTCTGGGTTAATTATCTTGGCAAGTGCATCTGCTAAGTGAAAATGTTAGGCTGATAAAAGATAGTCAATTCACGAAATTACAAAAGGAAATCCTTTAGCAAATTGCCAGCTTCCTATTAACTCTGGAGACTGACATAATTGAAACAGAATTCATATCAGTATTAAATAAAAACATATGGAAAACTTTTATTATTAGAACTACAACAGCTTGATTCCATTGAATATAGAAAACTCCAGTAGTTCCTATTGTGCTGGGTGAAATTTGATATTAACATATATTAATTCAGGCTAAATGTTTTAAATTACATAACTATCTTTCTCCTTGATGTTAGATATTATGGCTGGTGAAAGCTTGCCGAAAATAATATACTTGTACTGCTAATTCTAATACATTTTGAGATTATTAGGATTTTAAACATTAAATATGCAAAAAACCCATAAAATTTCAAGGTTCTTGCTGAAAAAATAGCTCTACTTAGCACTTTCATTCTTGAATTATTTAAGCAATATGTTAGCATGGGACTCTGTAACAAATCAACTTTACATCAGAATGATAATACATGTGCTGATGAATTGATGTGAATTCTACCTTTATGTAGTTGTGTCTCAATGTCTGTTGCAAGTTATGATATTTGCATAATTAATAATACATATAAAATAATAATTCTGGGTGCCTTAATTTTTTTCTACCTGCAGGCACCTATGGTTTAAATCTAGAAGTGCTAATGTTTCCTCTAAATGTATTTAAACTTGGATTTTAGTTGAAGGTGTAGGCAGTTCTGATTGCCGTGACAGAGGATATGTATCAAAAAGGAGGAAAAAAATGATGCTGTAGAGCACTGCACACAGGAACAACTAGACACAAAGACAGTTTTTTCCCGAACACCATCACTCTGCTAAACAAATAATTCCTTCAACACTGTCCAACTATTTACCAAGTCTACATTACTATTACTATTAATCCTCCCATCCTTCCTTCTACCTATCTCCTTCCATTTATGACTGTAACCTTGTTGCTTGTATCCTAATGATTTTTATTGACTGTTTCCTAGTATGATTTGATTGCTTATTGTACCTATGGCTATTATTGTGTTGTACCTTATGATTCTTGACTCTTGACAAATGTATCTTTTATGTACACTGAAAGCATATGCACCAAAACAAATTCCTTGTGTGACCAATCACACTTGGCCTTTAAAGAATTCTATTCTATTTTATTTTATGTACCTATCTATTTGTATTCTTTTCATTTTGTTTGCTTTACTTAATTCAAAGAATGGTTACTCAGAATTCAACGTTTTTACAAGTATGTACTTTTTACATAAGTAGCTCTTTTTAACAAATGGGTATGAGATGAAATAAACGTCCAAAATCAATACATAGATAAGCAAAATACCTTGTTGTATTAAAAAAAATCCTAAAAAACTAATATGGACCTGCTGAAATGAATTTTAGACAAAGGTTTATTTACAATATAAAAGCGGCTGAAGTTAGCTATTTATCCTCAATTATCCACAAAATATGTGATATTAAAATCTATATGTTTTTTTTATTTGTAATATCAGTATAATAAAAAGATAAGGAAAGTACATTAAAGTTTAAACTACCCTTAATATTAATGGTCTGATTATCAGGCCAGTTAACTCAAAAACTTAACTTGTAACATATGAACATATCAAATATGTTTGGTTAGAATAATGTGACTAAGCTTCCTGAAATCCTGATGAAGTCCTGATGTTTCCCTGCTCAATACTAATTCAGAAAATACTGTAAAGCATCTCTAAAGCAGTTTCAGATCTGGATTGGCCACACCTACCATTGTACAGGTAGGCCACTGGGTTCTCCAGGGCAGGAAATGCTATAAAATATTTTCTGCTTTAGCTGCAACTTGCCTCAGCTCTAAGGCCTGTTGTGGCCCCTTGGCAACAGTTTGATTCTTTTACATTATACCCAGTTTACTTCCACTGGAGAAGCAGACTGGAATTTTGAATTCCTAGCATTTTAGTTGATTACTATAATCAATGTTTTGGCCAATTTCTACCAGCAGTTTTTAAAAAACTATTTTAACAGCACATTTTTAAAAACTTTTTCATTTCACTTACCTTTTGAGATCTTCCTTTATGTGTAGATTGATGAGTTCCTTGGGAACATGAAAAGAAAGATTGCTCTCAAACATCTGTTCTCGTATATACATCCACTTGTTGTCAGAAGTGGGGAACGTATATAATTTACAGATTGGGTTTTTTAACACTGTAAAAGAGAAATGGGATTGCTTAACTGCAGCTTACATTCCAAAAAATATTGCAGTATATATTTCCCAAGTAAGTGAAACTTACAGTTTGAAAAGCAGGAAAGTAGTGACACTTGAATTCAGGTGTTTACAGTTGAATGAATTACAGTTCTTTTCCAGGAAAATATCATGTACTATATTAAACGTCCTTCAGGTTTTTGATAGAATATCCCTTTTTATATGAACTGTCATATTTACTGAGATCTTATGAGGACATTGGCCTCCAGGTGCCATGATTTGGAAGTAAGATGTCCTTCCAGCTGTTTAAAAAAATACTCCCTGAAGTTCTGAGGGACCTAGTATATTTATTAGCCTTTAAAAAGACTTTAAAAGACATTCTTTTGCCTTTGTTTTTCATTGCTGATTTTAACTGCTTTAATTATTGTCATTTAATTGCTACTTTAATTGTTTGTAATATTTCAGTTTTACATTTCCTTTTATTACCAATATTGAAATACTTCATTTTATATTAATATTTGTTCATAAATC
This sequence comes from Pseudonaja textilis, assembly GCF_049901715.1. Taxonomy (NCBI): domain Eukaryota; kingdom Metazoa; phylum Chordata; class Lepidosauria; order Squamata; family Elapidae; genus Pseudonaja; species Pseudonaja textilis. Next base: position 25,680,748 of record NC_141995.1, on the reverse strand, counting down.
CATCAAAACTTTGCAACAAAAGACCTGTGATTTGTATAAACTTGCCTTTCCCAATCTGTACCATTCGAATGTGTTCAATTTTGTTATTATGTTGTCTGGAGGATTATGGAAGATATAATTCAAAATTAAATATTAAGTTACACTATGCTTCAGAGAAAACCTCTGAACAGAGATAATTAAAATTTCCTCTGCATTAGTGGCTCTAATAATGTATCTCATAAAGAGAATTTGCTAGTAAAGAACAAAAAGAAACTTAATTTTTGGAAGGTCAAAATATTAAGAAAAGTCCCTTATTTCCTTTATAGGTCATTATTCTTATGGAACCTTCTCTGCTTGACTTTGATTTTTCTAAAATGAAAATAAAATAAAACACATGTACATAAGTCAGTCCTTTGAGATAGGCTAGATCAAAAAAACAAATTGGGCAATATACTAGTATTATATTAATTATTATTCTTATTTCTCATGCTTATTTCCTAACGAAGGCTTCAAAATTCATAAAGGATTTGGGCTTCATACACTAAGAAGATATTTAAGAATAAAGATAATAGTCTTCCAGCATGAAATATTTTATAATCCTCAATTTTCCATTCCCTCATTTTCTATCCAGAATTGCAAGGGATACAGTGAACAATTCAAGATATAGAAGTTAAACAGGTGTACTGTATGTATGTGCATGCACTTATATTCCATAAGTCACTTGAATGACTGTTATCTATATAAAAGAACACATTTTATCACATTCATCATGTGACTCTGATCCAAATGATTTAGGCTATCTTGTTGGAAAAAATCTTAATGGTGTCTTGAATAATAGGCTGGATGAGGAACAGATCACTGAATCACTATCCAACAAAGACACTTCAGGGGAAACGTTCAAGTATCCAAAGAAGTACTGTTGGAAGCACAGAGCTCTGCCAGAAATTCATAGCTTGAAATTCTCAGTGATTTACCTTTGTTGCTGGAAAATTTTGCTTTGACCCAGAAAACTTGACTGGTTTAAACTGGAACTCAAGTTAAAAATTCTGCCTATATGCTAATAGTTTGATCTATACATCCATCATCATATACGTTCCAGATTATACGAATACGCATTAAGTACAATTCTGGCCTTCAATGTAAAACCAGCAGAGAAAATGGATGGATGATTTCATAGAATTTATGCAGAAGATGAATACATTTTCCAACAGTTTCAAATGATTTCTCTTTTGCTATGATAGGACCTACTGTTTCCGAAAAAGAAATTCTAGATGATGTTTACAGAAGCTATAAAAAACAGGGTAACTGCATAACTGTGGAGATGATTGTATAGTAAGCAAGACATTTGCATATACACCTTACCAGAAGCTTGCAGAAATCATATGAGCCTGAAGCTAGCTCACTCCCTTAATTCAATACTACAGTTAGCATTAGGCATTTAGCTAATCTCACCATTATAAATTAAATGTACATACCTGCATTTAATAATGGTAAATTATCTTTATAAATTATGTTTTCTGGAGATGAACATGAATAAACCAAGGCACACTGAAAGATAAAGTTAATGAATGTAAACAAGAATTCATAATACAAAGTAAAAATAAGAGTTATAAAACAATCATACTATATTCAGGATAATATACGACCCTGGTTAAATATCATAGTGCACGCTGTTTCTTTACTCTGGTATCTTTAAAATGTCAAAATTGTTGCGAATTTGAGTGGAAAAAATGTTTAACTTCTTACAAAGTGAAGACTTCATGAACTAAAGGCTCTTTAGAAAAACTAATATCTTTATTCACAAGGTACTTAAGAATTATTGTTTTTCCTTTGGCCAATGGTATCCATAATTTTTCATGATTTTGAGCAGTAGCTGGAAGCTACATAGCACCCAGAGAAGACCAATTCCTCCCATACCAGGAAGGGGGCAATACATATTATTAAACACGTTATTTTCATTTTGGTTTACACTCTCCAGACTCCCTCCCCTCCCTCCCTCCCTCTCCCTCCTTTTCTCTCTGGCAAACTCATATATCATATTCAGCCTGATTTTTGTTCACCAAAGAGACTGTGCTTGAAAGTCCTTGACTAAATAAGTACTCTAACTTGTGTGGCCATAGATCAATATGCTAGGCTTGATGCAATGACTTCTCTAATTAAACTGTCTCAAAATAAATTGGTTTACAGTAGCAAAAAGAAACATATTTGCACCCATGCAGAACTTATTGTTTCAATCCAGGAACTTTAATATAGCGATTGAGAAAAGTAACTAGCTATAACTTTCTTGCCATCATGTCTGTCAATCACAGAAATGCATCTTAAAGCAATCCTTTCCTAAAACAGCAAAGGCTAGAATACCAATTCTTAAACCGAGGATTAAAATGGCCTCCCTTGTTTTCATAGCACTATTCCTTGTAGAGGAAGAGTGATAAGAGTATTTCAAAATGAGTCTAGGATGAGCCAAAATGAGAGCAGGAGAAAATAAAGAGGTTACATGCCTTTTTATTAACAATAACAACAAATCTTTCAAATGATCTGCTCCATTTCTATGTTAAGTAGAAGTGGGGAGAAATAGGATAGCAGCCCAATTTATACCAAGCTAGGTACATTTCATTTGTTTTAAAGTTGTTTTCTTTTAGTAATATATGTTACAGTTCTATACCAGATAACAGCTTTGGATATTTTGTAAGTTACACACTTTTCATATAGGTTTTTGAAATAATTGATAATTCTAATTTAATTTGTGAACAGACCTGGGTTTTTATCTTTTGTTCCTTTCCATCTGTTGTGATCTGATTTGATTCCCCATCTTCAGTCTTCCCCATGTTTATAAATCTGACATCTATAGTGCCAAATGTCTTCCCACCATCTAAACTCCTGAACAATGATATGGAAAAGAGGAAGGGAACTTTATTTACATCCCTCATAGCAGTTTCATTAACTAAATGATTTTCATTCTCTATTAAAAGCAATTAAGTACAACATTCTGTTTTCTAATCACTGTCACAAATCATGGGATTGTTCTTTATTTCTAGTGGATCCTGACATTTAAGCAAATAATATATCAATCATCACATTACAATCTGAAATGCTGCAACATATGTTTACTTGTTCTCCATAATAATTTCTGAAGCGAATAAAGCTTTTTGCAAAATATCCACAGAGATAAAATACTGTCCTTAAATATCGACCACCATAATGCATGCAAGTAGTATAAAATCTCTTTTATTAGCCTGTGATGTGTTATTCCAAATCCGAATTTACAAGACCAGTACCCTGTTTTCACATGTTACATTCATGTGAAGGAAAAGAAATTACAGTTCTAGAATTTTGCAGATTTGATACATCTTACCTTTTCATTTATGTACTGCCAAAATCATATAATTCTGCAAACTATCAATGATAACATGATAATATATTTTCAAAAATCACAATATGAATTCAGCATAAAAAGGATAAATATTATCAAATGAATATCAATTTGCAAAAGCCCATTAAACAACCCCATGTTGCAACTTAACAAAAGGGCAACACAATTAGTGCCAATCTGGCTTCTGGAGGAAGCTTATGACATAAAGTGGGGATCACCAGAAGAAATACTGCTTCCAAATCCCAATTGATGCCTTTCATATATCAGAAAGGTCAGTTCTACCTACAGTATAAGGAACTAGAGCTATGCTGGTCATTTGCTCAGTGACATCATCAGAGTAAAGGTAAATATCCACCTAGTGCAGATAGCATCAGGTTACAAAATCTATTAGATATGATGCCAGGAAAGGCTTGCCAGCTCTATAGATATTTAACATAACCCTTTACTTGCATGCTCTCTCTAGAGCCTAGGGCAGGGATGGGCCCATGGGCCGGATCTGGCCTGCGTGGTGCTTAGATCTGGCCGCGGGGACGCCCTAGAAACAGCAAAGGACTGGCCCACAGTGCATCAGCCAGCGAAAACAGGGCTTGGGAGGGCTGCAAATGCCCTTCTGAGATCCATTTTGCTGGCAGAAGGTTGCAGGAGGCCATCGTAGCTGAAAATGGACCTCGGGAGCCCATTTTTGCTGGCAGATGTTCAGGCCGCCACAGGCACCCTCAACATGAGTGACGTTGAGCCAGCCACGCATACCCTGCCCATGCCCACACCCAGCCCCCCGAGGTCAAACGCAACCCTGATACAGCCCTCAATGAAACAGAGTTTGACACTCCTGGCCTAGGGCATGGCTATCTTTAAAACCTTAATTTGGAAATCACTGCTTTTGACCATTTGTGAAATATGTAAGTCCTAGCGAAGTTTTATTTTTCTTATTTTTTAAAACCAGCTTTAAATACAGGAAAAATATAACTTTTAAAACTACATAATAGATTTCACACACACACACACCCAAAATTAAAATACATGCACATGTTTTGCAAAGCTTAATTGAAAACATGCACATGAACCTCCATTCATCAAGTTATGAAAAAATGAACACAACTCTATTTTGAGCTTTTCTAAAGAAAAACAAAGGCCAGTATTTTTTTTAAATGCCCTTGTGCACACATTTGACTATAGGTTTGTAACTATGCAAACATAAGGCCTTATAATTATTGCAGACATTTAGAAAATACCCTCCAAAGTGAAGTCAGTAACATGTCTGGGCACATTCAGAGTAACTACACTAGGATGTACAGCAGGGGTGTCAAACTCAAGGCCCAAGGGCCCGTGGTGCCTCTGTCAGCCAAAATGGAGCTTTTTTTTGCTGGCAGAGGGTTGCAGGCGGCCATTGCAGCTGAAAACAGAGCATGCGAGAGCCACAGGTGGCCCTCCCGAACTGTGTTTTCATTGGCAGAGGATTGCAGGAGGCTGTCGCAGCCAAAACGGAGCTCAGGAGGCCATTTTCGCTGGCAGAGCACTCTGGCCACCACAGTCAAGCTGGCCATGCCCATCCTGGCCACACCCATCCTGCTCCCCCCCCAGGGTCACACACAACCCTGATGTGGCCCTCAATGAAATTGAGCTTGACACCCCTGTTGTACAATATATTCTGCATGAATAAGGATCTGTCATATAATAAAGGGGGGAGTTGGTTACATAGCTTGTCATCCCCAGGTAGAAGATCCCTTTATTCAAATAGCAGGAAAACTAATTTGTTTGACGTTAAATTGACCATCAAAGCTTCCAAAGTGAAAATCCAGGAGAAGAGACACCATACTTTTGAAACATGCAGGCTCTTTGAGGAAATTACGCAGGATGTTGCTTTCCTACCTTGTTAAATTGCTTCTGTAACATGGCAAATGGTAGTCCCAAAGGTACTTTTTCAAGAGGCAACTGGACTTTCTGGTTTTTCTTTGAAGACATTTTGCTTCTCATCCAAGAAGCTTCTTCAGCACAGAGCTGAGTTATGCAAAACTATTCAAAAGTAAATGCTGTGACATATGTGGAGTCTGTGTCTTAAAGCCCCACAAAAACAATAAAAGGAGCAGTACTATGAAACATGTGAAAGGAAATTTATGTTGTATGAATATGCTGTCCTTACCCAAAACAGGTATGAAGTATACAGTTTACATTTTGAATGTAGTCATAGAACAGGAGTTCACATACCAAATTATGTCTGAGTCATACGTTAGAGAGGATAACTATAATGTGATGAAATGGGAATATTATGGTGTTGTGTACCAAGCTAGATTTGTGGGTTTTTTTAAATAAAACCAGAATTGTCAGGATGTACTTTCATCTCTCATAATTCCAAAGAGTATAATGGATATGTAAGACAGCTGATTCATGAAAAGTCATGACACAATTCACCTTCCAGAAACCTGTATAATTCCAACTACGTATAAACTATGGTAAAACTGAAAATAAATACATATAGATTGGTTGAAATGGATGGTTTCAATATATACCTATATGCAGAAACTTCACAGTAGAGCATAAAAAGAAATATGAACAATTCTTTTGAGTTCAGATGTGGTAATGTGAACCTAAAGTTATTTTGTGGCACATTTAAAAAGAACTTTTATTCTATAGCATGTTGGTATTGTTATTGCTTATATGCTTGAAGTACTTGTGCACCTTTATACATTTTACAAATGTTTTACAATTTTGGTCATTTTTAATATTACCTTAAAGTTCAGTTTTAGACTCTGTTTCTATCATATTTAGACTGGGTCATAGAAAAAACACACAGGTCTGCATCAGCTTCAAAATATAAATCAAATTTAGGGTGACATCCTGCCACTGGCATTTATATAACAGGAAATAAAACGATTATTTACTCATTAGGATCCTCTGAGAGAGTCTAAATGGCAGCTATTCACCATTTTACAGGCACAGTGCTGTTACTAATATTGCCTCCAAATTCTTAATCGAAATTCCAACATAACTTATTGCAATTTGTCAGCAGTGATAATTCTTTCATGGAACCTGAACCTTAGCAACCATGAAATGTAACTTTAAGTGTTTCAGGTAATGGATGGTATTGTTGTGGACAGCTCAAATTGGAAAGAGTCTCAGATGCTCCTGGTGGCACAGATGAATGCTAGAAAAAAGCTGGGTGCTACTCCAGAGTCCCCCAGGTGAATGCCACTCTCAAGGAGAACCTAGCAATGGGGCACTTAACTCTGAAGGAGATAAGGAATATGCAGATCACCTGGCAGCATCAGGTGATAAGGGATGGAATACATGACTCCCTCTCAAAACAACAAGCAGCACAAGGCATTCTGTGTAATGTCTTGTCTTCTGTTATGTTCCTGATCTTGATTGCTTGTGGTGATAGCAAGCTCTATTTGAGAACTGTCACTGCCCAGCAACTTTTGTTCGGAACAACTGTTCCATTTACCCAATACTCTTTCATTTACTTCCTGAAAACTTGTTTGTGGAAACACTATTTCTTTCTGACACGTGATGACCCGGGACGTGGCACAAAGGCAACACAGTCAAATGAGTAAGAAGAGTCACTTTATTATCTCCAAATTTGCCCCCAATGACCAGGTTACCCTTGGCTGGAGAAAACCTCTCCCAGGAACAGATTTTAACTGTAGAAAATTCAGTCCAAAACAAGGTACATACAGACTGTAACCAAAAATCCAAACAAACAAAGCTGCAATAATTAACTTGACAGGGCAGGAGAAAGACTTTCAGACTTGAAAGCACGGCAACACTCACACAGTTGGAAAGACACCACAGATAAGCCACAACGATACCAGATAAATTCACAATTTGCTCCCAACAACTTATTGCGCGCAGCTTCCCTTTTGAAACACTGTGTTCCCAGCTACAGCTAATGAAGGGAATCAGGGCCCTTTCCTCTCCCTGTAAGCCACCCAACTCACATTGTTCCCTTCTCTGTTCCTCCCTGCATGCCCTGGGTTGAAGGGGGTGGGGTGGGCCTGGGTCTTCCTCTGAATTCCCTCTGCCTTGATCTACCTCTCCCCTGCTCTGCCCAGCCGGACTGTGCCCTTCCCCCATTTCTTCCACAGCCAATGGAGCCACGCTCCCATTCCCTGTCAGCTGTTTGGCCTCCCCCTCCAAATCAGATTCCGACAGGGGCATGACATGATATGACTTAGTTGATTACCTTGCTTGTTTTTGTCCCTCAGACAAGGACGTGAATTATGTCTATATACTCTGTTCCTTCAGATTCTGACTACCAGCAACAGCTCTTAAGGACTTGGGAACTGTTTGAGAGTTGTATGTGCAAATACTTTTGAGACATGCCTACCCTTACTTGTATTTGCTACTCCCAAGTAAAATCCATTCACCCACTATACTTCTGTATGTGCACACACTTGATCTGACACAATTTCTGTATCTCCAATTTTAAATTTCCCTGAGAAATTTAACACTATCTGAAGTAATCATATTTAAAACTATAGATCAGTATTTCAAAGTCAAATGTCACCTCCTTTGAGTGTCCAGAACATGTAACCATGTACCCTTTATTAATACTTATTTATATAATTATGTGTATATCCAAACAAATAACAAACCTCTTCCAAAATTTAATTTGTTCATGACAGGAGTAATGATTTGGAGTATAGGAGAAATATACCCAAATTTCCCTTACAGACATGCTTTGTGCCCTTTTGCTATCATTGTGAGGGCATTATTCTGCTCAGTTGCAAATCTGTTTCTTTGTTATCTTTGCACACTATGTGTTTTGTTTCAAAAAGTTTCAAAATAAGGTTTGCTCAATGTATTCATTTTTCATCGCTTGCTAAAGGATTGTAGGGTTGTGTATGTGAGCATGTATTTATGTTTCCAGTTGAAGTTTGCGCATAATATTTATTTAAGTCAATCACATTTCAAAAACAAAAAACCAGATAACATTATTGCACATGATTTTTTTTTTACCTAAAAAGATAAAAGGATAATTCAAGTATACAGTAAAAGAGAAATGGAACAAGTAATCTCCCTATTGGACTGAACAAAATCCTCCAGCATATCATGTAACATTTGCATTAATTTTAAATAAAAGATAGAAAAGCGCCAATCATTCAATGGTAGTTTTCTTAATTTGACAAGATTTGTAATTAACAGGAAGATCTACCTGAGGCTAAGAGTCAACTGCTGCTCTTCTGACTTCACCAATTCGCCCACTTTAAAAGTAGCAGAACCCAGGAAACTTCGCTAAAAACCAAAGGAAAGATTAGATATACGAAGATTCACAAAAGACAAGGGTTGTATGAGATGTACAAAACACAGAGTTTCTCAAATAGTAACGGTTTCTCTTTCAGCCAGAAACAAACACTTGATAATCTTGATGGCAAAAGATAAATATTAAATGGCAAGCTTAACATTTATTCACCACTGAATGATTTAATGGATCAATGATGCTATTCTTGATAATTGGTTAAACTGGAACAGGAATTTCTTTTTCACTCAAAACAAAACAAATTGACAACCTGAAAAATTGCATGGTAAAAATATGAAGCTATAAGAGAAGATATCTGTTTAGGTCTAATTATTTTTATACCACAGTTGAGGTTAACTGTGAAGATATCATTCATTAGTCAGGCTTGCAGGCAGCATCAGTTATTTGTCAAATATGAACATCTTTATTTTGTAGAGGTATTTCTTACATAGCCATTTTATTTATTTTTAAGAGTCAATGTTGATTCCCTGTGGCTGCCTGGACTAGTCCTTCCAATCTTTTTGGCAAGATTTTTCAGAAGTAGTTTGCCCCTACTGCTTTCTTAGGCCTGAGAGATGATGACTGACCCAAAGTCAACCAGCTGATTTTGTGCCTATAGAGGGACTAGAACATATGGTCTCTCAGTTTCTAGCCTGTTTTAACCATTACATCAACCTGTGTCTCAGGTATAGAAGATGGAATATGTTATTAATAGGATGAATTCTACATTTATTAATTCAACACTATATGGAACATTTGTTTCCCTCTTTTCATTGCAGATGCAAGCAAATGTATTCATCCAACTCGATTGATCACACTTATTTTTGTTGTGCAGTTTGCTTTATTTATTCAGTCAATTACAAGCAACATGAAAAAATAAAAAGGGAAATAAAAGACAACAATTATAATCTGGATTGACAGGGATAATTGAGTGCAATTATATATTGGCAACTGCAAAATAAATCAAACATGGTATACCCAGAATACTCCTATTACAATAATAACATACTTATTTACTTACTTATTTACGTAGCATTAATAAATATAATAAAACTATAAAGCTTTAGTAAATAAAACTTTATTGATTTACTAATTAGTAAATAAAACTTTACTAATTAAATTATACACCCTCTGAAAGTTATTAAAATAGTAATAGCTAAGCAAAAAGTTGATAATATCAATCAATATTATTATGGTCATAGACCAGCATTACAAATAAAAGCATTAAACCAATAAAAAATAAAAATGACAAAATAATATATTACTATTTGTGTCAGATTGTCAGACAAATACATTTTGAAGCAGTTTAGCTAATTCTAACAAAATTAAGATGAAAATGATAACAATAGATGCACAGACTTTTTAATATGGTAAACATATGGGTCTTTGTTATATTGACAGTTGTGATATATCAGGAATCTGAAAAAAAATATTAAGTGGTTGGTTATTGGTTATCCGAAGTGTTATGAATGAGGCTTAAGTATATACTCGTGGCATTGTAAAGAGGATTGCAAAAAGTAATCTAAGAGAATTATAAAATACAGAAAGTACAGACCATGATAATTATCAAATTAATATGATCATTAATAGAAAAGCTTTGTGGTATTTGATACAGACAATTTTAGCAAGAGTGATTAACAAATGTAATGCAATGAAAAATAAAATGTCACTTGAATTGAACTAGCTGGAAAGGAAAGGAATAGAGAGGAATATATTGATTTTATGTCTCTGTATAGAAAGGTACTATAGAACTGTTGCAGTGTCTGCATTACTTCCTACTATAACAACATACAAAAAAAAGTAGCTAGGAAGTGCCATGGTTGTATATTCAATTCTTGAATATTTTGCACAAATATAATTTACAAAAAGTTCTTGAATAGCTAATCATCACAACTTTAACATTTTACCGTTATCTGTTTTAATGTAAATATATACCTACCCCACTGTCTGTCCTTGGATCTTTGTTTTCTGCCAGGATGCTGGTCCGAACCTAGACAAATCAATTGAGAAATCAACAAATAATTTAATTTAAAGTTATTATTTGGGAAACTAAGCTAGAAACTATTTAGTTAATGAAAGTAATTCAACCTTTCCTGAACAAAAAAGTGATCCTTCTCTTCTATTTTATTTAAAAGGAAATATTTTATAATTGTCATTGATTCCATCTTCTTCTGGTTCTAATTTAACTTCATAGTTTCACCATTTAATTTATTTCAGAGATTCCTAAGGTTATAAATTATTTTACTAGAGACCAATTAAGTAATAGGTAGTCAAGCTTTTGATGGATAAAAAGCAAGTTTGTAACTGAACTTGGCTAGTTGTTTTCTTGAATTGATGATGTCATCTAATTTCATAATGAAACATCTGTAAGAAAACATCCAAGCTCAGAGAACACCAAGAACCCTGCAGTTCAACCCTGAGCTACAAATATTCTCTTCTATCAGATACAACATTTCAGGATCTGTGGTAACAAAGTGGGTGAGTTTGCATCCTATATATGGAACAGGTAGCTTCTTGAGATACTTCACAGATTTCTCTGTATGGTATGTTCTCTGTATGGTATGTCTATTTTAGAGCTTATACTATGTTTTAAGCCCTTTTATAACACCCCACTAAAGGACAATCTGATTTATTTGCTTTTATTCCGCACGTTGACGTAGCCAATTGTGATTCATTCAAGGCAAACCAGTTTAGCATCAATGCAAGATACCAGCCTTTGAGAAATGACCAGAAGGCTTACTACTTAGATTACTTACCAGAGTGCAGTATCATGTTTACCACGTGGACTGTAATTATTGAAATGCATAACTACCGTTGCCAATGCAGAAGAGGCATTTCCTCCTCCCTACCCATGCAGCAAGGAAAATCTCTTTTAGATGCTTTTTGTTCAGCAAAAAAAATTTTAACACATATTTTCTTGAAAAATCTACACTTAATGTAGCTGTAATCCACTAAAATTATTAAATTAAAAATCCTTTACTCATGTTGACACCATCATTGAAAGACATAAAAGTTTGGAAGAATAAATACAAACATGTTTCTGCACAAATACTTTTGAATCATTCTAATGAAGAATCTGTTGTTAAAATACAGTGCAAAACTGAAAAGAAATTATTAGGAAACAAGGATTCTTCATATATCTCACTGAAAAGAAATTATTAGGAAACAAGGACTCTTCATATATCTCATTAAAGGCGAAATTCTTAACCATCTATTATTATTTCTATGTCTACAATTAAGAGCTATGACGTATTATGTCAATATAGTGATTTTTAATGTCATGAATCAGAATAGATTTATATAAAAGTACATGAATTATCTGCATTTCAGAAATTCAATTTAAGCAGAGCTGCTGCACAGATGGAATAAAATAAATTATAGCAGATACACTAATTAAAAAGCAAAAGCTGAATACTGTGGAAGAATTCAATTAGAATTTTCTATCTGACCTCTTCTCAAGTTTCCCAAAGCACCTTAAACTTAGGAGAAGCTTCCCAGATATTTCAATATGGTTATAAACCAAATCCTTATTGTAACCCAGGAACAGTAGTCATAACAAACAGTTGATAGTTATGGAGCAATACAGGGAGATTCATAACTTGTATTTCCTCTATATTCACACCCAGCATTTTTCCCCTGCATCACAACAGAATTCATGCCTTCCATTTCTTGTATGAGCCATTATTGGCAGTTGCATATTTATAATCTCCACATTTCTGCTCTGAGACTCTCTTACAATTAACAGGATCTTGAGAGCTGCATATCAGCTAGCTCACTATAATCACTGCCTCCTTATGTTTGCTACTGAAACCAGCTCTAAATTCCTGAACATTTTTAATCAACTCACATTTTTCAGTGACAGAAGCATATTTGAAACCCTTCTTTGGAATTTATTCACAAAGAAGCATTTCAAGTATAGATCAATTCAGATTTGAAAAACTTCATTTTTTGTTACTGTATTAATCCTGGCAGGCAATCAGAGTGCACATTGAACTACCTATAATATTATAGCTACAGTTAAGAGTTGAAAAGAATTCATTGTAGATCCCTGCAATGGAATGTACCCAAATAAATCATCTAAGATTTATGTAACATCATAGGGGAGGGAGGGAGGGAGAGAGAGAGAGAGAGATTGGTTTAGCATAGAATAAACTGTAAAAAGCAAACTGACAGCAAAGCAGAAAACCCTCCTTTCAAAGCACAAAACACTTATTTCAAAAAAGAGGAGGGAAACACATCTGGATGAACCATTAGTGGTGATGGTGGGTTGAATAAAGACAAACATCTTTTATTTGTGATCAAGGATATAGTTGGTTTTTTGAAAAGAATAGATGATAATAAAAAATATATGGGGCCTATCCAATACCGCTCTTTGTCAATGTCTGAGTAATTTTTCTATAGGTGCAATTTATATGTCAGAAATGCTTTTTAATAACATACGTATCTATATCATCACATTAATCGTTTGACCAAATTGAATGCAACTACATAACTACTAGCTGTTGTCTAGTACAACTGTGCCCTGTAAAGCACTTTTCATAGCAAATAGAATGAACATAACAAAGTACTATATATTGCCATGTAGTTGTCTTTGATGTACATTGCACAAAGAAGCTTTTTACAGATCCTCTGCTGCAAAAATATTTGATCTATAATGTATCAGGTAAAAAGAAAAGGCACACAGTTTCTAGTAAGACACATTAATCTAGTGAGACAATATAGATAACTGAATGCTTCCTCTTAAAATTGTAGAATGGGATGATGGAAATCATTATTAGAACAGAGCAAACATTCTAATTTTTAAAAATTGAATCTACATGGGATAGGCACATGATCAACCCTCTTCTACTTATATTTTATAAATGTTTCATTTATAAAAGTTTCATTTATTTTGAAGCTTACTGCTTAGTAAGCCATTTATAAACCATGATTCTTGATCATAAACTTCATATTGTCCTCAGAGTGGGAAGCATGTTTTAGGTATAACATAGGTCACCTAACGTAGTTTGGGTAAAATAATATATATAAGCTATGATTGTTAGTTTAAGTGTGTGTCACTTTAAATGCAAAGAATGTAATTTTGGGTGTGGTGTGAAACCACCATAAGAGGGAGCAAGACAACCTGGTTGATTGCTGACGATTCCCTGATGGTTTGCTGGCAATTACTGACAATTACTGGATTGGATTACGTTGATGGTTTGTTAGCTGCGTCCTTCCCACTACTGAAAAGTTGCTGAAGGAAGAGAGGAGTTTTTGAGTTCTTCATATCTCTCTACTGCGAGGAGATAAATCACCGGACTGATATTTGTAAGTTTACTGACCTCTCTTTTTCGACACTGGAATTTGCAACTGAATAATCCCTGGACGGACTGAACTAAGTGAATGATATATGGACTGTTTTGACTATGCTTTAACTCTTGCTGGAATAAAACTATTTAATTAGCACTGTGTCTCTGTTTACTGAGTGTAAGCTACAAAAACGTTTATCTCACATATTCTGCCTGCCTGCCTGACTGCCCTGCAGATCCTGCTAGGGTCTATCCCTAACACTGGTTATGGGCCCAGCTGCACAGTCAGACTAACCAGGATATAACAGGCTTATATAAAGTGAGAGTTAGTGTAGTTACACAATACTGTAAACAGACAGCTGTGTTTTATTAATTATAGTTTAATATCCAGAGAAAGATGGCAGAAGTCAATTTACCAAGTTTGTCTCTAATATCCAAACTGGATGGAACAAACTATGTTTCATGGTCTATGAAATGCAGCCTACTTCTACGCAGAGAAGGTTTGTGGAATATAATTCAAAACCCACCAGAGGTAGATGCTTGGGATCCAGAGGATGAAGATGATGCCCAGAAAATACAAGAATATAAACTAAAAAATGAACAAGCTCTCTGTATAATAGGACTGACACTCAGTGACCAGCAGCTTGTCCATATTCGTGGAGAAGAAACAGCTGCTAAGTGCTGGGAGAATTTAAAGAAGATTTATGTTCGAGACGGTGTAGGAGCTCATATCAATCTTACACGGAAGCTGTTCAGAACACATCTTCAAAAGAATGGAGACATGTTGACTCATATAAACACTATGAAGAGGATTTTTCAGGAGCTGCATGAAAAAGAGCTTATCTTCACTGAACTGCATCAGGTTTATATAATTTTGTCTTCATTAGATGAGAGCTATGATGACTATGTAACTTCATTGGAAGTGCTGCCAAAGGATAACCTCACATTAACTGACATTACTGGCAGATTAATTGAAGAAGCCAGGAGAAGGCTTGAAAGGGATCAACTCAGAAGGGAACAACCACAAGAAGAGGAATTATCTTCGTCAGCCTATACAATTAGAAAATGTTTTAATTGTGGAAGAAAAGGACATTTGGCCAGATTCTGCAAGAAAGCAAAACGCCAAAATGCCAGCCAGAATGCAAAAAGGCATCAAAAGGATAAAAAATGCTTAGAGTTAGCCATGTATAGCAACAAAACTGTGAACAATAATAATTTTTGGGTTGTAGATAGTGGAGCATCGCACTGCATAACGAAAGATAAGAAAAGATTTATTAAGATGTCCACAAGTTCACAGCAGATATCATTAGCGAATGGTTGGAAACTGAAAGCAAGAGGTCAAGGTACAGCATATTGTTCTTGCATAAAAGAAAATGTAAAAATGTTATATGTACCACAACTTAAGTTTAATTTGCTTTCGGTTAGAGTTTTGATTAAACTAGGTTATGTAGTTACCTTTAGGGGAGAAAACTGCATAATAGAAAAGGAAGGTAAAAAAGTGACTGCAACTTTAAAAGGTGAATTGTATGTGTTAAATGATAATCAATTAGAGGTGGCTAACACAGTGTATAATAACGTTAAACCTCATGATGAATGCATACATTTGTTACACAGACGTTTAGGGCATATAAATTTTAAAATGCTCAAGAAAACGGTTGAACTGTCTAAAGGTATAAAACTGAAGCCTTGCAGTAAGTATTTGCACTGCAATGCTTGCAGTCAAGAAAAAAGCAAGGTAATACCAGCAAATAGAATTAATGGATTTAAGACTAAGGAGCCTCTAGAGGTCGTATTTGCTGATATTATAGGTCCTAAAAAACCAAGTGTGGGAGGTGCTCGTTATATATTAAGTATAATGGATCATTATTCTAGATATGGTTTCTGTTATTTAATGAAGAGTAAAACGGAAACATATCAAAATTTCTTTAATTGGTTGAAGTTTGCAGAGAGAAAAACTAAAAGGAAACTAGTAACTCTTGTAACTGATAATGGTACGGAATTTATAAATAATAAATTCCAAAATAGACTGAAGATGGCAGGTGTAGAACATAAAAAGTCTGCACCATATAGGCCACAACATAATTCCTTTGTAGAAAGGCGAGGCCAAACACTGCAGGCAATGGCTCGTACTATGTTGTCAGATTCAGGATTACCTGAGAATTTGTGGGGAGAAGCAATAATGTGTGGTAATCATATATTGAATAATGTTGTTAACTCAACAACAGGTGAATTACCATTCACACGGTGGCATGGTAGAAAACCTGGCCTAAGCTATATGCACACATTTGGTGCACCAGCATGGGTGCATATTCCCACACAACTGAGACATAAGGGACAGCATAGGGCTAAAAGATTATATTTTGTAGGTTACGAATCAAACCATAGATCTTACAGGTTCTGGGAAGAGGGCACAACTAGAATTTATTGTAGTGCTAGTGCTCAATTCCTGGAACATGTAGGATGGCACAAACTGGAACAAGATTCGAATAAAGATGTAATTATAGAAACCTACAAAAGACCAAACCACCATATCAGTAATAAGAAAAATCCAATTAAAGAGGAAGTAAAGGAAGAGCAAATAGGACCAGAACAGGAAGAAATAAGTGAAGAAGAAATAGATAACCAGGAACAGGTGATAGATAAGAGTCCACCTGTGAGTCCTGTTCTACCTAGACGGTCAACACGAGTAAGTAGACCACCTGATAGGTATCAGGCAAGTGTGGTGTGCCAGACTAGTAAAATTCCAGCTACTGTGGAAGAACTAAAATTGTATCCTGCGAAGGATCAGGAGAACTGGCATACAGCAATGCAAAAGGAACTGAATTCATTAAAACAGATGGGAGTCTATGAGAATGCTAGATTACCTCCAGGGGAAAAGTCCATTGGCTGTAAATGGATATTTAAATTAAAAACAGGTAAAAATGGGACTGTTACCCATAAGGCTAGGTTGGTAGCTCAAGGATTTAATCAAACTGCATGTGATTATGATGAAGTGTTTGCACCGAGTCTAAAAGCAACAACCTTGAGAGCAGCTTTAGTGTGGGCAGCTAAGAAAAACTATATCATAAATCATTTAGATGTAGAAACTGCCTATCTGCATGCGCCATTGCAGCACACTATATACCTAAAGAAACCTGTAGGGATTAAGGATGATAAAACTAATAATGACTGTTGGAAACTTAAAAAGAGTCTCTATGGATTAAAACAATCTGGTTACGAATTGAACCAATATATTGTTAAGGAGTTAAGCAATATAGGGTTTAAAGCAGGTTTAGCTGATCCATGTTTATTTAAAAGAGAGACAAATGGAATAATGTCATTATTATTGTTGTTTACAGATGATATTGCTTTAATTACAAAAACTAATAATGAAGCTACTGAAATAATATCATTATTAGGAAAGAGGATAAAATTAAAGCAATTGGGAGAGATAAAACAGTATCTCGGATTGACAATAAATAAAACCAATCGTGGCTATAAGATATCTCAAGAGGATAAGATTTATCAATTACTAAAAACATATAAGATGGAACTTTGTAAACCAGCAAAAACTCCAATGAGTCAGGAATTTTGCCGGACTGATGCTCAGAGTTCAAAATTCGATAAGACTATCTATCAGTCGCTAATTGGTAGTCTATCGTACATTAGTAATTGGTCAAGGCCAGATATTGCCTATAGCGTTAATCAATTGGCTCGATTCAAGGCTGAACCCGCTGAACGACACTGGCAAGCAGCAAAACGTATCTTAAGATATCTTAAAAGGACAATGCACTATGCATTGTATTTGGAGCCAAAAGATGATTTGATTTTAAGTGCATATGCTGATGCAAGTTTTGCAACAGATATAAACACTAGGAAATCAACTTCAGGAATGGCTATACTATTAGGAAAAGCATTGATTGGTTGGAGGTCAAGTAGACAGCAACACATAAGTATGTCCACAATGGAAGCAGAATTTTCATGTCTATCTTTATTATGTACTGATTTAATTCTGTATAAACAGTTGTTGTTGGATATGGGATTAACTGTTAATGATTCCATTGTTGTGTATGAGGACAATCAAGCAGCCATACAGATGGCTAGAAATATTGCTGTAAAAACGAGATCTAAGCATACAGATCTTAGATATCTGAATGTAAGACAATCTGTAAAAGATGGTTTAATAAGACTGGAGTATTGTATGACTGAACAAAATATTGCTGATCAGTTTACAAAAGCCCAAGGTGCAGTCAAACACAAAGAGAGTTGTAATGACTATGGGTTAAGGTTGTAAATAGATATATATATTATTATATTACCCAAAAGGGGAGAATGTTAGGTATAACATAGGTCACCTAACGTAGTTTGGGTAAAATAATATATATAAGCTATGATTGTTAGTTTAAGTGTGTGTCACTTTAAATGCAAAGAATGTAATTTTGGGTGTGGTGTGAAACCACCATAAGAGGGAGCAAGACAACCTGGTTGATTGCTGACGATTCCCTGACGGTTTGCTGGCAATTACTGACAATTACTGGATTGGATTACGTTGATGGTTTGTTAGCTGCGTCCTTCCCACTACTGAAAAGTTGCTGAAGGAAGAGAGGAGTTTTTGAGTTCTTCATATCTCTCTACTGCGAGGAGATAAATCACCGGACTGATATTTGTAAGTTTACTGACCTCTCTTTTTCGACACTGGAATTTGCAACTGAATAATCCCTGGACGGACTGAACTAAGTGAATGATATATGGACTGTTTTGACTATGCTTTAACTCTTGCTGGAATAAAACTATTTAATTAGCACCGTGTCTCTGTTTACTGAGTGTAAGCTACAAAAACGTTTATCTCACATATTCTGCCTGACTGCCTGACTGCCCTGCAGATCCTGCTAGGGTCTATCCCTAACAGCATGTTAGGCTACTGTTTTACAACCAATGCTCTAAAGCCATGAACAATAGTCTGGAAACCTATGTGGTCTATATGGACATTGCAGAAGAGCCTTGTGTGGAAGTCAAATCCAATATTTTTAAAGATAAAAGTTTTAAATTTTGCAAGATTCTAGCATCATTTAGCTCCAGTGCCACATTATTATTATTTTTAAATGCTGTAATAATTAAGTTTGAGAACTGTTGCCTTCTACCAGACTACATTGGACAAAATATGGATACAATAAATTATAGTTTGTCAGTTTAATTGTCACTTTAATTATATACCTATCATTATTTGACCTATTTATACCTCTCAATTATAAAACACCAGCTGAAAAAATAAAGAAGAATAATTTAAAAGAGAAAATAGAAGTGTTTCACCTGAATTAAGGTAGGAAACCAATGAGCCAAATCAAATGACCAAATGAACCAAGCTTAAGTACATAAACTATTAACAGAAATTAAACAAACCTTGCTTCTAAGTTGCAAGCTGTAAACCCTGAAGCTGGCCTGACCGAAGCCATCAGAGTCTTGCTTGCAATGGATTTATTACTTGGAACACTGACAACCTCAAGTATCAACAGAAAAATCAGAAAGTAACAAAGTGGTAACCATAGAAAAGGAATCACTAAAATTTCACATCAAAGCTGAAGTCTCTATGATGCATTTTCCTGCTGAGAGAAAAACAAGTTAAATGTGTCTATTCTAAAATTTCCCAAATTCATCTTCTAAGGTACAAGTCAACTGCATTTCATCGATTTTCTATTCTATTCCTCAAGTATCATTTATATAAATCTAGTTTTATTTTTCCGAATTAAGTTATTGTGTCTGCAATGACAACAGAAAAATGTTACCAGATCCAAAGCAATCTTTCCAAATGGAAATATAAAACCCTACAGAAAAAAGTTTATTGAACCATAATTCCTTCTTAACCCAATATATATTGATATTAATCATTTACAAAACTATTGATAAGAATGAGAATACATATCCTTTTGAATTACCGTGAGTTAAAACCTATAAGTTTATCCTATTGATACAATATCTGGAGTTATATCATATTATTTTTAAAATCTATTTCTTAGCTCTCTTTAAGGATCATAATCTTCCAAAGGTGGTTTATAGTAAAAATAAACAGAAGCAACAAAATCATAGTGAACATAAAGAATTTTAATTAAAATAACTACTTAAAGTTTATATAATATATAGCATCTTCATCCATTCTTATTTTTATTCTTTTTTTTTAAATACACGGGAATATAAAACAAATATTAAATTATAACTCAATAGAAATATGCTAAAATTAAGTATTGCTTATTGTTTCAAATCTTTGGCATTTGAATCCCAAATCTTTGGGGGGGAAATCCTAAAATTAATTAATCCAATTGTTTTGAATATAGCTTCAAGCAGTTATATATACATTCTATGTAAATACTTTAAATTTTGTGCTTTAAATTGTTTTTCATAATATATTCATGAATATATTCATAATATAGTTTAAAGCATTACTGACGGGCTGCAAGAATGTGAGCCTCCATATAGGAATACCACAGTTACATTACCTCTCTTCTCTTCAAGACTGACCTTTCAATGTTGCTTAACATTAAATGATCAGAAACAGATTTCTAGGGTTTCTTACTTTCTTTCTAGACATTCTAACTTGATCCATTCCATATGCTGGTCATCATCAACCGTTAGGCAGATGTGTTATACAAAGTATTAACTCTTTACTTTCTGAGCAAACCTATAATAACTTCAGCAAAATGCAACATAGAATACCAAGAAATAAAGGAATGAAAACAATAAAGAGAACCGATTAAAACATCTTAGCAAAAGAAGTAGTAAGATACTTACTGTGTCTTGAGATTTATCCTTAACATCATAGACTGTTAGCTTTATTTTAGTCTCCTCATAGATAGGGTAATCTGGGGGGAACGTCACACCAGTCAAAAACAGTGGGTCTTTTGTTCCCTGCATAGCATAAGGACATAATTCAGATTTAGCTAGGTAGCAGCTGTGTACTGTCTTGGATTCAATTATGGTCAAGAGGAGAATAGATTTCCAAATGCAGTACTTCTAGATAGGAAAGACTGATTTTGATTGCCAACAGTCAAAAATGCAAAATATAATCGCTCTCAAAACACAGACAAATGTTTCAGGATGCAAAACTTAAATTTGCAACAGTTAACTACTCCAATGATTGTGTTAGAATATGCAGCATTTTTTTTCTAACTAGGAGGAGCAGTTCATCTACTCATCCATTGTTGAAGTCATGTAATTTTGCACACATTTAGTTTATGCACTGTCATAAAATGTAAAAACATAACAGGCATAAAGTAAACCAAATACAGGTGTGCCAGAATTATAAACAGTTTGGAAGAAGAGTAAAATAAATATTTTTAAAATAAGTAGGATAACAAGGTTTGGAGGCACAAGTTTAGTTAATTTTATCAGCCCATAGAAAAAATGTAATTTTTACATTTTTAATGTTGCAAACTTTTATGAAAATGGGAGAATATTCAGAAGCAGTCCATAATATTGCATAAGTCAGACAGCACAGCTGTCCAGCTTATGACTATTATAAAGATACTTTGTAACTTATGTTTATAGATTTAACAGCTGTCTATTAGCTGTTTGGAGGGCAAATACAGGTAATCCTTGACTTACCATCCTAATTGAGCCCAAAATTTATGTTATTAAGTGAAATATTTGTTAAGTGAAATATTTGTTAAGTGAAATTTGCCCCATTTTACAACCTTTTTACAAGTCACCTTTTTCAGGGCTGTTGTAACTTCGAATGGTCTCTAAATGAAGTGTTCTAAATTGAGGATTACCTGTACTTGCATGCAAATACAAAAAAATAAATTGCCCAGTGTTTCTGTTTCAAGTATCAGCTAATTGTAGAATAGGAAAGGATTCAACATGTGCCTAAATGATTTGCTCTGAAAACCAAAGCTCAGCTTCTCAGAAAGTCTACACTGACGTCTTCTACTCAGTCATGTGCTTTAGTCAGTTATGGATACTTTATATAAAAACAACTCGGAAGCTATCTCGAAGATTGTTCAGGAATGGATGCATCTGACAACCTAACTTTTAGAAGTGAATTTGAATGCAGCTGAGTGCAATTAAGTGTTTTGCTTTCTCTCCCAAGAAATATAGGTAAATACATCTCAACATGCACTCTGCTAAATTTTCTAAGATTAATCTTTTTTTTATTTTTGACAAACATTACAAGAGAAACAGAAAGGAGCCAGGTTAAACTAGTTATTGTCATGTTTACTTCAATTTGCTTATAAAATATGCCAATATAAAACAGCCTCTGGAGACAATGCACTAGCAGTCCAACACACCTGAAAATACCTTCCTTGGGAAAGGCAGATATAAAATGTAATACATATTGTGACCATAAAGAACAATGTGCCTTACTATACAAGCTATATGAATACACATTAACGTTTTGGTAATTAAACTTTTATATTAGTTTAAAACAATGCCTTTGCATTTTTTAAATTCAAATTAATCAACAATTAAGAATCCAAACACAAGTCTATATCTTAAAAATCCAAGCCATCTTTAGCAATAGCACTT
This sequence comes from Pseudonaja textilis, assembly GCF_049901715.1. NCBI lineage: Eukaryota > Metazoa > Chordata > Lepidosauria > Squamata > Elapidae > Pseudonaja > Pseudonaja textilis. Next base: position 25,658,379 of record NC_141995.1, on the reverse strand, counting down.
ACACTTATATACCGCTTCATAGTGCTTTAAGCAGTTTACAGAGTCAGCAATATCACCCCCAACAATCTTGGTCTTCATTTTACCAACCTCAGAAGGATGGAAGATTGAGTCAACCTTAAACTGCACAAAATCAAACTACCAGAGTGAACAGTGTGTTAGCCTGCAATACTGCATCCTAACTACTGCACCCCCACGGCTCTTAAATGTCCCTCTGCAAAAATAACTTTATTTTTACAGGAAACACTGCAGCTATTCACACTAGCTAAATGAGGAAAAGAAAGGAGAGCAAAGGGAAAAGAGGAAAGAGAAAGGCAAAGAGGAAAGAATCACCTCCACAATTTCCGTGCTTGCGTATCTTGTTTGGTTCTGTTCTCCTGGATGCACTACAGTGATCTGCACAAATGTATTCAGTTTTCGATCCCGTGTAGGAGCCACTAAATCTTTACATGCTGGGAATGGTACAGAGGGTGGAGGGCAGAGAAAGAAAAAATTAAAAAAAATTAAATTACAATGAGCACATTGTTATGTGAGAGGCAGTTTGAACAATGTTTTGAAGCCCTAGAGACTTAAGCTTATTTAATAGAGGAAGTCTCTTAGAAATACACCACAGAAATAGGAAATCACATGCTGCAATCTATTTTTTTTATTCAGCTAAGCCATTATGCACTTCATGCAAAGATTTTCTAAGAGCTCATTTAGGAAAGATGGGGGATGCATGGATGGATGGATGGGAGGGAGGGAGGGAGGGAGGGGAGAGGGAGGGAATTTCTTTGCCATGTCAGCTACATTATGTGTAGCTCAGGAAAGAATGAAGAAACAATGAGGCTAACAAATTAAGAATGAGATAAGGAAATATGGCTAAATATTGTTCATAACAATTAACATGATACCTTTATACATATGAACAATATTAAAACAAATATTATTCATAACAATGTTCATTATACATTTTCAAACATCCCTAGAATACAATCTATTTATTATTTCAATGGATTATTTAGATCAATTCACACATTTTCTCTCACTGTTTAAAATTCTCATCTCTCTTTTTCAGAACTTTGTCAACTCTACTCAGTCATAGCTTTCTTGGTCTTCTCTTTCTCATAATATGTATCATATATTTCTTTTGAGATATGCTCTAATTAATTATTGAGACTATACATCTTTCATACTTGTCACTCTTTTTATATGGATCCACATTAATTCAGCAGCTATCCATTCCTAGATATTTCACCATATCTGGTGTGCAACATGGGACAACTGGTGGTGGCCACATTGTTGTGCTCACTTTACTGTGGGCCCTCCATCACAGCCAAACCACTGGAGGCTTTCACCTTTGGCTGATTCTCCACTGGTGCTCCTCCCATGGCAATGGTCTACTGGTGCTCCTCACCCACCCCCTTGTCCTGGGCGATTCACCAAGGAACATTTGTCTCTGAGCAATTCACTACATGAGACAATTAGCCGCACCCCGATGGCTGTGTGGGGCAGGCAGTGGACTTGGGAGCTGGGCTGGGAGACACGAGACGTGGTGGTTGCTGTGTGGGGCAACCAGCCACACAGCGCCTCCAGCCAATGGCTCTTTAAAGCAACAAAGGGGACAAAGAGGGGCAGCGGAGGGGGAGCCTGACATTTTTTTTTGCAAATGTCATTCTGTCACTCATTCCCTAAACAATATCCTTGAGGAATTAGACTTTGTACAATAAAAGTGCAAAGTTATGGGAAATATATTGTTTAAATTAAGAACAATTCAGATAAAGTTTTGAAATTACTTTCATAAAAAAGCACATCTTTTTCATTTATTTCCATTGCATTTCCTTAGAAAATTACAAAATTCTCTCAAAAACATTTTCTACTTGGCAATTAGAATTTAAAACTTATTTATGTGTTTGATTAATATGTTTACTCATAGAATTATCAAAATACTGAAAAGCAAAGAAGATTAATAGACAAAATAAAAGCAATAATATTAAAGTTTTAATGGAAGGACGGGTGATTAGCCTGTCCCTTCTCAGCAGTGACCCTTAAAATTGCTACTTTTCCCATGTAGCAATGATACTTTAAATGACTTTCCATTCTGTACAATGGAGAAAGTTTAAAGTAGTGCAAAACTACTTAGCTAAAATTAGCTGCTTGATGAACATTAACATTTTCTATCCAGATAAGAGAATTGCATGGATGGCCCTCCAATATTTCAGGACTAGAAATTACATAAGCCTGTTTAAATACATCACAAGGCAAATGAGAAAATTATACAATTATTACAAATTGTCTTTGCCAAAATAGTTTCCATCATCATTTTGCCACTTCTATGTAATGTCAAGCACATTCAAACAGACTGCTAACAAACAGAAAAATTAAACAAGTAATATAAAGATTTGCCAACTGCCGTTTGATAATAGGTTTTTATTCTAAATATATTTTTTTCTAGTGATCTCAAACACCTAAAGTCAGAACTACTATAGTTTTCCTCAAGTACAAATCTATGAATAAATAAATTTTCCAGGAGCCTAATACTAAGACGTGGTTTTTCTAAATCTGAACATATATTATATTCAACATGGTTCCGTTTTTTTAAATGTTTATATTTTGACCCATTCTCTGAAGTTTCAGTAATTTCCTTCTGCTTGTAGTAAAGATAGCTCAAAGCTTCTTACCTAAAAATAACCTAGAATGTCAGATAAAAAGCATTTCATAAGACTGATAAAAATTGCAAAATAATCATATTCTGTAATCAACAACATAGGTGAATCTTTAATGTCACATTCAGAAAAGGTTTATTTTCTTCAGTCATTTTGTATAACATCCCATAATCTGCTTCAGTCCCTTTTAAAGATTAAGAAACATTTGAATTGTTCATACCAGATTAGTGACCACAATTTTATAGTCAGACCATAATGTTGATTTTTATTTCTGTATAATAATTATATATTGTACTTCAAAAGATATTCTGGTTGTGAAACTTATTATGCTAGATACAATATTTTGTATGCAAGTTGCATATATTTATTCTTATGATAATCATAACAAACATTATGCAGGAAACCCCAATATGTCTCTATTGTTTTTGGATTCAACAATATTCAAATCATTTTATTTTTATTGTACTCAAGTGTTTTTTACTTAGGATAAAACTTCCAAAGCTAAATGAAATTTTAGGCGGCCTGGAGAGGATTGTAATGTGGAATAACTGTTCCACTTTATTCTCCTTTTCCCAGACTGCAGCTCAAGTAGTCTTTCTGATTCCAGGCACAGAATTCTGAAATGATTAAGAGAAATTGAAAGAGAAGGCTACCAGGAAAAAAAATCCTACAAAGGAAAGAGAAAGAATATAGATATAATTATATTATAATTATAGCTATATGTTATTATATATCTATATATTATATAATTATATTATAAAGATATAATAATACTTTTGAAATACCGGATCAGATGTCATAAGAGAAAAAAATCAGACATGCTTCTAATAGCAAGAGATCAGCTTCTTTATACCAATATTGCTAATGTTCAGTTGTTTTTTATTTTTCTACCTCCCTAGGGCTGAAAGAAATGACTAATCCAAAATCATCCAGCTGGCTTTGCATCTAAGGCAGGAGTAGTCTCATGCCTTAACCATTGCAACCAAACTGGCTTTTAGCTATCAACCTAATATCCTGTTGGAACATAAGTCATAAAAATAGATTGCATCCACAGCACAAACTAACAAAGAAGTATATTCAACGTCTTCAATGTTGTGAAATTTAACCAAAAATTTATTTACTAAAAGCATACAAAATAAAATTGACAAATAATGAAACATGACAGGGTATTCAGAAAACCACCTGATCTTAAATAACTAAATGTATAAATGCACTTAGACTTAAAATGTTTTCATACTTCTTACCCTCAAAATATATAGCTGCTTCTTCCTTGTTGTCTATACTTTATTTTAGTTAGAAATGCACAGGGTTGGTTTTTTTGTGAAACTCAAGCGATAATAATAAAACAATATATTATTATGTAAAAGAATAATTTAAACTATGCTTCTTAAAAAAGGGTTAAATCTCAGCAGAATCCACTCAATTCTTAAATAAATTTACAAGTCTGGATATCCATTTTTTTTTAACTTAATACATATAGTTTAACAATATGAGCTTTGTTATCCAAAACTGTGAATTCCAGTTGGAACAAACCTTATACTTCACCCAACTTTACTAATGTTTCATGTGAATGATATATATAACCGTGTGGTATATATATCTATCAGAAAGAAAAAAGGCAAGGGCAGGACCAACCCTACCCACCCAAAAAACAAAAAACCCCAACCAAAACCCAAAAGTAAAAAAAGGTTAATTCAATTACTTAACCTTAATCGTAACAACTGCTATTATCTGTAAAATTAAGTGTCCCATTATCTGTAAAATTAAGTGTCCCTTTATGTCCTATCTTTATACACCGACCATTCTTTGTCTCATGAATAAACTCCTGTCAAATACAAAATCTTGCAAATATTCCTAGGTACACACCAGAGATGGTATTCAGCCAGTTCTGACAGGTTCTGGAGAACTTATAGCAGAAATTTTGAGTAGTTTGGAGAACCGGTAAATACCACTTCTGGTTGGGCCTGCCCACATCTGTTTACTGCCTCTTGAGTCCCAGCTGATCAGAGTCCCAGCTATCGGCTGGGTCTTCTTTTGTTGCCCTGCACAGGAGAACAGAGCTGGAAAGCAGATTAGTAGGGTGGGAAGGTAATGGGGATTTTACAGTATCCTTCCCCTGGAGTGGGGTGGAAATGGAGATTTTGCAGTATATCCTTCCCCTGGAGTGGGGTGGAAATGGGGATTTTACGGTATCTTTCCCCTGTCACGCCGAACAAGCCATGCCCACAGAACTGGTAGTAAAAAAATTGAATACCACCACTGATATGCACACCCCTTTTCTTCCACCAGAAAAGAGCAAAACAATATTTGAAAGTGACAGGAAAGATTGCTTTGGAAAAGAGAATTAGAAAAACAAGAGTGGAGGTCATGGGAAAATGATAAAAGATAAAACCCTATTTAGGTGTCTGAAAAAGGCAAACACTTTGTTTAAGCAAGAGCTAATCTTTAAAGGGATTATCCTTTGCAACACCGACATGTACAACCCTTGGCCTTTGTTCTAGTGTTTATTATTTTTATTTGGTATGTGCCTATATGTAAGTGAAGTACAAGACTAATTTCTCCAAAGAATAATTCTGTTGAATGACAGATAATAACTGTCCCAACCCTACCAGAGAGCTTTTATGACTGACTGGGAATTTGAGCATGGATCATAACATCATAACCATTTTACCGCATTGGCTATCAGCATCTAAGTATCTTCTGTCCTTTCTAGCAACTGTAAGATCCCCTGCCACACACAAGGATTATTTGGGGGGAAAATAATTTCATATTTCTATCTGATAAAGAAGGTCTATTTCTTTAGGAGCTCTTTCTTTAACTGGTTTGGGATATTATTATTCAGCAGAAAAACAAAGGCATTTGTCAAAACCAGGGCATGGCTTATTAATAGAAAAAAATGAAGAAAAAAACATCTAATACATTGAAGTACAACACAAATGTTTGTGTTGTGAAAGCATTTTCTGATGTTGGGATGCTTTGTCATTGATAATTGCCTCCTCTTAGAAGCCACTCAAATGGGAAAAATAAATTAAAATGTCCCACCTACTGTGATGATTTATTTCTTCTACCTGATCTTCAATGTAAAGGAAGAAAGGCAGGCTAATACTACATTATTTCTCTGTATAGAGAAGGAAACTATAATAAAAAAAGAGTGTCACTTCATCTTCTACTGATAAAAAACACACACCTATGGACAGAAACTATATCTATGATCTCATAAAAATAATTCAAGATGCGTTACAAATTATTTCAGAAATACCACTTCATTTTCAGACTTTCTAAAATAAAAAGAAGTTTTAGAAATATTAACATAGATTGAACACTTTGTCTTACCAAGACTGAATTCAAACTTTGGCTCATTAACAAACTTCTTGAGACCTATTGGAAAGCATATATTATATTACATTATTATATTACATTATAAAAGTATTCATACATGAGAATATATATGTTGTATTACATTAGTTATAGCATTAATGAAAGAATTCCATCAGCAGCATTTTAAACTATCATACAAGAGCTGCCCTTCTCCGTTTTTTTTAATCTATCACTATTTTGCTAACTGGAATTATTCTTATTTATTACCACTATTTATTCACACCATTCCTATTCAGATTACATGCTCATTCCTTCCCCATTATAAAGAAAATCAAAAGATATTCACTTCAGCAGGCTACATTACTACATATTGAATGCTATAAAGATGTTAAAATACTTCATATTCTTTAATAGATTAGCCTATTTCACTTGCTCCTGCAGAAGAAGCCTACTTCCAGTGGTGTATTAACCATTAAGCAGACTAAGCACATGCTTAGGGCACCAGGCCCAAAAGGTGCACCACAAAGTTTGCTTGTACAGTATGTACAAAGGAGGAGGGTACCAAGATTTGTCAGTGCTTAGGGCATAAGTGAGCCTTAATTCGCCACTGCCTACTTCAGATCCTGTCTGAAGAATTTTGGCTGGCAGTCAGGAGAAGAGCCTTTTTCTGCTGTGGACACTCCCTATGGAATATTCTACAACCAAATACGAGGTTGGGCCAGGGGTGGGTTTCTACCGGTTCTGTCCACCTCTGTAGAACCAGTAGCTCTGAAGAGCAGCAGACATAGAACCGGTTCTATGTCTGCTGATGTTTTTGCCCGCCCACCCACCGGGGCTCTTACCTGATCTTTATTTCCTGATTTTTCAACTTCAGCTGCCAAACGAGGCACAGCTGCAGTTAGAAAAGCAAGAAAAGAGGGCTGTTTCAAAGGCTGCGCCTCTGCAGGCAGCTGCTGCTGACGATTTACAGGTGCGTGGCTCACAGCCTGCAGGGAAGCTCGTAAATCCCGAACTGGTAGTTAACCCTGTCGTATCCCACCCCTGGGTTGGGCCCTACACTCCTGGCCTTCAGGAAGAGCCTTAATTCCTGGTTCTGCCAGCTGGGATGGAGCCCTGCAAGGGGTGCTCTATGCTGGCGTGGCTGACATGGTAGACAGAGGATTCTCACCCCATGTTGTCTTGTCTTTAACTAGTCTTTTGTAATGTTAATTTAATATTTTTTGTATTATCTTTTTAATATTTTGTAAGTCACTCAGAGTCACTGCTACAGTGGGATGGGTGACACATAAATCTAAAAGATAAATATTGCAAGGCAAAATAAGAATCAATTTAAATTATGAAGAATTTTAAAATGAAATTTGTTTGTCTAAATGTCATAAATTCCAATGAATTGTTTTTTAGTCTGCGGAAGACTGCTGTCAAAGCCAAGATGCTCAATTTAGTATGATTAATTTAGGATATCAAGGCATTTGCTACTTCATTTAGAACAGGAAATGCAGCTGTTACTACATCATTAACTGTTGTAAAGTGTTTTGAAGCAGTTTCATAGTAATAGAGCAATGATGAGCACATTAAGCTAAATATCTAATGATTCAGAAGTACAATAATCAACAGGGTTCAGCACAATGAGATATGAGATTTGCAGTTAACAATTCTCCCAATCCTGTTGCCAATTTGTAAAATAGAAATATATTTTTATCTATGATATTTTATGAAATTGAGTATCTATACATTTAGAATTAGTTTTTCTAACACCATCCACAGGATCATTATACAGCAGATAGCTTACATGATGAATTTACTTACTTGTGAGTTTAGACTCCACATAACTATCTGCTTGTGCAGATGGAATAAAGCGCTGTTCTTCCTCTGGTGCCCCTTCTTCCTTGATATCCATGATCAATCTCTCAACCTGACAAATTTGAATTCACAGTTCTTCAGAATTTGTTGGGTGCCACAGCCCAAGATTCACAGGCAGGCAGTCTTTAAGATAAAGATCTGGATCTCCAGGCTGAAATTCTGTGTTCACAAAACATTTGACAAAATTTCATTAATCCAAATTTTACCATACATCTTTTTGAAAATTATCATCAAGATGTTTCTAGCAACAATTTTGCACATCTTTCCTCTATCACCAAAACATAAATAATCTCGCTGATGTTTCATCACCAATCCTAGAAGTAGATGGCAGCATGAAATCTCTATTTGGTACATTTTGTCAGGCCTCTCTTGGAAAGACAAAGAACTGCAAACGCTTATTTCCCAGGAGATAAAAGCTCAGATAAGTAGATTTATTGTTACAAAACTATAAAATCATTACAAAACAATTCCACCAACTGCAGTGCATAAAATGCAAGCTCAATGTGTAACAATCAGTGTTCAAATGTTTTGTTATTTTTCCTGACTGATTTTATTTTATTTTGATTTATTTTTTGATTTAAATTTTATTTTGAGTTGCTCACTTTTGACCATATAAAAACCAACTTTCATATTTAGAATTTCAGCAGGTTTTTCCATGCTATTAACTTTATAAAGTGGTTTTGCAGACTGAATAGAATTAATCAAATGGATTTTTGAGATTCATTTGAGAAACAAGTATTTGTTTTTATTAAAGCTAAATATTTCAAGTTGTACATGGTTCGGATCTGCAACCCAACAAGACAGACACAGACTTCAGAGGGTAATTAGGACTATAGAAAAAAACAATTACTACCAACCAGCTTTCAATCGAGGACCTGTATACTGCACGAGTCAAAAAGAGGGCTGTGAAAATATTTACAGATCCCTCACATCCCGGACATAAACTCTTTCAACTCCTTCCCTGAAAATGATGCAATAGAGCACTGCACACCAGAACAACTAGACACAATGACAGCTTTTATCCAAACGCCATCACTCTGCTAAACAAATAATTCCCTCAACACCGTTCAACTATTTACAAAGTCTGCACTACTATTACTATTTATCTTCTCATCACTCCTTATCACCCATCCCCTCCCATTTGTGACTGTATGACTGTAATTTTGTTGCTTGTATCCTTACGACTTATACTGACTGTTTTCTAATATGATTTGATTGCTTATTGTACCCCATGACTATTATTAAATATTGTACTTTATGATTCTTGACAAATATATCTTTTTTATGTACACTGAGAGCTTTTGCACCAAGACAAATTCCTTGTGTGTCCAATCACACTTGGCCAATAAAGAATTCTATCTATTCTATCTATCTATTCCTATCACAGTTCTGATAACCCTAACCTTGTCCACGAAAGTCAGGCCGTCTGGGCATTATAACACTTGAAACCTTCACTGGAACACTTCCTCCTTCCTTCCTTTAAGTTTCCATAAAAAGAGCAAAAGAAAGCTCTGATCTTCAGAGATATAAGGAATTCTACTGTAGAACTGGAAGGATCGGTGCTTCTTTGCCCATTTATTGTTCTGATCTTGGGAAAAGAATACCCATCTTTCCCTCATCACTATTATCAATTTCTGGTTATGGCAAATTAAAAGGAATAACAAAGGAAATTAAAGCTTTCCAGAAGAATTTAACTTACTTGGGCTTTGGGCAGGAATTGTGTTAAGTGATTATGAATCTCCTAATCTCTTGAAGTTTCTTTTTGCCTCTCCTCCTTGCACTGAGCGTAGCTTAAAACAATCAACAAAGGCTAAAGCCAAGTACCTACAACTGGTAGCTGTCTCTTCTCTTTTGGCAATCTTTTCTAAATACCTTAGTGAGGACTGCATTTCTTCCTAACCTTCTAAGTACTTTCATGAAAGGTTCAAAGGTTTACCACCCTCCCATGTGCTAAGCCAACTGGCACTGTCCTTGCTCACGTCTTGCTCAAGTCGGTAATGGCCATCAATGAGTCAGCCAAAAGAATATTAACTCTAAGTTATCAAACAAACAAACCAAAAAATATCAGAGGAGTTATTGGTGGCTTGTTGTCTACAGGTGAAACTAATCAAGAGAAGGACGATATGGATTATGCCAATGGCCTACTTGAAATTACCTGGCATTACAGTGGGCAGACAGCAATGCTGATTTCTTTGTTCCCAAATTGTGGTAAAGAGAAATTACAGAGGCAAATTTTTTCATACCATCATAGATGTCAGGCTCCAAAACTCAAGGAAGACACCTTGAAGTTCTGCTAAGCAGTTTCCTTTATTGTGCCTCACTGTTGATAGAAACCTTGACAAACTAAAAGAGACATCAAACATACTCTGAGACTCTCACACAAACTATATGAGCTTTTGCTTTTGTTCCTCTGGAATGTATTCCCTTCCTCCTGGGAATCAGAAGAGATCTTACTGTATAATTTACATATCAAACAAACTGCTAAGGATATACTGAGTAATCCAACAGATTTCATGGATTACAACTTCAGGCTCCCATACCTGGTGCAAAATCAGAATATCAATTTTAAAAGTTTGAATGTTAGTTTTTAAAATTATTTCCCAGAATTTTCCCAAGATATTTTTTCCACTGTAGACCCAGGGTCGAACTCAAAATGTTATTTTATGCTTTTTACAATATAGCCAACTGTGCAATTGCCAGACCTATTTATGATGCCAATAGGAGGCTAATGGAGAAAGCAAAATGTACAAATTAAAATGAATGTTCAAACATTGTTTGTTGCAAAATACTAGCTCCAATAATCTTTGCATGGTATCTATTAATTTTCTGAGATATAGTTAACTAAAAAAACCTCCCAACAGTTGGTGTATTTGTGAGATAAAAACATCAACTGAAGTATGTTATTGTTAGGGTATGTCAATGCTGCAGGAGAAAGGAAGCTAAACAATCAGATGTGTGATAAAATATGTGAAAGCACAGCTTTCCCATTTTTCCCTAATTTTTGTAGCAGCAGAAACAAATACACAATCTGATAGGTTATGTATCAATTATATATATGCCAATATTCAAACTATACAGAAGAAATACTTTTATAATATATATCCTAAATACATTTGCCAGTGTAAGCTGTAATATCAGTATCATGCCTACATTTAAAAATATTGGTTAAGATAAACCATTAACTTACTTTGCTGAAAAGGTGTACACAACTAGGAAATTCTTAAGTCTACATGAGGATAAAAATATCATAAGTCCTGTCCCCAATTTACAATCTAATAAATTCTAATAATAATAAAGGAACAAAGAAACAGAAAAGGAGAAAAGAGAGATCAACAAGTTCAGACAACTGTATTTTAGGGTAAAGCACATAATACAAAACCACAAAACCTGGGTCTGCTGATTTGCCTGGAGACCCAATGGGGAGATATCACACTAAAGCTGGTTAGTGCACTAGGAAGAAGATCCCACTTCCACTCCATTGCATTCTGAATCCTAACTTATCTGATTTCTGTTAATTTTTAATTTTTTAATCTTTTGTAGTTTTGCTTTTATGATATTGTAAGCCACCCAGAGTTGCCTAGTAGTGAAATGAAAAGCAAACAAACAAACAAACAAATAAATAAACAAATAAATGAAATTTAGTTTTAATAGAAGCAAATATATGTGGATCAGGGTTGAACTGTGGAATACTTGGCGTTCTCTGGGCTTGGTTGTTTACTTGGAGATGCTTCATTACCTGACTAGGTAACATTATCTGTACCTAAGTGGGTGTGGGTTTATTACATTCATTAATTTATTTATTCACTTTGACTATTATGCTATTTTTAGCATCTGTTCTTTCATATGTTAATATGATAATTGATAAATTAATCCAATTCCAATCTGCACCTGACTAGGAGGAGATACTATTCAGTTATGTTGTGGAGATACAGCTATTCTACATCAGTTCTAGGTTTTTTGCCAGTCTTCTACTCCTGGGGATCAACTATCTAAATTTTCCTAAGACAAATAAGGTTGTCTCTCCCATCCAACTCTAGTTAATTACCAGGGGTGGGATTCAACCGGTGTTACTACTGGTTCGGTGACTACGTTTTGCATAGACCCAAGGCAGGCGGGTGGGCCAAAGAGCAGCGTACACAGAACCAGTTTGGTGTCTGCTGCTCTTCAGAGCTACCAGTTCTATAGAGCCAGGCAAAACCGGTAGCATCCCACCCGTGTTAATTACTCAATGTTGTTTTCTGCCAGCTGGTCAAAAAATAATGAGTTATCACATTTTTTAAGGTTTCTTAAGTTTATAACCTTTTTTTAAAATGTCCCTATTCATTTTACAATTCAAAAAAGTTTGGCATTTCTTTTATTTTTCTACACCTCTGACAAGTGAACTATATTTTGTTTATTATGTAGTCTATGAACATTTTTACATAATGTACATGTACTCTTAGTAGAACCAACAGTGCAGAGCAGGGGTGTCAAGCACACATCGTCACAGCGGCGTCACGTGACATATCGTGATTTCCCCCCTTAGCTAAACTGGGCATTGGTGTGGCTAGTGTGCATCCGGCCTGCAGGCTACAGGTTTGACAGCCCTAGTGTAGAATAAACAAGATCTTCTCAGATGTCTTTTTGTTACAGGTAGTCCTCAATTTACAATCATTCATTTAGTGATCATTTGAAGTAACAATGGCACTGAAAAAAGTGACTTATGACTGTTTTCACACATGATGTTATGTGATCAAAACTCAGGCACTTGGAAACTGGTATGTATTTATGACACTTGCACTGTCCCATGGATATGTGATCACCATCACCTTCCCAGCCAGCTTCTCACAAGCAAAATCAATGGCAGGGATGCTGAATTAATGACTGTGTGAGTCACTTAAGAACTGTAGAGATTCGTTGAACAACTAAAGCACAAAAGGTTGTACAATGGGACAAAACTCACTTAACAACTGCTCTGCTTACAAGTGGAAATTTTGGGCTCAACTGTGGTCGTAAGTTGAGGACTACCTATACTGATCTCAAATATAAGAATTTCCCTCATGTTTTTGTATTTGCGTACCTTTTTAATGGATTTTAACCTTTACAATTACATGGGTTTCAAATTTTGTAACATTTAGTTGGTGTTATATATTAAATTGTCAAGAGTTTTAAATTCCCAAAAAGCAAAATACAAAAATTTGAACATCTGGATAGAACAGATTTAAATTAGAAGCAATTCCAGGGGAAGTATAACAGCATTTTATTGTCAAAAAGGAACATATAGCTACCTAAGCCACAGACAACCCTGACTTACCATTAATTTTTCAATAGCTGCCTTTCTAATTGCTTTTGTTCATAATATACTGGGTTCATTCTTCCTCAAATTTGTATACCTAACTTATCTCCAACTTTCATTCTTCAAATATCCATTGTGAGTTTGCTTTTCCATATAATTTCATCATTGATTTTAGGAAAACAATATTGCAATATTTTTTTTATTTTTCTATTTTAAAAATATCTCATTAGGTGAACAACGTGGTTCCAGGTTTTCACGTTTCAATACAAATGTGACCATGATTACATACTCAGCTTTCATATCCAAATTCATATCATATTATTGCTTATTCCATTTTTCTTTAAATATTCTCCTACATTATTTAACAATATTATCCATATTCTTATTCAATTTCTATATTAATTATACACATTTTCTTACATCAGTCACCTTTGCAGGTTTTATCACATTTATTCCATTCAAAAATTTTCTCCTTTCAATGTCAATTCGAGCTTCCACCCTTTACCTTATACATTTTCCCCATTTTTACTCCCTTTACTCCATTATAAAAATTTATAACAATGTAGCTATTTTTTAATTATCATTCTATATTAACAACAATGATCCCTTAACTACTATGAAATAGGTAGGCATGTATGTATGTATGCATGCATGCATGTATGTATGTATCAGCCTCCCATCCTTCCGAGGTGGGTAAAATGAGGACCCAAATTGTTGGGGGCAATATGCTTTGAGAGGGCTGTAAAGCACTATAAAGCAGTATATAAGTCTAAATGCTATTGCTATTGCTATTGTTATTGCTATTGCTATGTATGTATGTATGTATCTATGTATGTATTCAGATTCCTTTATTCTATTCTATTTATCATATATTTATTCCAAAAACTTTTACATAATAAATTTATTTTCCCATTTTAATCTATCTGATAATTTTTAAAGGCTACTAGTAATTTATCTGTTTCAAGTCTCATACTCCCTTTTTAATTTATTCATTACATTATTAAATATTAATTAATATTCCTTTAGTAAATTCTTATTTCCATACTTATTTCAGATTAAATTGATATCTAGTTCAACAGTAATTGTTAATGTAATATCAATTCTAATGTTTTCTATTTTTATGTCTATATTCTTAAATACCACAATACATTTCCGTGCAGAATTTCTTTTCCTAATCACCTATCATCTTTAATCCTCCTGACTATATAATTTCTTCTCATTTTAGCTTGCTTTCCCTCCATTTCCCTTCTTTTCCCTATGACTTCCCTTAATTTCCTACACCAGCTATTTGCTTTGTTCCCCCTCCCTCTTCTGATCTTTCCTCTGCAATTCCCTCTTCTGTTTTTTCCTCCTTCTTCATTTAACCTTCCAAGCAATTCCCCCTTTGTTTATCACATAAAACTTTAATTTTAACTCCTTTTTTATCCTGTCTTAATGTTTGTTGCTCCACTTATTCTTTAAAGCTTGACTCCTTCCCCTCTGGCTCTCTTTGTTCTTTAGTTTGCATCACCATTTCCAGTTTTTGTAGCATAATACTCCATAGTTCCAAGCTTTCTTTCATCATTTCCTTCACGTTTTGCAGTTCCGACCTTATTTCCATAAATATTCCACTCATTTTGTACACTTTTTTCCTTCTTGATATTTATATCCAATCCAAATGTCTAGTAGTTTATTTCAACCAGCGTCTTTTATATTTTATTTGAACAATCAATGTCTATAAGCCTTTATTTCTCAGTTCTATTAAATTTGCTTCTTTTCAAACTTCTTTTCAAAACCAACAATCAATTCCAGGGTAAGATCTTCATATACCCGTTTACTATAATGTTTTAATGTTCCACTTTTCAGGGGTTTTGTTATAATAAAATTCCTCTTATTTCATTTCATGTTCCAGTCTTAAATAGACTAAGCCCTTTTCAAAAAGTCAATTAAATTTTCCTTTACCATTAGGTGGCACTCATAATTCATTTCCACGTTCCATCTTTTGTTTTTCACTTTTTCCTTTTTTAAACTTTTGTTAATTTCACTAATTCCAAATTATTAGCTATTGTTCCTTTTTAGTACAGTCTAATCCAGCATTTAAAATGCCTATTTTAGTGCCAAAATCCAAATAGTTATCCAATTCAATTTCCAAGTTTGTTATGATTAAACATTTTCCTCTAGGTTTTTACCACATCCAATTTAATTCTTTTCAAATCCAAGGTCTACTTTCTTAATTATCCAAGTTTCCTCTCTCTTGCTGTTTCTACAATCTTTAATAATAGCTCTTCCTTTTCATTCCGGGTTACTTTTTAATGTCCAAATATTTTGCCTGGTCCACACACTGTTCACAGCTTCACCGCTCCAGCACAACCTTATTTCCCGGTCAGTCTTCCATCTTCAGGGTGGCCTTTTAAACCATTGCTACAACCCATCTTTGGAGGGAGGGAAGATGCAACTCCCCTCAACCCAGCAGGCAGTCTCCCCCTTTTTCACCACCCCTACAAGGTGGCTCTGGACCTCCAACAGGGAGAGCATGGGTCAAAGCCACACACAGTCACGAACTCCTATCAGTCTTCGATGGAAGTGTCACTGGAAATCAGGATTAATTAACAATTGAATCTTTCTCTTTTGCATTATTTAATCAATTTTTAAAATAGAAACACATTTATACAGATAGACTATTATTTTACTATTAGACCATGGTACTATGTTATCCTATTCTTGATGCCCTTTGAAAGGACCACTCAATAGAAAATATTCCATAACTGCAAGGTAAGTTTTTAGTGGACAAGGGCCGACGAGATGTCACTGGGTGCATTAATAGTCAGATGCATGGGAATTGGTTTCAGGTACCTTTTTTAATGTAAGCAGTACATAAAATAATGTAATTACAAATAACAATCAACTTTTAGAAAAAAGAGTAGCATAAAATAGATAGAAAATAACGTAAATGTGGAAAATTATGTTATAAAGATTGCAAGAGTAGAGTAGAGTAGAGTAAATAGAATAATCAAGTTGGAAGGCACGTTGGAGGTCTTCTAGTCCAACCTCCTGCTTAGGCAGGAAACCTTATACCATTTCAGACAAATGGTTATCCAATCTCTTCTTAAAAACTTCCAGTGTTGGAGCATTTACAATTTCTGGAGGCAAGCTGTTCCCTGTTTAATTGTTCTAATTGTCAAGAAATTTCTTCTTAGTTCTAGGTTCCTTCTCTCCTTGATTAGTTTCCATCCATTGCTTCTTGCCTTGCCCTCAGGTGCTTTGGAGAATAGCTTGACTCCCAAGCTATTCTCCAAAGCACCTTTATTGCATTTTAAGTATAATAAATTGCTTAAATTATGATGAATTTGTAATTTGGAATGGAAGCGAGACAAGATACTTCTAGTTTTGATCTCTCCGCATCAGCAAATATGGGTGGCACGATGGCTCAGTGGTTAAAATACTGGGCAGGTCAGCTGGAAAGCTGACAGCCTGGGTTTGAGACACAAGTATCACATGATGGGGTGAGCTCCTATCTTTACCTAGTTCCTGCCAAAATAGCAGTTCCAAAGTAGGCAAATGCGAGAAGATACATAGATACCACTTCAATGGGGAGGAAACAGTGCTCTGTGACATCATGCTGGCCACATGACCATGGAAACATTGTCAAATAGTGCTGGCTTAATGCCCCTTCAAATGGAGACGACCCCTCCCCCTACAGTCAGTTACGACCAGCAATGTAAAATCCACAGGGACTCCTTTCCCTTTTTCCTTTCCATCAGCAAAACTTGCAGCTACCACCCCAATGATCAGACAAAAATAAACTAGTTACAAATTTGTAAAGAGACAGAATTACAAATAGCTATATCTGTCCATCCTTATACAGATGAATGCTTTCCTATAATTGGTTATAAATACAGGAATAAAAGCAAATATCTTTCTGATTCATAAATTACTTGGTGCCACTATGATTTATTTCGATTAGAAGATATTACATTGCTGCATAACTCTTGGGTTCAACCATTTGACAGATGTGTTTTACAATTGTTGTCCTTACTTGTTAGTGTTCAACAGATATATTACACTAATTCATCTGAAAAATATAAATGATAAAGCTGACTACAGATAAGATGTAGGTTGGTATTAATTTTACCACTGGCTCCATGCTTCTAAAATCTTGTAATATAATCTCATGGTTTGGATAACTTTATAGCCCCATAAGAGGTTTATGATCTTGTACAGACACTAACAAAAGATACTATAAAAAATGAGCCTGCAGCTGTTCTGAATTCATCCAGCACTGTTGTTATGTTTTTAAACTTTTCAATGTTTTCAAAGTATTACTTTGTATTCATTAAACTATAAGTGGAATATGTGTTACCAATATATTTATTAGTTAGCAACTCATTAGCAGTAACCTTAGTTTTTATCCATAGTATCATAATGAAAGGAAGTGTGGAACACAGAAATGCAATTACAATATTTTAGGACTGCCAGACAAAGGAAAATAAACATTAGAAATCTAAAATTTATAATTAGAAGTCCTAAAATACAAATTAGGACCATAAATAAGTTTTTTTTTTGGGGGTTAATTCCTTTCAACAAATACTCTAGAGTGACATCTTTATAAAAAGGATTATTCTATGCAGAGTTCACAATTTTATGAAAAATCATTTGCCCACTTTCATATTTGTTGAATGCCTGTATGTTGTCATCAGTGAATATTATCAGAATGTCTTTGGTGCTTGTCTTATTTCACAAACCAAATAATATCAACATATGGATATTATAAAAATCACTGTGCCTTTAGAGTCAATAAATGATTGTAGCCATCTTCAATTGAAACAACTGTAATTCTCTAGTTTTAACTGATGATCAGTCTTTCATTGTGCTGGGTAGGAATTTCAGCTTACTTTTCCATTGCAAGTGCATTCAGCTAATACATTTGACATTTTTCTAGATTCATTTGTATTTTGGATGCTATCACAATAGTTATGTGAGATTTACAATTGAACTTTGACTTGTCCATTCCAAAAAGGGCGTTGGTACTTACCTGATATGCCCGTTCTCTGTGAGCTGTGAAGAGCATCCAGTGATGGAAGGTGCTTCAGCCCCTTCTAGGAAGGCTGGGCTTAAACTTGAGGATACTCTTCTTCCTCCACAAGACTCCTCCTTAGCCTCCCAGTTTTGCGAAGCCAAGGTATTGATACCTTATATGCTTAAGCCTATGTAATAACCCTGGCTGGAACAGACCCCCACCAGACGGAATAAAAGGGAGGGACTGGATGCTCTTCACAGCTCACAGAGAACGGGCATATCAGGTAAGTACCAACGCCCTTTCTCACATGAGCTGTTCAGAGCATCCAGTGATGGGACATACCAAAGCTTGGCACTATCCTAATGGAGGGACTCTGTCTGTGTTGCAGATCTAACTGTCTCTGAAATAACTTGCTGCAAAACTCGCCTACCAAATGAAGCCTCAGCAGAAGCAAATATG